>NC_090928.1:1007870224-1008479510 GCF_040938575.1 Ambystoma mexicanum | reverse complement strand
GATAATCAACAAAACCCCAATTGGTCTGCAGCACAGATTGACTGCATTCATGGTCTGCATCAAAGCAAAGATCTGAGGATAAACATCAAGAAAACCTGCGTCTTAAGAGTTGGCTAGCCCACACCAAAAAACTATTACAAAAAGGGAGGCTTTGTCTGGAAATTTGAAGGAAACAAACTGACTCAAGTTGAGCCAATTGTGCATTTGGGGGTCACAATGTATTGAAGCATATGTGAGAAAACCTGGCATCAGAAACTAAGAGATAAAAACAAAAGACTAGCATGCCATGGACAGGTGATTCTTAAACAATATGGAAAATACATAGGTATGCCAATCATAAACTTTTACAAGCAAAAGGTCCTGCCTACATTAGTATATGGAGCAGAAGCGATTTTAAACTTGGCGTGGCATATATAGGTGATTCTAGAAGGTATCTTCTGGAGATAAGTGCTGAAACTAAAAAATGAAAACAATACAACACAACTGAAGATAAAACTGTGAAAAGAACTGTAAGACAAACTGTAAAACAATCAATTGTATGACAAATAATACAAGATGGAAAAAACAAAATAAATACAAATAAATACTAGGTCAAGAACGTGTGTGGTTATTGAAGCCAATTTACATTTCAAACGGTTAGCGCACAGTTCAAAGGTACCAAACAAAGCTACGCTTTTAAACTTGAACTGGCATATATGGGGGATTTTAGAAGGTATCTTCTGGAGACAAGTGCTGAAACTAGCAGAAAGACTGCCCATCGCCTACATAAGATCCGAACTAGGCCTCGAATTAACGGAGTCTGTGGTGCTCTGGAAAACCTTATCCCTCTTCAGGAAAACCATAATTACAGACCATCTCCCTCCTTTTGATTATCCTCAGAATTACAGATGAAGAAAAAGAGAGATTGGTTGCTAGAAAAGGGGTAAAAGAAACATTTAACCTGTCTAGAATCCTCAGATATTACGAACAACATGCAGATATCCAACCCAAACGTGGCAAAAAAAGATATTAAAACAACATGATTGGAACAAACTCAAGAGGTAAAAGCAAACTATCTACTCTCAATAATGCACTCAGGCGAAAAAAGAGCTCTCAATTGTACTCTAGAGTACCTGATAAAATTTCCCTCAGATAATTATTGCAGTCTATTCATGAGATTCAGAATGAACACTCTCCCAACAGGAGAGGTGTTGCTAACACGGAACGAACAGCGTGACCTGCAGATTCTGCGAAGAAAGAAACTCCACAGAATCGTCCTATCATCTAATGGTAGAGTGCATGCTTCTAAGAGGGACAAGAACTCGATACCTGGAACATTTTGTAAACAGGACTAAATGGCTAATGGCTCAAGAATAATGGAACAACCTGGTAATTGCGGATAACGTTAGTATAATCCTGGCCTCAATTACAATTTTGGCAGCCTGAATAGTGATATGGCTAGAAAAACTGGTGAGATCACATCAATAGAAACAAGAACCCATGGAGACAAACAATAATATTAACAAGGGCTTCTGAGATCTTCTCCTTATGTGATTCTCTTTTTTTATTAATTGAAAGAAGGATGTAATGTATTTAAAAGGTTTATAACAAACCATATAAAAAAGAATTGAAAAAAAGGTGCTTTCAGCAATGGATAATTGGAAAGTAGGAACCTCCACCTTCATTGACTAAGAAGGATATGAACTGCACACGGGGGTGCTTACTCTGTTCTTGGCATTGTGGAGTATTGCAGGGGTTGCTGATGCGGCGTGAGTGTCTTCCCAGGTGTCCTGCACAATTTGCCACTCATGCTGCTTGATGTATCTGTCTCAGTGCTCTTGAGGTTCGGTCAGAGGGCCACCATTTACATGACGATCCAAAGTATAGCCCTTTTGTCAAATAACAACGGGAGATGTCTAGCAACAATAGCAGATTATTCAAGTCTAGTGTCCCCCTGTGTTTCTATTTCAATGCTTTAACGTTTTTGGTTCTTGGTTTATCAGATTGTTGATAATGGTCTTTTTGTGAAGATTCATGAATTGGTCTGGTTATTATTAACACGTTTTTTAACGATAGTTAGTCTTAGATTATAGGTGCCAAGCACTGCTTGCATGAATGGTACAGGCCTTCCAGTACCCTGGCATTGTTTTGTTGCTGCTGGGGTAGATACCAAAGTTCCCCGAGGCTGTTCAGGGAATATATCTGATCCTCAATTCACCGCAGCCCTTAAAAGTAGCCTAGAGAACCTTTGTTTAAAGAAGAGAACCAGACAACAGTATGATTACATTTGGTTATCTATTCTTGGCACATTTATGACAGGAGCTCCACTTTACAATAGGGAAATCGACATGGCCCTTAAATTAATTGATCTACAACTCCATAAAATCGACCATCTATTTTTAATTCTTTTTTAGTGTGAGGGTTGCACAACAAATACATTCATAACTGGTCCTCCCCAAACAGCGATGATACTCTATTTGTGTATACAGTTGAGGGAATTAGCTATGTGCTAATGCTTAATCAGACAGAAATATAAAGATTAAAACTCCCTCCTGTACTTCCCAGTAAAGTACCAGGATATTTGCAGCTCTGCATGCATTTATGTTGGGAGGCCAAATGTGGGGAGAATGCAGTGGAGGACTGTGGTCCTGGTCAGCTGTAAGTCATTTAATGGGAGCAGATGTGCAGCGGTGCTGATTTGTCATTTCCTAACAGACAGCAAATCTACCATTCACTTATGTGCCAGGGATGATGGTGTTTTACTTTCACAGAATTTTTCACAGGCAGAGATATGGTTTGATGTGTACATAGTCACAGCTGAAATGTGACAAAGCAAAAACAAAGAGGTGATGTCTGGAAGGTTTAGAATGAATCTTAACCACTGGCATTGCTCTGGGCAACTCTCCAGACCACCGTTCTTCCCCTGCCAAGCCATTACAGAAGGGGAAAGACCATATGCAAATCAGGCTTGGCCCCACCCCAAAAGGGGTAGTCCAGCCCAAACTGCTAGGTCACATTCCTTCAGCACGAGACCACAAGCATCCCCAAACATATTCGCCCGTTTTTTTGGGGCTCATCAGTGAGGAGTAGCTTGGGTCTCTAGGCCCAGCAGGCACGAGACCCACGTCTGGGCATACCCGTCCCACTCGGGGTGACAAAGCAAAAACAAAGAGGTGATGGCTGGAAGGTTTAGAATTAATCTTAACCACTGGCATTGCTCTGGGCAACCCTCCAGACAACCGTTCTTCATCTGCCAAGCCATTACAGAAGGGGAAAGACCATATGCAAATCAGGCTTGGACACAAACCAAAGGGGGCAGTCCAGCCCAAACTGCTAGGTCACATCCCTTCTGCACGAGACCACAAGCATCCCCAAACATGTTTCGCCCTTGTTGGGGCACATCAGTGAGGAGTAGTTTGGGTCTCTAAGCCCAGCAGGCACGGGACCCACGTCTGGGCATGCCCGTCCCACTCGGGGGTGACAAAGCAAAAACAAAGAGGTGATGTCTGGAAGGTTTAGAATGAATCTTAGCCACTGGATTTGCTCTGGGCAACCCTCCAGACCACCGTTCTTCACCTGCCAAGCCATTACAGAAGGGGAATGACCATATGCAAATGAGGCTTGACCCCACTCCAAAAGGGGCAGTCCAGCCCAAACTGCTAGGTCACATCCCTTCTGCATGAGACCACAAGCATCCCCAAACATATTCGCCCGTTTTTTTGGGGCTCATCAGTGAGGAGTAGCTTGGGTCTCTAGGCCCAGCAGGCACGAGACCCACGTCTGGGCATACCCGTCCCACTCGGGGTGACAAAGCAAAAACAAAGAGGTGATGGCTGGAAGGTTTAGAATTAATCTTAACCACTGGCATTGCTCTGGGCAACCCTCCAGACAACCGTTCTTCATCTGCCAAGCCATTACAGAAGGGGAAAGACCATATGCAAATCAGGCTTGGACACAAACCAAAGGGGGCAGTCCAGTCCAAACTGCTAGGTCACATCCCTTCTGCACGAGACCACAAGCATCCCCAAACATGTTTCGCCCTTGTTGGGGCTCATCAGTGAGGAGTAGTTTGGGTCTCTAAGCCCAGCAGGCACGGGACCCACGTCTGGGCATGCCCGTCCCACTCGGGGTGACAAAGCAAAAACAAAGAGGTGATGTCTGGAAGGTTTAGAATGAATCTTAGCCACTGGCATTGCTCTGGGCAACCCTCCAGACCACTGTTCTTCACCTGCCAAGCCATTACAGAATGGGAATGACCATATGCAAATGAGGCTTGACCCCACTCCAAAAGGGGCAGTCCAGCCCAAACTGCTAGGTCACATCCCTTCTGCATGAGACCACAAGCATCCCCAAACATGTTTCACCCTTGTTGGGGCACATCAGTGAGGAGTAGTTTGGGTCTCTAAGCCCAGCAGGCACGGGACCCACGTCTGGGCATACCCGTCCCACTCGGGGTGACAAAGCA
Source organism: Ambystoma mexicanum (assembly GCF_040938575.1). Taxonomy (NCBI): domain Eukaryota; kingdom Metazoa; phylum Chordata; class Amphibia; order Caudata; family Ambystomatidae; genus Ambystoma; species Ambystoma mexicanum. Next base: position 1,008,475,066 of record NC_090928.1, on the reverse strand, counting down.
AAAACAAAGAGGTGATGGCTGGAAGGTTTAGAATGAATCTTAACCACTGGCATTGCTCTGCGAAACCCTCCAGACCACCGTTCTTCACCTGCCAAGCCATTACAGAAGGGGAAAGACCACATGCAAATCAGGCTTGGCCCCACCCCAAAAGGGGCAGTCCAGCCCAAACTGCTAGGTCACATCCCTTCTGCACGAGACCACAAGCATCCCCAAACATGTTTCGCCCTTGTTGGGGCTCATCAGTGAGGAGTAGCTTGGGTCTCTAGGCCCAGCAGGCACAGGACCCACGTCTCGGCATACCCGTCCCACCCGGGTGACAAAGCAAAAACAACGAGGTGATGGCTGGAAGGTTTAGAATGAATCTCAACCACTGGCATTGCTCTGGGCAACCCTCCAGACCACCATTCTTCACCTGCCAAGCCATTACAGAAGGGGAAAGACCATATGCAAATCAGGCTAGGCCCCATCCCAAAAGGGGCAGTCCAGCCCAAACTGCTAGGTCACATCCCTTCTGAATGAGATCACAAGCATCCCCAAACATGTTTCGCCCTTGTTGGGGCTCATCAGTGAGGAGTAGCTTGTGTCTCTAGTCCCAGCAGGCACCGGACGCACGTCTGGGCATACCCGTCCCACTCGGGGTGACAAAGCAAAAACAAAGAGGTGATGGCTGGAAGGTTTAGAATGAATCTTAACCACTGGCATTGCACTGGGCAACCCTCCAGACCACAGTTCTTTGCCTGCCAAGCCATTACAGAAGGGGAAAGACCATATGCAAATCAGGCTTGGCCCCAACCCAATGGGGGCAGTCCAGCCAAAACTGCTAGGTCACATCCCTTCTGCACGAGACCACAAGCATCCCCAAACATGTTTCACCCTTGTTGGGGCTCATCAGTGAGGAGTAGCTTTGGTCTCTCGGCCCAGCAGGCACGGGACCCACGTCTGGGCATACCCGTTCCACTCAGGGTGACAAAGCAAAAACAATGAGGTGATGGCTGGAAGGTTTAGAATGAATCTTAACCACTGGCATTGCTCTGGGCAACCCTCCAGACCACCGTTCGTCACCTGCCAAGCCATTACAGAAGGGGAAAGACCATATGCAAATCAGGCTTGGCCCCACCCAAAAGGGGCAGTCCAGCCCAAACTGCTAGGTCACATCCCTTCAGCACGAGACCACAAGCATCCCCAAACATATTTCGCCCGTTTTTTTGGGGCTCATCAGTGAGGAGTAGCTTGGGTCTCTAGGCCCAGCAGGCACGAGACCCACGTCTGGGCATGCCCGTCCCACTCAGGGTGACAAAGCAAAAACAAAGAGGTGATGGCTGGAAGGTTTAGAATTAATCTTAACCACGGGCATTGCTCTGGGCAACCCTCCAGACAACCGTTCTTCACCTGCCCAGCCATTACAGAAGGGAAAAGACCATATGCAAATCAGGCTTGGACACAAACCAAAGGGGGCAGTCCAGCCCAAACTGCTAGGTCACATCCCTTCTGCACGAGACCACAAGCATCCCCAAACATGTTTCGCCCTTGTTGGGGCTCATCAGTGAGGAGTAGTTTGGGTCTCTAAGCCCAGCAGGCACGGGACCCACGTCTGGGCATGCCCGTCCCACTCGGGGTGACAAAGCAAAAACAAAGAGGTGATGGCTGGAAGGTTTAGAATGAATCTTAACCACTGGCATTGCTCTGCGAAACCCTCCAGACCACCGTTCTTCACCTGCCAAGAAATTACAGAAGGGGAAAGACCACATGCAAATCAGGCTTGGCCCCACCCCAAAAGGGGCAGTCCAGCCCAAACTGCTAGGTCACATCCCTTCTGCACGAGACCACAAGCATCCCCAAACATGTTTCGCCCTTGTTGGGGCTCATCAGTGAGGAGTAGCTTGGGTCTCTCGGCCCAGCAGGCACAGGACCCACGTCTCGGCATACCCGTCCCACTCGGGTGGCAAAGCAAAAACAACGAGGTGATGGCTGGAAGGTTTAGAATGAATCTCAAACACTGGCATTGCTCTTTGGCAACCCTCCAGACCACCATTCTTCACCTGCCAAGCCATTACAGAAGGGGAAAGACCATATGCAAATCAGGCTAGGCCCCATCCCAAAAGGGGCAGTCCAGCCCAAACTGCTAGGTCACATCCCTTCTGAAAGGGACCACAAGCATCCCCAAACATGTTTCGCCCTTGTTGGGGCTCATCAGTGAGGAGTAGCTTGTGTCTCTAGTCCCAGCAGGCACCGGACCCACGTCTGGGCATACCCATCCCACTCGGGGTGACAAAGCAAAAACAAAGAGGTGATGGCTGGAAGGTTTAGAATGAATCTTAACCACTGGCATTGCACTGGGCAACCCTCCAGACCACAGTTCTTCGCCTGCCAAGCCATTACAGAAGGGGAAAGACCATATGCAAATCAGGCTTGGCCCCAACCCAATGGGGGCAGTCCAGCCAAAACTGCTAGGTCACATCCCTTCTGCACGAGACCACAAGCATCCCCAAACATGTTTTGCCCTTGTTGGGGCTCATCAGTGAGGAGTAGCTTTGGTCTCTCGGCCCAGCAGGCACGGGACCCACGTCTGGGCATACCCGTTCCACTCAGGGTGACAAAGCAAAAACAATGAGGTGATGGCTGGAAGGTTTAGAATGAATCTTAACCACTGGCATTGCTCTGGGCAACCCTCCAGACCACTGTTCTTCACCTACCAAGCCATTACAGAAGCGGGAAGACCATACGCAAATCAGGCTTGGCCCCACCCCAAAAGGGGCAGTCCAGCCCAAACTGCTAGGTCACATCCCTCTGCACGAGACCACAAGCATCACCAAACATATTTCGCCCTTGTTGGGGCTCATCAGTGAGGAGTAGCTTGAGTCTCTAGGCCCAGCTGGCACGGGACCCACGTCTGGGCATACCCGTCCCACTCAGGGTGACAAAGCAAAAACAAAGAGGTGATGGCTGGAAGGTTTAGAATGAATCTTAACCACTGGCATTGTTCTGGGCAAGCCTCCAGACTACCGTTCTTCACTGCCAAACCATTACAGAAGGGGAAAGACCATATGCAAATCAGGTGTATAGGAGGTCCCAGACATGGCCCATACCGAACCTTTCTGCTTCCATGAACTATCCCGTACTCGAGACAGCTGAGCATGCTTTACCACCTACCTACCTAGCCCATATATGATACTTAGACTTATGAGTCTGCATTATAAGCCAGTCATTTCGTCGAAAAAAAATGGTCGAATAACAAACTGATCGAATGAAAATGATCGAAAACCAAATGGTCGACAACAGATAGAAATAATGTAAACAGGTCAATAGGTCGAAAACAAATGATCAAAAGTGAAATGGTCGACAAACGAATGACTAATATGACAAGCGTATGCGCAAGATATAGATGGCCATTAACATAGAAAAGGGTCACAAGAAAAAACATAAACACAAGAGTAAAGAACCTCAGATGACACCGGTGATCACAGATGACGGTTAAAAACAAACAGTCAGTACATCAGGAAAGTGACAGAGAGCGCAGCTGATGAAAACATTCGCTGGTACAACGTATACGTACATAAAACAATGGTGAGTTACACACGTTAAATAAACAAATTACATAGTGGTTCACACAATTTCATATTACTAATGGGGGGGTTCACCCCCCAACCCCCTGTTTTTTTAATACTTTTTTTTATAGAAATGCGAAGCTTCCGAACAATTGAATAAGTAATCACACATTTTTTTCAGCACATATATATGTTCGATTTTGCATTTTTGACGTAACAAACCTATAAATACAAACTCATGTACTGAAAAAAAGTGAATTATTTAGATTCATTTTATTATTTTGCTATTTCAGATACTAATTGAGAGAGAAAAATGGAATTCATAAAATCACAAAGAGGCGCCGATCAGTTAACGTATGAAGGCTACATATACAATAAAGAAAGCACAAAGCAGGAAAGAAACTACTGGAAATGTAAAGAGTACACCAACAATAAATGCAAAGGAAGGGCGATTACGGTTGGCGAAAACATACATTTAACGTGCGAACATAACCACATGCCGGACAATACGGAGGTTTTCATAAAGAAAACACTGAACATATTAAAGGAAAATGTCGAGAAAAATACGAATGAAGCATCGACTTCTCAGGTTAACAAGGCGTATGAACGTTTACCACTACATATAACGGCACAGATGGCAAACACGACAACTGTAAAACGCAATATAAATCGCCAAAAGCAACAGAAAGAAAACTTACCCATGGCACCAGTAAGTTATGAAAATATGGTTATACCAGAGGTATTACAGATAACTGAAAAGGGAGAGCATTTTCTATGGAAAACATTGGAAATTAAAAAGGAAAAAATGTTAATTTTTACTACTTTTCAAAACTTAACACATTTAGGCAATTCGAAGACTTGGCATGGGGACGCTACATTCAAAACCTGCCCAACTCCATTTCAACAATTTTATAGCGTTCACGGCACAGTAAATGAAACCGTAACACCTCTAATCTACGTTTTAATGCCAGGAAAAACAGAAGAAATGTACAGCTGTTTATATAAATTAATACAAGAATCAATGCCTGAAAAGAACCCGGAAACTATGATCATGGACTATGAACAGGGACAAATGAACGCTTTTGCTAAAATATATCATGAGACACATATTCAACGGTGCTTTTTTCATTTTAGTCAATCACTGTGGAAAAGAATTCAAAAATTAGGGTTAAGAACATTGTACATAGGTGATACCGAATTTCAGCACCAAATCAAACGATTATACGCATTAGCATTTGTAAGAGAGGACATGATTGCTACGTATTATGACACTTTGATTGCTTCTAGTTATTATACTAATCATGACGAACAGTTAAGCACATTACTAGACTACATGGAAAACACATGGATTGGGCAACTTACGAGATATGGAACAAGAAGAAAAGGGAAATATGAAATTAAAATTTGGAATTGCTACACATCAGTCATTAAGAAAACCCCAAGAACGAACAACGTACAGGAGGGATGGCACAGCAGGATAAACAAAGAATTCAATTCACACAACCCAACATTATGGCACTTCCTTAAAAGTCTGAAAAAAGAACAAAATATAAAAGAAATAAAGCTGTCCCAGACACTGTCACTCGAACACCGACAAATGGCAAAAAGAAAATACAGAGACCATGAAGAGAGGATATCGAGCATAGTGCAGAATTTTGAAAAAACTGAGCAAATACAGTATCTTGAAGCAGTAGCATATAATCTAAAATGTTAAAGGAAAATAGAATGAACTCACCAAACAGAGAACCCCGGTTCCATGCAGGAAAACAAGCATCCAGAAAGCAAAAAACCCATGTAAAATCCACCGAATCCACTGATGCATCCCTCCACCAAACAAATTCCATGAGAAAGTGCAAGAAGAAAGCAAAAATCCAATGTAAAATACACCAGGTCCTTTTGAACATCCATCCACGAAACGAAACGAAAAGATGCATCCAGAAAGTGAAAATCCAATTTATAATCCAAAGAAAGACAGTGATCCAGAAGTTGCAAAAAAAAAACATCTGTTGGTGAAAAAAGCAGATCCGTTAAAAAAACCCATCAAAAACACGATCCGACGCAATAAAATCCATCCAGAAGAAAAAAAAAACGTTGAAAAATCCATCTAAAAAAATACAGGACAAAAAATAATCCATAAGCAGGTCCGGAGCGTGAGCAACAGGCATCCTACAGGGAAGAAGGAACTTCAAAAATGGCGTCTACGTCGCGTACGTACGACGTCATGCGTTACAAAGTTTATTAAAGTTGGATTTACAATAGCAATAAAAAATAGTGAAATAGCACCATCTAGCGGTAAAAGTTGGAAACACAGTTACAACTTGTTCTGTTTAAAATTACATTGCAAATATTTATTTATTTAACAAATAACACTAAAGAATTGTATTATGAAATAAAAATAAATAAAAAACATACAAATACAAACTGTATTACTGTACAATGTTTAAATAACAAATACAAACTGTATTACTGTACAATGTTTAAAGCAATTACAAAAGCACAATACATATATATAATTACAAATGTAGTTTACTGCATTTCGACCCAAAAAAATATAAACGACCAAAATGCATTTCGAGATAATTGTAATTCGACCATATTTATTCGACCAAATTAATTTCGACCAGTTTTTATTCGACCATTTGTCTGGACACCTCTGTTTAGGTAACTTGCTAGATGCCTTGGTCACCTCTAGATATGCCCTGTACTTGTACATATGTTTGTACATACTCTTGTATATATTTTTTGCCTGTATGTGTTATATATTCATGCCAAATACTGTAACAAGCTTAAGATTGAATGTACACTGTTGCGCCCGGCTACCCAAGGGGTTGGTGCGCATTACCTAATAAATAAACAAACAACAACCAAACATGGCCTGCACCCCTTCCCCTCATTACGAGGTACCAGGAACACACTCGCAAAGGTATGTGACGTATGAAGAGCAAATGAACCTACAAAGAGCTGCAGTGGGACTCTGCCCAGTATACATCAGAAGATCCATACCGGTTGAAGCACCCATAACCAGACAACCCTGGGCAGCACGGTACCCTATCAGGCAACCATACCAGCCGCTGATATGAAATGAGAAGTACCTACACACGGTCCACGAAGAGACTCCAAAAGCCTTAATGGAAGGCCAGTGGAAATGACACAAGGGCCTGAACAGATTCGAGAATGAACAAGAGCAGCTATCGAAGATAACACGCCAGTGCGAGTAACTACGAAATTGAATGGAAATGGCACAGAGAGGAGACAATGTTACAACGCCAGGAAACAGTGTTACAAGACAAGATGGAAGCAACCATCATGTTAAACATGTGTAAATAGGCTTGAAACGCGAGATGCTAAGAAATCGATATTGCTTGCAATGCTTAGTAGAAGATAGAGCGGCAAGCGCCAACCATATATGTACCTCAATAAGGCACATTATACAAGTGTGACTACATTTTGTAAAAGCAGAAAGGTACCCAGGTGGCCAGAGGCCTGCCAGGCCAAGTTTTGAAACCCAGCCAAAGGCAAGGGAAGGAGCCGAATCGAAACTCAACAAAGAGCGGCTCATGCCTAGGAAATCGAGGTCAACCTGAGAAGGGGAGGAGAGCGTCAGCTCACAAGACTCCAACTTCAGAGCATACCAGCCTGCCTCATGAAGGTCAAGATAAGGGGGACCCGTGCAGGTGGCTAGGCCGACACAGAATTAATTATACTAAAAGGTGGAAACTGAAGCAGATTCATGATGAACTAACACGTGACCAGTCAGGTGCGAAGAAGTACCATCGCCTGATGTCATCCAGGACCCGAGGATGCCATAACTTTTCCCGATAAGAGGCTACAGTTTTGAGGCCAGACTTAGCCAACTAATTGACACGTCGCCCTAAAACACTGATTGTTGTAAGGGAGGCAGGGTGAAACTTGGGACACCATGCACAGGGGTGTCCATTCTGCATGCTGCTAATTAAAAGTGGAAATGTATGTCTCAGGGTACATTTCAGGGTATAACCTGCCCAATCACAATGGACCAAGTTATCTTAAGTCCTATAGATATTGTAACCAATAGGACCTCATAGTTGTAGTGACGTCTATCACGTGTGATGTAGAGGGATGGGGGTAGACGCCCACCCGATAAGAGTTATTCAATATGTATGCCCTATTATCATATACAGATATAACACCTATCCTTAAATTACCCGTCCTAACCAATTATATTGCATGTCGAGTTTTGTAAAGTTAAGCGTCAATGATGACGAACATTGCTTATAAGAATCTCTGTTCAATTGAAGTTCAGGGAAGTCGGAGCGAGACCGGTGATCGCACTACAGCTGATTCCCTTTTGTTTCCCTGTTTGATGTATGTATCATTAAACAGACTTCCCTTTGCCAAACTACTGAGTCCTCGATATTGAGTCGTGTCAGAGTAAGTGAATCCTGCACCCCCTGTCCTCACATGGTGCAGCTATCTTGTTTTACAAGTTCTAGCGGGTGAGTGCTGACCAATGGGCCCGTCAGCGAATTCCTCTCCTCGTGAACACTTGGTAGCAGAGGATGGTTCCGGCCATCGATTATAGATTACCGATTGATATAGTGTTAGACACCCTTAGACCGAAGGCACGAAGTAACTCTGGGCCTTCGGTAAGATCACAAGTCCTTTTGCCATTCCGGCTGTGTAGACTGAGAAGCTTCCTGTGGACAATGATAGAGTAAACATTTCCAAAAATCTGCAGTGGGTCTGAAGGAACACGCCTTTCCAAGCATAACCCTACTCATTCCCACGGGCAGCGGATCGGACGAAAACCTTAAAAGCAGGAAGAGGAAGGGGCGGTGATCCCGAAGTTCCAGAGAGGAAACAATGTGATCGGTGAGTAAAACAATAAAACTCGTTTCTTTGGCAAATGTCGTGTAGGCATTAGAGCCAGTAAAGGAATGGTAACGGAGGGTGGTGGAGAAACATTAAAATAGTTAGAAGTAGAGAAAACTTTATATATAGGGGGTAATGACTCGAGCATAAGAAATAAAACGTAAAGAATATCAGGGGGGCACCTGAAATAAAAAACATAAAGAATATCAGGGGGGGCACCTGAAGTAAAAACATAAAAGAATATCAGGGGGGCACCTGAAGTAAAAATGTAAGGAAAACCAGGGGGGGCACCCGAGAAGAATAAAACATAAAAAGATTTGCCTTGTTCCTGCACTTTAAAGAGTGGTCAGAAGGAACGTGAACCAAGAGCCCAGAGTGGGGGGACAATTTAGGCTACGATGACATTTAAAGACATCATAAAGGGGGTTTGTTCAAATCCCATGACGGGGTATTAATTAGAAGGCAGGCATACGTATGACCAGCTGGTGTCTGTCTAGTCTGTCAAACATCTGTCATATATGTTCTGTTGTATGTCGAATGTAAAATAATTGTATTGGTGATTGTTTAAAATGCATTTTGAATTTACGCGATTCTATAACTGAGAAGGAATCGCATTTTGAGTAAATTGTTGGTATAAAATTTTGGCGGGAAAAGATTGGATTGGAGCGTGTGTATTTGGTGCTCACTCATACTATTGAAAGAGCTGTACAATTATTGTTGGTGACAGAATTAAGAATGGAGGAAGTTACTCCGCTTGCACATTTATGCAAGCAACTGCCCAAGCATGCAACAAAGCTGAAGAAATATAGCCAGGAGTGGGTTAAGGGCACCGTAAATAAGTTGTTTATGCCATGGACCCAGAATGGGTCACTATCTAAGGCTGTTTTATAGCACATGACCACCTTCCTACATGCCACATATACCAGCAAAAAACTAGAGAAACGTATTGCTGTGCTGGAACTGTGGAAAATGTTTGAAGAAACGAAGGTGGAAGAATCACCTGCAGATTGAATATTAAATGTATGTACAGAGGGGGGTGAGACGCCTACCGCGCCACCTGCCCCACCTGAACCAGTAGTCAGAGGGTCTTTACCCGATAAGAGAACTTAAGGCAGCCACGGGTACAGCAACCCGGCATATGAGTCACCTGCATGCAGTGGTGACAACATCAAAGAAAAAGGGCAGGAAAGTAATCTTGCCTTCATAGTCCCGAGGGACAAGGAGAGACACAGAGATGAAGGAAAGGATCAGGCACAGAGTAGTACATCTCTCTCTCGAGAGAGAGGGAAAGGAGCAGAAAGGAAGTAGCGAGTTAGCATTCGCAAAGGACGAGTGGATGGGAGGTCAGATATTGCTAAAACTTGATGGTAAAGGGAGTGATGACATAAGTCCGAGGGAATGGTCTGATGAGGTGCTGAGACAGGAAAAGGAGAAAGAAAAGGATATGAGAGACGAGAGGATAAGAAAGAAGAATAGGTTGAGGCGAGAACAACTATATCGCGAAGAGCAAGGAATACCGCTCAGTCGCACACAATGTGCAGCCTATGAGAAGTACAGGCACAATATGCTAAAGTTAGAGGAAGAAAGGAGAGTGCAAAAAAGGAAAATAAAGAAGTGGGAAGACGAGGAAAGTACAAGGGCAAAAGAACATAGAAATGAACGGATGAGGTAAGTAGATAAGGCCAGAGAAGAAGCGCAGACGCGAATAGAAATAGATGAGGAAGCAGAACGTAAGTGCAGACACAGGGCACGAGATCTAGAATATTTGCAGCGGGAAGTTAAAAAACCCAACCCTGTTGTTGAATGGGAAGACATAGAAGAAATCTTTCCTGCAAGCGATGCAGTACCAGGTACAAGCGGGAGAAATATTGAAGATGACTTCGACACCAGAAGCATCGGGGAAACGATTGATCAAATTTGTGATGCGATGGGGCTGTAACTAATTTCCCAAAGGGGAAGGGAGGATGAGCGCTTAGAGCACACTCAGCTATATGACACTGAGGATGTCACCTGAAGTAGTGGGAGCACGGGACTGTCCCTAGACAGGCTAGAGATTGGGCAGAACGAAGAAGATGCAAGAAGTTGTGTAAACTGGGAGTATTCAGGATCTGAATCCAGTGAGGAAACAGAGGAAGTGGCACATGACGAAGGGAGACGGTGCGAAAAACGGCTCCCAAGGGGGCGAGAGGTACAATGGTCGGATGCTAGAGGGTCCACAAGTAGGGCGCATAAGTCCGCTGGACAATCCAGCCGACATGAAGAAACACCCCATTGTCAGAGGGGGGCGTCAGCCTATGCAAACAGGTTAAAGGCATTGCCAAGCAGACTGCAAGGCGGGAACGTAGCCCTGGCGGTAGACCAGAGAACTATGGGGAAAGAGAAGGAGGACTGTGCTTTCCAATTCCCATCGCTAGAAAAGGGGGGAGCAAGACCACAATATATTCCATGGCCACACATGGACCAAGAGAACCTTAAAAATAAACTTCTGAGCCGGAAAGTGGATACATGAGTTAGAGAAAAGTACGGGGGTGTCACCTTAGCTATAGGAGACATAAAAGGCCACCTAAACGCCATATTTGGCGAAAGAGCCAATGATATATGGAAACGGGCAGGCTACCCTAGGGTAACCCTAACTGACACCTCCCATGATGGACCACCATTTAATAACTGTAGAGCAGCAGTGTGGAAAGCACTGCGTATGCTATATCCAAACACGTCTGATATTGGAGCTATAATGACTCGAAAAATTAAAGAGTCAGAGGATCCGTTGCTTTATATCCAGAATTTTCAAGACACGTGGGTTCTCGAAACGCATGAATCTTGGACGAAATCCATCCCTGTATTCTTTCATATATTGTGCCAAGGGTTACCAGAACCGGTGCAAAAACAGCTCAAGAAATTGGTGGGAATAGAAGCTAAACCATGGGCCAAAATACAATTGACAATCGCGCACTATTGTAGATTGCTACAGGAAAAGAATCGGAAAAGGGAGGCAACGCGTAAGGGGGAGGGGGCAAAGCTGGTGCAAAGGAAGCTCTCGAAGTATGCTCTCGAGGGAGCAATGCTCACCAGCCCGGCCGAACCAAGCATACAGCAAGAGACTAACCCCTCACAGAATAATCAAGGTAGCACAGGATTTTACCTGAGGGGAAGAGGGTTTGGAAATAGAGGATGGCAGAGTAATCAGCGAGGATTTCGAGGTAACCAAGGAGGGTTTCAAAATGTTCAAGGTGGCTTCCAGAACACAGAGATTGGCAATCCAACTATGCCAGATGGACAGATGGCACGACCCCCAGCAGTATATTGGCTGTGTGGAATGACTGGACACGTGGCACACATGTGCAGAAGTCATGGCATGTGGCAAAATAACCAAGGGATGGGGGCAGGCATGGCAAATCAACCTGCCATCCCGCAGCAGGGCAGTGCCAAAAATTACACAGTGTAGCAGCAGGTGGCAGGCTTGCAGCAAGGTGCACAGCAAGTGGTTCAACCACCGAACATGGGGAATATGCCACAAGGACAACCCCAGCAGGCACCACCACAGATGGCTCAGGGCAATAATCCCGGAAGGGGAATTAACCCTGGAAATGGGGGAAACCCACAAGTGTACAGTGGACCGAACCTATATATAAAATAGGACAGCTCACGGGAGACCCTGATATGTTCTATCCTATCAGTGACACCAGACCCTTATAGGGAACCTAGGGTGAATGTCACCATAGCGGGTAAAGAATATTCCTTCCTAGTTGACACGGGTGCAACGCATTCGTGCATACGAGAAGGCACATTTTCCTTGTCTGGCGAGGCCATAGATACCCAGAGTTTCACTGGAGCTCATAGTAGAGTTCCCTTTACAGATGCACTCCCAGTCTCAGTGGGAAATGAATGTACCTCTATTATATTCACGCCAGACCCCAGTAAATATTCTGGGTCGGGACCTGATGACTAAACTAAACATGACCATCTAATTTACCGAGGATGGTATAGGATGCTCCATTCCAGGAATGCATTATTCAAACGTGTGCAAATAGATCAGAGCATACTCAGGATGTATAGCTATGAGAGCTATACCGTTAGAACCAGAAGTCTTTGCATATGGCGTGCGGGTGCTTATGGCGGGACTGCCAGGCCTCGCAGATAAATCAGTGAGACACCTGATGAGTTTTTATTCAGGCCAAGAATACCCATGCACGAAGAGGAGGGACAAGTATTTCCCTTGGTAATACAATCTGCCACAATCTGCCGCAGTGCGAGAAAAAGTGGTGTTGGTTGAAGGATATGACGATGAAGGCAGACAATGGTGTGCGATTATTGCCATTAAAGAAGGGTATCGAGTGACGATCTGTTCGAAGAGCACCCTGACCAAGAAGAGACAAGGGTGGAAGTGAGTCTCATATTTTGGGTCAAAATGATCAAACGAGAGGTGCCACAGAGAATAATGTTGGCACTTGTACGCCCAGAATACTTTGAGGACGACATTGCCCAAGTGCCTGCCGCAGTATGGACTACAGGGCCCTATGATGTAGGTCTCCTGAAAGGGGTGGGTGAAGTGAAAATCAAACTGAATCCAGGAGCAATTTTACCACGAGCGCGACAATATCCCATGTCCAGAGAGGCAGATGAAGGAATAGCGAAGACATTCTCCGCCATGATGGAGCAGGGTATCCTAGTGACTTCAGAATCACCTTGCAACACAGTGATTTACCCTGTCAAAAAATCAAAAGGAGGGTCTTGGCATTTAATCCAAGATTTACGAGCACTAAACGATATAGTTGAAGCCGAATTCCCTCTAGTCCCTAATCCATCCACAATTCTGTGCAACATACCCACTGAGGCAAGATATTTCACAGTGATCGATTTGAAAAATGCATTCTTCTCAATCCCGTTGCACCGTGACTCTCAAGACCTGACGTCATTTAATTTCAGACAAATGCGCCTGAAAAGTACGAGGTTGCCACAGGGGTACTGTGAGTCTCCATCCATTTTCAACAGAGTCCTGCAGATGGACCTAAGCAATATTGCGGAGGACAGTGTTGTTTTGCAGTATGTAGATGACATTCTGATCTGCAGCACCACTGAAGAGCAATGTAGGCATGACTCTGAGAAGCTATTGACTATACTGGCTGAGAAGGGATACAAGGTTGATAAGCAGAAGTTGCAGTACTGTCAGCCAGAAGTGTTATACATAGGCCAACTGATCTCTCATGAAGACAAAAAGGTAACCCCAGAAAGGGCTGAAGCTATCATGAACACGGCCAAGCCGCGCACAATAAAACAGATGCAAAGCTTTTATGTCACAGCGTGGGTCTTTGACTACAGTTTTTACACCAAGACGTTGCTTCATGCCCTAAAAAAGGCCCAGACAACAAGGCAAGATATTGTGTGGAATGAAGCAATGGAGAAAGGGTTTACAGAAATCAAAGGGGCAATTTGTAAGGCCCCAGTTCTCGGATTCCTAATTACGCAGAGGAATTCTACTTGTTTTCACATATCGATGGCAGTTTTATGATGGCAGTGCTCGCACAGCGAACCTCGCTGGAGTACAAGCCCCTAGCATATCACAGCTGGAATCTGGACCCAGTCATGAAGGGCCACTTCCCATGCGAACAAAACCTAGCTGCTGCCGTATTCGCTATCGAAAAGGCATCGTCCATTGTGATGGGATGGTCCATGACATTGTATGTTGAGCACTCACTGTTTGCCATACTAGAGAAGCCAAAGGGCACACTGACATCTCAAAGAGAATCCACCTATGAGGTGATTATCTCCAACCCATCGATCAAAAAAGTGCGATGTAAAACTGTGAACCCTGCTACATTCATAGCTGGACCAGTCACAGAGGGAGAACCTATACACGACTGTGAAAACTATGAGGAATTCTATAATGAGATCCCCAGGAGTAAAAGAGAATGCCCTGGAGAGTGGGGAGATTGTCCTTATTGAGGGGTCTTCAAGAATCGACCAAGAAGACGGACACAGGTATACAGGAGTTGCCGTGATAAAACACCTAGCGAATGGGGAGTTTCGAGTACTCGTTAGTGCACGAATACCATCTCATTATTCGGCACAAGCTGCAGAGCTGTTGGCATTGATACTCGCCATAGAGAATCATGCAGACCAGGAAGTGACGGTGTACATGTGCCCCTCGTCTTCCATGGTGACAGCGTTTTGGTGAAGAACTTTACCAGGAAAAGGTGGGACAAGCCAAGATTTAATGGCCCTTTCATTGTAGAAGACTGCACCCCCTCCGCCGTCAAGCTCCAGGGCAGAAGGGCATGGATCTTCCTAAATTACATTAAACCCTACATAAAAGAGAGCCCTCCTGCTGCATCCAACTGCAAAGAAACAATAGACAACAGGGAAGAACCTCAGCACGTGCAGACAAGATCCATGGCGAGGAAGAAGGACGCATGAGCAGAAAACCAAGACAAAGAACCTGAATGCAAGTGTGGCATAAAACTGGACAGGTTCCCCAAGCAAAGGGGGATAAGGACATAACGAGCACTCTGTATATCCCAGTTGCCGGATAAAGGGAAGCACATCCAAAGCCACAACAACATTGATAAAATGAGCTGTTGAAAGCACGACATGCCCAAAGTGATACAAGAATCAAGACCCTGATAGACTGTAACCAAAACCTTTCCTGAGAGTGCAGCACAGTATCCTAAAGCAACCAGTATCAAGACTTTGGTCACTGAACTTATGGTATATCCCAGCAGAAGTCTCAAGTGGGATGTGCTAACATATTTTCAACTTGTGGTGTTATCATACCCATCGCTCATAGGGAGAGAAGCCAGGGTCACAGACTTCATTTGAGATCCTGGAAACAAGAAGGTAATCTGGCAACTGCTGACTGTCATAACGGAAAAGCCTTCATCAAACTGCCCGAGCACAGCGAAGAGGACACAAATGCTCCCACCTCAAGTGATCATTGATGAACTTACATATACCCTTTTCCGCATCATAGAGGAATGCCCAGGACTCGTCGGGAGAACCACAGATACCCTAACCTTTATCAGAGATCCAAGAAACAACAAACTCCTTAACGAAGTGTGGTACAAATTAAATTATGTGGTTGCAATCCACGCAGCAGGAAAGTGTAAAAACTGTGCGAATTAAAAGAAAAGCTTGTGATCAGGACACAACCAAACAGGGCAAATGTCCCTATCACCTGAGGACACCCGGCTGGCGCACAATGTCCTGTTTAGATTAGTCACAGACTATCCGGAAATGCTGCAGATGTTGACGTCATCACCTTTCTTAGAGATCCGGCCAACACCCCACACATGGGCACACTCCTCCAAGGCATAATGCTCCAGGTGGAGCTGTCCAACTTCCAGCGAGAATTCCTAAGGAGATTCCAGTGAGACCTTTAGCAGAGGGACAGATTGAGGAGACAAAATCTGTTAATGCTGAAAAAAAGGCCTGTGATCTAGAGGCTAGAAAATCAGAGCAAATGTCATTAACACCAGAATACAGACAATATGCATGCCGTGTTTTCTTCCACCTCATTGAAAACTTTCCAGAACTAGTTGGTAGACACAGCAATGTTGACATACCCGCATTCCTCAGTAATCCAGCAAAAAAACGCGCAACTGAACAGGCTCCTGAGGGCTATTGCAGTGCAACTAAGAAGAAATTATGGACCTCCACTGCTGAGGAGAGCCTTAGAAGGAGGAAATCCAAAATAGAACTTTGCCGTCATCATTTCACTCTGGAGCAGATAGAGAAAAGAGACACTAATCTTCAACTTGTCGCTGAGGGACCGAGAGAAAGGACCAGACCCAAGAACTTCACCTTTTTATTTTCCTTTTTCTTCATTTTTCTTATTTTTGTCTAATTTTTCATATGTTCACTTTTATTTTTATTTTTGTTTTTATTTTTATGAGTTTCTATTTTTGTATGATTTTTAGCAGTTCCATCTTTTCAGCCTTTCACAGTGAACAGATTCCTGCATGTCCTCAAGGCCGAGGCAAATTGGAGAAGTGCCCTGGGACAGTGTTTATTATAGAAATGCAGAATGAATGTGATGTGCTAAACCCGGTAGTCTAACCTTTCTCCATTGTTTAGTGTGGGATGTTTTTACCCATGCATCCAAGCCCTACCATAAAACTGTGCAGTACTGGTATGGAAAACATCATGATGGCCAGAACTCCCCAGAGAGTGCACAGGGAAAACATGAAGAATAGGCTGCCACCCATTTTTGCCTATGTTGTGAGCACAGGAGGGCACTGCCTAAAACCACCATTGGGCTACACACACAGTAGCCTGAAACCATTGGGAATGGCAATGCTGATTGCCAAAAAGCAACTCAGAACTGTGGGGAATTCATTTTCTTAATCCCAAAAATGGTTGCAATACCAGTACTCACAACTATCAGAAAGCCAGTGTTTTAAAACCACCAGACTTTTTAGTAAAACTGAACAAAGGAATCGAAACCAGGCCAAGGAAAGACTTGCTAAGAGGTGGATACAATGTAAAACTATATTCTGAAATGACTTGAAGGAAGTAATTATTTAATGTATATGTAAAAATTGTAAGTTTGATTTAAACTGGGAACTAAAGTGACATTTAGCTGAATTCTGCCTGACAACTACCCCCGACAGGATTAACCTGCTCAGCCACTCTTCCCAGGCCTAGCTGCATCCTGATTCCCCACCAAAAGGAGTTGACACCTTTTTGATTAGATTAGGGGAGGGGCACCTGCAGGAGGTTGCACAAAGCCTTGTCCTGGACTCAGGCAAATGTTATATTGGGGGGCCGTAAAGTGGCTTCCTCTTGGGAGAAGTGGGAGGAGAAGTGCCTCTGGGAGCCACCCGAGTTGGAGGCGGGGGCAGACAGAAGCTTCCCCCATGTGCTTTGGAACCTAAACCACACCCATCTGGACAAGAGCATGATTTTAAAAAGATAGATAACTCATAGTGCAGACTTGTCCGAATTATATAAGTAATATCATTATTCTTGTGATTTTTCTGTGCACGTTTTAAGAGGTGTTAGGACCGTGTGGTGTATGCTGGGGGGTTGCTAGCGGAAAATAGGGTCTTACTCCAAATGTCTGCATGTTAAAAATCTGACACTTCATCAATTAATGTCCATACTCCTTGCGCACATGTGTGTAATTCTTGGTAAATGTCCGATATTGGTAAACCAGTCAAAAAGCGCAAAATGTTGTCATTTTTTAATGCAAGCCCCCAGGAAGATCAGAGGCGGACAAGCATGGACCATAAGGGATATATAATGTGTACATGTAATTTCAACAAATTGTGTATCTGGGAAATATGTATTTGAATCAAATATAGATTTGTGGGCAAATTGACCAGGGGAGGATCCTCTGACTCATAAACAGGCCTCATCATGATGACAGTCCATTTCCTTCCCCCAATCATGGGAGAGGGGAGAATTGCGCCAACGACAAGTAGAGAGGGGCAGGCTCAGTTATGCCACGCACACACCCACTTCCAAAACACATAAAAAGAGACTGCTGGGACAGGTAGAGACATTCAATTCCATTTGCTGCGGAGCGTGCTGACCGACCACTTCACATCCAGAGATCCAACACTTAGACTTCCAAGCTAAACAGAGACTACAGAAATTTGAACCAAAAAGGCCCACTGCAAGCAAAAGTATTCTCAGCAGGCCTTCAGAATCCAGCAAACCTAACCAAATTATTCAACAGCCGGGCGAGCTGTTTGAATTCTCTGCCAAGAACTTTTGCCGGACCCGCAGACCAGACCCAGACCGCTGTGAGCAGAACCAGAGATCCGGATCGCTGTGAGCAGAACCAGTGCCTGATTGACCCGCCGAGCAAAGAGAACCGCCGCTGGACGTGTTGACCAGATCCGTGACGAGGCCCATTCATTTCAAAATTAAGAGTGAGTATCCGCCAGAACTGTGCAGAACCCAATCTCTTAGTTAAAATAATCTAATCCAAACTATTTTAACCTAATTAGAACAGCCTCCTAGAAATCTTGTCATCTGTCATTTTTAAAGCTGCACAACTGTCACCTGCCAATTCTGCAGCTGCAAGCTGTCACCTGTCATTTTGAGTTTACTTTAAATCTGAAAAACTACCTTTATTAAATCGTCCGTATCTCTTGAATCATTTGGGCTAGGAACGAAATTTAGATTCTAGGCTTTCCAACGAACCTAGAACCGCAATCACGATCGCGATTTACACACTCGCGAAATTTACTGCGATTTGCGATTTGGCTCAATTTCTCCACTTGTCGAAATAGCAGCTCCATTCCTTCCTTTGTTAAAATCCGTTTGCAACCTGGTAATAACTCATAGAGCATTGCTAAAGTGAGCCTGAACTAATACCAACAAGCATCTTTCACTCACCCTGAATCTCTAGAGGGAATTAAAATCAGTTAGCACCTTTTCCCATCCGTTGCCATCACATTTAAAAGCATTTTGGGCCTGTGTTTCAAACTTCTACCTGTTTCCTCTAAGCTTGCTAGGGGGGAACTGAATTCCGTATTGTACTTGATTGTATTCCTGAAGACTGTGTGTGTTACTTCCATCTCCTTGCATTGCATATAGGGGCGGGTGAATTGCCACCAGGGGAAAAGTGAACGTATTATCGCTTGTGAAGCCATATCAAGTTATTTTCTGTACTGCATTTTATCCATCATTGCGTTTCCCTGAACCATATAAAGCATTCTTTCCCACCTTATTCTTCTGTTCCTATTCATAAGTTACCTCTTGCTGATTACTTCTCATATTCACAAGTGTAATATCCATTATCAATTTATTTATAGAAGTGTGACATATATATATATATATTGCTTAAATTTTCAAATAAACCTTTTAATTTGCAAAACAAACCTACTTCTTGGCTCAGTGGGGTCAGGGGGATTCTAAGAGGGGGGTGTTATACAAGGGTTGTCATCGAGAGTACTGAACTGGACATAAAAATACATCAATAAGGGTTTTCCTCAGCATCCCAGACTAGGCATTGACTTAGCTGTAGTGTTGAAGTGAAGCCGCTTAACAAAGGGGGGGCTCGTCCGGGAGATTCTGGCTTAGATCTATCACTTGTGCAGATTAATACAGTGTGCTAACTGACAGGAGACATACATCCGGTCGGATCACCACGCTGTGTTACGCTGTAAAGCACTCCTCAAAGGTACGCTCTAAGGAAACGGTCTGTTTTGCAAAAATAAAATACAAACTTCTGTAAGTCAGGAAGGAACCCAAATTCCAGAATGACGACCTTGGTAGATATGAAGATAGCTAGAGAGCACTTCTTACATAAGCTATTTGTGAGAGGTGAGTGGACTCATCAGGACCAAACGGTCTGGTTGCAGGCAATTGCGCAACAGGTGACTGAAACAGGGTCATATATATGGAGAGATCAGGGTCCATTACATGTGGCCCTGAGTGAATTATATATGGCCCCTAAAGCCAAAGATGAACACAATAAGAGTGTTAGGATAGCGGCATATTTGTATCTATATATGGGAGCCATGCAGGACAAATGTGCTGAAGGCCAAGATCTGGCAAATAGGCAACAGATCGCGTTAGAGAAGGCCCAATCTGACCTGGTCTCTTCTGAGCAGAGGATCCACAGAAGCCAGTAGTCAGAAAATGAGAGGAGACAGTATCTCATTAAAACCAAAGAGGACATGTGTATCCTCCAACAGGAAAAGTCGGACCGGGATACCAGATTTCTGGCCTTGCAGAAGGAGTACCAAGAAGGTTTGGACTCCCTACTGCAGAGCCAGAAAAAGCTGGAGCAACAATTAGATTTCAATAGGGCATGTGCTGAGCAGGTAGCCACCCTGCAAAGCCACCTAGATAGGGAAAAATAGGAAAGCAATAAACTGATTTTGAAAGACCTGGATACCCAGGCAGAGTTTGACCAGGAGCGCCAGAAAGCTGGTGCCTTCCAAAGGCAAAGGGACGACCTGGCGGCACAGATGCAGGCTCTTAGTCAGGAAAGGGATACCTTAGGCCAGGAAGTCTGCCACTTAAAAAGGAAAATGGAAGAAAATCACCTGGCCCTCCAGGGACTGGGTGACCTCCAAAAAGAACACCAGAACTTGTTAGAGCACACCAGGAGGGTGAGGAGGCTCTGGCAAGAAAGGAGCAGGCCAGTAGGGATGGGATTCAGGAGGTAACTCTCCTGCAGCAGAGACTGGCCCAGTACTCCAGGACCAATCAGGAGGCACAGAGAGAGAATGAGGCTCTGTGCCAGCACAATGATAGGCTCCAGCAACAGGTAGCGATGCAGGAGAGACTGATAGAGTCTAGTAAGGCCTTAACTGAGGAACTGAAAGCGCAGGCTCTTGCATTGCAACAGGGTGCAGGGGCGGATAGAGATGAGGTTCGCTGGGAAAGAGAAACTCCTGAGCATAACCTCAGGAGCCCTAGTACCAGAGGCCTTCATCTCTCCCAGTCCCTGGACTCTGCCACCCCCATGTCCCCTCGCACACATGAGCCCAGGGCCACAGGGATGGCAGATTACTATCCAGCTAGAAGTATGGGGCTCATAGGCCAGTACCTCCCAGGAATGGATGGGCGGGCATCCGGGTATGGGCACCCAAGCACAGTGCAATTTAGTGGGGAACCCCAGGAGAGTAGGCCCATTAAGGGCATCCTGAAAACCTCTGCCCGGTTAGGTCAGTGGGGGGGGGTACCCATCAAATCCTGGCAGCAAGGAGGGATCTGAAGACTCCTCTGAGCATTACAGTACACAGGAGACCAGGTCCCCACATTCTGCCAGCCATTCCCAGGCTCGTAGAATCCGGGAAAACCTGGAAGATCAGACGGGCACCTCTGGGAGCAGTGCTTCTGAGTCAGAGGATGAATGGACCAGCGTTACCTGAACCAAAAAGGCCAATAAGGCAAAAAGGGCCTTGCTTAAGGACCCATTGAAACAAATAAAGGCAATAAGGAGTGTCATCACACCTTATCATAAGAACGCCAAGTATTCTGTTTGGGAACACTTGGAGCTCTATGAGCAAATGATGGAGACTTTCCATTTGAATGACAGCAGTAGCTGCATCCAGTACGTCAAATGGACCTTCTCACCAGAATACTACAGTTTCTTTGCAGGGCTGGAGGATCAAAACCATTCAATGTTTTCCACATACAGGGCGGCCATCTTGAAACATTTTTCTGCGCACAGAAATCCTCAAGAGGCTCGCAAGGCAGCCTACAATTTGCAATGTGGGGAGGATCAGGCCCCACAAGAGTTTGTGCAAGAATTAAAGCGTGCTTTTGCGCAGACCACCAGAAGGGTGCGCACGGATAGCAGAGAATTTATCAATATGTTTTTCCATGCCTTACCCAAATACATAATGACCCAGCTCGTGAGAGATTTTCATGAGAAAAGATCTTTAGACTGGGTCATTGAACAGGCTACCCGGATCTATGAGGTGCAGAAGCCCATCGAAAATAAAAATAATGCGCAGAAAAACCCCGAAACCAACAGCACCCCTGCTGCTGCCCAGATGGCGGAGGTAAAGGTTGCCCCCGTTTTAGATTTGGAGATGGGGGGGCCTAAAAACATGCCTGCACCAAATAATTCACAGCCCAGAAGGCCCTTGGGCCAGTCATAGACAGGGAGTCGGGGAGGTAGTCCCACAAATGGGGTCCCCCGCTCCCCTGACTATGTAAGTCCCCGCTACATGGGAAACCGACCAATCCTGGGTTATGTGTGGACTCCTCCAGCCCAAGGGGGGGGGGGGATCCAGCCAAGCACCTGACCCAGGGAACTTGTCTCCTAACTTCCCCCAGGAGGGCAGAAATTCACCAAATCCTGGGCAGAACTTTTTCCCCAGGTATCCAACCAATTTCCAACCCCAAAATCATCCATCCTTCTTTCCCCAATTCCCTGAGCCCAGACAACCTAATCCGGGAGCGGGGAGGCCAAGGGTGGAGGGGTACCCAAATCTTCCCAATCCGGGGTATTACCAGAGAAGGGATAGCTACCCTTCCAGGGATCAGCCCAGGGGAGAAAATAGAGCCCCGTATCAGCCTGAGCGGGTTTCACAACTTGAGCGCCAGGTCCAAAATATGGCACGAGATCTGGGTCACATACTGAGGGCTCAACAGAACCCTCAGATGAGTATTCCACCGCAGCATGCCCCAAACCCTGGACCTGGTGCTCCAGAACAATGACAGAGCAGCAACCCGATAACCCACCGGTTCCCAGGGAGGAGGCACAAGGGGAAGGGGGGTGTAAAGCCTTGGAGGAAGTTTCCTTCCCAACTTGTAAACAGCCCCTGGAACACCAGGAACCGGAAACAAAATCTCCTGCCCCTGAAAGCCTGCCTCCCAAGGAGCAGAGGGGGGGTAGGAGAAACAAAGGACCCAAACAGACCCACTTTGTGGAGGAGGTACAGGTCTTCCAATTTGAGGGAGAGGGATCCTCAGAAGATTCTGGGAAAAGGACCTTCTCCTTCAGAGATGGGGGAACTCCTCCCAAGGAAAAATAGGTCCCGAGGGATTCCAATCCAAAATGGGGAGATATGGAGACTGAGCTACCGTCGCCCATCATCTCATCACAGAACCCACAATACCGAAATCCCTTGGTTCAAACCCATCCTGGTGACTGCTTCCAAAAAGGGGGGGGCGGCCCAGAATCGGAACCAGGGGAACCCACAATGGCTCTGATCTCCAGTTGCCAACTTTTTCTTTCAGATTCCCCAGGCTCTCCACAGAATTCTGCCCAAATCTCTTCGCTAGCAATGTCCAAAACCAGAAAGTTAGCCCATCAGTTGTCCAAAAATGTGCATTATGTGTGCCCCCTTGAGGAGAAGGAGGGAAGATATTATGCCCCGGTACAAGTACAAGGGCAGGGTACAATTTCGGCACTGGTGGACACTGGATCCCAAGCTATCCTTCTGTCCAAAAGGGCCTTTGATGAACTAAATGCAGGAAGGGGGGAGAATTACAGTATTCCTTTCACATCTCTTCCTGGACAACTGCAGAACTTTGACGGTAAGGAAATTCCTGTCGAGGGGACTGCAGATTTGGACATCAAAATTGGGCGACACAAGGTGAAACACCCGGTCATAGTAGTGACTCCAGAGGGCACCCCTTGTTTACTAGGGAATGACCTCCTGAGAAGGTTGTCACCCCTAATAGATTGCATAAACAAGGCAGAGGACACAGACTAGCTGACCAATAAAATTAAAACAGAGTGTCAACCATGTTAGTTTAAACGGCACCTGCCACATGGTTGAACAAAAATCGGACCAAGTAGAATTTCACTTCCAGAACAACCAAATTCCAGACGTGACAGTAATAGCAGTAGGGCAACAGACTGGTGATGGGGGGGTCCTCTCTATTTCTGAAAATCAACCTTCCTTCCAGTTTAAGGTGGTATTCCACACTGGAAGGAAACACTCTGAAATTCTTTACCAATACACAATCAGACACTCCCACTCCTATAGTCCAGAAAGATGTGAAATCAGCTCAGAGCCTGGCTGATATTCAGCAAATTGGAGAGCAGTTGTTCATCCCTGTTCAGTTAAATGATGGGAAGGACTCTGTTCTCGCCCGAGTGTGTGTGAACAACAGTAAGAGCTTCATCAGCGAAGCCATGTTCCGCCAACTCCCAAAAGATCCAGCCATTCCCACATTCAAACTGATAGACAAATGGGAAATGGACCTGGAAGCACCCAATTTGAAACATCTCCTGCCAAGCAGGTATATGCTCAAAATCTCCATTGGCAACAAGAGCATAGTCCATAATTGTTGGGTCTTGCGAGATGTCACTGCCGCCTTTTACTTAGGCAGTGACATTCTCAATCGTTTCGCCATTAGTTTGGACCTAATAAACTTCAAAGCTTGGTCCCGATTAGCGGATAATCCCATGGGCTTTGATGATCCAGAAAAAGCATTTAGGTCAGCTCAATTGCTACCTTATGCAGTTGAAATTCAGATTAAAGAGGAAGTCACCATCCCAGAAAGGACCTGACAATTCTCCCTGGAAGTGAAAGTTGAAAGAGGACGAACATTGAAAAACCCTGATGCTTACATACATCTAAATGCTTCTCTCCAACAGCAAGGGTTAGGGGTAAACCCAACACCATTAGCCAACATAGAACATGACACCATTCCAATAGAGGTGGATAACAGCGACTTACAGAGTATTACTCTAGCCGCAGGCACCATCATTGGAATGGCGGTTGATGACCGACATTTCTCCATTGATTTAGGAAATGAACTCTTAGGACAAATCCCCAAGGACTGTTTTGACAGTGACAGGGATGACAATGCAACACCAGACAGGATTTTCACCCGGCATGGGGGGAACTTCCTGGTGTACACTTCTTGCCCTTATGGTAAGGAAGATGTGACTTGTGACTTCAGGGGGGTCAGGTGATTTTCCAGGTCCATGAGGGCTGCCTTTCCCACCTGAAGCCTCCAGTCCAAATCAGCACTCTGACCAGGGACTTCTCCACCCAGCTGGAGGAGGCCGCTGAGATAGCCAAACCAGAAGTCTTTCCAGGCTTCAGGCAGATGGTGGAAGAGAGAGTCAACTTAGCTGATGCCTGTGTGACTCTGGAACAGAAGCAAAAGTTGAAACAAGTTTTCTTGGATTTCCAAGATCTCGTTGCGGCAGACTCATATGACTGTGGTCGCACCGACATCCACACAACAACAATTCCCACGGACCCTGGCATGACTCCAGTGTTTGTGAAGCAATATCTTTTGCCTCTCGCATCCATGGAGTCCCTTACAGAAATAATTAAGAACCTTGAGTCCGGGGGAATAATCCGTCCAGTCCACAGCACTTTCAATAATCCGGTGCTGGGAATATTGAAGCCAAATAGCCAGTGGAGACTCTGCGCCGACCTTAGGGAGCTCAACAAACAGGTCCATACTTCCCGATGGCCTCTACCCTACATTGACCAAGGGCTGGCCCAGATTCAGGGGTCACAGGTATTCACTGCAATAGACCTGACCAATGGATACTGGACCGTGCCTGTCAGAATGGAGGACCAATACAAACTGGCTTTTAGCTTTGGGGGCCAGCAATACACATGGACCCGGACTCCCTTTGCATACCTCAACTCCGGCAATGAATTCAACATTTTCTTACATAAGGCCATGCCCGACCTGGGTGCGAGGGGTAACCTGGCTTATGTAGATGATGTCCTCATCAAAAGTTCATCTGAGGAGGAACACATAGCGGAGATCCGTTATGTTCTGACGCAGTTGAGAGCCGCTGGAGCAAAACTTTCCTTTCGGGAAGCACAGTGGTGTCGAACCCGTGTTAATTTCTTGGAGCATGAGTTTACTCCTCAGGGTCTCTGTCCCCAGGAAAAGAAAGTGGAAGCACTTCATAAACTGAAAGACCCCACCACTCTGAGGGAACTAAGGAGCCTCCTTGGACTGACTTATTACAGCAGAAAGTTCATTGAGGGCTACGCAGAGATCACCAGACCCCTGATTCATCTCCTGAAGGGGGGGTCAAGTGGGAATGGGTTCCAGAACAATCCAAGGCAGTAAGACAACTCAAGAGAAGCCTCTCACAAGCGCCCTGCCTAGCTTACCCTGTCAGAAACAAGAAGTTCTTCCTGGAGACAGGGTTCTCTAATACGTGCTTGACGGCAGCATTATACCAAAAGCATGACAAGGTCAATAAAGTAATCTCCTATGCGAGCAAAACTTTATCCTCTGTGGAGGAAAAATTCAACGATTGTGAGAAGGCACTCCTGGGAACGGTGTGGGCATTGAAGAATTACCGCCCGTTTATCCAGGGGGAACACATCATAGTGGAGTCTCCACACCAGCCTCTGCAATATCTCCAAAGTGACAGAATCCGGGCCGGAAATGTGAGTAATTTCCGAATTACTTCCTGGATTCTGTCAATGCAAGGCTTTCCTGTGGAGGTCAGATATGGCCAAAACAAGAAGAGTCCCCTCGCGCAAGGTCTGGCTGACTTGCATGATTGTGCCAGAGAAAACTGTCTCGAGGACGAAAGTCTAAAAATCAAGGACAACATGGAGGCATACCTTAACTCCCCACACAAAGTCTTTGAAGAAGACAAGTGTGAGGGAATGCCCACTGTCTATGTGGATGGATGCTCGTACCATGTTGACAACAACGGGGAGAAAGAACTGGTGGCCGGCGTAGGGAATGCATGGGTGAATGAGTCCCCAGAACCCTCCGCTGGATACAAAATTGGTCCCCGAAATAGTCAGGTGGCAGAATTGATGGCTGTGCATCAGGCCATCCTCACTGCTGTCCAACATCAACTCCACAAACTGGTCATAATCACAGATTCGGATTATGTACGGAACGGGTTCGTGGAGCACCTGGTTAATTGGAAAACCAAAGGCATGTTATGTGCTAATAACAAATCCCTGAAACATGAGAAGTTAATCCAAAATATTGATGATCTGGTCACATCGAATGGGATGTCCATCTACTGGAAAAAGATCAAGGGTCATTCCAAAGTAGAGGGACCAGCCAAAACTGGAAATGACTTAGCTGATCAGCTGGCCAAAACCGGGGCCATCCAAGGGGATCTAATTGAAATAGAGTCCTTGGTGGGTGAAATCCAGGTCACTGCTATCACTAGGTCCCAGACCAATGCTCACAATTATCTTTCAACTGCACAATGGAGTAAGGAGACCCCTGATGCTGATTTGATTACAGCTCAGAAGGGGGATCCAATAATTGGTAAGTTTTACCAACACATTGAGGACCCTGAGAACTTTCCCCTGACTGATACCGATTACATTGGGAAAGAGGACCTAAGAGTGTTGATGAAATGTCCAAAAAGGTTCCAAATCCAAGACGGTTTGTTGGTAAGGAAATCACAAGCTGGCCATGATCAGTGGGTGGTTCCTACCTCATTCTGAAGCCTGATGTAAGTCACGCCCATGATGCGGCCACCGCCGGTCATAGGGGGTTTCACACAACAATGGAGATCTTAAGAGAGGTTGCATACTGGCCACAAATGGGGCAAGACCTCGACCAATACTTGAATGGGTGTCTTGTGTGTGCACAATTTCAGCCATCATCCCTCACACACCGTGCGCCTCTCCAAAAGAGGGGGATGACACTGCCATTTTCAGATTTGCAAATCGACTTTGTTGGCCCTGTAATTCGCTCATCTAGAGGAAACAAGTACATGTTGACCGTTACATGCTTGTTTACCAAGTGGGTGGAATGTCTCCCAGCCCCAAACTGCAAGGCAGAAACAGCAGCTGCCATGATGATTAACCACATCTTTTCCCGTTTTGGTCTACCTCAAAGGATTGAGTCAGACAGAGGGAGCCACATCACCAGTGAAGTAATGACAAAGATGTGGGAGATACTGGGGGTTAAAAGGAAGCTACACATTCCTTACAGGCCAGCTTCTTCTGGAGCAGTGGAGAGATACAACCGAACCATTGTGAGCATTTAAAAAAGTTTGTGGCAGATCTGGGCCAGGTTGGGATATCCCATTACCTCTGGTCCTAATGGCCATCAGATCTACCCCTTCATCTGCAACTAAAATGTCACCATTTGAGTTGATGACTGGACGCAAGATGGTGCTTCCCCAGCATCTGCTCTACAGGACCCAAGAGCAGACACTGATAAATGCCTCCACAACTCATGAGTATGTGGAGAATTTAAGGAAACACCTTCAGCATGCTTTTGCCTATGCTCTGCGGAATCTAGAAAGATCAGCTGATAGCATGAAAACCCACTACGACCTGAAGACCACCAGGAAGGAATATACTGTGGGGGACCGGGTCTATCTTTACAATTTCCAAAGGAACCAGGCCAAACAGCGAACATTTTTGCCTACATGGAAGGGACCGTTTGAAATTATAGACAAGATCTCCCCTGTTGCCTACAAAATCCACATCCCCAAAGGTAATTTGGCGGAAGGGGAAGATAAATGGGTCCATATTAATCAGCTGAAGTGTTGCCATCCCAGGCACACTCTGCAACAACTGGAGGAATCCACTGGAATCCCAGAGGGGGCCGCTCCAGAGTAATTCAGTTCCAACCCTAAAATATCCCATATATAGTCTCTAAAATATTATGACGCTTGTAAGCCACTGTCTCTGAATTATATCTTGTTTTTAAAAATTGGAATGATATGTCTATTAAAGTATAAAATGTATATGTCGCCCCACTATATCAATAGTGGGGGAGAAATGTCTATGAATAGGAATTGCTGCTTTCCTTCGTCGTCCTAGGAGAAAGAAAACATGGAGACTGACCACAGAAGGTGACCTGGGGACCGGGAGCGAAGATCCGGGGGGCCCGCGGTACCGCCCAATCCTCCCATCAGGACCAGCAAGGAGAACTGATTGATCGACTGGAGGGAGAAAAGATGCTGAACTGTGCCATCTATGGAATTGGAAGAAGATGAGGCGAACATCCCAGATCTTGTGAGTTCCATCAGTGAAAGGACAGAATGGCCATCGCAAGAGGGGGGGCTTGTGGGATGTTTTTACCCATGCATCCAATCCCTACCATAAAACTGTGCCGTCCTGGCATGGAAAATATCATGATGGCCAGAACTCCCCAGAGATTGCAAAGGGAAAACATGAAGAATAGGCTGTCACCCATTTTTGCCTATGTTGTGAGCACAGGAGGGCACTGCCTAAAACCACCATTGGGCTACACACACAGTAGCCTGAAACCATTGGGAATGGCAATGCTGATTGCCAAAAAGCAACTCAGAACTGCGGGGAATTCATTTTCTTAATCCCAAAAATGGTTGCAATACCGGTACTCACCACTATCAGAAAGCCGGCGTTTTAGAACCACCAGACTTTTGTGTAAAACTGAACAAAGGAATCGAAACAGGCCAAGGAAAGACTGGCTAAGAGGTGGATACAATGTAAAACTATATTCTGAAATGACTTGAAGGAAGTAATTATTTAATGTATATGTAAAAATTGTAAGTTTGATTTAAACTGGGAACTAAAGTGACATTTAGCTGAATTCTGCCTGACAACTACCCCAAACAGGAGAAACCTGCTCAGCCACTCTTCCCAGTCCTAGCTGCATCCTGCTTCCCCACCAAAAGGAGTTGACACCTCTCTGATTAGATTAGGGGAGGGGCACCTGCAGGAGGTTGCACAAAGCCTTGTCCTGGACTCAGGCAAATGTTATATTGGGGGGGCCGTAAAGTGGCTTCCTCTTGGGAGGTGTGGGAGGAGAAGTGCCTCTGGGAGCCACCCGAGCTGGAGGCGGGGGCAGACAGAAGCTTCCCCCATGTGCTTTGGAACCTAAACCACACCCATCTGGGCCAGAGCATAATTTTAAAAAACATAGATAACTCATAGTGCGGACTTGTCAGAATTATATAAGTAATATCATTATTCTTGTGATTTTTCTGTGCACGTTTTAAGAGGTGTTTGGACCCTGTGGTGTATGCTGGGGGGTTGATTGCGGAAAATAGGGTCTTACTCCAAATGTCTGCATGTTAAAAAACTGACACTTCATCAATTAATGTCCATACTCCTTGCGCACATGTGTGTAATTTTTGGTAAATGTCCGATATTGGTAAACCAGTCAAAAAGCGCAAAATGTTGTCATTTTTGAATGCAAGCCCCCAGGAAGATCAGAGGCGGACAAGCATGGACCATAAGGAATATATAATGTGTACATGTAATTTAAACAAATTGTGTATCTGGGAAATATGTATTTGAATCAAATATAGATTTATGGGCAAATTGACCAGGGGAGGATCCTCTGACCCATAAACAGACCTCATCATGATGACAATCCATTTCCTTCCCCCAATCATGGGAGAGGGGAGAATTGGGCCAATGACAAGTAGAGAGGGGCAGGCTCAGTTATGCCACGCACACACCCACTTCCAAAACACATAAAAAGAGACTGCTGGGACAGGTAGAGACATTCAATTCCATTTGCTGCGGAGCGTGCTGACCGACCACTTCACATCCAGAGATCCAACACTTAGACTTCCAAGCTAAACAGAGACTACAGAAATTTGAACCAAGAAGGCCCACTGCAAGCACAAGTATTCTCAGCAGGCCTTCAGAATCCAGCAAACCTAACCAAACTATTCAGCAGCCGGGCGAGCTTTTTGAATTCCCTGCCAAGGACTTTTGCCGGAACCGCAGACCAGACCCAGACCGCTGTGAGCAGAACCAGAGATCTGGATCGCTGCAAGCAGAACCAGTGCCTGATTGACCCGCCGAGCAGAGAGAACCGCCGCTGGACGTGTTGACCAGATCCGTGACGAGGCCCATTTATTTCAAAATTAGGAGTGAGTATCCGCCAGAACTGTGCAGAACCCAATCTCTTAGTTAAAATAATCTAATCCAAACTATTTTAACCTAATTAGAACAGCCTCCTAGAAATCGTATCATCTGTCATTTTTAAAGGTGCACAACTGTCACCTGTCAATTCTGCAGCTGCAAGCTGTCACCTGTCATTTTGAGTTTACTTTAAATCCGAAAAACTACCTTTATTAAATCGTCCGTATTTCTTGAACCGTTTGGGCTAGGAACGAAATTTAACTTTTTAAAGCTGTGATTCTAACGAACCTAGAACCGACTTCCTACTCCCTTTACTTTTTCCGCAATCGCGATTTACGCACAAAATTTACCGCGATTTGCGTTTTGGCTCAATTTCTCCACTTATCAAAATAGCAGCTCCATTCCTTCCTTTGTTAAAATCAGTTTGCAACCTGGTAATAACTCATAGAGCATTGCTAAAGTGAGCCTGAACTAATACCAACAAGCATCACTCACTCATCCTGAATCTCTAGAGGGAATTAAAATCAGTGAGCACATTTTCCCATCCCTTGCCATCACATTTAAAAGCATTTTTGGGCCTGTGTTTCAAACTTCTACCTGTTTCCTCTAAGCTTGCTAGGGGGGAACTGAATTCCGTATTGTACTTGATTGTATTCCTGAAGACTGTGTGTGTTACTTCCATCTCCTTGCATTGCATATAGGGAGGGGGTGAATTGCCACCAGGGGAAAAGTGAACGTATTATCTCTTGTGAAGCCATATCAAGTTATTTTCTGTATTGCATTTCATCCATCATTGCGTTTCCTTGAACCATATAAAGCATTCTTTCCCACCTTATTTTTCTGTTCCTATTCATAGGTTACCTCTTGCTGATTACTTCTCATATTCAAAGTGTAATATCCGTTATCAATTCATTTATAGAAGTGTGACATATATATATATTGCTTAAATTTTCAAATAAACCTTTTAATTTGCAAAACAAACCTACTTCTTGGCTCAGTGCGGTCAGGGGGATTCTAAGAGGGGGGTGTTATACAAGGGTTGTCATCCAGAGTACTGAACTGGACATAAAAATACATCAATAAGGGTTTTCCTCAGCATCCCAGACTAGGCATTGACTTAGCTGTAGTGTTAAAGTGAAGCCGCTTAACATTAGCAAACGGTACTGTACTGCATATCCAGAGAATACTATCTTCACCCGTGAGTAGGGACCTTTGAATAGCACTTGTCACTTTAGTAGTTTCTGAACTTTGGAGCGACAAGATCAGAATAAGAAAAGAATTAAACTATTGACTATGGACTTGATCGACATGGGGGCCCAGAACAGTAACTTAGTTTTACCCCAAACAGAGGGACGCCCCGCTTCCCTGGACGGAAATGCTGCCAGCTATCATATAAGACTATAATGTGTATATGCATAGTAGTTATCGTTGTGTTTTTATCCTTGAGAATCCTGCATGAAGATAACAATGAACTTAATGACTACCTGGACAGCACAGCCCATCTCGGAAACAACGTATGATACCAGCACATGAAGGAAGTAGGACGAAGGCAGTCAGAAGGAGAATGCTTCATCTGTGCACTCCTACCATACAGCATGGGAAAGTCCAAGATCTTCATGGCTGTAGAAATTGATGGCCCTACAGTACACTGTATTTCGCATGTAGCAATGTGCAACACCAGAGGACAATTTATGGGAAGAGACGCCTCGTTGATATGGGCCAACAAAAAGGATTACCCGGATGAAGATGGCTACGTCCAGGACATTAAAACAAGAAACCTAGCGCACACCAGAAATCATGTGATCAGGTACGAGAACCCTGGTGTTAAAGGAGCTGGGATAAGATGGTAAATAAACCCAAGACTGAACGTTCAAGGAAAAACTGCAGAGGAGGCTCAAATCTGGAAGAACAGAGGCCAAATGCAGATCTGGGGGACAGTCGTCTCCCCAGATGGATGGGAAGACAGAGTAGTAATCTGCCGAGCGTGGATGGTCCTTGGAGCATGCAAGGAAGCAATAGATAATTTGCAGAGGTTATGCAAACCTCTGTGGCCAAAGCTAGTAAAATTGCTAACATGGGTCAAAGATAGAGGGGGACCCCTACAGATAGTGCCACTGGAGAGCCCGAAACTATGCTTCAGAAACAATGGCACAAGGAAGATGGGAGGGAATCAAAACTGCGGACAAATCTTTGAAGCTCCGGGAATGACACAAGGAACCGCAGTTATTATGGACATTACTGGGCGTGTGGAACCAAGGCATACATAAGGCTGCCGAAAAACGGAGGAGACATATGCACACTAGTGAACGTCCACGTTCCTGCACTAGTGATCCCTAAGAATGACCTGAAGTTGGACAGTTTCCTAAATGCTTATCTAAGAAGAAGATCTGTGGAACTGATATCCAGGATGAAGAGGGAAAATTACTTTTCTCCCAAATCAGAAGAGGCATTCCATGCAATCCCGTACAAACATAGGCTGTTCAGCCTCACCTCAACAGTATTCACAACACTACACCTGTCCCACATCCAAGTTGGAGTGAATGCTAAATGGTTACAGATAACCAGATGGGAGTTATTGCAGACCATCAATACCACTATAAAAGGATTCAACGCGATCAAAGAAGAGCTGATAGCAATCAGTTTGATGATCCTCCAAATCAGATATGTGCTTGCAATGATCACAGCAATGGATGGAGGAGTTGGTGCAAAAATCGGAGAATAATGTTGCACATTTGTACCATCACACGATGAAGAAAACAGAACTCTAACAGGCTATACGCATGCTGACAAGCCTGAAAAACCAGATGATCGATTAAAGTGACGAAGTAGATGATAGCTGATTTGGAGACCTATTCTCATGGGTCTCACAATGGATGGCAGATATACTCAAGTTTCTGGGAGCTCTACTAGTAATGGTATTGCTAGGATTCTGTGTTATCAAGATAATCATGACACAGTGCCAGAAAACTGCGAAGAAAGCCATAGGGATGAAAATAATGGTTGATGTCGAACCAGGATGAAAGCCCAGAGACCTGACTGATGGGTATGAAGGAAAATGGATCTACTGCAAACCAAATGTACAATGTCAGCTAATGATGTGGAACAAAGATGAACATGTGAAGACAGCAGGGAGTTTGAAGGGAGTGATACAAATATGGACTCCAAAGCCTCACACATTCACACCATCACAGAAGACGATGAGCATGACACTGAAGAAGCAAAAGAAATGAATGCAAAGGAGGTTGCAGAAGTGGTCAATGAACCGACCAGAGGGGGGAGTGTAAAGGAGGTCCCAGACGTAGCCTGCACCCCTTCCCCTCATTTTGACGTACCAGGAACACGCTCGCCAAGGTATGTGACGTATGAAGAGCAAATGAACCTACAAAGAGCTGCAGTGGGACTCTGCTCAGTATACATCAGAAGATCCATACCGGTTGAAGCACACATAACCACAGCACGGTACCCTATCAGACAGCCATACCAGCGCTGATACGAAATGATACGAAATGAGGAGTACCTACACACGGTTCACAAAGAGACCCCAAAAGCCTTAATGGAAGGCCAGTGGAAATGACACAAGGGCCTGACAGATTCCAGAATGAAAAAGAGCAGCTATCGAAGCTAACACGCCAGTGCGAGTAACTACGAAATTGAATGGAATAGGCACAGAGAGGAGACAATGTTACAACGCCAGGAAACAGTGTTACGAGACAAGATGGAAGCAACCGTATTGTTATACGTGTGTAAATAGGCTTGAAACGCAAGATTCTAAGAAATCGATATTGCTTGCAAAGCTTAGTTGAAGATAGAGCGGCAAGCGCCAACTTTATATCTACCCCAATACGGCACATTATACAAGTGCGACTCCATTTTGTAAAAGCAGAAATTTACCCAGGCGGCCAGAGGCCTGCCAAGTTGCGAAACCCAGCCAAAGGCAAGAGAAGGAGCCAAATTGAAACTCAACAAAGAGCGGCTCATGCCTAGGAAATCGAGGTCAACCGGAGAAGGGGAGGGGAGCGTCAGCTCACAAGACTCCAACTTCAGAGCATACCAGCTTGCCTCATGAAGGTCAAGATAAGGGGGCCCATGCAGGAGGCTAGGCCGACACAGAATTAAATGCACTAAAAGCTGGATACTGAAGCAGATTCATGGTGAACTAACACGTGACCAGCTAGGCGCGAAGAAGTACCATCGCCTGATGTCATCCAGGACCCCAGGATGCCATAACTTTTCCCGATAAGAGACTACAGTTTCGAGGCCATTCTTAGCCAACTAATTGACACGTCGCCCTAAAACACTGATTGATGGAAGAGAGGCAGGGTGAAACTTGGGAAACCAGGCACAGGGTGTCCATTCTGCATGCTGCTAATTAAAAGTGGAAATTTATGTCTAGGGATGTAACCTGCCCAATCAAAATGGACCAAGTTATCTTAAGTCCTATAGATATTGTAACCAATAGGACATCGTAGTTGTAGTGATGTTTATCATGCGTGATGTAGAGGGATCGGCATAGATGCCCACCCGATAAGAGTTATCCAATCCGTATGCCCTATTATCATATACAGATATAACACCTATACTTAAGTTACCTTTCCTAACCAATTATATTGCATGTCGAGTTTTGTAAAGTTAGACGTCAATGATGACGAACATTGCCTATAAGGATCTCTGTTCAATTGAAGTTCAGGGAAGTCGGAGCGAGACCAGTGATCGCACTACAGCTGATTCCCATTTGTTTTCCTGTTTGATGTATGTAGCATTAAACAGACTTCCCATTGCCAAACTACTAAGTCCTCGTTATTGAGTCGTGTCAGAGTAAGTGAATCCTGCACCCCCTGTCCTCACATGGTGCAGCTATCTTGTCTTACAAGTTCTAGAGGGTGAGTGCTGGCCAATGGGCCCATCAGCGAATTCCTCTCCTCGTGAACACAGGCTTGGCTCCACCCAAAAGGGGCAGTCCAGCCCAAACTTCTAGGTCACATCCCTTCTGCAGGAGACCACAAGCATCCCCAAACATGTTTTGCTTTGTTGGGGCTCATCATTGAGGAGGAGCTTGGGTCTCTAGGCCCAGCAGGCACGGGACCCACGTCTGGGCATACCCGCCCCACTCGGGGTGACAAAGCAAAAACAAAGAGGTGATGGCTGGAACGTTTAAAATTAATCTTAACCACTGACATTGCTCTGGGCAACCCTCCAGACCACCGTTCTTCACCTGCCAAGCCATTACAGAAGGGGAAAGACCATATGCAAATCAGGCTTGGCCCCACCCCAAAAGGGGCAGTCCAGCCCAAACTGCTACGTCACATCCCTTCTGCACGAGACCACAAGCATCCCCAAACATGTTTCGCCCTTGTTGGGGCTCACCAGTGAGGAGTAGCTTTGGTCTCTAGGCCCAGCAGGCACCGGACCCACATCTGGGCATACCCGTCCCACTCGGGGTGACAAAGCAAAGAACAAAAAAAAGAGGTGATGGCTGGAAGGTTTAGAATGAATCTTAACCACTGGCATTGATCTGGGCAACCCTCCAGACCACCGTTCTTCACCTGCCAAGCCATTACAGAAGGGGAAATACCATATGCAAATCAGGCTTGTACCCACCCCAAAAAGGGGCAGTCCAGCCAAAACTGCTAGGTCACATCCCTTCTGCTTGAGACCGCAAGCATCCTCAAACATATTTCGCCCCTTGTTGGGGCTCATCAGTGAGGAGTAGCTTGGGTCTGTAGGCCCAGCAGGGACCGGACCCACGTCTGGCATACCCATCCCACTCGGGGTGACAAAGCAAAACAAAGAGGTGATGGCTGGAAGGTTTAGAATTAATCTTAACCATTGGCATTGCTCTGAGCAACCCTCGAGACCACCGTTCTTTACCTGCCAAGCCATTGCAGAAGGGGAAAGACCATATGCAAATCAGGCTTGGCCCCACCCCAAAAGGGGCAGCCCAGCCCAAACTGCTAGGTCACATCCCTTCTGCACGAGATTACAAGCATCCCCAAACATGTTCCGCCCTTGTTGGGGCTCATCAGTGAGGAGTAGCTTGGGTCTCTAGGTCCAGCAGGCACAGGACCCACGTCTGGGCATGCCCGTCCCACTCGGGGTGACAAAGCAAAAACAAAGAGGTGATCGCTGGAAGGTTTAGAATGAATCTTAACCACTGGCATTGCTCTGGGCAACCCTCCAGACCACCGTTCTTCACCTGCCAAGCCATTACAGAAGGGGAAAGGCCATATGCAAATCAGGCTTGGCTCCACCCAAAAGGGGCAGTCCAGCCCAAACTGCTAGGTCACATCCCTTCTGCACAAAAACACACACATCCCCAAACACGTTTCGCCCTTGTTGGGGCTCAACAGTGAGGAGTAGATTGGGTCAGTAGGCCCAGCAGGCACCGGACCCACGTCTGGGCATACCCATCCCACTCGGGGTGACAAAGCAAAAACAAAGAGGTGATGGCTGGAAGGTTTAGAATGAATCTTAACCACTGGCATTGCTCTGGGCAACCCTCCAGACCACCGTTCTTCACCTGCCAAGCCATTACAGAAGGGGAAAGGCCATATGCAAATCAGGCTTGGCTCCACCCAAAAGGGGCAGTACAGCCCAAACTTCTAGGTCACATCCCTTCTGCACAAAACCACACACATCCCCAAACATGTTTCGCCCTTGTTGGGGCTCATCAGTGAGGAGAAGCTTGGGTCTGTAGGCCCAGCAGGCACCGGACCCACGTCTGGGCATACCCATCCCACTCGGGGTGACAAAGCAAAAACAAAGAGGTGATGGCTGGAAGGTTTAGATTGAATCTTAACCTCTGGCATTGCTCTGGGCAACCCTCCAGACCACCGTTCTTCACCTGCCAAGCCATTACAGAAGGGGAAAGACCATATGGAAATCAGACTTGGCCCCACCCCAAAAGGGGCAGTCCAGCCCAAACTGCTAGGTCACATCCCTTCTGCATGAGACCACAAGCATCCCCAAACATATTTCACCCTGGTTGGGGCTCATCAGTGAGGAGGAGCTTGGGTCTCTAGGCCCAGCAGGCACGGGAACCAAGTCTGGGCATTCCCGTCCCACTCGGGGTGACAAAGCAAAACCAAAGAGGTGATGGCTGGAAGGTTTAGAATGAGTCTTAATCACTGGCATTGCTCTGAGCAACCCTCCAGACCTCCGTTCTTCACCTGCCAAGCCATTACAGAAGGGGAAAGACCATATGCAAATCAGGCTTGGCCCCACCCCAAAAGGGGCAGTCCTGCCCAAACTGCTACGTCACATCACTGCTGCACGAGACCACGAGCATCCCCAAACATTTTTCACCCTTGTTGGGGCGCATCAGTAAGGAGTAGCTTGGGTCTCTAGGCCCGGCAGGCACGGGACCCACATCTGGGCATACCGGTCCCACTCGGGGTGACAAAGCAAAAACAAAGAGGTGATGGTGGAAGGTTTAGAATGAATCTTAACCACTGGCATTGTTCTGGGCAACCCTCCAGACCACCGTTCTTCACCTGCCAAGCATTACAGCAGGGGAAAGGCCATATGCAAATCAGGCTTGGCTCCACCCAAAAGGGGCAGTCCAGCCCAAACTGCTAGGTCTCATCCCTTCTGGAAGGTTTAGAATGACATTATCACATTTCTTATTTAGAGGTTTTGATTTACATATAAAGATCAAGTAATGATTAAAATGGTATGTTGTTGAACTACCTTCTATCTTTTTTGGTTTTTGCAAATACTATGTTTTCAAACTGAAGCAATTCTCCTTGGGGACTGCAGCGCACACACGTTGCCTGGTGTCTTTGTACAGAGTTCTAGAGATCAGAATTGTTGGCTGCAGTGTTAACCAAAACCAGTCTAGTAAGAAGACATTTGAGTGTGTACAAATGCTATGGGATGTTTAAAAACTATATTGGGATACAGCTGCACTTATGATAGCACTAATTCCTAAATACAACTTAGTGACTATATTTTCAGTCCTTGAAACAACATTTGCACATGCTACTCTTTTATTTTCTGCCTAAACAGCAGTTGCATCAACACATATCGCCTCGCTATTAGCTCTATAATCTCTCCAAGGTGCAGCATATACAGCTGCATGAGGCACTGTCTATCAATTTGCCACCAGGCGCATCGTCGTTCAACGGTGGTCAAAGCACCTTCACATGCATGTCCTGGCCACAATACACAGCTGCACCATTCTCAGGCACATAATCATTCTGATGCAATTCATACCCAGAGCAATGGTGGACTAGAGGTTAGAACACTCGCCAAGCAAAATGAGCAGCCATGAGTGCTGGGTTCAAACCTCCGCATAGATGTGATCCTTTAATTGTTTTACTTTAATTTTTTTTTAGTTTCACTTATTTAACATTGGTTGATAGACATGTATGACTCTCCTGCAGTGGAAGTGTTGGCAAGTACACTCTGCTTTTGGTTGTGTGTCACCAACCATTTCACTTGGGTGAAGGGATATCAACACTCTTAACTATGTTCTGATAAAGAACGGAAGATTATACTGGCATTCCATGTCTCCACCCAGCACAATCGACTGCAATCCAGACAGTCCAGAAGTCTGGGCTTGTATTTCTTCTCCAGATTATAGGCCTCTTTGATTGACTAAAACAACTTTTATCAGCCTCCAAAAGTGGTAGGAAAATATGGATCATTCTTTACTCTGTTACTGATTATGAATTGATGCTACCATTCACTTCATTTACTCTGTGACCATAAACAACCATGTTGGTTCTTAAAATCTGGCTTGCATATTCCGGCAGGGAACGGAGTGATGATATACAAGGTCACCATTGACTGTAATAAAAATGGTGAGCGTGGGAAAGCAAGTGTAATGATGCAAGTAATTCTGTTTCTGACAGGTCAGTCGGTGACCTGAACTTCCTTTTATAAAGCTCCATGCCTGAAGCATAGTACATACATGTGACCTCACTGCAACAGACTCCGAACCGCCAGCTTCATATGGCAGGTGCAAAGGTCACATCTGCATTCCTCAAAGCTTCTGGGACCCAAAGGCACTGCAGACAGTGGCTGTATTTAACCTCCACATCTCTGATCTAAAATATACCATGTGTTGCCCCTATCTGTCTGTTGGCAGGGTAAAGTATAAGAAGAAGCTATACCTGGTTATGGTATGATTGATAAAATCACACAGTTATTAAAGAAACGTCAATTTGATATCATACAAATGTCAAAACTATGATTGCAGACAAGCTATGTGAGGGCAATGCCTATTCATGGAAGTCGGTCTGTCTTTACAGCTCCCAGCGGAACAATAGCCAGAAACGTTGCCAAATTTTGATGCACTAAAAAGGAAGGTGACACTTTCCCTCAGCAAAGGGGTTCTCGCCAGGAGATCTCCAGTAGCCTTGCTTTCAAAGAGGCACTCAAATAACAAAGGCTAGCCTCACACTACAAGTTGCATAAAAAAGGGCCTTTGAATTTGCAGCTAAGGGAAGGGGGTGGAGGCAGATCAGCCAGAGAGGGAGCTGGTCTTGAGAGAAGTGGTTCACCATCTTATATTTCTGGTGGTGAAATAATCCTGTAGGTGCCAGCCAACCTCCCTGGAGTGGAAGTATTAACACATGACTTACCCTGTCCATGGAGAACTTGAATTGATCCGCTCACCAACCCAGAAGTCAAGGAACAGCTCTGGGCCCTGTTTTGCTAATTTAACCACTTGTGTTCTCCACCAACCCATATATCGCCTTTCTGTTCCAAGCCTCTTTGTGCAACATGTATTGATGCATGAAACGCACAGCTTGTTAGACCCAATTGACCAAATCACAAACTCAACACCAAACCACCACCTCAGGAAGCTCCTAAAAGCCTGACTTAATGTTGTTGAGCCCCCAAAGACAGGCATATGGTACTTTGAAGAGGCCAGGCCCTCCTGGTTCACATTCTGGCACCATAGAGACTTTTAAAACCCTTCTTGCACCCTTTCATAAGGACATATTATTTAATCCGAGATTGCTGCAATTGTGTGTCTGTTCACACCTGCACAAGTACCCAGAGTGCTATTCTCTTCAAGGTGTGTATTTTCTGTGTTCTCCTATACGATCACTTTGCAACCCCTTGAGAGCATAGTCTACCCTCGGTTCACCTTACCCCAAAAGACAAAAGAGGTATATCTTTTAGGTGTGCCTATTCACTTTTTTGATAGAAATCACTGCTAGTTTTGTAGTAGTGTGGAGATGAGTAGTATCGAAGTCTATACTACTGGGGAGCAGAATTCATTTAATCACAGTCATATTCAATCAACCAATGCTCTTTTAACATCTTTTAACAGATGTTTGTTTTGGGGATGCAATAATTCAAAAACATACATTCACAGTGGTCATTTAAGTCTGTATGCACAAAATACTTTGTTGCAGACAGACATCTACACCAAATGTTGACTGTGTTTAATGATTTGCTCTACTTGTGCACTCTCCCTAAATATTCATTTTCATACAGCAATGGCAAACGCTCTCCCTAAAGAGTTACTTCATTCTTGAGCACCTCTGCCAATCTGTCTTAAACAATATTGCATACCTAAAGAAACATCGAGTAAGTGTTAGTGGCTGGGGTTTCATACACTCTCTCTGCATAGACATGTGCCGGTTGCTGTGCAAATGAAGGCTAACCCACTCTAATAAGGACCTGCAACTCTACCTCTCTGCCTTGAACTCTCTGAAGTCCACTCTTGATAGAGCAAATAGGGAATTCTACCTAACCCTCATTGACTCTCACTCCAACCATGCTTGCGGGCTACAGGACACCTTAAGCTAACTGTTTACTCCTCCTAAGTCTATGACTATTCACTCCTCTCACAGCTAATGATCGAGCTGAATACTTAGCTGCAAACATTTCCAAAATTCGAGACTCTCTCCTGACCTTCCTCACACTCCCTCCTCCTACATTTTACACTCTGCCTACTTTACCATCATCCTCTGCTTCGATCTCCCACTTTAGTCACACTAATACTGACAAAGTGCTATCTCTGCTGTTGAAGGCTAACCCCTCTTCTGTGCCATCAGACCCACTTGCTCCTCAGCTAGTCAATCCTATTGCCCCTTTAGTGGCCTCTCACCTCACTGAAATCTTAAGCCTGTCCTTCGACTCATCTTATGTGGCCAGTTGATATCTTTCTCAAAGCTGTGCTGTTGAAATTTACCTTACCTTTTCCCCCACAACCAGAGATGTGCCTACTGACTTTGTCCAGTAAATTCCTATGGGGAACTTTTAAGCTTGCAAAAAGCTCCATAAGTGACTCTGGTTCATACTTGCCTCTGGAGATTGTTTTCTGGGTCACCATGGAGTTTTCAGTCAAAGACTAGAATGTTAGCAAATACCACAGATTGTCTGTGTGTTTGTTAAAGTCTTATATTCCTCTCTAGTCTTGCATTGCAGTGCTATTCATTTTCCAGTGTTGGGGACATCCATGAAACAGAGCATGGAACACCATATACTGTAAAATTAAGAACACTGCCAAGCCACAGGCTTTCAGAGTTCAACCCAAGAACTTCATCTTACCCGAAAGGGAAGTCACATAAGGTAAGGTGTCATCATCACTCTAGCTTGGTCCCCAACCTTGTCAATTCCCGTAAAATCTCTAAATAATATGTGTATATATCTGCATTGTCATCCCATCCGTTCCCCACCCTACTATTACACGCATAATTGAAAGGATACTAAATACTTTGTTTAGCTGCACTGCCCTCGTTTCATCTTCCTTCCTTTCTCTGCCATCATGTTATGCAGTAATACTATTGCTTACCCATGTTAGGTGAGCTTGAAATACGAATACTATGCTGCCTGTGTGTGTGCTCAGTTGCAAGGATAAAGATTGATGAATGCAAGTATTTAAATATGTCATTACCACTGCCAACACTCTAGTGGCCATTTTTCACTGCCTTGCAACTACAGAAGTGAAAAAAACATGAAAATCAGGTTTTCCAGCCAGAACTGCTAGGTCACAGCCCCTCTGCATGAGATTACAACCAGTCACATACATATTTCAGCCTTGTTGGATGTCATCAGTGATTTGAGGTCTAACTTGTGACTTTCAGCAAAGCAAGATCAGGACCCATATTTGGGTATGCCTGTCCCACTTGAGTTCACTCTTTTAAAACTGAAATGTAGTGGATGGAAGGTATTTCCTGTGAAGCCATCATGAGTCAGACAGAGACAACAGGTTAAAGTTCATTGAACAAAGTTTTACTATATGAAAAGGCAGGGTGGAGTAATGCCTAACTTGCCCTATTCTCAGGAGGATAGCTCAGGGGCAACGCGCTCGTCTTGGAAGCAAGACGACACAGAGCAACACAGGTTCAATCCCTGGGTCTGTGCTTAGAAAGCTCTGGGTATTTAGTGTATTATAAATAACCAATTACAATTCTAAGGTGGGATTTCCCAACCTAAAGAAAACTAAGGATAGTCTGCATCGGGATGTCCAAAGTAAAACATCAGTCTGTGTCCCAAAACCTATACTTGCCCTCACAATTAACTGCATACAATGTCTAGGTATGTCAGTTCAAAAAAGCAATAGTGCTCAAAATGAAGTTCAGAGCTTCTTCTATCTCTCGGCTGGTGATCAGCCTATCCTTCCCCAAGTTCAAAATAGTACATCAAGCACATGGCTTCCCTTTCCCAGGAGTTCAACTCTTCCAGCTTTCAAAACAATACTTGACTTCAAATTCATCAACAAGGTCCTTGCCCAACACAAGCTTCTTTATAGGTATTTCCAGTGACTTTTCCATCAGGGGTCACCTGGTCTAGGTGCAGTTATAGGACCACACGGTCCACCCATTACAGGTCACTCAATCGGTACTCCTTCTTTGCTGCTTTTCTATCAACAGC
Organism: Ambystoma mexicanum; assembly: GCF_040938575.1. Classification (NCBI taxonomy): domain Eukaryota; kingdom Metazoa; phylum Chordata; class Amphibia; order Caudata; family Ambystomatidae; genus Ambystoma; species Ambystoma mexicanum. The sequence continues at coordinate 1,008,431,637 of NC_090928.1, read as the reverse complement.
AGTCCACTGCTTGAGTAGCAGTGGTGCGTGTTTCATTCATGTGTGTCGCACTCTCCTGACACTGTATGGTGGCTTGGTTGGTTACCATTCACTTGTTACACTTTTTTATGTTCCCTTGGCGCTTGCCAATGCTTGTTTCCTTATAACACCCAGTTTCTTGAACTCTTTTGCTAGCACTGGTTTCAAAGTTAATACAGTCCCTTGTTATTTGGCTATTGCCAATGTTTAATTTCTCATATAATGCAGTGTGTCATTGTATTACAGTTCACAAACTTCCTCTGATTAAGGTTCACACTCTTCCTTTTACTCCTCAAGGTTCCAAGTGTTCCCAACTTTATGTTCGGTATTCAAAATGCCTTTAACTCGCTTTCACTTTTTTCGGTATTCAAAATGTCTCTAACTTCCTTTGCGTCGCAGGACTCACACAACCGTTTCCCATTGTCTCGCCAGTCTCCATCTTATGGCTTGCCACTGGCCTCCAGCATCCCGTACACTTGCTTCCCGCTTCATAAGCTTTGCACTTTTCCATCGGTCTGGCTCTCCTGCCACACCGCTACTCCAGAGAGGTCTGCCGGCACCCAGTAGTTTTGGGCGTTCTCCCAAAGCTGACTCCATTTCCCTCTGGATTCCACCTTGTAAAATTCCCACCTCTATGCCCATTCCAAAAAGGACTAGACCGCTCACCAGTAAAGCAGTAGTCCTGCTTTACTCTTGCTTTCCTCCTCCTCGTCTCAGTACTTGGCTGGGATCGATATGTGTCTATGTTAATAAAGAGAGGATGTGTTCTTCTAGTCGTCCTTGTCTTCGTTACAGTAGCATATTGGAGTGTTTTGGGGAAAGTCTTAGGGGAAGCATAGAAAAAGGGCTGACAAAAGCCAATAAAGGCTTGAGGGATGAAGGGTTCACTGTGAAAGGGAAATGGGGGAAAGATACCACATCTCAACTAAGGACGTCCTTTCTGCACTTTCAAAGTCTCCTCCACCCAGCTGATCCTCCCTTGCATATCACCCCTAGGGCCGGGATCCAAAATTGATGGCCTTTCCCAGGCCACCTGAGAAAAGGAAAACCTGGGAAAAGAAGGGAGGAAACCCTCAGGTTCCTCACAGTTCCTCTACACAGTGCTCCATTAGAAGTGTGATTCTTTCCACAAACATATATGATTATAAATCAAAAAGGCAATGGAGCAGGCCCTCTTCATTTAAGAGGTATGAGGGAAAGGTTTAATTCTTATGCCCTAATCACTCAGATTCGAGCATTCAAACGTTTTGTTGGACATCCACTAAGTCTTAGTAGCCACATTCATCTTTCGAAGGATTCTTCATAGGCAAATGTGTAGATTGTGAGTTCACTTCACTCCAGACATACTTTTCTAGTTGACTAGACCCGGTCTTGGCTGATGGTGCATTCTCGAAATCCCAGGCAGGTTACCCATGACCGTAGACGGTGACATCGACACCCTACAACCCTGGTCAGAGCAATGTTTGATTTCTGGACACTCTTTTAGATTTCTGTTGTGGTAGGCATTTGCATAAAACTATGTATGAGGTGTTCCCTTTCATTGGTAAAAAAAGCTGACAGCAAACAATCGGTCAAGAAATATACGTTCCTCAGGAACTTACCAGTGAATAGTGTGACCTCGGAATTAGAGCTCAGCATGGCAAAGCTCTGGACCGGTCTGGCTCAACCAAAATATCAGTGATGCTGAAATGGGTTAGCACCTTTTTTTGTGCATTTAAACCTTGCACAATCGTATACATGCAATACAAGTTGCATTCCACAACACAATTAACTTTCATTGGAATTCATTACAACACTGAAAATGACAACACCATACATTCTCTAAAAATTATCAACATTTATCACCGTTCGTAACAATCCATCCTCATATACAATTATTCCTTAAGATCACTCTTTGCAGACAGTTAGCTCCAAACCCAACAAATATTGATATACACTTTTTCGCCAATTCCAAGCACACAGATTTTGAGCATGTCATGTTTTGCTAAGGTGCCACATTTTAACCAGCAGCTTGTAAAGCAGCCATTCCTTTTTTTGTCTCAAGCTTGGACATTCCACACCAAATGTTGTAAAGAATCCATGTCACCTTAAAACCTAAATCTCTACAGTGCATGCCTGTGGGAAGTTGCAATTAATTACTGAATATTACCAGAAAGTTACTTAGAAGGACTTGGGGGCCCTCCTTGCACCATGACAATAGCATCACATATGTTGCCCCTCCTACTCAACAGCTGTTCTCTTTTTACAATGGCCATCCCAACCCTAGACTGGCATGGTAAATCAGCAGCTCTTCTGATGTATTTCTAAATTGTGTACATGTCATATTTAGTAATATGGCCTGATGTTTAAAATGACATGCAATTCTTTCAAACGTGAGGTGTACTGTAAGGACTTGTTGTTAATGGCAGAAAAAAGAACAAAGAAAAAACATTATGGTTTTGTGGTAAGATACAGCTATTCTAGGATGGTGTTTTTCAGAGAATGGAATTAGTTATGGATCTGGATTAGTTATGAATCTGGCTACACCCAGAGATCCACTTGTTGGTGTGCTAGGTTTAATTTCGTTAGCTGTTGGACTGTCTACTAGTAAAATGTTCTGGGCATATAGAGCCCTCCTCCTTGCCAAGAATCACATTTTTAACTTTTAGAAAAGTGACACTTCCCCCAATATTGACGATTGGTTGCAGAGTGTGGCTCTTCTGTCAATGAGAGAGAACATTTCCTTTAATGCAAAGAATCAGCTTGACAAATATGAGAGGATTTGGGGGCATTTAATGATCTTTATGTTTAATCATTAGTCACATTCTAGGATTTTTGTTTTCTTTTGATTTTGGATTTTCTCTTACTTTTATTTGTTTCCTTCTCTTTCTATTATTGTATTCTTTGACTTCTGCCCTTCTTTGTTATCCCTTTAACGATTAGCCTACCAATTTGTATCTGAATGAGTGTGACCTTATACATTTGTATTATTGTATTGTTTTTATTGTTTATGTAAGGTATTAAATTAATAAATAAAGTCTTGAAAAAAAAGAAAAAAGAACATTGAAATGCATCAAACTCAAAGCTATGAAAGTGCACGTCGAGGCACTCAATACCTATATGAGTGCCACAGCAATGTACTCATGTGCTCTGAAGTTGAGGTGGATCTGAAGAAATCGGAGAGATCAAATGATGAAAGCATCTGTAGGAAGGGTGCGGCCCATTAGAATTACATCTCAGTAGGTGAGGAGGCCATGATCCCAGAAACCCAAAGAGATATTCTGTTAAAAGCCTAGGGGTTTTCATTACAGAACATTAACTCTCCACCAAAGAGGATGATAAACATGTCTGCCTTTGTGGAAGTCCTATGGCATAGCAGCCAGGAATAGTTGAATGAATGTCCTACTTCCAGCCTATGTGGCCAGTTCTGTCCTGAGGTCCTTAGGACAGCTGTGGGCAAAGGCCTCTGATGTGCATGGTTACCCCGTCAATGATCAAGTCCCCTAGGTTCTCTCATCATTGGTGGTTGCCATCAAGGTCCACCAACGCAGCACTTTTCTCATGAAGAGGCACATGTGCTTTCTGCAAAATAAAAACGTTCATGTTAAGACCAGGTAAAGGCTGATCTTTTTCTGTGTGGTTTTATCCCAGGCAGTACTAACTCCATAATACCAATTCGGAATACTGACTTTACAGAGTCTGTCGCCGGAAATCTAACAGAGTAAAATAACAGATTGTATATCACTGATTACTTGATAATGTGGTAATTCCCAAAACATGTAGCATTTGTGAAGGTTGAGATTTAAATTGTGTTGATATGTAGCAGAAATAAACATAGATGTTCTGTAAAATAATTTAAAACGCACTTGATTGGAAATTGAGAGAGAAATGTTTCTCTGTGTTTGAGTGGCAGGAGTGACTTCAAACTTAATTTCATTTCTTGTATGTTTTACTGCATCACAGGATTCTCCACAGGAATTCCTGCCAGTAGTCACATTAAGATTTAAATAAACTGACGGTTGCAAACCTTGGTGAAGCGTTTGGCAGCACCACATTTCCATGCAACGTAACTAAGCTTTATAGACCTCGCCCGAGGGCAGAGCAGGGAGTTATGGGCCCGTTAGACTGAGTTACAGGCCCGAGCTCAGCAGGGATGCTAACAAGGTTTACCTGCCTCTATCTCCAGGCATTGCCTGAAGTTGCTCTTTTCAAGTGCAAGACCCTCCTATGTTGTCATGCCTAAGACCACATCACATAGAAGTAAAGACATGTATCACTGGCTTAGCATTGACTTAGTCTTGGGATTGGCAATTGGATTCACAAAAGAAGTTATTCTGAGTAACTCTGACTTACTACTGACTCACCCTGATTTACCCGACCAAACCGATTAGCCCTGTCTGTGATTATCTAAAGAGTAATTTTGAGTTATTCCTGGAAAATGTTTTGTGAAAGGACCCACGTGTTCCCAGTGCTATACACAAAATAAGAGAACAAAACAGTCATGCATTACATGATTGAAATTTCGATTCACAATACATGATAGTAGTTTATCAATGAGGTGATATAAGTGTGTTATGTGTGTGCAATTTTTAATTAGCAATTTAATTGTTGGTGCACTTAATGTGTGTGCCAGGTGAAAAGGACAGACAGCAAATTAATTCATTCTTAGTGCCAAATTTACCTTCGTTTTTACCTGTCTGATTTACATTTGTACACTCTTAGATGTGAAATCTTTGACTTGAGAAGGCACGGTGTTTGTGCTGGCATGTTGGCATCCAACATCAACGTATTATTTTTTTATTTACTTATAATGTATTGCCTTTGGTTACATTATATCAACCCTGTACAATATCACACGACTACCAAAATGGACAAGGGAAGAAAGAAGAAAAAGAGAAATGCTAAAAAAATGTCAAAACCAACCTCACCTTCTTTGTATCCAAATGATTCTAAAAGGACTTGTGTGCAAAGGCAACAACGCAGTTAACGTACCTGATCCAAGCTCCAGCAATGACTTTAAACAGTTATTTGTGTGGGAGAACACCCATGTAGACTAGGGTCTGTTTTTTTTATTTGGTTTGGGAATTTATAACGCGCTCGAAACAGAACAAACTGTATAATGACGCAGATGACTTTTACTGATTATTTGACTGTGCATGTCTCTTCTGTTTGGCAGCGCCATACTATCAGTGGAGGATTGTGGCTATATGAGGAGAGTGAACACGTTTACCAATCCAGTGGAAATTCTGCCGCACCTTCTTACATAACCTATACAACATTGCTACTGCTTTGTCCCTCGTGGCTAGGACAGTGCATATCGTCTTTACTCATCATACACTAGTTGGTCTAAATATCGGGATAGGCCCTTTTTAGTCTCTCAGGCAGCCACGCCCCTTTGTAATCAAGAGGGAGTGACACCATGCGGTGCAAAGCTGCTCTCATCAGTCTGCTCTAATGGTACCACCATATTGCAGATGGAGGACGCTTTCAATAAAAGCATTACAAGAGGCAAGAAGGAGAAAAATGCGGTGGGTGGCAAGAAACACTCCTTCACACACACTTGTACACCTGGGCATTGATTCAGAAACAGGCAATGCTTCTTTATTGGACTGCAAATCCCATCGTGGCACATACATTACCTCGAATCTATAGACCTCAAGGCCTAAAGGCACACTTGCTGTCAGGGTGGATGGATTTCTTGATTGAGTGTGCTGGACTCATTAATAGGGATTCAGATGGGGCCTCTGAGAAAAACTCCCCTCCTTATAATGAGTACTTCACTATCTATCAAAGTGCAGGCGATCGCAAGCAATGTGTATCGCTGTCAAGGGCTAAACCTAGAAGCACACTGGACCAAGCTTCCAGGAAAAAACAAAATCTAACTTTGGAAATATCAATGAGGATGACTGAATCATCGTTCTGTTCATGTGCCAGTGTTAGCAATCCGACCTCTACTACGTTGCATATCAACACTATTGGCTTCTTTGCGAGTATTGTGGTATACCACCATGCTCAAATACCATTACCACATGCGGTAAGGGAAGGGCCCACGCGGATTAGTGTCACCCAGACCCTTTAGTTATTAGCCGTGTTGGAGTTCCATTTGACTCCATTGGTGAATGTGGCAATACAGTGTAAGATGATACTGCATGGGTAATACAACATCCGTAACACATTTGTGTGGAGGTAATTACATCCAGTAAAAAAATGGCTGGATTTTTTGTGGATGAATTTCAAAACCCATAATACTGTTGAGTGGTATATAGTGTTTGGAAATAGGATACGGTTTACTATAACCACACTACTCCAATGAATCCCTTTTCTGCCCATATCGTTCGTATTAAGGAATTTAAGAGAGCAGCCTTGCTAGTATAAACACAATTGATACTAATATTTAAAGTATTGTCTGTTTTATAGTTTAAAACATTTCCTTCTATTACATAACAGTTTATTAATTTAAAAACCCACCATCAACGAGACTGTCTGGGCCCTGTGGCCCCTGAGCTCACTTGGCAGTTGTCATGTTGGAGTTTCCAGTTTGTCTACATCGTTATGTGGAAGTTTGGGCCAGGTCAGGGGCAGGACTCAGAGGGAAGAGAAGTGACACGGGGAACATGGAAGAGGGGCATTAAGAATAAAGAAGAGTTGAGACAGGTCGTGAGATCCGCGCGGGCCTCTTCATTTCAGCGCAGCGCTGCGGTACTATGCAGCAGCTTAGCTGTTCCGCCAAAGAGCGATCTTCGCCTTTTAACACTGGTGACAAATGTCCAGGAATACAAATTATCCATCCGCCACAGGCCAGGAAAAGAACAGGAATCCATCTGACTACCTCACCCCACAGAGCCGTCTATCCCGGAACATTCAATCGCTGATGCATACCTGCAATACATCATACACCAGCTAAAGTCATTCCCAATAGCGTGGAAGATGCTGCAACAAGAATCAGTGAACAATCCAGTACTGGCCATTCTCACCCAGTGCATCAGCCAAGGCAAACTAAAGCAGTCAAAAGACCGAACAAAGCACCTAGAGGAATCGCTGCAGGGGGACATAAAGCCAATGCTGCTAGTCCAAGAGGAACTCCCTACCACAGAAGAACAAATAATCATGAAGGGCTGCCGAATCGTCCTGCCCAAGTCATTGCTCCAACAAGTGGTTGACATGCCCCAAAAAGGACACATAGTCTCAACAAAGAAACTGCTGGGACAGAAACTGCCTTCCAGGGCTAGACAAACAAGTGGAAGACACCCTAAAGAACTGTTAAATCTGCTGCTCCATAGCGCCAGCGCCAGCACCCCACCCACACCCTCTGCAGATGTCACCACTATCTGGGGACGTGTGGGAAGAACTGGCTTTTGACTTCTTTGGGCCCCTCTGGGTCCGCACATATGCATAAGTGGTAGTCGACGAACCCTCGAGTACAGATCATACCATCTATGGCAGCAACAGCAGTTGTCCCTGCCCTGGGCTGCATCCTCAAGCAGTGGTCGAAGTGTAGGAAAAGAAGCACTGGAACTATGTTCCCTGCTGGCCTGCACCGCTCCCCAGAGGCCTCATCGCTGTGCCTCCTCCAATGCCCAATAAAAACCCCCCAAAACATTTGCCTGCTCTTTAAGGAAACGTCCTGTGCAGTGCGCTGAAAGTGCAGGTTTCAACTTCTTCCTACACTTTTATTCTAAAACGAAACCGTTCCAGAATGGTTTATTTTTAAAATAAAAGTATAGAAACGGTAAAACTTAATTAAAAGAAGTATAGGAGCACCGCTCCCGACAGCTCCCGCCCACTTCGACCACTGTCCTCAAGACCTACGTCATCCCTCAAATAATAAAATCGGACAACCATTCACCAGACTGGACTTTGCGAATTTTGCACAGTATATGGGCTTCAAATATAGGAAAATTGCACCTCTCTGGCCCAATGTCAATGGCATGGTTAAACGCTTCATGGGTAATCTCAAAAGAACACTGTGGTTGGTGCATCTTTCCCACAGACCTTTTAAGCAAATGCTGTGCCAGCTCTTCCGTGATTACCACCATTCCCCCCACAGCACCACCGGCAAATGCCCGGCCGACCTCCTGTTTGGTCGCAGATTGCAGACACATCAGCCACAGAGACCTGTGGAAGGCAACACCACACCAGAGAATGATGAATGGAGGTCAAAGGATGCAGAAGTAAAACAAAAAATGAAGTATGCGGCCGATGAGAAGAGAGGAGAGCACAGTTTCAAGGACGGTGACAGGGTGCTAGTACGTCAGACCCAAAGACGGAAAGAAGACTCCCGCTTTGCACCCAGCCCCCTCACAGTCGCCAAAGTAAAGGCACCACGATCAAGGCAGACGGGCAGACAATCACCAGGAATGTGTCACACTTTAAGGAATGCCGGGGGCCGTGGTGCCCTGGGAAGACTTGAAGTTGAAGTGCCTGAGCCAGGCTGCACCCCCATCTCTGGCTGTCCTTGCCGGTCTGTGGTATAAACTATACAGGTCTCTTAGCCTTCCTGTATTTAGGCAGCAAGGCGGAATTTTGAAAGTTCTTTTTGTGCCAGCTACTGTAAATATAGTCCTCATGCCGTATATAGTGGCAATGGTTGGCCTTACAATGCCAAAACCTCTCAGTGTGGAGTTGATTTGCAACAAAACTGTTGTTTTGGCAAGTGAAAAATGATGGTACGTTATTATTTAAAAATATTATAGAATATTTCAAAAGTCTTTTGAAATAATTGTTGCGCTCTCTTACTAACCCAAAATATTTTTATTTCTATTGCTTTTACACTTTAAAAACCCCTTAAGTGACAGACTATTATGAAAGTATATGCAAAAAGGACGAGCAAACTCGTCCTCTGCACTTTTAAAGCAAACGCCTTAGACATTGGGGGTCATTACGAGTCCGGTGGTAGGGGGTTAATGGGGCCAGTTGAGCTGCTGGCCCCGTTAACCCCCTACCGCCAGATTACTTGATCTCCTCGCGGGACCCGCTAAGGACGCCTGGTTTTATCAGGCGTCCTTAGCGGGTCTCGCGAGCAGACCAGCATGCTAACAATGGGCCCGTCATTCACGGGCCCTTTCTTAACATGCCCCCATTCTCATTGAGCCCTATGGGGGCTCGAATCGGAATGGGGATGGATTCCTGGATTGGGGAAATACTGGGCCCTCCAAGGTCGGAATGGCCCGAAATTTCCCCATTCCAGGAATGCGGTACCCGGAATGGGGGTGGCCATGCCGCAAATAGCGGCATGGCTACCTCCAGGGTTGTAAGGACCCCCATTATCTCGCTACAATATGAAGAATGGGTCAGTAGATTTGAGCAAGTTTATACAAGTTATTTTTTAATTTCATTATTGTTTTTCATGTGTTGTAAACATCCTGTTATAGGTTTCTCCAAAGGAAACCAAAGCCATGTAATGAATTCATAATTAGTCATAGCTTGCATTTGTGTACGATATTAAAATACACGCAGTTTTATACAAACAGATACATGTTTATCATATTGTGGCACTTACGGCTAAAGTGTCTGGAACGTTTGGAGAACAAAAGTGCGTATTACCACAATAGAACAATATCTCCCTGAAATATTTTGCACGAAGCGTATACTTTGAAATTCGGTAATTGTGTTTTTGTGTCAGAACATCCAACTAGTATATGCATGCAACTGTGACTCTGCTTCTGTAGCTACTTGTGCACTCAATGGGCCTAATTCACACACAAGCACTAAGTCTACGCTACTTAGTTTTTAATTTTTTTTTTTTATTTAGCACAGTGCAAAGAGTACTTTTGCAGTGCAAAGTCACTTTGCAACGCAAACATACACTTTGCATCGCTCTGTGACTTAGGCCCAGTGAAAAGTCACTTTGCACTGTGCTCAACGTTCCATGAATTCGGCCCAATGAATGCTACAGCTAATGCATTACTGCACTGTTGCCGTTGAGGTAATACTGGCTCTAGTTTTTCTAGGTAGGTTGTGGCAAAATACATAGTAATCTTGGACCCAGATGGAAAGGGTGAGGGAAATGTTTGAGATTTTGAGGATGTGCATGGAGATTTGCTGTGTAGAGGAGCCGAGGGGAGCAGGAGAGAGTATGGCCATGATTCATAGCATAGAATTTTTTTCTCACTGCAAATTGACTTTCCACTGGTGCAAAGTAACTTTACACTGCCAACAAAAACCGTGATTCATGCAACAGTGGAAAGTGTCTTTTTGCCCTGCAAAGTGACTTTGCATTGAAAACATTTCATGTTGCACTGTTCCATGATTAATGCTGTTTGTTGGCAGTACAAAGTCACTTTGCACATTGAACGTTCACTTCTAACAGTGAAAAAAAAATGCCATGAATCACGCCCTTTGAGTATCAACCAACATTGGTTACTGATGAATTGGGCAGACAAAGGAAATAGAAGAATGTTTCTGCACATTTCTGGAAAGTGATAGGTTGACATTCTGACTGTAAAAGCGATGGGATTTAATGTTCCCACACATAAGCACTAGAAGCTCTGGAAACAAACAGACGGTTAGGTAAATCCGGATGTGGACTTAATCCTCCAAAAAAGGCCTGGGTTCTGAAAAGGCTGTGGCTGGCACTGGTGCTCCCCATCCTTTACTCGCCCTCACTGTCTTCCCGCTCTCCTCACCTCATTTCCAAGGCATCCTTTAGCTCACGCTACGCACTGGACCCACCATACAATGTGCACGTGTTTGGAATCCCTGAAGGATCTGCGTCTCGGTAACTCCTTTGGAGTAACCATAAAAACAGAAGTGCTCCATTTGTTAACTCCAGTGGCGGACGGTTACCATCCGTTACGGCCCACCTCTGGTGGGATTACAACCTAAGTATGTCCAGGGTTCATAGGAGGGAAACTTGATGTAGAAGATGCAGATGGTGTTGCATGATAGGCTTATCGATTATTCTAACATGTATTGATATAATTTTTTTCGACCTGCAAATTAAAATAATGTCTATTTCCCAACCTAACTCTTTTACTTATTGAGAGCTTATATTTATCTGATTTTTCTTTTCTACCAATATGCTTTCTCTTCTTTGAAAATGATCAATAAAATAACCAACATGTTTGTTTCACCAGCACAAATCTCCTCCTATTTTTCACCACTCAAATCTACTTCCATTGTGACAAATCCAACGCTGTTGCTCAGTCCATGGACAATCTAGCATTTGGGATGGTCATTAAAATATTAATTGGAAGTTTCAGCATTAATTGCATGCGTTGGTTTTGTGTTGCAGATGGGAACAGGACCATACTGTAAATCTCTCGTGAAACATACATTAGTGTGTTGCCCTTCCTTTTATTGAGATGAGCACTTCATTCCAGCCCCTGATGATTGTTCCCCAGTTAGAGCATAATGAACAGAAACATGGCATGTGAAGGCACGTCCCTGAATGCTCACACCAGAGAAAATACAACCCACTAGGGAAGAAAGGCCCAAGTTGATCTTGTAAGGATAACAACGTTTTAATCTGACACGCAGATGAAAGCAACAGAAAAGCACTCTGCTGCTAAGAACGTTCTGCCAAAAAGTAGTACAAACAGAATCCTATAAAGAAAAACATTGTAATAGATGATGCAATACATACATTAAAAACCTGTGTGGCTGGTTGGTGTGCGCCTATACATGATACGCCTGTTCCATAAGAAATGGCAGGTCATTGGTTCCAGCCCACTCCATCCATCTTCCATTGCGTGGGTGCAGCGGAGATCATCTTCTTCTCACGACGAAGGTCAAAGAACAATTGAACTACGCTCCTAACATAATGCTAATTTATTACTATACTTTTCACCTGGTTCTCCTTAAAACGGGCACAACAGAGGTTCTGGGGCACTCTAACCTTCACACACACACATTTCACTCACTCCCTTTGGTGCCATCTGGCTCCAAGGTCTCCACCCTCCTTTTGAACTATAACTTATCACTCCCAGCACGTCCCAATACAAATCATACAATTGTCGCTGAACAGTGTGCCCTGTCCATCCTCTTTGAACATTTCAGGACTTGTTACTTTGGGGTTGGTGGTTAAAGAGCAGCAGGTGCCATGGAATTCAGGAATCTTACGGTTTAGTCAGTTGTAGGGCTATAACTCGTGGTTGCCTGGAGATGGGCCCAGTCATGCTTTGGCCAGTGTGAGATAACAATAACATTAGGCGACAGTCTGTGATCACGGCCTTGTAGAGCACATTGCGAGCTTCGGCGCGTTATAAATACATAAATAAATAAAATAAATAAATAAATTACTCTTGAGTAAACAAACACATCTTTGCAACACTGTTAGAACAATGAATAGGCGTTGTGATGGTTTGGGGTGGGGGCTGGCCTAATGGGAGCTCAGTCATGGCTGGAGATTTCCCTCATCATGCAATTTGGGCCTAGTGTATAAAATGCTGCATTCACCGCACAGACCTTACCTTCTCACTATGATTACTATGTGGGTTGATTATGTTTGATTATATTGAAGTGGGGTCCTTTACATTGGGAGCTGGTCCTTTCACCGTCCTGCCTTCCCCCTTGCTCATCATAGTACTTCAAATGCATCTCGCCTCACTCTAAAGCACTTAGGTGGGTGGGAGTGAGGATGCCCCCTTCACCGCACATGTTATGTCACGCATTGATGCACACAATTTAGTTTTCCTGTATTCTATGTATATGTTTCTAACTATCAGGATGTGTTCATGTTATTATTTAACTTTAACATTGAAGTGTGTCATGCTTTGAGATTAGGAAGGCCCACACGGGTTACCTTAGCGTTGTATTGATTTTTTTTGTGTGAGTATGGGAATGTTTGAAGCAGTGTATGTGGTAAGAGTAGGTATTTCAAGTGACTGAATAGAGATATTTTTATACTGTCAGTCGGGAGTTGAGTAGGAGTGTTCCCTCTGTACACAACACCACAGATCCAGTTCTGTTTTTGGTGGCATACGATCTAGCATCAATTCAGTGTTTGTATTTAAAATATTGTTTTCATTTGGACTGTCATACAGTTTCAACAAATGTTTGATTATGAAAGGCAGACCTTATTTAAGTGTAATGCACTTGTCATGGGTGTCTTATGATAATAACATTTACTGTAACGCGAAACTCAGTAATGAAGTAACCCCCCCTCACACTTGTGTTGGGACAAAGAACTGATTGCACCCGAAATAAGTTAGACAGACAGGACTCTCAAAACTGATTAGCGACAGAAAAAAGCGTATTAACCATAAAAACTGGCAATTACTCTGGGCCACCTCCGGTTCCATCTTTTTTTGTTGTTATCCTATGCAAGAATAAAAGGTGAGAAGCTATATGAAATCATGGTCGTGCTCACACCATAGGGTGCAATCCCAGAAGAACTGCAAGGTCCCATATCTTCCGTACTGAACCACAAGCAACCTCAGACTTTCACCGCACTTTATCACAATCCTACTTGCACTCCACATTTGGTATTTACATTTACAGCAGTAGGCAGGGATTTTGTGAATAATATTTAAATCTGCCTTGACAGTCATGGGAACTTGGCTGTTGTACAGCTGCATAGAGCTGTTGATACTTGATTGTGCACCAATCCTCCTACGTTGTCCTAGAGAATTGGCTGAGGGTATGCTCTGCACTACTGGTAAGCATCAAAAAAGGTATTCTAAACAAGCTACGGCTCCACAAGTTGGTATTGCCCACAGATTGTCCAATGGCAATAGGAATGGCAATGAACATTCCAAGGGTTATAGTTATTGCCCAATGTAATTGCTCTTAATGTATCAATGGCATAAGGATTAGGGATTGCGTTGTCCTTCCTTAGATTCAAACCAGCAAATAGCAGGCTGGCTCCATGATGGATGCAGTTGCCTAAGCGGTGAGCTGTCCACCCAGCCGTAAGAAGAACTCTTCCAAAGACCACCAGGTGAAGTATTGAATGGGAAAGCAGTGATAGACAATGGCCAGTGGGGGTTTGGAACACTTGGGCTCTTTGAGTGTCCCCTATGTTTTTTATGACTTGATTGAGTTTAGGCCTGAGCCTTCATTCGCCAGGGTTTGAGTGAGTACTCTGGCTTTGTGTATTGGTGGCGTCCCAATTGATGGCAGAAGAATGGGCTTTTGGCTCTATGAGGGGTTTAGATGAGAATGATATAAGATAAATCAGACAGTGGTTGACTGGGTGAACTTGTCCATACTGTAACTAGTGCAGGTGGCCATTGGATAGGAAAATCTTGAACGGGTACCACGAGCCAATGAGCAAAGCAGCTAAGCCCAATTGGTTTACATTCCCGCCTGGATTGTACTCGTTAAGGAGGAAAGGGCAGAATAATGCGTGGGATGAGGTTAGGGTGAGTGACGTCAGCATGTGTGTGTGACTTGAGTGAATTCTGTCTCCATGTGCCACTAATGTCTTGTACCTGAGGTCTTCTTTGTGTTTTTGTTGCAGAAACATTGGCGGGCTTGCAACCCTTCACAAACTATGCCATAACCCTAGCTGCGTGCACTTTGGATGGCTGTACTGAGAGCTCAGAGGCATTCAACATCTCTACTCCCCAAGAAGGTAAGGCAATTTCAAAGGTCTCGACTTGCACATTTCAGTCATGAATAATAAAGCAGGCGAAGAGCGAAATGCTCCAAAGCCATTTGCTGAAAAACCCCAACCTAATTTGATGACAAAGTGCATTGCCAGAGCGTAATTGCTCCATTTTTTGGGGGGGGTGCGAAAATGAATCAAACTCCATACCCTTTAATGACATGCATCTTTAATAGCTGTAATGCAGATTAATGGGCTTTTTAATTGCTGTTACATTGTTCATGCAAGAGCCTTGTCATTAATACGAAGCATCTGAAAGATTAATGAAAGCTTCCTCATTTTACTATGGCTCTGAAGTAAATCTAGAGACAGTCCGACTAAAAAGAATTGATTGTATGGCACAGTATGAAATTGAGAATCAAACAGTTGAATTCCAGGGTCTCTTTGAACTGTTAAACACAGAACAGGCAGGAATTATTTCAGTGTGATGGAAAAAACAAACGCCGTTTGGGACGTGTATTAATCATGGCTCAGCCTGCTCCGTCCTTCGTGTTGTATTTTGTACTCCGTGAAATAAGCATTGGTGAAACACAGATAGTTGCAAGTTGAGGCACAGAGGAAAGGACCCAGATGCAACCTTGTGCTGCTGAGCACCATAGGACGGCAATATAAGTAAGGCTGAGTGACACAAGAACAGGGCTGTCATTTCACCAAAATGCCAAGGGTAGAGGAAGTGACATCACTCGACCCTTGACCCCCTGATGACATCAGAGGAAGTGACATAATTTGACCCCAACCCCAAGTGACATCACGTGATGGCAAACAACCTTCCGATTTTTTAGTTGCATCTAGCAACTGTGTTTCCAGGTGCTCTCATTTCAGCCTGATATAAGAACCGAGGCACAGAGGGAGGCATGATTTGTCCACAATTACACATTTGAGGAATGGCATTTTCCAGATTCAACATGGGGTCTAAATGTAAAACCTACATAATGAAGAATTTCTAACAGGGTAACCAAAATCTGTAACACAGGCTACAGCTAGTGTATGAAAAATCTATAGATCCATGGACACAGAAGTATGTGTTATCTGTGGCGTTGCTGTATTAAACAAACCAAAAAAGCACTGATCTGGGGAGGTGTGTGCTGCTATTTAACCAGGAGAAAAATGCTACACGAGCAAGGCCTGGAACTTAAATAATTGACCAGGTTTTAGTAGCAACCAAATAAATGGATACATGATTCAGCTACCACTACGACAGAAGAAACCTATTTCACTGCTCTGCATGTACAGATAGGAGTGCATCAGATATTATTGTTATCTTAGCTGGAGTATAATACCTGGGAAAGGTTCTTTCAATATAACCAACAACCTGCATAGTTTGTATTATCTAAGCGTAATACTGGGTGCCAGAGGACTTTAAAAATAAACACCATTTATTGTAATATCATTGCTGCACACATAAATTCATAGCACCACACAGTTATTTAAACACCCATGAGTTGCTTCTCACCCGGGGCCTCACTGGCAGACTTCAAGGCGCGCACTGCACACTACCCCTTTGTCAGACCCAGTGGTGCCCAATGGTGTAGCACAAAATTTGGCAGCTCTCCTGCGAGCCATGCTGCACGGTTCCCCCGAACCTCCTTAATAAAGCACAGGGCACGCCTCACCCCGGGCCAGTCCGGACCATCACGTGTGCGCAATGTCCATAATAATTATGCCGCTGCAGAGGCATGCACTACTGCAAGTGAAAGAAGTAAATATATTTTTCAATAAAAGCTTACATTGTTAATGTAACATAGAGAGAAGGGGGCAGTGCCAGGTCCACAAATATACCAGTCACCAGTGTTGGCTGGTGAGTTTTCTTTTTTTGGAGTGTCTAGATATTTGCCACAAGTATGTGATTCGATTGAGCATAGCGAGAGAGACCGAACTAATGAAAATGGGGTGGGGGCGCTGAGGATTCTTCTCCCTCCCCAGAGTAAATGTTGTGAATAATGGGTTAAAATGGTGCATTACACAGCACACTTTCTGGGAAAATGTGGGTGAAAGGCCAACAGTGTGTGTATGTGTAAAAGGACAACAATTATATATGCCAATATAAAAAACATGTGTATGTTGGCTGTGCCCATACATTTCCATGCAGGCTATGGTAACATACGCTAGTATTCCCATATAAGACCCTACCTATGTTCAAATTAAGACGTTTTTCTACAGTATCATTACTGGCACTGGGCACAAAAATGCTTTGCCAATATATGCCAGTATTAATATGTACATGCATACTCCCATTGGCTTGGCCATTAAAAGTGACATGTCACAATAGAAAAACATGCCCAAACTGGTTCCAGTGTAAGCCAGTCTAGACCCATAAGAACACTTATCGTACTTGATTCATTATAGATCCTCAGTTAATAAAAAGTCATGCTGCAGTGATGAATATACAGTCCACTGCACCAAAACATCACTCTAGCAAGGTAACACTAGTTATCATGCTTGCTAAAGATGCTGAGTAACACATATCAAGACACACTAAGCAATGGCTAGACTGACTGCACCAGAATGCCAGTCTAGCCAGGAAATGGCACACATGAACTTGCCTTTGCCCAAAAATACCAGTAAAACATGCAAAGTCGATAAACGGATGTGGCAACAATGTTCCGGTGATCCCCAGTCTCCCAGGGCCTCACACACACATACATCCCCTTTCACCCACCGGTCACTCACCCATTCATCTACTCTCACACTCACACTGGATTCACCACACAGGCACACACCAAACCCCACAGACACCATTAAAACACACACTACCACATATATTCCCATTCACCCACCAGTCACTCACACCTTCTCTTACATGCACTCATTGCATTCTCTACACGGAAACACACCCACCCACCCTTAACATTCAAAAAGACACCATCACACTCATACTCATTCACCCAACAGTCACTCAATCATACATCTTTTCTTACCTCTACCCATTGCATTTTCTACACAGGCACACAGGCACACACCCACCCAGAACATTCAAAAACTCACATCACATCACTTCTCATTCACCCACCAGTCACTCACACCTTCTCTTACATCCACTCATTGCATTCTCTACACAAGCACACACACACCCACCCACCCAACCAGAACATTCCAAAACACACAGCACATCACTTTGCATTCACTTCTCATTCACCCACCATTCACATACATACATCTGACACACACTTCACACATGCAACACACACATCATATTGCAAAGAAAAGCCTTCTTACCTTTTTCTTGCAGCTTCAGTCCGTCCTTCCAGGCCCCTTTAGCTCCTCTCTGCTGCCCACAAACAGGAACCAGGAAGCTGTGAGAGCGTCCTGGTTCCTTTATGTGAGCTGCAAGGAAGCTGAGGGAGAAGGGGTTGGAGCCAAACGCGGCATGTGACGTGTGCCACATGTCACGGTCATCTCCAACCCCTACTGAGTGAATCCCTTGCCCAGCCTTCACCCTAATGTGTGTAGCCTGGGTCGGGGACCCATCAGACCTGGTGTGGCGGGCCCTCTCCACCACGGGAGGGCATGCTACACCAGGAGCACCCGTTTACTTTTGCAAAAAAAAATTATGTTTTTTTTAAGTTGGGGTCGTAAGGGACTCCCCAGGGGTTGCAACTGTGCAACCCCAGTTGATCCTAAAATGACGTTGCTGCATTAGAATGCACAACATCCCTAATGACTGCTTGTGAATGAAGACGCTGTAATGCCAGCTTTCTCTAGCAGAGATAAAATGCACGATTTTGGGCAGGTAGTTTAACACAAAATTTGGGGGCACCCCTATGAGCCATACTGAGGGGTGCCCCCGTCCCCCAGCTCATAAAGAAATCACTGGTTGTGCCACACTAAGGCCGGCCTAGATTATCACGCTTGCGCAATATTCACAAATGTGCTGCTGCAGGGATAGTCCACACACTACACTAGGTGAAAGATTTTTAATGCATAATACAGCACACTTTCTGAGAGTGTTTGCAATTGTTTTGTAGGGTAACACCAATTCAAAACTCCAATACATGCAAGTCACCAACAGTGCACAGGAACATTAATACTTTAATCAGTGTAATGCTTTGCTATTAAAATGGTCACGCCACAATGAAAACATGTCCAACTGGCTGAACAATGTAGCCCAGTCTAGACACGTAATGACACATTACAGTAAAGTATGCCAGTCCACATTTAGACATACCTAGACCGGTTGCACCAAAATGCCAGTTGAAGCAATAACACATATCATTATAAGTGATATATCATATAAAGCATTACACTGTTAATACCTGCATTCAAATGCTTAATTGTTTAGGCAATTGAAATCGTGATGTAGGTTTAGTACTTGCATACGACGGTAGTGGTTGGAAGGGTAGAGAGGGGACAGGAGATGGCTCATTGTCACAACAGCCCATAAGTGGGTGCTTCCAAAATTAAAGGAGAGAGTTAACTGCGTGTAACATTGAAGATGCTCTATAATTGTCTCATTAGAAAGCGTAAAGAAGATTGAGGTCCCCACAGAATTAATAAATGGGGTGGGGGCAGTCCTCTGACTTCAAAAAGAAATACTTTCTTTTTGAAGTCACTCTGCCTTCATAAAGAAATATCTTTATGAAGGCAGAGTGACTTCGAAAAGAAAATATTTCATTTGTTTATTTTTTTTATTTGAATTTTTATTCATGTACTGGTGGGCACCCTAGCCCCACGGGGTCTGTGCGGACCCAGCTACACCAGTGAAACAAAAACGCCTGCTGTTTAAGGCAATGTTCAGTGCAGTGCAGTGAGGTGCATGATTCAACTTGTTCCTACCATTCTGTACTGTCACAAACAAGTTCAACTGTTTCCTTCCAATCATTATTCTAGTCAACAAGGTCAATCATAAAGCAAACATTAGTGCACAGTGCAGTGGTGAACTCATGTTTTCAAACATACAAAAAGTGTGCTTACAATGGGAAAAACATGTGTGTAGATCGCTTACTGTGTTTTCCTCGCAGCTGTTTGAACCGTTTGGAGCCGTTTTTGCTGCGTTTAAAAACAAAAACACATGTGTTGTGTGTTTGAGGTAACTGGAGTAGGGGGTCGGATGGCAGAGTGAGATGGTGAGGGGCTTCGGGAAGGATCCCCCATTGTACAAAATAAAACAAGCCAAAAACGGCTGTGGTGTACACATCACAGAAAATATGCAAATGGCTAAAATAGCTGCAAGGAAAACACGGGAAACCCTGTAGATATGTGTTGTTTCGTCTTTCAGAAATGAACGATATGCATGTAACGTGTGCACAACATTCATTACGCAAGCAAGAAAGCAAAAACAAGATGGAGACGGGCAATAAGTGGCCATAGGAGAGCAGGCACGGGAAGGGTAACGCAGACAGGAAGGAGTGGTGGTTCTGAGGTTGGCACCCTGAAAATGGAAGTGGGGAGTTGGTGAGGGTGGCTAGTTTGGAGTCAGGGGTCAGACAGCGGTTCAAGTGGTGTCATCTGGATTGTGAGGAAAGGTGGCAGGTAGGTGGGGGAACACTCTGCGGCAGAGATTAATATGGGGATGGTGGGCTGGCATAATCCTGTCACCATTTATCAACGCCACTAATCTCAAAAACACAATGGGGATCATTTTATTGTTTGCATAATTCAGCGGCGGTGACCCATAGACATACATGTTGGCTAACGGATTTTGGTCATTTGCACATCAAAGTTCATAAGTGCAGGGCAAAAGGCAGCATCCAGTGTGTACTTTTGCACTCCAATGTACAAATAAAGTAAACACTTCATGTCAGGCAGTGTTTTCAATGGAACCCTATGGGGTCCACCTGCTTTTTATTGGTGCATAAAGAAGGCGACCCCAAAAAATTCCCCGCATTCGCACCCGCATGAAAATGCATGCAGGTGCAAATGCTGGAGGATTTGCATAGCAAAGAGAAATGGAGAGGTGGAAATGCAAGTTGCGTTCCGGGTCTCCTCTCCACCATACAAATGACTGAAAATGGGACATTGCAGGAAGCAAAAGCGTAAAAGCCTTACGCAAGTTTTTACATTGTTGATTCCTGCCACTGCCCTGCAGAGACGAAAATCAGCCCCTTTGTGTCAGGTTTTTGAAGTACACTGGGGTGTAAATAATTAAGGGGATCAATTTGTGGGATGTATTGACCCACTCTGCTATACTATGCGGCTTCACTCTGCTATCTATCGTGCGAGCAACAGCAAAATGGTGGCAAACCCTTGTGCGCGCCAAAACCTCCAAAACCGCATTTTTCAACACACAAAAAGATGGCTGGACAACCTGCCACCCATGGTGCATGTGTGGTGGAACAGAGCACACGCTGCAGAAAAAGTGCCAGTGAGCTCCATGACAAGTAAACATGGGGTACCGGGGGAGCAGCAGCGCTTTGCCAGTGAAACTCCAAAATTTGCCTGTAAATGACATTTACTTTGCTGCTGAAATTTCCAAATGCCTGTACATAATACTTTTCTACACTCACAATCTTGCTTGGCGCCAACATGTATTTATTTATTTATTTATTATTGATGTGATACATTTTTTTTAACGAAGAAAAAACTTTACAGATAAATCAATAACAAATCAACATTTCATTAATACACATATTCCAAAAATATAAAATAATATATACTTAATTTCTCAAGACTAAAATATAAGTTGAGAAAGAAATGATGAAAACCCCTTTGTACATATACATGTGTTTGTCAATTCAGTATCAGCCCAAAGTGTATTGTGGTTAACTACCTTCTCCTCAAAGAAATTTCTTCAGCCGTATGGTTCAATATGGAAGTTAGAATAGATGAATCAAGTGAATTTCATTACATCAATCCATTGAAAGATTTGTAAGGGACATTGTTATTGAAAAGTTGATCAGCATGCAACCAAACTCTATATAATGACAAATGAAGACTGGGACTGAGGGTATTTAAACACAACTGCCAGAACCCCTTGTCCCCTATATGATTTACATTTTGGACAGATCTGTCATAGTGTTTAACATATATAGGAACCATCCTTGTACATTTTGTTAGTATATGTCTTGCTGTTTCTGGATTGGCATGCCTAGTACATATTCTACAAAAGCAATCTTTTTTAGGTATTGAACGCTCAGAGCCAGTGGCAGCTAGTAGTGGTAAATTGTTGATGCTCAAAAGAAGTAAAACATGTCCTAAATTGACAGATGGAAACAAGTTCAAATACTTCTGGGCCTTTCTGTAGGTATATAGCATGTGTGTGACAAAGCTATAGCTTTTCAAGTTCTCAAGATGAGCAACATTGTTCAGTCGATCCCATATATTCAAGTGATGTCCTAATTGATGTTTCAGATGTTCATATTTGTCCCCCCATTTCGGAGACCAATTTATAGTTTGAAACAATGCAACCATATCAGTTGCAAATCTAGTTTGTTTATTTCTACGGATGTCTTCCTCAATACACTTCAATAGGGGATTTGCGGAAGTATTACAGATTTTAACATACAATTCGGCCCTCTTTTTCAATACCACGATTTCAGAGATGAAATCCCCAGCTCCAATCTCAGAATAGCCATAGGAATACTCTGAGGGAGCCCAAGGAGCCTCCTCCAGAACTTCCCTCAATGACCTGCAGCCACTCAAGGTTCATGTTGGTCAGGATGCAAGGCCATTGGTTATCATAGGGACCAAGCACTGGATGTACAGTTGACGCGTCCCCCATATGGATTGTCCACTCTGAGTGCGTGTAAATTGACAGATCATAGATGTTAACTGAGCGGCCTTGATTTTCCAAACTTGCTTACACAGTTTATAGTCACCTTTGTTATTAAAGTCAATACCCAGATATTTATATGAATGGGTGTATTGAATCTCGATAGAGTTTATATACATACGTGGACGGGCAACCTTCCCATGTGTGTACAACAATATCTCAGTCTTATTTTGATTGATGCGTAGTTCATTTATCTCAGCGTACTCCCAGAGCCGTTCCGCAGAATGGAGCAATCCGCTGAATGTATGATCAAACATAACTAAATCATCAGAATAGGCCATTATTGTACAATGGCTTGATCCTATTTTAGGTGGACAATTATGTACATCCAGAATAAATCTGAGTATGTAGACAAACAAGTTGTAGAGCAGGGGTGCAGTTACACATCCATGCTTCACACCTCTGTTCTGCCCTATAGGTCTGTCATAGAGCCTCCAGTATCCAATCTTAATTGTACTGTGGTATTACTGTGAAGTAGTTTTAAATAATACAACAGGCCCTCTGGGCAAGACAGTATTTCCAGCTTATGCCACAGCATATCACGATTCACAACATCAAACGCTGCCTTAAAATCTATGTAGAGGGCATAGAGAGGAGGACTATTAGGCTGCAACACTTTTGCTCTGAGACTTTTCATTATGAACAGATTATGGGCAGTCGAGTATCATGCTCTGAAGCCACTCTGAAAACAGTCCAGCATATGCAAGTTGTCAACCCAAACTTGTAGGTGCTGTAGTATTAAAGAGGCAAACATTTTGCCACAACAATCGAGCATTGACAAAAGACGATAATTACCAGGTTCAGTTAAATTCCCTTTTTTTGTACACAGGGATTAGTATCGCTGTCTGCCAAGTAGGAGGAATTCTTTCATCTCTGAATATTTTATCTATCAGGATTATTAGGAGGTTAGCCCAAAATACAGGGTTCTTTTTCATCACAATACTGGATAAACCATTGGGACCAGGGGCTCTGGAGGATTTTAATTTGCTTATCTTAAATATTAATTTGTCCACAGTAACTGAGAAAGGAGGGATAACCTGAGTGGATCTATGCATGGGTGGGGGGGGCATAATCACTTCCCATACCATTGCGATTTTCAAGATATTTTTTGCATTCTTGTGCACTTATGGGATTAATCTGGGGTGTGACCCTGCTCCCCCGTGCTGACGCCAATAACGCCCAAATGTTACAGGAGTTCCTAGAACACAATACTTTAATGATGTGTCGCCAACATTATTTTTTTTTCTCTCTTCCGCAATTTTAACCAAAGACGATATTTATTTTTTAGTTTCCTGATTTCCTTGTGAATTTTCGAGAATAGTTCTGCCACTTACTCTTATTTTACGAATGTTCCTTCTCAAAATTAATTTGGTGTCCCGTACCTCTTTATCAAATACCTGAGTCGCTCGGGCAGCAGCAATCGTTACATTCATTTAATCTAATGAAGCACTGTGAAGTTACAAGGTCCTGAAATGTTAAAAGCAAAACATTCTCTCAGCAAAACTGGATTGCCTGTGAATGACATTTTCTGTCAAAAATCTGTGTGCAGCCATACGGGGCTGCCTGTGAGTGACATCACCTGTCAATTGGGCTCTCCTGATTATAAACTTTAAAGTTGTCTAAAACTAAAGATCTGCCAGATTAGCAAATATAAAAGGACTGTTGCTGAAAGGAACATGGATCTCAGTTGTGTTGATCCCACAGGTTTAAAGCTAAGAATGTAATTTATCTATGTCATCTGATGCAACAAGTTTGTTTTGTGCTGGATTTCAAGTCAAGAAATTCAATTTTAACTTAGTCTGCTGGGCCTGCAAGAAGTTGAAGAACAGGTTTCCCCAAGGAGAGGGCATTCCTCTCAGCAGATTCTCACTGACATATGATAATTGTGGGGTAGGACAGACTTGTGTCTGCTCCCAAGGACTTAATAATGATGGATTCTCCAGTCCAGGAAACGGACATGTTAAAAGGTTGTAAACTAGGCCTGCAGAAGGAAATCCCCAAAAGGTGGGGGCTACTCCTTGCTCCAGAGACAGACAAAAGGTGGACCATTTGCTGCTAAAAATATGTAATGAACATTTTTTAGAGACTTATAACTCGCTATTAGAAATGGTGAAAAATATAAAACGGGCAGATTTGCTACTCTAATTTTTGGCCCTAGATTTCAAAACGTGGTGGCTCTTTGTAGCACAAGAATGGCAATATATGTGGTTTTATGGGAACTGTATTTAGGCTAGAATTGTTAAACCTTGCACACACATTCCTATGGTAAACATGCATATTGGTGTAAGTTTGGAAAAATGTGGAAAATGGTTTCATGGAGAAATTGACAAAATGCTGCAAAAAGGTGAACCAAGGTCTCACAGCTTTGGGATTTTGAGGAACAGATACTCCATAAAATAGGTGATCCTTGTGTGTGGTTTTCATAGAGGTTACAAATGTGTAAATATGTATTTAGGCCAAAATTCGATTTCAATACTATTGGCTAGGGGAGGTTTCTAAGGATTGTAAAAACCAAACCATAAACGTGACATCATCTGTCCTTGATCCAATCACTTGTGTGCAAGGCGGAGATGAGGCTCTGAGCCAATCCCAGTTCACATGTGCAAGCTTAGTTAAGCCGGCCCATATACCCATTTTTGTGATGTCATTGGAAAGGATAAATAGAGACAGCTGACAACACATAGACACTCTCTCTTCTGATTCCAGTGAAGCACTTTATTCCAGCATTCAACATCCAGCCTTTAACACCCTTCCAGATCCAGATGCCAAGGACCAGGCCAAGCAGTAGCTGAACTATTGTCAGCTACGCCACAATCCTCAACTAATTCTTACAACCCAGTGAAGTGCTATGGTGTGGGAAAGCATCCTGAAACTATCTGGTTGCTACCATAATGCTTGCCTGATTAACTTGCCATCCCGCTGATCTGAAATATCCAGAAACAAGAAGGGCAGATCAAGTGCAGTTCCGGTGACCGGCCTAGCTGATCCGAGCTGATGTGCTGTCCTTCCTTGATGGATCCGATCCATTGACCAGAATCTTGATGGGCCTAAAATCTTAAATCCATGTGGATTGTGAGTATTAACAAGACGCTAGAGAACTACTGTATACCTTGCATTATCTTGTCCCACCCTAATCTCTGAACTACCCTTACTCCCATAACCAGTAACAGTGTCAACATCTTTAGTGCTATATACCCTGTTTATTTGCTAAAGCGTCATTTTCACAGTCATTTTTATTTGTGTAACTCTTATCCATAAATCCCATTTCGAATGTTTGGACTGGTTCCGCCAGGGAATGTGCTGGGGATCTGTTACTGAAGTCATAAATCAGTCTCAGAGCTTACTTCCACCCAACTTGGTTGTCTAGCCTGCATGCTCTATTCTTGAGTAGAAGCATAAGCCATATTTTCTGGTTTTGAACTGAGGTTTTTGTCCAAATTCATGTCTTTATTTCCGAAAAAAATCTCTCACTAAAACCTCCAAAACTCCCTCAGTTTTAAAGATAGAAATGAAATTTCAATTCCCACTGATACTTAGCATCCTTAGCTACATCCACAACCCAAGTGCGAAACAGTGTGATTGACACATTTTACATTTGCAAAGGTTTTACGCGTGTGAATTGCCTTTAAATTATTTCCCACTTTGCCTTTGAGATTCCAAATGTTTTCTTTTGATTAAATCATTGCTTATGATTGTTTACATCTGCTCAAAGCGGCTCCCATAGAAAGTTATAATAATTTAAGCATTTTTGACCACATTTAGTGTTTTTGCTCAGCCACTTTCAAAGCCATTCTGACAGTTGAAAAGTCAATTCCGTTTTTCTCTTGTGTTTAAGGGGGGAAGGTGGGAGTGATATTCTGTTTGGTCTGTATTATTCCTGGATACCTGATCTCTCCTCACAACTATTTAAATTGCCTATTGGTGGGTTGAGAGGTGTTGTAGGGGGAGCTTCTAACCACAGTGCTATCTGTTCCATACCAACCCAAAAGTATTCTTTTCTGTGCTGCATTCTTTTTCTGTTCATTACCTGATTCCCAGTCTATTAAAGATATTATTCATTGTTCTTGTCACCCATTGGTGATTGTTGTTATCTATTAAAAATGTATTGTGATTTTAAATTCTAAATAAATCAATATTTACCATTGCAAACTAGCCTGATTCCTGGTTCAGTGTGACCATGGGGGTATTTTGAGAAGGGTTTGATATGAGTGGTATATGATTCAGAATACTGAATGACAAAAATAAATAAGAGTTTCATTTACGCACTTCATGCTGGGCGAGACTTGGGTGTTTGACTGATTGAAATCACTTACAACTACATGCACTCTTGGGAACCCTTTAATTTGTGGGCACCCTGCCTTGCACGTCTGCAAAAAAGTGCTTAAGTTGTTTCATATATAAGTGTTGAGTCCACTACTAGACTCACATTTTTAAACACACTGTTGAGAAAGTCTGCAATAGCCACAACGTTTGAGTGGACATTGTGAGCTCCTCCTATTTGTCTAAGTATGTGCTCCCTGGAGCTTGCATGAAGTGAGACAGCTTGTTAAAGTGCTCTCTCTACTGTTCTGCACTGATAAGTATTCCTCTTTTTAGGTGTGATCTCTATATGCCCCAAGTCACTAATTCCCAAAACGCTTTCAAATATGTTCTAGCAATTCTCTCCTCCAATGTAAAGCATGCTTGCTGAGCAGCATCCTTCTTCTTTCACTTAACTAGGGAGGTCTACTCTCTCTCAGTTGCCCTGGCTGTACCAATTTTGCTCTTTTTGTATTATGCTCAATAACTGCTTTCAAAAGATTAATTTCGGTCCCTTCAACATTCTGTATTACATGACTGATTGTGGTTAATCTTATGAATCCTAAAATATCTTTGGACTCTTGACTTTGTAAAAAATTGATAAATAATAGCTCCTAGATTGCCAAAGGCTGGGATAACAGTCCTCTGCTAACAGGCTTTCCAGTGCTGTTAAGGTTCTGTCCTACAGGGCCCAAGGTAAGTATGGATAGGTCTCCACATCTCTATGCACTCAAGTAATTTCGATGTGTTGACTATTTTGTAGGTCCTTGGGTTGTAGGAGATCTGTCCTGACTGCAGTTTGTTTACTTCCCAAATCTGTGAGTGTGTTAGCCCAGGCTCCATTTACCAGCACTCTCTCATGAGTCTGAAAAGGTTGGGATCCACAATAACATATTTCAGTATTTCCCAGTTCTAACTCAAGTTCTTCTTTCTCTTCATCCCACCGTTCTTTGACATCCATCCTATTTCCATTGGCTCTTCTGGTTTGTTTTTGTGATAAAACCTAGCAATGTGTCCCTTTTCTCCATATTGAGAAACATATTGGGGTCATGGGGAAAGGAGCTTTATTTTTTCTCTGTTCTTCTCTATGGATTAAGGGAGCTTTTGTTAGTGGGAGTTGAGTAGTTCTTTTATGGATCTCCTCCTTATTAGTATCTTCTTCCTTTCCATGTATACCAATTCTTCTGATGGTATAAACTTGGGTTGGGATTTCATTTCTTTCTTTCCTTCTCCCAGTTTCTTAGATATGTATCTTTTTCTGAGTGAGCTTGGGCAATTTACATGCCTGTGTCCCCCAATGGTTTATGCAGTTGTAAACTTCCTCATTGTAATGCAGGGTGAAGGGAATTATTACATTTTTGTTTTTATTAGTGTTTGCCTTGAACTTCAAACCTTTCACACAAAAACATATTTGCAAAATGTCATCAAGTACATAATTAATATGCTTAATCAGAATGACTTATTAAAATCAAAATTAACATCATAGATACATAGAATCTTAACATCAATGAAAATGCATCTAAAATTGAATATGTATGTACACTCCCAAAAACACATTTTACTTCTGGCATAAGATCCACGAATCTTCATTACAAATGTCATCAAATGCATCATTAAATAATTCATCAGAATGACTTATTAAAATCAAAATTAACAAAATCATAGATGAATAGAATCCTAACAGCAATTACAATGCATACATGTTTTTATATTTTTGTACACTCCCAAAAATACATTTTACTTCTGACATAAGCTCCACTAATCTTCAATACAAATCTTTTTCTAAAATCTCAGCATGACAAAGACTAAGCCTGGTTGAGAGCCCTTTAGAGGAAGAGACCACCACCGTTTTAGGCTCATACAGTTATGTTGATTCAAGAATTTTCCAAAGTGAAGCTGGCACAGAGCCTTTAAACCTATTCATCTCACCAGTGTATGTTACAACATCCCAACGCAATCACAGAGATTTACAAAACCTACAGATTCTAAGGTGCCTCTCAACATGTGTTCGGGTGCCCAAAACCTTGTTCGTAGGAAATAAATTAACTCCAAACTGAAACAATGTCCTCTCCAAAATGCATTGGGGAACTTTGTGAGATATCTTGGGAGTGTTTTAAGTGCTTTTTCATATCCAGAAAATGAGAAATCAATTTAAATTCCTTACATTTCTTGCAAGTTAGGATCCAGTAGATTAGCCATCATTTCATTTTATTTTCAGATGGATTTGAAATGAATGTATCAAAAGAGGTCCCTAATCACTCAATCATATTCAATTACTCTGTGCCCCGTGGTATCAGAAATTCTTTTTTTTTGGTTATTAGGGCTTGGTGCAGGTGTATGTATAATATACCTTCTTTTGCCACTGAACATTTGCTAAAGAAGGCTAACTGTTTCAAGCTTACTCTAGCTTTCAGAGACGATAAACACAGTTAGAATTGGTTAGTCTGGATAGGAGCTCCATTGCAAAGATGTACCATTTTTCTCCAAAAGAGACCCTCCAATTTATACCAGATTATTGAAGGAAAGTTAAAAGAAATTTCAGCACCGTGTGTTATGGCTGAGTCTACCTTCACTTTGTAAAAATGTACTATAGGTGGTAACGAGAAACATTAAAATTTTGTATTTATGGCAGCCATATGGGCAGTTTAACAGTTCACTTTTTGTTTCAAACGTTTATTAAGTTTCTGACGTTACCTTTTCCAGCAATAAAAAAAAACCTACATAAACAAAAGAATCAACTTTCTCTAAATGCACATATTTTTAAAAAACAGTTGAAATTCTTCTTTCTCGCTCTTCTGGGATTCAAGATCATAATCTTTGTTATTGTCTCATAATTGCTAGATCGTTTATTGTGGTATATCTTATTCAATCACTCGGTTTGCGCTATAAGCCAATAGGAGTTTGGTTGATCACGACCAAATCATCTGTGTAAAGCAGCCACTTAATGAAAAAGTTTCCTATACCTGGTGGGAAAGCGTTAGTTTGATTTAAGAATTCCCCAATGTCTGAAAAGAAAATATTAAATAAAGAGGAAGCTAACATGCATCCTTGCTTTAGACCCTCGAAATGTAGGAATTAAATCAGTTAAAAAAGCCCTCTTGATTCAATCTCACATGAATTCATGTTTTGGTATGTAGCTCTTTTACTATCTCTAACAGGTGGAGAGGACACTCCTATGTTAACAACTTATTCCATAGCTGTGTTCTATCAATGCTGTCGAAGGCTGATGCAAATTCAACAAATGCCAAATACAGTGTCGTTTTTCCAAAAGGGCTCTAATTTTAATAAAGTTCAGAATTAACACGTTCAGAGAAGGATAAGAGCCTTTAACAAAGACAGCCTGGCATATATCCATTTTTATCAGCTAAAGCCCAGTCAGACAGCTGAGTTTGAACCAAATCTGCAAAGTGTTCCCCTAGGATGCCCAAAGGGGTGATAAGCCTGTAGCTCTTATGACTGAGCCTGTCCCACTTTTGAAAAATGTGTACAATTATTGCAATATTTCATGACTGGGGAACACATCTGTCATTAAACATTTTTTTTTAAAAGCAAGGCTAAAATCTCTGCCCATATGATCACAGAGGCTTCTAAAGTAATATTTACTAATCCATCCAGACCAATAACACAAGAAGACTTACATTTTACAATTAAATGATAGAAGTTTTCTATACTAAATGGAAATAACCAGGACTTGGCGTGTGATCCTGCATATGCAGTACAACCAATGAGCCTTTTGCATATAGGGAAGAAAAGTGTACTAACCAATCCACTTCCAAAATTGGGTTTAGTTGGACCAATAATTGTGGGTTTGTTAAACCCTTAAAAGTCTGCTACTTTTTTAGTGGAAAGTTAAGTCAACATGGCATCTGCATCTTTCTGTAGTATTAGTAAGAGGAGGTTAACGCCTTATGGTGAGGTAGGAAAGCAGCAGAGTGGAAGATTGGAGGGACAGAAATTTCAAGATGAGGTGGGAAAACAAGGAGGAATAGTAGAAAGGTGAGGTGACAATGTGCGTGACTGGTGGGTGACTCCAAAAGGACAATTGTATGGCACTATTCCCTCAATCTCCATAAAACAGCAAGTGGGGCTAGGAGAGGGACAGTGAGAAGGCCCCTGGGGAGTCAGCTAGACTTCAGACCAAGACACCATTGAAGCCTTAGCCCAAGGACGAGGACAGTAGGGGTTACTCAATCTTAGCGCTAGCTGGGGTTATGGAGGCCTGGTCTAGGGTGTTGGCAGTCCAAGGGAGACAAGAAGGAGTGGGACGGCCCTATCAATAAATACAAGGCCACATGAATAACCTAAAATACCTGATATCTATAAAAAAACCTACCTATGTATAATTCCCAACAAACACTCTTGAACCATCCTAAGGTGCCAGAAGAGTCCTTTGGTGATGGCCCATCACACGGGACACCATTGTTTCTCTAAACTGGGTGAATTAAACATCTGAAGGATTTCAGTGTCTTCTCAAACCTATAGAGAGTGGATCTCTTCATACGTCATACCCACCGAATGCCCACTCTGCATTTTAGGCAGCTGATGTTGCCCAAAACCACATAAAATAGTATTGGTCAAATGGTAGTGTTCTTTTGCCGTGATAGCAGAGGATCATCCGTGCAGCTTCATGTCCACCACAATCTGGACCCCTTCCACAATGTTTCATTAAAGCTATACATTGTTTTGTTATGTGGATTTAAAATGTCTTTAACTTGGTCAACTTTTGACTTGGCACAATTTTCTGTATATTACTTTTTTGTCTGTCAATTGTGATCAGGCCTAAACTTAGTATTTGTCAAAAGGTGTTGGTAACCTTTTTTCATGTGTGGTGAGAGGTGTAGGGAGAAATACAGAGCTAGTCCTACCTCTGAGATGGATGGTAACAGCAGAGAGGAGCCCAATTATTGTCCTCCATTTGTGCTGAAATGTTTGTTTGCAGACCATTGCAAACTCGTGTCATGGTTCTGCAAGTTGCTTGTCTATCCTCTTTCATTTCTTGTAGAAATATTCTTATGTTATCTGAAGGGTAGAAAGACACCAGGACATACAGCAGACGAAGAGAGTATTTGAACCCTGCATGCAGAATTATGACCATCTGCCAAAAGCGAAAGCACTGCACCGGAGAAACAAAGTTAATGAGCTTCGTAAAGACAAATTCTCCCAGGAGCAGCGAAAGAGAGAAGTTTGCAACAACACCTCAGAGCTCATACACCCAAGAGAGGAGCTCATACAACAAACTAAAGTTCCCATAGACCACCCGGAACAAAAGGGAGAAAGGGACCACACCCCCTAAAGTGATTTATGGAGAGACCCTCTGGAAACAGGTCCTGGAACACAAACATCCACATTGTCCCTCCAGAAGAAGAAGTAGCGGCATGGGGAGGGAGAAGTGGCATGAAAGAAGGAATTGTAGAGTGGAGAATGGTGTAGTGGTGTGGAAGAGGGAGTGGTAGTGTGGAGGAGGGATTAGTGGTGTGGAGGAGTAGAAATAGTTTGGAGCAGGGAGCATTAGCATAGAGGATGGAGGAAAGGGGGAGGACTAACATCAAAGGGTGGAGGCAAGAGCTAGGAGAAGCGAAACATTGTAAGGCTGGGAAATTGGTGGGAGGAGTCAGGAGGAAGGGGTGAGGTAGTCAGAGTAGAGAGAAGATGAGAGTGAGTGTGTTAGAATAAACTTGAGTTCAACAGTATGATTGCTAGGCACTATCCCAAAGTCCCCCTAGAACATTAACCTTCTGATAGAGTATATATAGTTGAAAAGTGCTTGAGGGAGCTTAGACAGCCTGCATTTAGACCATCACCATAGGTTTAGTTTGTTTACTTTAGTTTGTTTATTTGTATAGCACGGCTGAACCCAAGGGTAACTGGGCGCATTGTCTTGGGATCAACAGTGTTACATAACGTTGCAAATACAAGATAAAACATAAGATAATACAAAGTCGTAGTTAACAAGCGGGACCAGGTTACATAGTGGTCCGTGAGTAATCTTGTATTAACTGCAAAGGTGCCAGAAATCTGTCTAGTGATACATCTTAGAACATGCAAGATTTTAGTAAGAAGCACGCAAGGTACAGGATTTGGCTAAGTGCAGTTAACAGTCTATAGCTTAGTTGAGAGTAGAGTCTTTACTTTAGCTCGGAATGACCAGAATGAGGTGTCAGCTCTGATTGTCATGGGTAAGGTATTCCAGGATTTTGCTGCTAACACGGGAAAGATGGCTCCCCCAGCTGTCTTCAAGCTGAATCTTGGGACATTGAGTTGGTGTAAGTATGGGGATCTAGTAGGTCTGGTGGTTTTCTGCCTCGTGAATTTGTCCGAAAAGTAGCGAGGGGCTGTCTGGCATAGGTATTTGTGCGTAATGACAAGTGCTTGCAGTTTAACCCTCTCACCGATGGGGAGCCAATGGACTTCCTTCTTGGCAGTGGAGATGTGAGCCTTGCGAGGGAGATTGAGTGTGCATCTGAGTGCGTTGTTTTGGATTATCTGGAGTCTGTTCATGTTGTGGTTAGTAGATCCTAGGAATAGTGTGTTACAGTCCAGTTTGGAAAGAATGCGGGCTCTAGCCAGTGTGAGGCGGCTGTTGGTGAATAGGAAGGGTTTGCATGCATTGATAAGTTTGTTGGTGTACGCTGTGGAAGAGATGGTGGCATTGATTTGTTTTTTGAGGGAGAGAGTTGAGTCAAGATACACACCCAATGTTTTGACTTCTTTAGAGATTTTTATAATGTTGCCATTGATGGCAAAGTATTGGTATCTGGGGTTGAGTTTGTTGAGACGGGCCTGAGATCCAACTATCAGCAGTTCTGTCTTGTCGTAGTTTAAGCAGAGACTGTGGGTGGCCATCCATGCTTGGATTTCAAGGTAGATCTCATTGAGTTTAGCAACATCTTCCTCATAGCTCACCAAGAGCGCAATGAGGACCTGGGTATCGTCAGCATAGTTAGTATATGTGACTCCCAAGTCATCAAGGCTGTCGAAGAGG
This sequence comes from Ambystoma mexicanum, assembly GCF_040938575.1. NCBI lineage: Eukaryota > Metazoa > Chordata > Amphibia > Caudata > Ambystomatidae > Ambystoma > Ambystoma mexicanum. The sequence continues at coordinate 1,008,398,103 of NC_090928.1, read as the reverse complement.
AGCTTGGTGAAGATATTGTAAAGTGTGGGAGGGATGCAGGAACCTTGTGGGACTCCACATTGGATTAGGACAGGGTCCGCCGCAGCACTGCCTGACGGGACAAAGACCCTGGTTTTTCTGTCCAAAAGGAAGGACCGGATCCAATTGGTGGAAACCTGGGAGAATGCAGCAGCCGAAGAGAGATGTTTTGTAAATATTTGGTGGTCAACTAGGTCGAAGGCTGCTGACAAATCTAACAAGAGCAAGATGGCCAGTTTGTCCTTGTCTTTGACTTCATCCATTTGGATTTTTAGATCCAGGAGGGCTGTTTACGGTCCCATGCCTCGGTTTAATGCCTAATTGTCGCAGACCTAGGAGGTTGTTGTCTTCCAAATGTTGTTGAATTTGGAGGTGTGCTACTCGGTCTATAATTTTTAGGAGGAAGGGGACGGTCATGATGGGCCTGTAATTTCTGGGTATGTTAGGGTCAAGGTTGTTTTTTTTGTGCAGGGGTAGAACCCAGGCCTCTTTGAGGTTGTGTGGGACTACGGTGTTTTTGAACGATGAGTTGATCAAGGAGGTGATAAAGGGGGCTAGATCTTCGGCTCCATCCTTGATAACTGATGCTTGGCAAAGGTTGCCTAGACAGTTGGAGGGTTTTAGACTGGCGATTATATTGATTACTTCATCCTCTGTGACTGGTGAGAAGTGCAAGAGGGGGCAGTTGGGGTGTGGTGACCTGGGAGTATTGCTTGCGTGGGCTTTTGAGGCAAGGTTAGCTTTGTTAGATTCAATCTTGGCTTGCAGGAGGGCTATTTTATTGGAGAGTGCTTGGTGGATGTTGATTCCAGTTCACGTAGGATAGAGAATAGCTCTTTAGTACCGAATTTGGCATTATGTACTCTCACTTTTTTTTGCTTTTGTGATAGCTGCTTTGTAGGTAGCTGCTGTCTTTGAGAATGTTTCTTTTGTAGAGATAGAGGGGGCTTTTCTCCAACTGGATTCAGCTATCCTCTTGAGGTTGCAAAGACCTTTTAGTTCTGCTGAGAACCATTCATTCACGTGTGCCGTTAGTTTGATTTTTCTTAGTTGTAGAGGTGCTATTTGGTTCAAGGCTAGTTCTAGTGTGTTATTGTAGAATTTGACTAGGGACGTGGGATTGGAGTTAGGGGATGTGGGAACCATAGATGTAATGGGGTGTAGTAGGGTTCTAAGATTCTCTGTAGTGATGTTGCGTTTATTCCTAGCTACAGATTGGAGTGGGGTGGTGTGAGGAGGGTTTATTTGGTGGTTATAGGTATAGTGTAGTTGATTAGGTGATGTCTGTCCAGGAGCAGGGGGTGATGTCGGTCACAGAAATATCACAATTGACATCGGCTAGCCAATCTAAAGTTCTGCCTTTAGCATGTGTGGGCTTGTTAATGCGTTGTGTCAAGCCTAATTGTCTAATGGTGTTGTTGATCAGGGATGCATTTGAGTGTTTAGGGTCCTGAAGGCCGAGGTTGAAGTCACCCATTACTATAATTTGATAGCTGGGTTTTGTATTGGAGGTCAATAAGAGGGAGATATCCTCCTCAAAGGAAGCAATAGCACCTCGGGGTCTGTAAACCAGGTGGACAAGTATAGTTCTGGAGCTGGATAATGGGAGTTTAAAGGATAGGAGTTCAGCAGAAGAGATATCAGGTTTGGTAACTTCTCGAAAATTCAGGCTGGATTTTGCAATGACAGCTACCCCACCACCTGCCCCTGGTGTTCTGTCTGCTCTGATGATGGAGTAGTTCTCTGGGACAGCCATAGAGAGAGTTGGACCTGCAGCAGCGTGTAACCAGGTTTCAGTTACTGCAAGGAGGTCAAGGTCATTGGAAGTAATCAAGTCTGCAATATCAAGCGCATGGGCAACTAAAGAACGAGCGCTAATGAGGGCACCTTTGATAGTGGTAATGGTGGGGATCTCAGGGTCCCCTAGTGGGTATGCACATAATAAAGGTGAGATAAGGTCGTTGGAGATATCAGTAGGGATTGCTAGTGGGTCAAGAGGTGTTGATTTGGAGTTCCCTGTGTAGAGGATGGGACTGTTAGAGGATGTATGCTTGAGGTTGGTGTGGGAGCTTAGTCACATATTTCTTAGCAGCGTGGGGCATGCAATGTCAAGACCTTTGGTGTTGTGTGTGTTCAGATGGGTGCCAAGTTTCGTATTAAGTTGCCCTGGCTATTGCAGTGTGGTGAGAGTGGTGCGAGTAACGACTTGCGGTGATTGATGCTGTGTTTACGGTGTTTTGGGTGCTTTCCTCTAATGCAGTCGGAGAGAGGAGGAAGTTTGTCCAAAGCTTGATCAAAGCTTATCGGAGTGCTCTGCAGGGTTAAAGAGTGGTCTGCCGGGTAGCCGTGGATCTTGCTTGATACAGAGGCGAGCTGTGTATTGACCTGCTTGCCATGCTGAAGTGGTTCAGAGTGCTGGTGCGAGGAGCATAAACACAATAAACACCAAGTGCATTTGAAAACCCATTTAGAGTGATGGCTCCAATGGGATCACCACCCAATGCCAATTAAAACTACAAGGGCCTGCTCCTCTGAGATGGATGTCAGAATCTGAGCAGGAGAACGAGGTGCGACCATTATTTGAGTCGACTGCTAAGACTGCTAAATGCAATCTGTGTGAAGGCATGTAACTGATCATTAAATGTTGCTGGCAGAAGAAGGAGTTTTTATGTTCCTCAAGGGTGGTGATTATGGTGAGCAAGGAAGCTATGGACAAAGACAATCACCTCAGACCCGACTCTAATAAGAGTGAAATAAGAGTGTACCTATGGAAAATGAGGACATCATGCAAAACTGCCCAATCCTAAACCCAACCCTAAACCAAGGTCAGTCATAGAAGAAGGTGGGCACTTTTTGGTAGATGAGAGAGCAACCCCTACATCTGACGTTCCTATGGGCGGAACCCCTGCAGCAATAAGGCAGCAGTAAAGAGGAGATCCCAAGTTGAATGGGAGGAGAGAGTCATCTACTTCAACAGTAGTGCTCCTGCTACAAAAGATACAGCTGCTATTCAAGACAACCTAGTTCGGAAAGCCCAAAGGGGGAAATATGGCTGCCCTATAAACAGCAATCTCTAACAATGTGACAAAGGTGAGAAAGGTGTAGAGGAATTATCACACCCAAAGCTCCAGAAACGAGGTGTCCAAACTCCTACAAGAGATTGGAAATGGAAGAGAGAAGGGAAGCGAGTTGGAATCTGAGTAGTGAGTCTACTCGCATGGATTCAACCAACCTCAAGCACATGTATTTATTTTTAAATGTGATGATGTAATATTCTTGATTTCTTGTTCTAAGAAAATGGTAAGGTATGTGGAAATGAAATAAGCAGAAATTGTTAAAAGTTTAAAATATAAAACCAATAAAAAAATGTTTTTAAAAAGTGTGGGTGTCCAGTACCACTCAGGTTTATAATATGTATCATCAGTGTCCTAACATGGTAGTATTAATGGATCCCTTACTTTAGATCAACTGGTGCCTTCCCTTGGGCATGATGATAAACAAAACAAAACCAAATTAATAATGTTATAGTTCAGACATCACTGCATTGGGAGAAAAACATTATATGTGGAAGCGAGACCAACCGTTTATCGATACACAGCTCTCAACACTTTACACACGATTTAACTGATATGTAGGGCAAGATGCAGAGATAGTATTAGCATTAAACAAGAATACATTACCACACTGAGGCCACCACTAACATTGCATGATATTACCAAGCAAGAGTGGAATGACTCTTTTCTAGATGGAAATCATAGGTTCTGTTCTACAATATTATGTCCCTCCTCCACCACTGAGATATAGCCACATAATGTGTACATGTATCCAAAGTGATTTATGCATTATTTATGAAGGTTTTTTGCTTTGAACAACTATTGCTTTCAATTGTATGTGTTCTGATCCATGTGTTTCCAGCGAGGGGCTTACAACAATTGTTTGCAAAATACTGATACTGTGAAACATAAAGTTTGAGTTGGCGATTTATTGAGTAACTGTCATTAACACCACAGCAAACAAATGCACATTGAAATAAGTAACACACACAGGGCCTCATTACGAGTCAGGCGTTAAGGGGTTAACGGCGCCGTAAACGGCGCCGACCCTTAACGCCTGATTACAAGGTCCCTTAGCGCCATGGCTTTTTGCAGGCGTTAAAATCCATGGCGCTAAGGGACCATGGTGCTAATTACGCCTATGGGGCAAAAATGGGAATGGGGAAGGGTAAAATGGGAAATGGAGATTTACCGCCCCACTCGCCTTGGAATGGGGCGGTAAATCCGCCATCCACCATGGTGTAAACCTGGTTTACACCATGGTGGTAAGGGTACGACCCAGGGGGTAACTTACCGCCTGGGTCGTAATGAGGCCCACAGTGTGATGCTGGCCCAGGTGTTAGTATGGGAGGGCCAACGGCTACCATCAACACATCACAGGTAGGTGGTTGAGGATTGTCATATGTGCCCTTCAGTCTTTGCTGTCACTTTAAGTAAATAAAAAGTTGGGTCTATACTGAGAGAACTGTAAAACCAGACCCATGTTCACTGATTACTTTACACTTGATACCTACACCACTATTACCGAAACCATGCTGGAGCACTCCACTATCATGGAGAGTAGTTCTTGGTGTTCTGGAAGCTTTTCCTGCTTTGTTTTCAGAGCCGGCTTCTTGTTCTCCAGAATTCATTCTTTGGAATCTGGCAAATGAAGATGGTGGCTCCACCTTTATATTGCTGGTCTGAATAGTGGGATAAATCCACTCAACTGTTATAACAACACCAGTGGTAAGTACTTACATGACACCCCACCCCCAGGGGAGAAGATATTAGCAGACACAGGTGCAGGCAGATCCTTGGAAACATTCTGTCCCAAGGGATGGGAACAAAGGCCTATACAAACCAGCCAGAGAAGTCATTATTGTGGGCGTTTTCAGTCTGAGTGAATGTCTGTGTTGTGTTGTAGAGTGCAAAGAGCAGGCTGGAGAGGAGGAGAAACAATAGAGTTTGGGAAGAGGCATGCAGAGGAGGAGTGGATGTACAACAGAGGAGAGAATGAGAAGCTTGGAAAAAGGAGTGCAAACAAATGTTGCAGGGTCCCCGGAGGAGTGGAGGTGGGTGCGAAGTGGAGCACAAAGGAAGAGTCGAGGATCTTCAGTGGTGGGAAAGGGGAGGTGTTGAGCCCACAAGGGGTGAGCAGGCGAAGAAACACTAAGGAGGAGTTTGGGAGTAATATAGAGTGTAGGAGGAACATCAGGAAGGAATGGAGATTCAAAAGCGGGTCAAGACAGGACTAGAGAGGAGAAGAGATGTAAACCCGGAGTCCAAAAAAGGGGAGTGAGGGATTAGTAATCTGAGAGATATGAGTATATGTATAGGAGGTTCAGGTGGTTACTTCGAAGAAGGAGGAAGTGGTCAAGGGGCTACAGCACAGGCCCTTAGCAATAAGCACATTGTGATGCCTCGAGGAGTAGAGCAAGAGTGACTGGAATCTAAATCAGGAAAGAGTTCAGCACCCTAGGCTAGAAACCAAACCTGCAGGGTGGACAGGGGCAGTTATCTCACTTTGTATTAAAATAATGAAAGGTCCCTCAAGGAACCAGAACAGATTACAGAAAGCCGAGAGAATCGGAGACTATTTACATTTTCTTTTTACTCAACCAAGAGCCATCCTGCCCCCATTAGACACTTTGTTTGGCAACCTGTTTGGGCATAGAACCCTGCTTTCACAAAAATCAAGGTCAAAGCACTATTCTATCAATGGGAGTGGATGGATCACATGGATCAAATCAACGAGAACACACCTGGGAAGGGGACGAGGATGACCGTGGTTCCAAAAGAGAAGTCATCTCATTTAAGTTGTCATTAAAAAAACATTTTTTGTTAACCCAGACCTATCCCTGCATTGTGAAGCACAAAATAAATAGTATTTAAGAAACAGGTAACCATGGTTGAAGTAAGGGTGGCCACCAGGAAGAGACTGGAGTTGGAGCAGAAATATGGCTTTGAGCAGGGATGGGCTTCAATGTAAGTAATGCACCTTGGAGCAGAGATGGGCCTCAGAGAAGGGTTGAGTGTAGTATGGTTTGCTGTTACCAGGTGAAGAGTGAGGGATGGTCATCATATGCAGAGTAGGGACAGACCTAAGAAGGTTTGTTAAGGTTTCCTTTTGCTGAAGCGAGAAATGAAACTGTCATTGTTAATGTAACTATTATAAGAATAATTATATTAGTCTATTATAGATAGACTACCTAAAGCTGGTATACCATATGCTGATCTAGTGCTCTCTCTCTAGACTTTCTTTCTCGGTCTGCCTCTGTGTCTCTCTCTCTGTCACTCTGTCTCTGCCTCTTTCTAAGTGGGCTAGAGTTGCATTTCTAAGCACTCATTTGCTAGAGCCACGCCAGCTGTTGCTGACGGAAGTGTGACCAGAGGAAAAATACAGATATGAGGGTGTTTTATTTCAAAAGAAGATATACAAACAATCTCAAAACGATATTATGCAATAGTACTACAATTGTAAACTGGTTATGTCTCACATATTGCAATGTTCATTTCTAGTTACCACTTATTGTATCTATTGTAGCCATGGCAAGACATTTTCACTTGAGTTGTCCTACTGTGAAAAGAAAATGAGCAAAACCAGGAACACTTTGCACATTATTTTCTGACAAATGGTTATCATTCCAACATGCAGAGTTGTAAAGTCTACTACACGCTTGTTGCTGCACTGTTTTAAAATAACCCCACGAGAGAGGGGACGCGTTCATGACAGCTAATCAAAAAGCATTTTGATAAAAAAAAAGAATGACCACAGATCTTTATAACGCGCCTTGAAACACTTGTGTATAGGCGCGTTATAAATGCCATATCATATCGTATAATTTGACATATATATCTGTGATCGAATGGTGGTTTGCTTAAACGATTAAGTACGAAAAGCACACTGGGATTGGTGCTCACTCACCCCAACATTAAAGTGTTTGTAACCAATATTTCGATTTGGACAGCCTCAGCATTTGGGTGTGAGGCTAAAAAGGCTTTGCTATCAGTCTAGTAATATATCCTGAGGGCTGTGTTGCCTCATGCTTCTGCAGATCATGTTTCCTCTCTGCTTGTAGAATCTTAGGAGGCGCTGAGAGGAGAAGCAGGTTTCAGCACATAGTTTCTAAAATAAAAAAAGGGATTGAAACATGTCATTAGGGAGATTTGGAAAATGCTTCATGCACATGGATAGTAACATGGCCATTTTGTGAATATTCTCAATGTAACTGCATTATTCTGTAATTATCTGTTCATCTCTGTATGGTGTGTTTTTGTAATTGAAAAATCATCTTAATTACACCACTATTTTCTTATCTGTTTTAGCGGTCAATGGGTCTGTTTATTTGGAATTGATTCAGTCACCAGCAATGGGGGATTGGTTAGTTGTTCATGCCTCCTCATCATTTCTTATATATGCACCTCACTGATGAGAATATGTGCATTATATGTTTATATATGAATGATCTTTTGTAACCCTTGTCAGTATAATAGGTCCTCCTTCCTTCACTTATGTGCTGCTTTTCACAAAACAATTTTGTTTATTATTAAGTAACATAATTAAGGTTAATATGGTACAATACTTATTTAAATATATTTGTATACAGCAGAAATTATCAATTTCTCTATTATTTGTGTTTTCATTTATTTATTTATTTTAGACAGAAAACGAGCAAACACGTCCTTAAACTAAGTATTTCCCTTTGTTTAGTATATGCAAAAGAAGAAGAATATACATGGGTAGTACCAATTGAAGGGGCATGGAAAAGGAAGGGGTGAATGGAAGGGATCATTTCCCCCCATAGGAGGCAAGAGGAGAAGCAATTTAGTCAACAACAACAAAACAAAAAATAAACAGTAAAACGAATTTCTAATACAATTTACTGTGTTCGGTGCACATATATATACAATAAAATCTCAACATACGTTCTCGAATGATTCCTATGCATATAATATATGAGAGTCGTATTTTTACAATATATTACAAGTTAATTATGTTTAATATATAGATGCTGTGGCTTTGCGTATACGTTTAGTAAGGTAGAAGCCAGTGCGGCATGGATTGTGAGTATAGTCCCAATACAGATTTACACAGACATTCATTCTATCCTGCTAGCAACGTTTAGGCAGGAATAGATTTTTGCAATGGAATCAAATAGCACCATAGGGAGTACGTGTTTTATCCTACACGAGGGCTAGACACATAGTCAATGTGCTTAATGTCTATTCTTAGCCCATTCTGAGCACAGCCATGGCACTGTAGGAGCATGCAGATACCAGGAAACACACATCCAAGCTGATTTCTAACCACTGGCAAATTGTAGAAATTACTATATGCTTCACAATAACGCACTGGAAGGTTTATTTACTAATTTCCATGTTAATGATATATTGAATTATAAACATAGTACACATCTGAAAAATGTTCCAATTCGCACGGAAGCTATACATACTATAAATTCTCAGCTGTTGAAATGCTTTCCTGATTTATGTGTGTTTCTTACCCAACCCTACGATTGCATTACTCATCAATATGTTTATACTTTTACAACGGGGCTCTTTCAACAATACCTGCTGGACTGGACCTGCTGTGCTACCGTATACAATGTGAACCTCGGTGCTGGGCTCCTCCCATTGTAAAGCACTCCACTGCTCTTGAGCTTGGTTTGCACTATAAGCCATACAATAAAATAAAAAACATGTCTGTAGTTTGAAACTACCAAGTACTTGCACCAAGGAAATATCTGCACATGCACTGGTTGTGCCTATTGACTGAAATGTAATCTTGCTGACTAGACACAATGAGGCAGAAACACTTTTAGGGACTTAGTTAAAATGAGTGCCTTGCAGAGACAACATATTGTGCTAGTTGGCGTGTGGTGGGTGCATGCTGATATTGCAGAAGATGCTGAATCTCAACCCGCTAAAGTAGTGGGTGAGCTTCAATGAAGGATTTGTTCCCTTATTTGCATCACAGTGTACACCAGGCAAATGTTGGAATTCCACTGCATGTTCTTTATTTCAAAAACATGCTCACAGGCAATCAGGCATCTGTGTGGTTGCCACCTTGGTGTTGGGACAATGCATGACACATGGAAGCATTGTACCATGTATGTGGGAAGGAGAGTCCCAAGCACTCTGTGGGGTGTTAACTCCCATGGATTTGCATTTCTTATTTTGCAGAGTGTGCTCAGCTTCAGAAGTACTGATGCTGCCGATTTGGCCGGAACCGCCTGGAGAGCATTACTGAAAACATGCTATTCTGCTCCTGAAACTGTAGGGTACATTGAAGGGCTTTATTATTTCCAGCAAACAGGAGTGGCGGCTGGTGATTTTTTTTTTTTTTTTATTGGATTGGCGAACATTTTTCCCACAAATATGCGGGAGCGAACAGACATAGCGCGGAGCCTGGACTAACCAAAGAGGGTTGGGGTGGGGGTGGGCGTTTTCTTCCACTGAGAATTTTGTTTTCAATATGTGGATATAATGTTGCTTTTTACAGCACATTTCCTGTGAATAACTAGGTGAAAACCACCAATTAACAGAAGAAAGACTTAGGGGAAAATTTTAAATGACCCAAAGATTCGTCCCCTCATAAAGGTTTGCGACCGCGTCTAAACCAGAGAATCTTGTGGTCTCTATGTTGTCTACCCCCTACGGAAGAAAAACTCCACTTAGAAAACAATTACACCACATATTAATGTAACAATCAATTGTAATATTTTATTATATCAAAAAATTTAAGCACACATTTCATATAGTTAATAACTGAGTGCTAAGCACTCTTCTGCTAAATAACAGATTTTTTTAAACACTTATTCGTTTTTTTTTTAAAAAAAAGGAAAATACAATGGAGTCTGTAAAACAAGACTCTACCTTACAACAAAACAGTTCAAAGAACTATAACATGTACCAATATGCTATCTTACTAGCTATCTAAAAACTACAACTCACCCTGTATAATGATAAACACTTCTAATGAGTACGTAAAACAGTCCCTATCTTGTAGGATACAATCTTTTACCATTCGAAAACTTTAGTAGGTGAATCCTCATGTGTACAACCATGTGGTTCTCATCAACTCAATATTTCATGAATCTATGTTGGCAGATGTACAACACCCTAAAAACACTCGACATGTTTTGTTCTTTGTAAACAGTTGGTAATATAAAAGAACTTCATCAGGGGAATAGAAAGCAATTCATCAAACAAAACAGGTTTTCACACTCTTAAAACAGCACATAAACACTCTTTTCTTATGGTATTCTTCTTAACCCTGGGGCGGGGGCGACATTGAATAACACCTGTTAGTAACGCTGTTCTCAACTCAAAAAAGCCAAAAACCAGCGGGAGCAATTAGTCTCCTACTTATGGCTCAACGTAATGGCATTTATGATTAGCGCCTTTGACAGATATGTAGATTTGTCTTCAATGTAGACATGTGATCTGTAAATAAAAACACAACAGATATCAATCCTGCTGTTCCAGTTTAACTCCAGAAATAAGAGAATCAATAAAAATCGATTTCCCCCTCTCTCTACTATTTGGGACTTCTGCCGGTTGTTTAATCGCCACTTGTAGCACTCACAATGACTTAAAGACCCGTAACATCCGTAGACAATAGAACTTCTGTATATCATTCTGACTGTGTAGTTTCCACCCAAAAATAATCCTCTAATGCACCTTATTGTAAAAGGGAGTTACCTCCATTACTTACGGGCGGCTCATTAACACGCTTGATACATCTGGTTACTAGAACCTTTTAACTGAAACCGTCCTACACAAGGGTTTTTATAGACTCCTTCAATGCTGGGAGTTCACTTTAATTAGTGCAGAAACAATTTCATGTTACTCGAAAAAACCTATTATTGCATGTACTTACTATCATCCTGTACCTATACAGCCGCCGTTGTGACACTAACGTTTTCTCAAACGGACTATGCATTACTAACTCCACTCTCACCCATACAGGTCATAATCAACTGCTTACCCTCTGTGTTAAAGTGTGCATCAACCTGCGCTCGGTCTTGATGCCCAGCTTTCCTCTGGTGTACCGGCGTGATCGCGAGCTAAAACTGCACCAGTGGTAATTGTTGGTTACTGCAAGGTCCATAGTTGATGTACCCACGGTCCTTACCCTAAAAACACAGAACCAAATACCGGTGGTCTTACTACCACTCTAAAAAGCACACATACATACAGATTTATATGGAGTGAAAGGAACGAAACGAAAACCGCATAACTACAGCTAACATAAGTGGAGACATATAACTAAGGGAATACCTCAACGTGGCATGGACCGGGTATATTCTGCGTACTTACTCGACCGGAATCTCGAGACTCGCATCACTTCCGCCCTCACGGAACAAGTTAGTAGTCACCTGATCGTGCGTCATAACTAGGCAACTGTATTTATAGTCGTAGCTGTTTCTCCATGGCTGTTACCAATTGTCGATGTAAACTATATACGGTACGATGTCAACAATTATTTTCTAACCTTCACAAAGAGAAAAGGTATTGTGCAGTGGCAGCTTAACAGTAGGTTTCTTCGCTGCAAGCAAACTTTTTGTCTCAAGGCACGGTCGCGCTATTAAAAAAGAAACATCTCACAGGTTCCTAAACTCGCTCATTAGTACACCACGCATAAGACCCCCCTCTTTGTTAGTAATAGACCTTCATAAGTGAACAATCCCGTGTCGCTCGACTCAAGCCTATGGGCGTTGTTAAGTTGCATCTCTGATGTGATCACTGCTACAAGCTGCGGCAAAACTTACTGACATGCATTCGCAACATAAACATCACTTTGTGACTTATTATCTGAATCGTGTGCGTATCTAACGTTTTCTGTACCTGAAACAGCCGTGGAATATTGGTATAGCATATATTTTATACAGCGTTGTTCCAATCAATAGCCTCATTGAGTCCTGTCACTGTCGTATTGCATAAAAAGATTAGCCATGATTCTTTCATTTGCAATCTTCTGATTACGGACTCTCCATCATGGGTTGGTGACACATGTAACAAAACGGTCCACCTAAAGTCATTCATTCCATGGTCCATCATTAAAAAATGATTAACCATTGGAGCTGTGGACACCTTATTTTTTATGCAACTTTTATGCTCTGAAATTCGTATCTTGATTTTCCATTTGGTCATACCTATATACAATTTTTTGCAAGGACACCATATTACGTATATTATGTTACTGGTATTGCAATTAGTGAATGTCATCTGTAACCATGGTTTATTCAAACCTATGTCTACTTATGTAGTTCTTTTTGTAAGATGGCAATTCACACACTGCCCGCAGGGTGCATGGCCCGACATTTTCGGTAAGCCCCACATTTCACTAAAACTCCTTTGTAGAGGGTCAGCTCTAGAAATATCATTTTTTGTTAGAAGGTCTTTCAAATTGGGTCCTCTTTTAAATGCACATAATGGGCATTCCAGAGGACATTCACCAGCCATCAAAATATGTCAATTCTTTCTGATGATCTTAACCACTTGATTGGCCATAGGGGTAAAGGTACTCACGAAAACCAAATTGTTCTTTTCTGTAGTTCTCCCACAATATTCTAAGAGTGCCTCGCGGTTGTTATTTGTGGACCTTTTCAATGCACGTTTTATTATTTTTTGGGGGTATTGTCTAGTTCTAAGTTTAGAACTTAAGGTTTTTGCTTCTGCTTGAAAGATCTCTCGTGTGGAGCTATTCCGTTTTAGTCGCAAAAACTGTCCAAACGGAAAATTCTCCCTGGTGTGACGTGGGTGGCAACTATCAAAGACAAGGAGGGAATTATGATCAGTAGGTTTGTGGAATGGTTTAAACTTTAGGATACCGAGACCAGCGTCGACCCAAATAGTGATATCTAGAAAATTAATTTCTGTATCACTCTGTGTGGAAGTAAATTTAAGATATCGATTTTGGCAATTGATCCATTCCAAAAATGTGTTAGAGAGAAACAGAACCATTCCACACAATCAAAATATCATCAATATAGCAGCGCCACAGACCCAGATTAGGAAAATAAGTGTTTGTGGGGCTATAGATTACTAGTCTTTCAAAGCTTTCTACAAACAGATTAGCTGCTGACGGAGCTACAGATTAACCCATTGCTGCATGTGATTGGTGGTATAATTGGCCATTTAAACTGATATAATTTTCAGACAATGCTATTTCGGCACACCATAAAATGAAACTATTTGGTGTTTTACCTTCTGTTCTCTTTGAAAGTAAGAGTTCCTCTAACACCTGTAACGTCTCCTGTTGGGCTATAAAGGTGTAAAGGGACACAATGTCCAGACTTACTAAAAGTTGTTTCTTCGAATCAAACTGCATGCCTTCTACCATATTGATGATATCTGTGGTATCTTGCACGAAAGAGTACATCGTTGAAACAAATGGTTTCAAGTATCTGTCCGCAAACCTTGATAATGGTTCCAAAAGTGCCCCCGTCCCCAAAACAATTGGTCGACCCGGGGGATTTACCAAAACCTTATGAATTTTTGGAAGGATATAAAACTTTGGTATTGTGGGATTCTTAATCATTAAGTACTCACTCTCTTGTTCACATATCCAATCCCTTGACAGCGCTTTTTCTACTTTAGTGGCGATTAGTAATGATAAACGTTTTGTAGGGTTCTTCCTCAATTTGTTGATAATCTCTATCTTCCAATTGGCGTAGGGATTCGGTTATGTAATCCTGTCGGTTCAACATTACTATGGCTCCCCCTTTATCAGCTTTTCGTAAAATGATATTGGGGTTAGTAGCTAAGCTTTTCACAGCTACCTTCTCAGAATGACTCAGATTTTGAAACAGGCGTTTCTGATGTTGCGTTTCTAGCTGTTGTAAATCATGCCAGATTCTTTTAGCCAACGCCACCGCTTCTGGGGTATAGTTTCCAACCGGAGGATTGAAGGTAGACTTATTCCTAAAACCACTCTCATTACTCTGGTTGTCATAAGTGTTCTGAAAAAAATATTGTTGTAAATGAATTTTCCTTAGTAATTGTTCAATTTCGACATGAGTTATAAATTTGTCGTACTGAACCGTTGGTACAAAACCAAAACCTCTATTTATTATTCGGGAATAAGATGACAAATTCACTAATAGGGTCTGTTGCTGCGGAGCACTCGCGTTTCCTCGTCCGAATTGTCTTGGTCTGCTCGCTGTTCTAAAAAACCCAACTGTTGTTGCTGTTGTGGGGGACCTCCACTTGTACCACCTTGATTGGTTTGGTAAAAGTTTCTCCTGTTCCGGGTGTTACGCCCAGATCTCCTTTGGTTCCTTCCGGGATTCCGGGATCCCTTATAGTCACCCGGATAGGTAGAATTATTGCTGCTTGAACTGCCAGAGCTGAAAGAAGTATTACCAACATTTGTTTGTTCATATCCTCCATGTTTTTGTCCTCCTTGTTGTTGTCCTACAAAAGGGGCATAACCTTCCTTCGTATATCTGAATGCATTTTCATGCGAAAATTATAATAAATCTTTCTTCATTCTGGCTATACGGTCTTTAGTACAGTGATCATTTTCATGATTTCTTCCAAACATTTTTTATAGGTTTCTAGTGGTACCAACTTCTTGATCTCTTCTTCCATTTTCTGCAGATCGCCCGATATTTATATAAGCACATGGTTTTCAAATGGATTTGAAATGTAACTCATATAAAAATTTATGAAAGTTACCAACAGTGCAAAGGAACACTTTCCAACACATTTTCTTGATGTCTTGTCCCACAATATATGTCAGTATGAAAATAAATTGGCATGGTGACAGTAGCCATACAATTTCATGCTCGTCTCACCAATATATGTGAGCATTCCCATATCAGAACATATACTTTGTGCATAATGGCAGTAATGGAACTATAAGAAAACATTCCTGTGCTGGCTGCACCAATATAAGAAAGTATCGCTACAGAGAAAATACTCTTGATGGCCTTACTAGTAAAAATGTCATGTCACGCCACAGTTAAAAAACATGTCCAAACTGGCTGCACAAATGTAGACCAGGCTCGCCAGATAAGAACACTGATCATTCTGGATTTACCCTTGATGCCAGTAACAAATGCAACACCACAATTAGAAAATATATCCACACTTGTCCCAATGTAGTTGCGTCTAACCACATTATACATTTTATCATGTTTGCTTTATCCTTGATTCCCAGTATCAAAATGCCATGCCACAGTAAGAATATATGGCTAGACAGGCTGCAACAAAGTAGAGAAGTAATGCCACATGATTACTCTTACCTTGTTTTCTTTACTCTTAATGCCCAGTAGGAAATGATATGCCACAATAAGATTATATGTACAGACGGGTTCCACCTATGGAGGCCAGTCTAGCCCTGTAACCAAACGTATCATGATTGCTTCACCGTTGATTCTCAGTGCAAAAATGTCATGCCAAATTATGGATATATGACTCGACTTAGGCTACCAATGTAGCTCTGCATATCCATATAATGTGACTTATTATGTTTGCTTTAATATTGATGACCAGTACAAATGTATTGCCACAACCCCTAGGCCCTCATTATAGGTTTGCTGACCTGACCTGCTGGTAGTCCAAGCCCCTGCCAGAAGATTTTACTCTGAAGCCACGGTACCATTAATAAAAGTGCCAGTGTTTCAGTGTTCCCATTCCCGTGGAGTCATATGTGACTCCACGGGAATGGGAGCTTATGTTTCTCCGCTGCCTGTAATATTACGGTAACCCTAATACAAAGTTGCACCAGTGGCCTACTGGCAACCTTATAATTAGGGTTCTAGCCTGGTAAACCAGGCACCCTGATAGATTATTATTGTATGCAGTGGTCAATTAGCTTACCACAATGGGGCTGACTTCTCCTTTGGGGTAGAGTTTGATTGATTAGATTATGATTGAATTCATATGGTTGAATTTGCATATGATTTAATTAGTTTCATGCTTCTGAAGTGGGAGAATGGGAGAAAAAGCTCCCCCCAATTTCCGCGCGACCATGGCCCAGAGGATCGCGGCCTAGACACCCACCACGAGATGAATTCGCCTACCTACCAGACGACCGAATACCCTGGTTCAAGAACATACGGATATGCCCACCAGCCTGCCCTACTCAAGCCGACACCTGCGGCATGGAGGAAGTCGACTAAGACCTCAACAACAAGCACCCACATCGTTAGAGATGCCATGACGACCTAGCCAACTGCCAAGAACACACCTGCCACCATGCACACTGGACACTCACGCACCAACCCACACAAAGAATATAATCAGTGCTATGACGTAGGTGACGGATACACCCACTGACGCGCATCTTTATTATTTTTCACATAGGTTTTCCGAAATGCAGAAACGCAAGACGCACAAAGCACTCGCGTACACGCTTGCTGACGCTTCTCCCAACCCTTGCATCGTGATGAAAATATAATGAAGACATGACACTGACTATGAAGCCATGTCGCACCGCAACACAGGTGCCGTGCATTACACATCCCCACCTATGAACCAGGCCCAAGGAGGCCGCAAGCAAGAGCCGCCATGAACACTGAACGAGCAAGAGTACAAGTGCTGATCATGCAGAACGAGCCCAGAGAGAGCTGACAGCCAAGGGAGCGATTTTGCAACTCGTATGCTACCAGCCGACGCCAAGGTCACACCTGTAAGCAAAGCCAAGCCCGCAGAAGCAAAATACAACTTTAAATGTGCAGAATTCTGCCCCAGCCACGGTCTCTCCTCACGTGACCAAGCCAACCTGACAAGGTGCCAGACCCACGAGGGAGAAGTCGCCTGGGTCCCACGTCTGGGACACAGGCCGCAACAATGAAATGACCCAATGGACACCTACAGCGATGGGAATGGTCTGCTCTCAGGCCTATGAGCAAATCCGCGCATTGTCTGCACGAACACATAGTTACATATTGTTGCTAGTGACAGGTACACCGCGAGCTGGGAACAACGATGGTCACAGGCTGGGGGGGCTCGCGGGTGGACCAATCAGAACATGGGGGCACTCATCACTGACGCCACTAACATTACCCAATCATTAGGGGTCTTCGTGTAACAATTTTCAAGTATCTAATAGAAGGGACAACCCAAGTATACCACCTGACTCACCCTCAACCACTAATAATGTTCTCTATATGTATGCTATGGTTGCCAGACATTTGGTCGAAAAAAATTGGTCGACCAGACAAATGGTCGAACCAATTTGGTCGAAAACCAAATGGTCGAAAAAATTTTTTTTTTTATTTTAACCCTTTTTTTTTATTTTTTTGGGGGGGTCCCCCCCACCCCCTTTTTTTCTCTAAAAACCCCTTTTTTAACTAAACGAAAACCCGAAAAATAAATATATAAATAAAAAAAAAAATTCGACCATTTGTTTTTCGACCAAATTGCGTCGACCAAATTGCAGTCGACCAGTTTTTTATCGACGAATTGACTGGACACCGTATGCTATACTAACCCTACCACTCGAGGAACCAATCCAGAGTGGCGATAGGTTTTTCGCTAACTTTCCAAGGTGATGCAAGTAGCGCGTCATACTGAGGCAAAAAGGGCCTGGGAGCCCCACGAACTTTGAGAGTCTGGACGGACGCGTACGATCCTAGACCCATCCCTGCCGTTGTTCAATAAACAGCAGAATCACCTTGCTTCTTGCGTGTGTCTCATACTCATTTTTGGGGAACACGGGAGTAGTTGGGGCCTCCCAGCCCGGAGGTCCGCGGACGGCTCAGCCGACCCCGGGATAATCGCCCCGACAAGTTGGAGGCACTGCTGAGATCTTGTTACGATCTACCTTTTTATTTTTCCAAGGCCTCTCGTTGCAAGGAGGCCTGGTGGCCCGGCCCCCTCTGCCGCTGCCCCCTTTTTGAGGACTACAGGACCATCGCGGAACTGCGAGAAGACCGGACAGCGCAATCCGGATATTGGCCCTCGGGAGCCGGTTGAGAAGTATCCCGCCCACGGTTGGCGAGTGTCCAGACGTGGTCCAGACGAGGGGAAGTGACGAGCCGCTTGGAGGGGTGCACGCAGTCGAGCGGCGCCGCATCGAGAGAACTTGGTGAGTATGTCACACCCAACAAGCAATGTGAGATTGTGAGGGAGGGAGGAGGAGTGAAATAAGGGCAGTGGGAGGTGTTACTAAGGTGTGCGGCGAAGATTTGATCAATTAGTGTTGACGGTGAAGTGAATGGTAGCAGGTCAGGTGCGAGAGCCGTCCGCTACATCACGGAGAAGGGTGGGCGGAGGAAGAAAACATCACGTGCGGCTGCTCGTAGACACTGATTGGCCTAGGTCGTGATCACCTGTAAGGGGGTGTGTGTGTGTGTGGCTTCCTACGAATTGGCGGTTGTTGATCAATGAGAAGATGAGGATCCCTATTGATCCAGCAGCGAAACTCGATAGATAGATGACGTTTTCCTGTAGGCGGTAGCTAACTGGTTGCCTAGTATGGAAGATAATTGGCTGGCTAAGCCCTCCTGTTGAGGGGCGTATCACACGCGAGGCGACGCAGTGTGCGCAGTCTGATTATATTATTGGTTACCTTGTTCCAGGCGTAACAAGAGGACAGCTTTGGGGTTAACGGGGACAAATAGCAAAACTTATTTCGAGCTTTCTGAAGTGTAAAAGATCTTACCGATAGTTTTGGAAGAGGTGGGTGACATCACCCGTAGGGCTTTCATAGGATACCTCGACCACACAGCGTTGTTGAAGGGTGGTGGGGAAGTGAATAGTGGAGAGGGGGTGGGCACGGAGGTTGTCGGCCACGTTAAATACGGGACAGGTGGAGAGGGGGAGGTGACCGTGCACGGAGAACGCCGGCCACGTCCAGTGAGGAAGGAGGAGGAGGGGAGGAGAAAAGTGGCTGTATAAGCACGTCACACAGGGCACGCAGCCGCAGGGGGCTTCATGCGCCGAGGCCGCAGGGGGCCGTAACGCTATTGAGGAAGGAAAACAAATACAGGAAAAAGACAGCATATTTGCAAGTGTTATATTTGACTGTTTCTCCTTTTAGCGGACGGTCGCAAGTCCCCAAACTACGGGGCCAGGTAACACATCTGCAATTGTCATACTTGACTGGGTTTCCTTTTGTGGACGGTCGCAAGTCCCCAAAACTACGGGGCCAGGTAACGATAACTTTATTGAAGGGAGCTAACGACACAGTGTAACCATGTCATACGGGTTAGGATCGGGAGGGTGGGGGAATACCCTCACTACCCCACTACAGCATATATGTAAAACACTATCACCCCATAGGGAAAAACTGATCAAATACAGCATAGAATGGACACAAGGGACAGACAACAAAATGACGACACCCTGGCCGCCTAACGGCAGTTTCGACCCGTATGTCCAACACTCGCTACTGACACATATACACAACACATACAAGGGGAAGAAGTTGACGCACCACGTGGAGGTGTTTCACTTATGGAGGATGTTCCAGGGGTCCCGACCAGGACCAACCGGAATGTTCACTGTGGAGGAAACGTAGGAGGAGAAGAAGATTAAGGAGGAAGAAGGAAATGGGGAAAAGGAGGTTGAAAGCACACAGTGCGCGGGAAGAGGCCGAGAGGGGGAGGAAAAGCTTAGCACCGCAAATGAAATAGAAATTAAAAAGGAAAGGACCGACGACATGCCTTTAGCGAAAGTAGTGAAAAAGGAGGAAGGGGGCTTATATCCTGTAACGGAACTACGAGAAGTGGTAAGGCAACAACTAACGGCGGCTGAGGGGTATTCGAACCCAGCGTACAGCCCACCACTATATACAGCAACAGGTGGCTACACAGGGGGGGAGGTGACAAGTACGGTAGGCCCCACATATACGAAGATGCACGCATGGGAAGGGAAGACTAGTGAAGAACCAATTTCAACCATAGGACACGACGAGTGGGTAGCTGCGCAGGTGCTGCTAAAATTACGAGGGGCACTAACGGGAGAAGAAAAGGAGGTAGTACGGAAAATGAACGAGGACGATGAGGGTAGCAGTGAAATAAAAGGGGAGGAAGATAAAAGGAAAGAAGGGGAGCTGTTACGAGCAGAGGAGGAGATGTTGGAGGATAGATTGGCGGAATTAAGGAAGGAGCAAAACGCCCTTATCAAACAGCTTGAGAGGGAGGAACCAGAGAGAAGGAGGGAAAGGAAGGAAAGTAAGGATCAGTTAGAAAAAATGAGAGAACGAACTGAAGAACAGAAGCGGGAAGCTGAAAGGATGAAGGCGATAGCAGAAAGGGTATCTCGAGCAGCACAGCATGACAGGAAAAGAGAGGAAGAAGAGAAAGAAAAGGAAATGGAAATATGGAAGAGGAAAATACTATCAGAAACCACCAAGAAGTACGAGGAAGGCAAAGTGATAGAAAGCACATTAGAAAGGGAGAGAGAGAGATGGGAAAGGAGGAGAGAGGGAGAAAGGATATTAGAGAAGGTGAGTAGTGAGGTGATGGAGGAATTAAAAAAGAAAAGATAGGAAATAGGTGGTAAAATAGTAGAAAAGAGGGAAGGGGAAAGAAGAGATAGAAAAGGGGAGAGTGGGGTAAAGAAGTATGTACGCAGGGATGTAGAAGTAGTGACAACATCAGCACAAAGGGGAGCAATTGGTAAAGAAGAAGTGGAAGGAACGGATTTAATAGACTTAAAAACAGTGACGATTAGGGGAAAAAAGACAGATTGGGAGTTGTCGCTCCTGGATGATTTTTGCAGCGAAGAAGAAGAAGGAATGGGGGGAGAAGGAAGAAGCGGCGATAGGGAAAGCTTAGACAAATTGTACATCACCCGCACCAACAGGGAATCACCATGGGCATGCAGAAGGAAGGAAGAGATGGGGGAAATGAAGGGAAAGAGCCAGGAATGGCAGGAAAGCAAACACGTGCAGCTACACCCGCATAATCATGTCCAACATGTCCACCCACACCCGCTCCTGAACACACACCCTACGCCGGCAGGCTTAGAGATCTCCCCGGACGTAGGCAGGAGGAACAGACGCACACACCCACATCAAATAAAGAAAATAATAAGAGAAGGGGAAGAGATGAAGGGGAAGCTGCAACGAGCGGCGGAAATATGGACATGACAGATGATCTAGACGACACAGAAGAAGAGGAGGAGTATGCGGACTCTACACTGCGACAACTGGGGGGACAGACGGGACACAATCTAATGCCGCTGTTGGAGAGAGGGGGGGTTAGACCACAATACGTCCCTTTGAAGCATGCCGATAAGGAAAACATAAAGTGTAGGCTCCCATCACTAAGTGGAGGAGCGGGTAAATGGATATACGAGATGGAAAAACACACTGCAGGACAGAAACTAGCAGTAGGAGATGTGAAGGGCCTACTAATATCAATATTAGGGGATGCGGCAGATGATATCTGGAAGAGAGCGGGTTTCCCCGGGGTCACAATAACGAACACATCACACGACGGGGCGTTATTTGCGAATTGCAGGCATGCATTATGGCAAGCGCTGAGAGTACAATACCCAGACACCTCAGACATAGGAGCAATTACGTCACGCAGGATGCGTGAGAACGAAGATCCTGTTGATTATATCCAGGAGATTCAGAAGTGGCACATGGAAACTAGAGAGCAATGGGACAAGACACCGGCAATCTTTTACCACATACTAATACAAGGGCTCCCGGAGGTAGTACAAAAACAATTGAAGAAAGTAGTGGGGATGGAAGCAAAGGCTTGGCCGGGAATACAATTGACAATAGTACACCATTGTAGGACATGGCAAGAAAAGATGAAACAAAAGGAAGAAGATAGAAAAGCGGAAGAGGCTAAATTAGTGCAGAAAAAAAAACTGACTAAGTACACCATGGAAGGTGCACTAATAACCACGCCAACAACAATGACACTAAACCCCACGCAAGTAGTGGCCGCACAGGATCACACACAACTCCAAACACCACCACTATCACAATCACCACGACTTATAACACAACAGCTGCCACCACCCGCACCATACACAGCTAACATGGGAGTAGGGTACGTGGCATCAGGAACTGGATATTATAATAACATCAGGGGAAGGGGAGGAATGATGAGGGGGAGGGGATATGGCCAACCTGCACAACAGCAAGGGGGAGGATTCCAAAGCTTCTACTACACTGGGCAACCAGTGTACCAGGATAATGCAGGAAGTTTCCCATGGCAGACCAGGGAACCACCTGTATGTTGGGTTTGTGGGATGTTAGGACACATGTCGCGTACATGTAGAATGAGACCATCAACACCAGCATGGGGGGAACAAGGACAACAAGGGCCCATGAGGGAGTAGCAGGGTTACCAACAGCTGCAGGGGCTGCCACAGAGAGGCACACAGCAACAGTTAGCAACACAACAACAGCCACAGACATATTCACTACCGCAACAACAGGTAGCAATATCACAACAACACCAAGTGCAGCCAGTGCAGCAGCCCACTCAAATACAGGACCATAAGGTAACCTCCACCGACACACAGCTACAACAAACACAATTGGGAAGGGTGACTGTCTTGGGACACAACCCTTACACAGGAAGTGGTCAGTCGTTACACCCACAATAGGACAGCCCACAGACGTCCTTGGTGTGTCCCATCCTGTCGATAACACCTAATAGTGCGGAGGAACCACGCATTGAGGTAACGATAGGTGACAAAAAATTATCATTCCTTGTTGACACTGGGGCAACCCGGTCTTGCATAAGGGAAGGTAGATTTAAGATGTCAGGTGAGGCCATGAACACCCAAGAATTCTCTGGGGCCAGGGGGTTGGTTCCCTTTACTGATAACATCTCCGTATCTATTGGAGATTATGACATGTCTGTCCCGCTCCTGTATTCAAGGGAGTCACCAGTGAACATACTTGGGAGGGACATAATGAGCAGGCTAAATATGACAATCACCTTCACGGAGGACGGCATAATTAGTTCCACTCCAGGAATAAACATGCTTACTGCACGACAAATACTACAAGCATACTGTGGACAGACAGTAGCTCGGGCTGAGCCAGTGGATGGCGAACTGTTCCAGTATGGAATGGACATGGCATTCGCCTGGATGCCAGGAATAGAAGGAAAGATCTGGAGGAGGCCAGCAGCATATTTGTTCAGGCCTGAGACACCAGCCAATGAACCAGAAGGGAAGGTGATTTCAGTGAGCATCGAGAGTATTATAGCAACTGCTGATTATATTGCAGTACATGCCCAAGACCTGGAAGGAAGAGCATGGAGGGCAGTGATAGCCCTGGCTGAGGGATGTAGGCTCACCCAGGTGTCTGACGAGGAGCTCTTTTCAGAAGACAAGGAAGAAGGTGAGATGGTATTTATGATGAGTGAAGCACAAAATGGCCATGGCACTTGAAGCACCTGCATCTACCCCAGTTCCCTTCTACGAGGAAGATATGGCAAAAGTTCCAACATCACTGTGGACCACCAGTCCCTATGACGTGGGATGCATAAAGAGTATCGGGGGAGTAAGAATAAAACTGAAAAAGGGTGCAATACTACCTACAGTGAAACAATACCCACTATCAAAGGAGGCAGATGAGGGCATATACGAAACGATAACGGCCCTAATAAATAATGGCATATTGGTACCATCAGAATCACCATGTAACACGGCCGTGTACCCAGTGCGCAAAGCTAAAGGAGGGTCTTGGCGTTTTATCCAGGACCTCAGACCCTTGAACAACATTGTAGAAGCAGAATACCCCATAGCAGCAAACCCGGCCACAATATTATGTGGAATTCCGGCAGAGGCCTCACGGTTCACAGTGATTGACCTCAAAAATGCCTTTTTCTCAATACCCCTGCACCCAGATTCACAAGATTTGACAAGCTTCACATACAGAAACACAAAATGAAAACACACCAGGTTACCACAAGGGTACTGCGAGCACAAGCTATATCAAACACGCCACTACCACAAACGGTGAGGGAGCTGCAGCAGTTCCTGGGATTATGCAACTACTGTAGAGCATGGGTTGTTGACTACAGCTCATACATAGGACCCCTACGGGAAGCATTGAGAGAAGCATACAAAGGGGACAAAACATTGAGGTGGACAAGGGAAATGAAGGAGGCATTTGACGAGTTCAAGCATGCCATATCTATTGCTCCGGTACTAGCCGCCCCAGATTATGAACGGCAGTTCTTTATCTTTTCACATTGCGATTCAGCAGTAATGAAAGCAGTATTGACTCAGAAAACCAGCATGGGACACAAGCCAGTAGCGTTCTACAGCGGTCATTTGGACCCTGTTATGTTAGGACATTTCCCTTGCGAACAGAGTCTCGCTGCGGCTGCACTTGCGGTAGAGAAATCATCATCGATTACAATGGGGTGCCTAACCACACTATTTGTGGAGCATGCGCTGTTTGCAATATTGAATAAGCCTAAATCCACACTAACCACGCAGAGGGCGTCAGGCTATGAGATCATTTTGTCTAGACCTGAACTGTCAATTGTCAGATGTAGTACAGTTAACCCAGCCAGGTTTATAGCAGAAGTTATTGAGGAAGGTGATTATGCTCACGATTGTACACAGACTATCGAAAGGTATTCATGCACTAGAAAAGTTGAAGAGGATGCACTCAACGGTGGAGAGATTTTGTACATTGATGGGTCATCTCCAATAGACCAAAGTGATGGGATAAGGAGAACTGGGGCGGCAGTTGTAAAAATGACAGAAGATTTGATGTATGTCCTGGTGAAATGTGTGCAGTTACCACAGCATTATTCGGCTCAAGCAGCAGAATTGGTTGCACTGATCTTGGCGTTGAAGGAAAGCGTTGACAAAAGAGTTACTATATATTCTGATAGCGCATATGTCAGGTCAACTGTTCACTCGGGGTTGATAAAGGAGCAGAGAAGGGGGTTTAGGAGAGTTGATGGCACCCCAGTGCAACATGCTCTCTTGTTAGCAGAATTAATTGAAGTAATTAATGATCCCCAAGAGATAGCTTTGGTTAAATGTCCGGCACACACTAATGGAGACGATCATATCTCAAAAGGGAATGAAACAGCAGACGCACATGCCAAACATGCGGCATACTTTGGTGAAATATGGAACCCCCCAGAGTCCGGGAGAGGGAGAGGGAGGGGGATTGCAAAACAGATGTTGATGAAAGAAGGGTACACCCATCTCCCCGCCACACAGATAATGGAATTACAGGCAGCCGCACCAATGGCAGAAAAGGAACTATGGGTAAAAAGAGGATGTACGATGTCCCCAACTGACGCACTGTGGCGTCAAAATAACACTGGAAAGGTGGTCATGCCTTTGGCCCTGCTGAACACGGCCCTGGCCCAGCTCCATCACCCAGCTCATACAGGAAAGGAAGTAATTGCAGCACGAATTAGGGAAGACTGGTTCTGCCCCGAGTTAAATTCTCATGTAACAAATTTTATCAGCAATTGCCTCACATGTCAACAGTTTACGGCCGGCCACACGCTGCAAGTGATAAAAGGTACTATAACCCGGCCAGAGGGACCCTTCCTGCACATTCATATTGACTACGTTGATATGATCAATGTATGTCAAGGAAATAGGTATATGATTGTAGTGATATGCCCGTTCTCCAGGTGGATCGAGGCTGGACTCTGCACACACGCAGATGCGTTCAGAGCAGCAAAATTTCTAGTGAGAGAGGTTTTCCCCAGGTGGGGTGTGTGTGAAGTGTTGCGGTCAGATAACAGCCCACACTTTGCTAATGAAATGTTTCAACACATCACGTCCTTGCTGGGTATTAAGCATAAATTTGCATGTGCATATCAACCGCAGGCCAACGGTTTATTTGAACGCCTGAATGGCCTATTGAAAGAAGAAATAGCAAAGATACAGCAAACAACCAAGAAGAGCTGGTTGTACTGTCTCCCGCTAGCTCTATTCGAGCTAAGGAATAGGCCAGGGTCTGATCACCACCTCACTTCTCACGAGGTGGTGACAGGATGTCAAATGCGCCTTCCTCTAACGCCTACATCAAGAGCATTCACAGACCATGAAAACACTGCAACTGTTCTTGGTGACGAAATGTATCAATATGTGTCTTCTTTGATTACTAGTGTAGCGTTTGTATCTCAACAGCTTGAGCATACGCGGGGCGGGGCGAAGAGTTCTCAACAAGAAGACACCGACAAGGAACTGGAAAAGGAAGGACTAAGCAAAATTGCTAAAGGTGACCATGTGCTACTCCGCAACTTCAATAGAAAGTGGAACGGCCCACGCTTTACTGGTCCTCATTTGGTAGAGGAGGTGGCTACAAGAGCGGTGAAGTTACAGGATAGGCATGCCTGGAATCACCTACACGACGTGAAGATCTACAAACTCCAGCCCCGCCCTAGCGTTAACGACAGGGCCATTGGAAGAGCAACGACAACAACAGAATTGGCTACGGAGAAGGAAACGTCGGCCACAGCTGATGACAGTATTGTCACCACACGTGATCACCCCCCAGATTCCCCAGAGGCAACTACTGAAATAGACACTGGACACTTGCTCACAGCCCATCCCATGGTCACGAGATCGAAAAGTAAACAAACTTCCACCAATTGAGCCCCAAACCCCCTCCCCTCTAAGGTCACCCCCAACTGAAGGACATTGTTTTGCGCACACACACACATGTAAAACACTTGTATGTTTTCTCTTTTCTTCTCTCGCACATGCAGGTACCGTGTATAATTGTATTGTTAAGAAAATAAGTAACTAACAGTGTACTGTGCCCAGGAGTAGATGCTGCCCACGGATGATAGCACCCCTGAAGCGCTATCACACCAATTTGTATATCACATAAAAAGACCGAAGTACCTGAAAAGAAGGAGGGTACGTGTATATTACACCGCATTTATTTTGGCATTAGAACAATCATTTCCCCATCTTCACCAGCACTTACCTGCACTAAAGGATAGATCACTAAGGTTAGCGTGGGAACAGCTCTTCGCCTGGGCACTGAACGATTACTTGATAGGGAGAGCTTAATAACAACCACTAACAATAATAACAAACGTATTGAGAATTTTCAGGCGGGCAACTTTAACGTCGCAAGAATAAGCTGCCGGACTGCAGCAAGGTAAGAGCAAATGCCGGTGAGACTAGCTTTTGTAATAAAAATGATAGGAGTATTGGTCATCACTGGTCTATTGGCTGCCTCTGTATGGCAGAAAAGTTATGCTATCATTATTATGGCTGCACCCAAACCTAACATACCCCCTCCCACGGCTGCAACAGGTGTGACGTCAGGTGGTACTAGCAACCCTCCCCATAAGGGAAGTAGAGTAAAACGCAGCACATATACAGATAACAAGGGTATTGATAATTACATAACAGATTCAGCACACGTCTCAAACAACATGTGGTACCAGCACATGACCCAAATAGGTAAGCAGACAACAGAAGATAGCTGTTATGTTTGCTCATTGATCCCATACACCATGAGCGCTTCTCTAACATTCGTCGCTACAGAAATACAAGAAAAGACGGCGCGATGTATAATATATCTGGCACTATTCCAAACGAGAGGGCGATTTCAAGGAACGGTGATGAGAATGGAGTGGAAAACAAGAGACACATATCCATACGAAAACAATTTCCTCAAGTCATATTTGAGTTACCATAAGCGCAGTTTACATGCTGAAGGGT
The DNA here is from genome assembly GCF_040938575.1 of Ambystoma mexicanum. NCBI lineage: Eukaryota > Metazoa > Chordata > Amphibia > Caudata > Ambystomatidae > Ambystoma > Ambystoma mexicanum. The sequence continues at coordinate 1,008,370,447 of NC_090928.1, read as the reverse complement.
TCAGATACATGACAAGTGGCCCTGAAAAGGGAGAAACGAAGAAAGTAACCCTACAATACCTACCATGTGATTGGTACGCCACTGAAGTTCCTGGTATACAAGGCTGTTGGGAAAGGCCACTGGTAACAATAACTGGGAAGGTATACATGAACAATGAATGGGAAATAGGAGTGGTCGGTAGCAACATGATAACAAGAGAAAATATTACCACCATAAAGGAACACAATGACAGATGTTGGACGACATGGGGCAAATACGTACCCATGCTGACATGGATGGAGAAGGATGAAGACCCAATAAGCATACTACTGCTGACCGCGCCCAAGTTATGCTACCAACACAGAGGAGATGTGGAGGTGGGATATAACACCAACTGTGGAAGCGTGTTAGAATTACCAGAGGGGGGTGCTGGGATGGCAGTGATAATGGATCACTATTGGTGCCCGCGGAAATAAGGCATATCACACCCTGCCCCCGTTGTGGAATGGTATATGCACAATGGTACACATCAATGTACCATCGCTAGTGGTGCCCCAAAAACATGTGAACATGGCAAATGTCCCCAAAATGGATGAAGGGAACAAGAGGAAGAAGAGATCTATACAATCACAGGAGGGAGAGAACAACAACAACAACAATGTCCTAAACAGGAAAAAGAGACAAGGAGAACCCCTGACAGGAAACTACCTGTGGGGAAGGTCGGAAACAGCACTCACTTCTATCCCACCAGAACACAGGTTATTTAGCAGGGCTGCTATGTTCTTCTCGTCAATAATACCCCCTGGACTACAAGCTTATGCAAACGCTAAATGGCTCCAGATAACACGATGAGAACTAATGATGACGATTAATTCAACAGTAAACGGATTCAATGCAATAAAAGAGGAACTGCGAGCAGTGAGAATGGTAGCACTACAGAACAGATATGTATTGGATCTCCTCATAGCGATGGAGGGAGGAGTTTGCGCAAAGAAAGGACAATCATGCTGCACATTTATTCCTGCTAACGATGCCGATAATGGTACACTTACCGAAGCAGTATCACAACTGGCCCAGATGCACTCCAAGATGATGGAAGAAAGTAAAGGAGTAAAGAAGGATGATAGCTGGTTTTCATTGTTATGGTCATGGATGCCATCATGGCTGTCGGACGGGCTGAAGATAATAGTTGGATGCATAATACTGGCTGCAGCTGTATTGATTGTAATAAGGTTTTGGAAGGCCAGGAAGGCACGCACTACAGACGAAATGATCGAAATGGTCGGCATGCACCCCTTGATGCCAACTGACGATGACCAGCACACAGACGTGATAATAAAGGAAAGAGAGAAACTGCGCAAACAGATCATCGCCAATCACTTAGACCCACCATCCGTAAAGCTTGAGAACCCAAGAAACCCGAGGAGCTATATCGGAAGATGGGTATACTGCAAACCGGGAGGGAGCTGTGTATACATGTACTGGTCATTTGAAGACCATGTCAACCACTATGGACACCTGGGAGGAGTGACTAAAATATGGAGAGTAAGAGGAGATAAAGAAAAAGATATGTTTGTGGTCGAAAAGTCGACCAGAGGGGGGACTGACGTGGGAGAATGGGAGAAAAAGCTCCCCCCAATTTCCTCGCGACCATGGTCCAGAGGATCGCGGCCTAGACACCCACCACGAGATGAATTTGCCTACCTACCAGACGACCGAATACCCTGGTTCAAGAACATACGGATATGCCCACCAGCCTGCCCACCAGCCTGCCCTACTCAAGCCGACACCTGCGGCATGGATGAACTCGACTAAGACCTCAACAACAAGCACCCACATCGTTAGAGATGCCATGACGACCTAGCCAACTGCCAAGAACACACGTGCCACCATGCACACTGGACACTCACGCACCAACCCACATGAAGAATATAATCAGTGCTATGACGTAGGTGACGGATACACCCACTGACGCGCATCTTTATTATTTTTCACATAGGTTTTCCGAAATGCAGAAACGCAAGACGCACAAAGCACACGCGTACACGCTTGCTGACGCTTCTCCCAACCCTTGCATCGTGATGAAAATATAACAAAGACATGATACTGCCTATGAAGCCATGTCGCACCGCAACACAGGTGCTGTGCATTACACATCCCCACCTATGAACCAGGCCCAAGTAGGCCGCAAGCAAGAGCCGCCATGAACACTGAACGAGCAAGAGTACAAGTGCTGATCATGCGGAACGAGCCTAGCGAGAGCTGACAGCCAAGGGAGCGATGTTGCAACTCGTATGCTACCAGCCGATGCCAAGGTCACACCTGTAAGCAAAGCCAAGCACGCAGAAGCAAAATACAACTTTAAATGTGCAGAATTCTGCCCCAGCCACGGTCTCTCCTCACGTGACCAAGCCAACATAACAAGGTGCCAGACCCACGAGGAACAAGTCGCCTGGGTCCCACGTCTGGGTCACAGGCTGCAACAATGAAATGACCCAATGGACACCTACAGCGATGGGAATGGTCTGCTCTCAGGCCTATGAGCAAATCTGCGCATTGTCTGCATGAACACATAGTTACATATTGTTGCTAGTGACAGGTACACCGCGAGCTGGGAACAACGATGGTCCCAGGCATGGGGGGCTCGCGGGTAGACCAATCAGAACATGGGGGCACTCATCACTGACGCAACTAACATTAGCCAATCATTAGGGGTCTTCGTGTAACAATTTTCAAGTATCTAATAGAAGGGACAACCCAAGTATACCACCTGACTCACCCTCAACCACTAATAATGTTCTCTATATGTATGCTATACTAACCCTACCACTCGAGGAACCAATCCATAGTGGCGATAGGTTTTTCGCTAACTTTCCAAGGTGACGCAAGTAGCGCGTCATACTGAGGCAAAAAGGGCCTGGGAGCCCCATGAACTTTGAGAGTCTGGACGGACACGTACGATCCTAGACCCATCCCTGCCGTTGTTCAATAAACAGCAGAATCACCTTGCTTCTTGCGTGTGTCTCATACTCATTTTTGGGTAACACGGGAGGAGTTGGGGCCTCCCAGCCCGGAGGTCCGCGGATGGCTCATCCGACCCCGGGATAATCGCCCCGACACTTCAATGACACAACCTAACCTACAATGAAAAATCTAATGCTCCAGAAACATTAAATTAATAACAACAGTAATTATGGAGCACTGGTTCAATCAACATCATAGGCAGGAGTTACAGGGTGACTCGGACACCAGGTCCTACAGGTCACTGTGCTTCTCAGCCCTCAACACCCATTCCTCAAGCAACACAAGATGAGGCTGGACGTGATGGACGAGCACCAGGTGTGTCTGTGGATGCTTGCAGGTGCACAGGTCCTCCACCTCCAGGCCATCTGGGATTGTGCACAGGGTGCTACCAGAAGGATTGTCAGGGCCATGGACCATGACTGACATTAGATGGCTGTGACATCTGCTGCCCTGACTGTTTATGGTCAGAGGGTGCAGGAGGTCCCAGAAGGTATCTCAGCCATCGCTGAGGCCATGCAGGCCAACATGCAGCTGACCATGCCGCACATGCCGGGGCCAGGGTCTGAGCAAACCAGCTCCATCACCGACAGAGAGAGCTTGTTAGCCAGAACTCATAGACACCGCTCGACTCACGTTCTAGCCCCAAAGTTGCTGGGGTACACCAGTAAGAGAAAGAGGCCATGAAAGTGACCAGACATTTGTGGTTGGGCAGAAGGGTGTGTTGGGGATGGTGTTGTGGGTAGGGTGTGTTGAGGATGGTGTTGTGGGTAGGGTGAGGGTGTGTTGGGGATGGTGTTGTGGGAAGGGGAAGGAGGGATGGTGTGCTGGGGATGGTGTTGTGTGGAGGAGTGGCAAGGGTGTGTTGAGGATGGCATTGTGGGGGGGCTCAACGGGGGAGTATGTGTTGGAGATTTTGTTTTGGGGAGGAGGAGGGTGTGTTGGTGTTGTGGGGAGGGTGTGTTGGGATTTGTGCTGTGGGTAGGGGATAGGGGCGTGGGTTTGTTGGTTGTCTGACCATTTTCACATTATACAGTTCCCCTGAAGCAATGACAGGACATTCTTTTTTGTGTAGCTGTGTTTAATCATAAATGTGCCAATATATACAGTGGTGCATGGCATGTTGAAAGAAATGTGCTAAAAAAAGGAATTACGAGTTGGCCGGTATTCAGTAAAAGTGGCGCTTACGAAAATACTGCCACAATTACTGAATCGCAGTAATATGGTCACTGGCAAATTCCGCCGCCTATGATAGAGTCAGCGGAATTACCCTTGATGTTATTACCATTAATGGTATTACCACAGATAGCACAAAAGCTGTATTAACGTTGTATCACATGTTTGGGCGATAATACCACCACAAACACAGCACAGTAACCTCCACCTTTTAGGTGAAAGTAAATGCAGACAACTTGCGCACATGAAACCACAGATGCACCCAATCTGTTCAACATGGTCCTGGAAATGGAGGGCATTGAGGGAGTCGGAGGTGCAGTGGCGGGTGCCAGCAGCCAGGAGGCAGGAGGTGAGTCAAACGCCCTCCCACCTGCACAAGTCCATGCACACATTTCAGCCTAGCACAAGATACCCCAATGGTCAGGGACACATATCGGCAGATCCAGGAGCTGGGCAGGATAATAAGGGTGTAGTGACAGGGTGCAACACCAGCCACACTCCACAACAGCCATGTTGTAGGGCACCAAGGGCACCTCTGAGAGTAACAGCAGTGGGAAGGGTTTGCAAGTGACCTATCCAAGTGACATGCACACCACACCCCTGCTGGTGCACCCTGTGCCAGCGGGATTGTGGTATGTGAGCAACTCCAACACTGTGCCCCAGTCACACCAACATGTTGTGGGCCCAGTTGGCCAGCCCCATTTTGGCATGGCTGACGAGCCACATGGAAGTACAAGTCCCCCTACACTGACATTGGGGCACAGCTAGCCAATCACTGTACACCACAGTGCAACACTGCAGGCTGCACAGCAGTGCCCCATAAAGCCATGGCAGGGCCATAGAGGAAGCCTCCACACCCACTCCCACAAGGTGTGTGCTAGCCTGGGAGGGGATTTGTGGGCATGAAGGACAACAAGCATAAACGCTGTACATCAGCTGCCCCAGCATGGACACCCTGCCCTCCTCACAGACAGGGCAACTGGCCATGTGTCACACACATATTGCAGCAACAATTCCCATTATGCTGTTCCCACATGCAATGTCCCATGACCAAGCATGTCCATCTGCCCAAATGCGTGGGGTCCCACTCTGTACCATGGCAAATGTGTCTTGCATGCAAACACACGTGAAAGAACCTTCTCTGACAAAATGTCATATGTGCCCTACAGGCAATCACGCATCACCAGAGACATCGGAGGACGAGGGGGCAGGCCCACCTGGAAGTGGCCCCTCCAGACCCTCAAGGCCATCCCCCACCACCACCACCACCCTGCAAAGGTGCACATAGGTTATGTCTAGTTAGATGGACCACGGTGAGATGCCACAACCTAGCAATGCCAAGCCTACAGCAACACCACAGGCCACCAGGAGCATCCCAATGCCCACTGCACCAACTGCTGCAGCTGCAGTGACTGACAAAGAGGGCACCCCTCCTGGCAGGGCAACTGTTGAGACACAGGGGGATATCAGCCAAGTGTTACTGCATGCAGAACGGCCACACACCCCAATGAGCTCTCCCCGCCACCAGTGTGCCTAGAGACCTGACCCAAACATCGACATGCCATCCTATGACTTCCCGGCCTACAGCCCAGAGCCACTGCATAGCCCCTCCCATTCAGCACATACCACCAACCAACACTGTGCTTCAGAAACGAGAGGAAATGGATGCAATTGGGCACACACATTCGTAACACCTCCAGACGATCCGTGACTGCCTGCAAGGGGCCACCCGCAGGATTGCATAGCCATGTCATGGGACCGGGCAGAGGCAGTGGCCAGTACTGCCGCCCTAACTGTGTATGGGCAGATGGTCAGGGATATGGCAGAAGGGCTCTCGGCCCTTGCAGAGGACATCCACCAGAGCACAGAGGTCATACTCCCGCATACCCGGGAACCTGGCTTGATAGCCTTCAGTTCTATGACATCCACTGTGGGGTTGCAGCAGAGTACACACAGTTGTGCATGGGTTGTGCCATGTGAATGTGTCTATGGGGCCCTGGTGAGCCAGTCTCCCGTCCTTCACGTCATCTCTGCAATGCGTGAATTTTCCTCTGCCACAGGCATAGGCACTGCATCCTCATCCTTGGGGGTGGCATGTCCACATAAAGGGGTAGCAGAACATTTCTCTTCAGGCAGATATTGTGGAGCATGGCACACACAAGCACAATTCTACCCACTTTCTCTGGAGCGTACATCAGGGCTCAAACTGTACGGTTGAGGCAGCGGAATCATGCCTTAAGGAGGCCGAAGGTGCATTTGATGCACACACGGATCCTACTGTGAGTGTTGTTGTAGGCAATATTCTGCAGTGTTTCTGAATCACGCACAGGGGTCATTGGTCAGGGCAGCTGTGGTCTGGTGTCACCTGCATGGGGTAGACACAGACATCTGTCACAGTGCAATGCTTGGGGGGGCCTTACACAGTATCAGGGTAATGGACATCATGTGCATAAATAGGGGGCTTCATTTCGTGACATGCGTCTGTACAATGTCTGTGCATGCTGTGTCACTTGTATCATGCATTGTTTGTAGTTCACATGCACCCTGTTCCCTTGTGGCAGATGTTACGTTAGGAATCTGTCGGTGACATGTGCAGCTGACATGGTGGCTGTCTTGTGGCAGTGTATTTCTCCCATACATGTGGCATGCTGGGTTTGTCATTGGCCCACACAAGGCTTCTGCGGCCAGTGAGTCAGTGTTGCATTCTGAGCACACATGGGTGCACGGCACGGGTGTGGTACTGGCATGATTGCTGTTGTGTGATGCAATGTGACCATTTTCAGCATTACTTTGTATTGTGCATGTTGCATTGTGGTACCTGTAGACATGCTTGTGTTAGGAGTTGCTATTGTATGTGTTTAGCAGCTTCTCCATCCAGGTATGTCCAACTTGTGCATGCACCCTGCGATGTACTCTGATGTTGGTGCAGGAGGTGGTCAGGTATGACTTTTACATTTGCTTGTCATGCTGTGCTTTGTGTAGTCAATGGCATCCCCCCACAAGTTGGTCAGGTGCTTCTCAGTGCATGCGTGCAGGCAATTGTACTCACCCACTATCCACGTCTGTTATCCTCAGTACCTCTCCATGTATCCTGGCAATGTGCTGTTCCGTAGGACCATGGAATCATGGGTGGAACCAGGGTAGCGGGCACAGTAGTAGGTGATGTACAGGTTCGGGTCGCAGGTCACCTGAAAATCCATGGAGTGGTAATGCTTCTGGTTATAGTACACTGCTGTGTGGGCCTGTGGGGCTGCCAAAGTAATATGAGTACAGTCCAGGGCTGCATTCATATTTGACATTTGGGCAACAGCATGGAACTGTGCTTTCATGGCATTGGCCTAAACTGGGGTGGTAGGCAGTGAGATGTGTCCATGCACTTGCCACAGTAGGGCTTCAATCAAGCACCTGGGCCAACACTGCACAGAATGTGGACTGTGCCCTGCCATGCATCATGGCCACGGAGTGCTGGAAGGTGCCAGTTCCGAGGTTTCTTAGGACGGAAACTAGCTTCATGACTGTGGGCACAGATGTCTGGATGATGATCCTTCTCACTATGTCGTCCTGTATTGTGGTGAGCAGCTCAGTTATGGTCTCCCTGTTGAGGTGGTACAGGGTGACCAACTGGCTGTCAATGAGGGTCTAGGGTGAGGGCCTGACCCTTGGTATCAGTGCACACCTTGCTTGGGCGCTCCTACTCCTCCTACCTCAGCTTTACTTCCTGTGCCCTGGCCTGGTTGGCCTGCATCTCTAGGTCCAGGCACGCATGAGCAGCTGTCTGTTCCAGCTCACAGTGGCTAGTGGCAGCATGGTGTTGTAAATAATGTTTGGGGTAGCGGTGTCCTTATGTATGTAGCCCTCTGAAGTGCATTGGGATCACCTATGGCTTCATTTCTGACACCTGTGTTAATTTACCTCCAGTTAGAGGTAATTGTGCTGTGTTTCCGGAGGTATTACTGCCTGTTTTCGGCGCTACTGAAAGATGCCGATGTGGCCGCATGATCATCGGTTCAGGGATTGATCCCTTTACTAACTTGTTGCCAATTTGGGATGAGACAAGCATCTGCATCCTAGTACGTTCATCCATACTCTATCCACATCTCTCTTTCATTAATCACACGGGACACAAGTCCATTAAGGATTGAGTACCGTAATACTAGAAAGGGCATTGAAAACAACCATAAGGTTGAAACACATGTCGGCTGTGCACACCATGGAATAAATTCTACGCACAATTTGAACAATTTGGGCCTCATTATAACCTTGGCAGAATGGGTTAACGGGTGCTGCAAATGGAGGCGGACCCGTTAAACCCATTCCCCCTCATTACGAGGTTCCCTTGCGGGACCCGGTAAGGACGCCTGGTAAAACCAGGCGTCCTTACCGGGTCCCGCGAGGGGACCAGGGAGCTAACAATGGGCCAGTCGTAATCGGCCCGTTGTTAGCTCCCTGCACCCTTTCCCATTGAGCCCTATTGGGGCTCAAATGAGAATGGGGAAGGTCCGGGCCCGGGTTCCCTGAAGGAGGAATTACCGGGCCCTCCAAACTTGGAATGACCCGGTAATTCCCCATTCAGAGAACCCGGACCCGGTTTTGGTGGCAGCCATGCCCTTGTGAAGGGCATGGCTACCGCCAAAGTCGCAATGAGGCCCTTTGTCTATTGTATAATATTTGGACTATCACAATCAGAACTATTTTTGAGACCCAATACCCTGAGCGCGAGTCGCCCTTGTCATTTTTAGCATCTTTTCAAGATGCAGAATATCTTTCTGGATTCCCTGAACATTGTGAGAAGGACCACACTATGATTAGTTACCCAATTTGTTGCTGCATGTTTTGTGGCAGTTGACCTTGGGTCATGCATAAAATGCACATTCTTTTTCTGAAGCCTCATCCTTTCTTCAAGATTTGCGAGTTCCCAACAATATTACCATTCCTTTGTACTCAATTTCTTCATTAGTCTTTCTGATAATTTTCCGAGTATGATCTCTTACTTATCATCCCCTAGCAAAAATCATTCTGTTTCACAATGATCGAGAATGGTAAAACTTTATTGCCCAATTCCCCAATTCCCCATCATTTGATTTCCCAAAACCCGCTATTTGACTCAATCCTGAAATTGGGATATTAATGTTTTGCAACTCCAGACACTAAGGGAAGCATCTTTCACTGTTTGTGGAATTTTTAAAATAATTGTTTTTTTTTCTTTTATTGCATTTTTCTTTTATTGTTTAAAGCACAGACCTAGCTCAAGAGCAGCAGAGTGCTGTACTGTACAAGAGCAGCAGAGTGCTGTACTGAGTGTGAGTAACCTGCAAGTGAGCTGGCATCAGGGCTGAAATAGCCTCTAAAGAACTCTGGACATTTCCTGTAGGCCTCGGCACCCGTGGCCTCTCTTTTGGGGTATTTCAAAAAATGTCCATAGGAAAAGGGTTGGGCTTGCTGAAAATGTGTAATGTGGGACCACTTTGAAAATTATTTCCAGGGTCTCTTTTGGTTCCCTGTCCAACACTGGCTGCATCTTTTAAAAGTAGCACAGCACTGTGAGTTGTGATCTGTGCGTCAATATGTGCGTCCATAGGAATTAGTTCATCCATCCGTTGGTATGTGCATACATTGGATTAGATGTTATGAACATCTATTTAAGTCGAAGGGAAGGGAAAGTGGATTTAAACCCTCTTGTAATCCTTGATGAAATAGTAACCGATTTAAAATCTGCCCATACTTTAGTGATGTGGTTGTCCTACTAGCCAGGGATTTTAACGTCCAATACAAACCTCTATTATCTTTGTTAGCACTTTTGATGTGGAAGATGCAGTTTGGGCTGTCCCAGATTTACTCTGCCCCCACCATGCAACAAAATCATCGAGATGCTATCTATATATCTTACAAGGTGGCTAAGCTTGTTCTATGTACATTCAATGTATGCTGTCCAAGTGACCAACCTGAAAATCCAACTTTTAAGCAGTGTCTTTAAAGCTCTCATATAGATTACATCCTAGTAAACGTGGTGAACTGTAGGTTAGCATTTGACTCGAGTAATCCATGGAGTGGAGTGCAATCACTATCCATTTAACCTGGAACTCCTGAAACATAACTCCATTCTCTACCATGTGGTGAGATTTGCTCCTGACCTAGGAGAGCTGTAACTGATATAATTTAGATCTAACATGTATTATTCCAGAAATTGACTTGCCTCATTCCTTTTTAATCATGTTGAGAAGCCCCATGGGAAAGGTAGCCATATATATTTTACTTAGCAGCTCTATAGCTTGCTATCTGTCACAGGTGCACCATCTTGTAAAAACCCTAAGGAAAGTATGATTGGTTTGATGATTACTGCAGAATGACCATGTTAACGCTCAATGGGGAACTTAAAAAAAGCAACTGAACCACCACATAGTAACCAAGTTAAGATCGGAATCTAAACCCTTGATTAAAAATACATTTGGAAGGCTTTGCTCTCAGCATCCAATGAAAAGGACCAACAACAATTCTGGCATATTGTATCATTTGGCGAGACTTGTCTTAATTTACTAGCCCATGATGTTGTGATCCCACCACAGACTTGGCCCAACCACTGTAGGTCGTTATATGGTGTTAGTATGATCTTTGATTTTACCCTTGTGCCTTTAACTGAATTACTTCTAGAATTTAGTGAGACAGAAGTTGCAACCACAGTTGATGCACACAACCAGATAGCGCACCTGGCACGGACAAGATACCGATTGATTTCTTTCACAGTAATTTATTTGCATGTATCCTACTACTTAATATGTGTTTTAACAATATGAATCCTGAGCAGATAATCCCCAAGAGTTGGACCACCTCCAAGAGGGATGGGCATGGGAAAGCAAGACAAAGACCAGCCTAAAAACTATCAACCCATTTCCCTTGGTTACAATTTAGCTAAGGTCTTTGGGAAAATTGTGCTGACTCAACTTGAGAAATGGGTTGACTCTAACAACATAATCTTTCCTTTTGAGAGGGGTTTCAGACAACATACATTTCTTCTGCACTGCTTGATAGGTTTGCCATTGACAAAAGATCTCACTTATATTTTTTTGTTTATAGATTTTAAAACCGCTTTTGAAAAGGTTAATCACCAATGACTCATGGTGGTTTTAAGTGATATACACATACCATGTGTATTACTAGTGACTATACAAACATTGCACATCAATAACTCAGCCAAAGTACTCTATAGCCACGGGGATGATTGTGTAGTCACATTTTCGATAGTAACTGGAGTCCATCAAGGATGTGTCCCATCCCCAATTTTATTCCTACTATATAATAACTGTTTAATGTACCATTTCCAAGGCATTATCTTTGATGCTTCTATGCTTGGCGCCATGAAGATAGGATTTCCGATTAATGCAGACAACAGTGTTCTTATCTCTAAGTCTTTCCAAGACATTAAATCCCAGTTGTAAGTTCTTAAATACATTTGTACCTATAGATCTTTAGTTATCAATATGGGCAAAGCCATTATTATATCTTGTCATGTCCATAAGCCAATTGAACCAAGTATCTGCTACATCAGAACTTCAGTTAAACAAGTTTCCACCTTTGAATATTTTGGGATAAGGTTTTCTTAATATGGTTCCTGCAAAGCACAGCTTGATCACAACCTTATTGCTTTCCAATAAACTATAAAGACAACCTTACGTTTTTCAAATAGATTTGAAGGAAAAGCTATGCATCCAACCCTAGAATTAGATAAAGCCCAAACCCGATCTTCTTTCTTTATATGAAGTGTACCTCCATCTTGGCACCTAGATATAGACAAAAGATTTTCATGAAAAAAATCTGTAGATCTGTAACAGTGCCCCCACAGTCCCAGTATATTTAGAACTGGGTATCCTTCCATCAAAATATTAAGTTTCTTTGCGATTCCTCCTTTACTGGCTTCATCTTAAGTCTTTTGAAAATCTGAGTGTATCTGAGAACCTAGTTAGTCCACAGCAAGCAACACATTATAACAGGCAGTGTCATCACCCATGACTCACAGAGTATATGGCACTCATTCCCTAACCGCATTGGCTATCCCCTATGCACATAGCACCTGCTCCCTATGGGACATCGGATGATTGGTTACAGTTACTCTGTCAGTCCCCTTCCATGCGCTCTTCGGCCTTGCCATCTTGGGTTCTATGAACATGAATGCTGGCCCATGTATGAATGTATCCCTCCCCATGGACACCTTACCTGATCTGCACCTGGTTATTGGACATGAGCTCATTTGATATTCTCGCGGTCAAATTGGCCCTCTGAAATGAGAGGTGTGTCTTCTGATCCCAGACATGCAAACTTCCCCACCATGCCTCCACGGCACACTACTACATTTGTTGGCCTCACCCCATACACCTCGTAGTACACCTCGTGGTACAAATTGCAGGACATTCTGCTCTGTGTTCCCCCCTTGGCAGTTGCACCTTCCCTGGGCCTTCACCTGGGCCTCTCCAGAACCATACTAATTCATCAAATTGTGAGGGATTTCAGTATTCTGCTTTTGGGTATCTGGCAGCTTAAATACAGTGACCATTATCCTGGGGGGCACTAGTACTCTAAATCTCAGTCGGGCACTGTTGGTAGCTCTAAAGCTCTGCCCTGGCTCCCAAGAGATCATCCTTCACGGGCAGGTGCAGCCCTACCCATGCTTGGCTATTCACATTCCTTTCTGATTGCAAATGCCCAAAACATGAGAAATGGATGGTTTTATCTATCCGGAGTGAAGGCCTTTTGTCTAACGCCTGGGCTGGGAATGGAACGGGATGGGAAAATGCTTTGGAACTTGGTGCCAGGATTTACTGTTGCATTCTACTGGGCCTGTGCCACCCTAAACCTCAATTTTAGTATGGTGATGCTTCAGGGCTTTCTGCCGCGTGACAGGGCTGGCTATAATGTTGTTCATTCATATCACTTACTATTATATTACATAACCCTACAGGTACACCCCCCTCGCTTGTACATTCTCAGAACACATAACCCACTACGCCCTTACCCGCACACTATCCCTATGTTGTCTATTGCTAACCCCCTGCCCCCAACAGCCTGTCATCCTTGTCTCTTCGTGTTCTTAATACATTTTCCTCAACCAAAATAATTGTGGTGGGCAGGGGAGCTAGACATGAATCCCAACACATGTTAAACCTCTCCTAAATAATCTAGATTTAGTTAATATATATTGTACGCAAGGCCTTCCAATCTAATCTCTTTTTGCTGTCCAATTATATGCAGATACAAGGAATGGGCATTTTTTTTCGGCAACATTGAGCAGCCCTCTTGCATTGAATTATGTTGCGATTAAGTTAACTTGGGTGTGCGACCCATATTTCAACTGGGAGGCTGACCCCAGAAAGAGAGCACTTTACACCAAATTTAAATTTAACAAACTCCATTTTGCCGCCTTCACAACTAAATGGAGCTCCAATCAATCAGCTAAGTGTCCCTCCTGTAGTGATAGCACTCAATATATAAAGCATGTCTTACTTAATTGTCCTCTATTTTGGAAACAAAGTAAACAACTAATTTTTTCATATATAATCATTGATGGGATTCCATTCTCAATGGAAGCTTTGGTTTTCTTTAGACTGTGCTTCAGGCCTGAGGTTGGTTTGGCTGCTGACAATGATTTCAATTCATCCTGTCAACCATAGTGGGGTGCACTATATTAGGATTAAATTAAAGTTTCATGGACTGCTACGAACTCTGGAGTATGCTGGAATAATTGTAATAATACCTAATTTGCTACTTCCATGTCAGTTTGAAAGATACTGGTTTTATTTTGGTGTATCTTTCATTGTCAATTTTTAATGTCTTTTTTTTATTTAGAAAGGCTAGCTCTTTGATATAATTGTATGGCCCCAAGTTATTAGAAATGCAATATTTTTGAAAATAATGAATATGATTTTATTTTTTATTTCCACTGACGATTAAACAACAAAAACATCTCAATATGAGAATGACCACTGCAGAAGAAAACTGCTTCTTGAAAAGGGATCTGTCAGCATCTGTAAAATATTTTGTCATGGGGTGGATATGTTTTATTATGAATTGGGCAATTGAAATTTAATGGAAGACCATGAAGTGTTTCTATGTAAGATTAAAGTTTGTTTCTAAAAATATCTATGTGTAAAACCTGTATCTCAGTTTCGTTCTGCCTGGTGCCCCCTTCCACAGAGTTTAAAGCATTACGCTGTTTTACTAACAAGTTTCCTTTCATTGACCCTCTGCTTTAGCCTCAGCAACTTCTGAAGATGTTATGTTGTGCAATGCCTGTATGTATTAGTGCTAACTTATCCTACAGCACTCTTTCTATACCAAGCTTAAAAACGGCTGATGCTGACAGACCTTAAGCATGTCAGAATGTGCCATGTTAAACCTTAGTACCTGCACTATTTGGAAAGAAAAGTTGCCTAAAGAACCCCTTTTTCACTAGCTTTGTGATTAAGTTGTCTTTTCACCAAGTCAGCTGAAAACTCCATTCCATTTTCTCTGTCTAGTGTGGGTAGAGGAAACAATCACACTTGTGCAATGGCTGACTTTACCACTGAGAAGTGAATTCTAGCTTCTATGATAGTCCATTAAAGAAACCTATTTCAGAAAATAAGAACACATTACAATTCATTGTGTTCCCTGAGTCTGCCTATTTCACTTAAATAGGGAGGACTTCTCCAAAGGGATACTTATTTTTTATCACTAGGATAGGGAGGACGGTGAGGGAGATGTGTCGACTTTTAGCCTCTCAGGCAATGATGCAACACCTGAAATTAAAACAAAACCGAATACAAGCATTCTACAACAACATTTCCAGGATATGGAACAAAAGATGTCCCACTCATTAGATTTGCCCCATCACTTCTGCTAAAGAAAATGAAGATGAACAACTACAGCAAACTCATTATCCAACACAATTTATGTTTCTGCATCTCTCCCCTAAGCATCTCTATACCTAAAACTCGCTCTCCATTAACTATGTGTATGATCGCTACATTATTAGCTGGCTCCACCCTTTTATGGTGCTTTGCTAATCGCAAGCTCATTTTACTATTTACAAAAGCAAAACACAAATGCAAAGTCTCCCACAGAACCAATTGAAATATTGATGTCAGAGGGCATTTGGGATATCAGCATATTGTACCATACTGGCAACCGTGCTGCCATTTCACTACAAATGCAGTTAGTATTTGTGAGTGGTATGATGTAGTGTATATGATTTTTGGTACAATAAATATTCCAATGGAAAATATCAGTTATAAAAAAATTGCATTTCATTCATTCAATTAGTCTCACCTACCCTGCAGTAGTCTATTATAGAGAAAATGGTCAGACTCATCACTTCTGGTAATTTGCAACCACGTTGCATGCATTTCTTCTTGCCGTCCAGTGACAGGTGTAAATAACATTGCAGTTCTGCCAAACAATTTATGGGTGTCATTTCAACTGCTTTTTTTCTATGAACTATACTTGCATTATCATTGATACATACTGGTCTTGTTATAACATTAGTCTTCACTGCAATACAATAAATGAAATAGAAATAACAGAATGCAAAAAATACTGCCAAAATCAAAATAGCCACAGAATCTACCTTTTGTAGATATCTGTGTCTATAAGCTCATTTGGGAAACAAAAGTACACATTTGGTATTGTTTAAAAAATGCATGTTATTCCAGAATAAAGGTCTCTTTTCTTTCATAAAATATTAAGTGTCCACAATGAAAACCTATTATAATAAAAAAAAGGAAATGGAGAAGGATGAGTGTTCAAAAAACATCTTTGGGAAATGTTCAATGTCCTGTTTGGAACAGAAAAACCTGTGCATTGTCTCTATTTCTGTTGCTGCTTTTGCTGCTGGTTCGCTTTGGTCATTGCCCTCATCTTGGGTCTTCATACTTCTTTTTCATCTTCTTGCTCTACATCTTCTGACAGGGGGGCCTGACCAAAATATTATTTTATATCACTAAAGTGTAGCCATGCATGTTTTCCCCTAATCTTTCCATCCAAGTGTGTGACTACTTCTACTGAGCCATTTTTCTAGAACATTGTCAACAAAGGATCAGATCCACAGGATGAAAAATGGGAGGTTGTAATAAACTAGCTGTGTCAAAATGTCCATTTAAACCTTCTGTGATTCTTGCTGAGCCCCCTGTCTCGTAGCACTTGTCGGGAGATACATTTCAGAGATTTAGTCACAGTCATCAACTATTCATGCATCTCATTATGAAGCACTGTTGCTGGATTTTCAGCATCTGTTCAAGCATGTGTGGGAGGATCCATTGGTGCATTTGTTCTTCGTCCTGTCACCAACTCATGCGGTGTCAGGTGGTGGTCAGAGCCCGACTGATTGCGTGAGGCAAAAAGAGAATAGGGATGTCAATGCAGCCAATTTTTATGTAAAGTTTCTTTTATTTTTGCAATGTGTTCCTTCAAGAGGCCGTTAAGGCTCTCGCAAAATCCCATTCACATGGCGATGATAAGCAGATGAAAATGTGTGTCTTATTCCCAATAAATATTTAATTTGTTCAAACACTGCATTTACAAACTGGGGTCAATTGTCAGAACGTAGCACTTTGCATACTCTCCATCTGGGAAATAGCTCACTTAAGAAGAATTTTGCAGCTGATATGGCATCAAGATGTGAACATGGTTCTGCTTCTATCCAAAGGAAAAAAAGGGCATACTACACTATCATATATTGGTAAGCATTACAATTTTGGAGCATATCCACATAATTGATATGCAAATGCTGAAATGGTCTAGTAGGATGGGGTATTGCTCTTCTCACTGTTTTTAATGTATGACCAGCAATAAGCATTTGGAAAACCATACAATTAATAATAAAATTGGCCGCATGCTCACTTAAATGTGGGATGAACCAATCAGCTGAAATAGGTGCTGCAAGACACTCCATTGTGATATGTACTGGTTCATTGTATTGGTTTAGCTGTAAGCAACTCAATAGGCATACAAGGCTTTCCCTGTACTATCCTGTCACCAAATCAATTCTGCAGGGAAAAATTAGCACACCCTTTTCTTCCACAAATCCTGCTCCTCTTGTGGCACCAATCCCTGTGCTCTGCAATTTGCATTACTGGCACTCTATTAGAGCATTCTTTTATCACCATGTTACATGTGTACTTATTTGGGGCAGTTGTAATGTCTAATATCTCTTGGAAATATGCTGCCCATTTGGCTTCTGTGTCTGCAGCCTTGATGCCACGGGAAATCATGTTTGCACCTCTTGTATGCGCCTCTCACTTCACCACAGCGAGTGCTAAGGGACATTTGATCGCCTCTAACAGTATCTCTAACAATGATGCATGCTGCACAGCATGACGTCTGTGCACTGAACACCCCTCCTTTTCCCACATGATAGACCTGAGTGAACTGTTGCCACAAAGGTGTAATCGGAATACAAAGGTGCCACCTCATCCTTATGCGATTCAAGCACTATAATCATGGCAGCCAATTCTGCTGCTTGTGCTGAAAAATGTGCTGGCAATCTTGCACTTTGCACTACCTCAAACTCTCCATCCTACTTTGCCTTTACTACTGTTGTCCCTCTATGTCTTAATCCAGTACTTTGATCTATTGTCAAAGTACTATCAATGAAGAGAATTAGACACCCTCCTAGGGCATTTTCCTTTACATGGGGCATATCATCATACTAACCAATGTAAGTAGTGGCATCATGTACATGATCTATCTCCTGCAGTGCTTCTGCTATACATTTTGTATGATTCACTATGTGGCACCTAACAATTTTAATCAATGGATTTGATTTTATGACCTCATAAGAAGAGACTTTCTGGGTAGTCACTGTGGTTTTGGGCTCTTCAAGAATGGCAAAAAGAGCCTGGAGGACATATAATGTAACTGAAAAGGCCAGTGTTATATTGGATGATTTCTCAATGGCAAAAGATTCTGCAGCTAATGCTTGCTCACATGGGCAATAGCCTCTTGTTACTGGATCTAAGATCCCGCTGTAAAATGCCAGATGTTTGTGCCCTATCAAACTTTTCTATGTCACGACAGCCATTATCACAACTCCATTTGTATGGTAGAACAGGAAACAATCTTCGTTATAATCTGGAATCCATTACACAGGAGCCGTGATTATTGCTTGTTTTAATTCATCAAAGGCATCTGACATTTTCCCTGTCCCTTCAATATCACTCTTTTCTTTCTGTGTATCTCTCCGTCCATGCAAGAGGGGTGAGAAATATGTGATGTAGTCAAAAACCCATACCCGACAATAAGTGCAGAGTCCTAAAAACTGATGCAGCTCTTTTACTGTATTTGGCCAGGGTGTATTGATAATGGCTTGTGCTCTTTCCGGTGTCACCGTTCTCCAGTCTTTTGATATTAGCTGGCCCTCGCCATACTTCTTCCTACAATATCCTATCTTTTCTTTGCCCACTTTGTACCCTTTTTCAGCCAGTACTGTCAATAATTTCACTGATTCTTTCCTGCACTCTTCCTCTGTGGCACTGCAAACCAACAAGTCATCCACAAACTGTCTGATTGTACTGTCAGTAAGCATATTTCCGAAGTCCATCCGTAACAGCCTTTTGAATACATTGGGGGACTCACATTATCCCTGGGGAAGAAGACTGTACCACAATCTAATTCCATGATAAGTAAACATTTTCAAATGTTGTGAAGCTTCATGCAGGGAAAAGGAGAAAAAAGCATTTTCACATCAATCACTGTAGGATATTGTGCTGTAGGCAGTATGTTGCATAATATCATTACTGGATTTGGCACCAATGGAAACTCTGCCTCAACAATATTATTCAAAGGGTCCAAATCCTGTATGAATCTCAAAGACCCTCCCTTTGCCTTTTTTAATTGGTGAACCACCACATTAAATGGTGATTCAGAAGGCACCAATATACCTTGTTGCACCAAGGCGGCAATAGTTTCATAGATACCTTCATCAGCTTCTTTGGGCATGGAATACTGTTTTAATTGTGGTAAAATAGCACCTGTGGTAAATAGTTCAGCTTTGTTTTGACTGTTCCAACCCATTTTAGTAAGCTGAAAACATAGGGATCACTGATCCAGAATGAACTCAGCACCTTTGCCAATTCTTCCTGTAAAAATGATGGTGTCTTCCTCTCCAACAATATTATTACAGGAGTGTCTCTGTGCTCTATTTGCAACTGCTATATAATGCAAATGTCAAAAGTCATCTGAATAATCATAATCAAACAGTTGTCATCAGTCAAGTCAGTAAGTCTGTGTGCCTAATCAAGTGCTATTACTGTGCACCATCTTACTCCTTCGTCGTCAGTTCTGTGTAAAATCACTCTGTACTCTCTCACTACAGCTGCGCCCTATTCAATTATAAATAATCTGTCCTTCTACCATGTCGTTGGGTACCTCTGGTCTAAACAAACATTGTGCGGATAGTCTCAACAATGCGTCTTGTATTCATGGAAGCCATGCCAATATCACCTATACCCCATAAGGAATACATCAGGGTTTAGCAGCACCCCTCATGTTGCTTTCTGACAATTAAATGCTCTCACAAACACATGCGTATTCACATAGTGAATACCTGATGTTGAACATCATATTCCTTCTTCATTAAAACAAATCATCATGTTTAGCTTACTCATCAAATCTCTCGCCAACATGTTATGGTGTTTTACGAGAATATAGTAATACATAGCCATCTTATGTTCTCCAATTGCTATGCGCAATTCATTTGTAAAAGAAACTGTTGTCATAGCCCTAGAGAATCCTTTTGCATCCATTGCTTTTCCTGACATTGAGAACTTTCCCTCTTTAACACAGGATCCTGTCACCCCAGTGTCAACCAAGAAGGAAAAGGTCAGGTCACTATGGTCACCCTCACCCTCAGTTACACTTGCGGGTCCGGGGTAATTAATATAATTGGGCACATCAAGTCCCTTTGTGGGTTGTCCTATTGTAGTTACATATTCAGTCATTTTCCAGTGTAGGGATTCCCTCTCACTACTTTCAAACCCCCTACTCTAGGTGCTGGTGCCTGCAGCAATATGTTTCTGCCCCATAGTGCCACTGTATTTTGTGGTGCTTGTGTCTACAATGGTGTTTGTGCTTGCATTTGCTGTATCTTTGGTTGTACTGCCTGTTGTGTTTGCCGTATTTGCTGCATCAGTGCCTGGATTGGTTGATATTGTGTGTACTCTTTGTCATCTTAGTCTTGCTGTACAGCACTATCTGGTGTTGGATGCCCAAAATGCTGCCAGTTTTCTTGCATTTCCCCCTCTTTGTGCAAACCCGTTCAATGTGTCTGAGTTTTTCACAAGTCCAACAGTGTGGTCCAGGTCCCCAAATTGTGGTTGTCCTCCATTAAGCCCCCATGGATGTGGTGCTTGGAATCCAAACCCTATTCCTCTTGTCACGAACCCTCAAGGGTACCCGGAGGTAACACTTGTTTTCTTCTCTCCCCATTACATTTCCGTTTGACCCTTGCTGTGTTTGCTGTGATTCCTGTGCACTTTTATCTTCCCCAGCACTCATTGTTACCGCTCCCTCTACTGCCAATTCTGACAATTTCTTCTCTACCAATTTCACTTCCTCCAACTTTCTCTCCTCAACTTTAATTGTGACCTTATCTTTTTTTAATCAACAATGATGAACAATGTTCAATTGTAGCTCAGGCCATGGTTTTACCTCAATCCCCACAATGTTCTTTAACCGTCTTTGTACCACTTCTGGGAGTACCTCAAATAGAATATGATTTTTAAAAACTGGTATATTTTTTCCTAACGTTCCCTCATCTCTACCTGCCATTTCTCATTAATTTCTTGTATGTGAGCAGCTGGAACCTCATCCGTACCTCATTTTCATCATTATCAGACTCCTATCTAATGTATTTGGAAATCATACTCTGGGTTCCATCCAAGCATCTCCTCAACAATTATTAAAATATGCACCATCATGCCTGGTGTTTTGTGCTGTCACCCTGCTCATTTCCAAATGTCTTCTGATTGCTCCCCCCTGTATGGCAGCAAACAGGCTCTTCATGTCTTCTACCACCAATGGCATGCCTGATATTTTTCTTTCCAACTCATAGATCCCCTTCCCTGCTGTAAGTGACGCCAATTTACAAATTAAGATATTTGTGTCTGTCTGTGGCCATTGTGCTAGTCCTCTGCCTCTCTGTAATAAAGGGAATTGTGTGAGTCCACTTCTGCGTGTGGGTGCAACCACACCCTGTGCCTTCTTTGACAATGCTGTCATACAAACCTTTTTACTGCCTGGTTGAACCCCTAATCTATTTACATATGGTGTCTTCCTTTCTGGGCTTATTGGATGTCTCTCTGGGAGCAGTGGGTATCTAATGGGCTCTCTCACTCTTCCCACCAAGTCTATCAAATCTATCTCTCTCCCTGCAGGTGCGCCTGTAGAAGTCGCTTGTGCGGCTTCTTCCTCCCACTCTCATCTACATCTTCCCATTCCAACTGTCTTTCCTCTTCATCCTCATCCATTTACTCCAATACATCCTTGCCTATACTTTGATTTGAAGAGACTCTCCCCAACTTTCCATTCTACTCATGCTATCTCTTCTGCTCCTGTTTAGGCTATCACAGTTCCTTCTTGTAACATCTTGACTTTCTCTGTCAGTCAATATATGCCTGCTAATTATGTTTTCAACTTCTTTTCGGCATCTCTCCTTTTCTCTCTCTTCCTCTTGTTTCATTTCTCTCTATCTATTTTATTCTTGGTCCTTTTCTCTTTTCTCTTTCTCTCTCTTCTTCTCATCTTCTCTGTCTCTCTCTTCCTCTAACATTTTCTCCTATTCTACCTCCTCTCTGTTTCAATCTTATAATGCCTTCTCTTTGGGATCATCTATGCCCTTTCCATCAAGTATCATTTGCTCTCCGATACATTTTTCTGACACAATTGCCATCTCATCCCTTTCTCCCTGCATGCCTGTCGCTCTTTGACATTCTTCCTCTGCTTCTGTTAGATTTGTTTGCAAACTACACTGTGTCATATTCTACCTGCAATGACAATGGTGTTTGCTTGTCACCTGTTCTCCCCTTATGTTGTCGTCATCACTATATGCTAAGGTGAATATCTGGGGTTGCTATAATCGGCAGCAGGCTTTCACGGGGGAATCCTTCTCTTTATTTTTCTGCCCCTAAAAGATGCTTACTGCCTGGTCTTTTCCGACCCTTGTCGGAGGTTTTCAATCTCTCAATATCTCAAATATCTCACAAATCAATAATACAAAAAAAACAAATCCACTGTTTTGACGTGCACAGTTTATAGCCCCATCCAATGATCCCCTGAGGGTCTTTGGTGTCGAGCCTCAACGTGTGCTCCTGCCAACCTCTCTGCTCAGATACACATTGTTCTGCTCTCCACAGGCTGCCCTCGCTGTCCAAGGGGGACGTGGGAGGAATCTTTGATTGTCAACAAAACCTTTAGAAAACCATCCTCTGCTACCACATGTAGAAATGGGCCTAATTTCCTGCACTAGTAAAAACAGTACTCAATAATGGAGTACTCAGAGTTTACAGTGAAACCCAGCTGTATTCAAAGCATTGAAACTCGCCGGGACAATCATCTCTCAAAGTTGCAATAGATGTGAGCAGTTTTTCAGCAAGACACACACCAAACATGTCGTCATAATACAGTATCAATTACAAAACTTGTGAGTATATTTGATTGGTTAGCATTGTAAACTACATATAGAGTATATAGATGTTAGCTCTATGATTGGGTTACGCATATGTGAGGGCTCCTCCTGCGCCCATCCCACTTTAGATAATATTTTCAGTACATCATCATATCAACACCTTATTGGCCAGTGCTGTTCATTATAGGCGGTGTGACACAAGGGATTTCTATTGATTGGCAATTTTCTCACCAACCTTGGAAACTTTGACGAGGCATCAAGATTTTTTTTAAGTAACTACTTGCCATTCCCTAGAAATTAGGCCTATCCGTTCTTTTGTACATGGCCTTGTGTATCATTGAGTGTCTGTTTACTAGGGAGTTCAGCAGGTGTTTTATCTGTGCTTGGCTCTGTAATCCTTCTAATATCATTGGTTACGTTTATCGAACTGTGCCATTGGAAGACAGAACACACATTAGATATTTAATAGGCTTTTCCAGGTTTGGTAGTATTATCTTCTTAAAGTAGGATTTGTGGTTCTGTGCTGCATTGGTGCTTGCGAAAAGGCACCACCCAGGGCTCATTGGGGAGGCTTAGCATAGAGGAAAGACATTAGTTCATATAGCTTAATTTCCACACATTGGGCAGTTTGGCCTGCTTAGTTATTACTATCATCTTCATGATCCTTATTAATATGGATATAATTATATTTAATATGTGTACTATTATTTTATTTTGAAAAAAAAGCTTGTAAGTCTCCTTCTGCAGTGCCAAATGTGCTGCGACTTCTGTCACTTTGTGCCATTTGGCTGGGAATCCTGCTTTGAAAATCAGCTCAGTTTTGGTAGTGCCCTCACCGTCATATCAGATGCATGTTTTGAATGTCATTTAACCTCCCCTCTCTTGAATGTTAGCTCTTTATGAAATGAGGAGTAACATCTGGGATGCCACTGAATTGTACTACACTAAAGCAGATTGCATTGCTGAAAATTCCACTCTCCGTTTTATCTTTGCCTGGCTTTGGGATTTCATGATTTAGGCCAAAAAGTGCATTGCAGATATATCTACAGCTGTTTTAAAGTACCAATAACGTCAGAAAACTGGACATTCCATACACACAGGTTTTCTTTCTTTCAGCGCCTGAAGATGTCCAGCCACCAACAGCAAAAGCCATGCCGACCTCTCTACTCTTGTCCTGGCTTGCCCCGAAGAAACCAAACGGTGTCATTACCCAGTACTTGTTGTACATGAACGAGACTTTGGTGTATGTGGGAAACGAAACAGAATACAACATCTCAGGTGAGTTTCCTTCATTCGTTACCGTGTTCTCACTTAAAAAAAAACCAGCTCCGTGTCCATTTTTGATTTACCTAATTGTGTTGTATAAATGGGTATTACTCACTACCCCAGAAATATATTTCATTCAAGAATGTCCGGGAAAAGGCACGATTGTTCATTATACGAAAGGACCCACAACGTGTGTGCGTCTCTTGCGATGCATGTGTTTTCATCATGTCCCTGCTTGTCGTTGCGCACAAGCGTAAAAACAAACTTAAATCAGTTCTTAGTGAAATTTCAGCTACCTTTCTTTTGGAATTGTTATAACATAACTATAAGACATGGAATAGTGACACATATGCATATTACACGAAACCTTTTAAAAAGCGCAAACATTTAAAATTCTAGCCAAATGAGCTGCTCGTGCACTGGGTCATATCTGACATTGAAAAATGAATACAGTTACTGAATCTGCTGGGGGAGGGTGATGTTTGCTATAATAAATGGCGCGCACTTAAGGGCGAACCTTGGCGTTCCATATTCAATAAGTAATAGAGTTTCCGTAGCCATGGGGCCCTGGGCTCAGGGATGGAGGAACGCACATGGCCTATACATTTGGGATCCATTTGACAATTCTTATACTTGCAGAGATTCCAATTGATATTATACATGAACGCTTACCTAAACAAGCACCGGCAATGCCAATGGTTTTGTCGTTTAATGTTGTTCTTTGCATTTTGCATTTTTTAGGCACCAGGCGGCAAGGAGGAGAGTGCAAACTCTTAAAAGGGGATGCGATAGTGTGTGCAGGTGTGCAGTGGAATAGGAAGGGGAATAGAGCAAAGGAGGAAGCCATTGATAAAGGGTGCCAATATTATCGATAAAGGGTTAACAGAGTAAGAGAAAAGGTCAGTGTGAGAGGAAGGATCAGAGAAAAAGTAAGTGCTGAGAGGAAAAGTGATGATTGGAGAAGACGGAATAAGGGGTGTACATGTACATATTGGGAAGCACATAATGATATCATACAACATCTTTGTTACATTAATATCTCCTTGGTACAAGCATTTAAGGATAAGTGGTTACTCTGGATAATCAGTTACACAGAAATAAAGCGGTGTATTGAAGAATGCAATAACTCCAATGCAAATGCTGTCAAACATATTTTTTTGCTGCAGCAAGACGTGTCAAGTGAGTTTAGGAAGTCAGAAGGGCAGGTTTTCAAGGGACGAATGGTCATTTGATCTGACCACTTTCCAAAAAAATGTATCTGAATAGGGTCCACAATGAGCAGTAATCTTAGTTGCAGATGTGACTGTCTGCTGCGCGTCTGTAATTAACTTGGCTGAATATATTTTCTACCTGCTAGGGTTGACAGGAATTGGAGACTAAATGCCCAGGTAGGTGTCTTTTGCCCATATATTTCTCAAATCCTTGCAATGCCCTACTTGCTCCTCTCCAATCAATCACATCCACCATGGATCACTTGGAGGTAGCTCTGTCACACTGTTGGTGTTATCCCCAAGCAGCCTTCTCTTGGGAGAGATAATGTAAATAGAGAGACGTATAGCCCAGAGAGACATATAGCACAGAGAGACCGACATCACAGACTGACATCAGAGAGCAACAGACAGCACAGAGAGCCACACAGTGCAGAGAGAGAGAGAGAGAGAGAGAGAGAGAGAATAGATGTAGCACAGAGAGGCAGCACAGAGAGACAGATAGCCCAGAGAGACATATAGCACAGAGAGACCGACATCACAGACTGACATCAGAGAGCAACAGACAGCACAGAGAGCCACACAGTGCAGAGAGAGAGAGAGAGAGGATAGATGTAGCACAGAGAGGCAGCACAGAGAGACAGATAGACAGAGAGAGAGAGAGAGAAAGGCAGCGTGACACCGCAGAGGGAGCGAGAAGTAGTGACAGCGCAGAGTGAGCGAGGAGTGACAGTGCAGAGAGAGACAGCGTAGAGAGTGACATATATGGCCATGGTAAAGTTGTGCATTGTAGGGTTGCTGCATCTACCAGGTAAGTCTGTGTCTAGCAGTTAAATGTTTTCAAAAACATAAATGTCTTCATTTGTACATTTCAACGCATTATCGGTAAGAACGGAAATTGTTTAATCTGGCTTCCAACTGTACACTTAATTCACAAATATTTCACATTTACTCATGACGCAAAATTGATCTTTACCTGGAAATAAAAGAAAATGTGTGCGGTCTCAACCCATCCATATGCCTTTCATTTTCCGTTTGCATGCGCATATCCTCTGTCCATGTGATATGGGTTCTAAGGTCTGTCTGCCTTTTGATTGTATAGACTCAAGTGGATACATCTGCAATAACACACCATTTCAAACACGACGCTTGTGGACCTAAAAATTCCTGTGCGGTGTCCCATCCACACCTTACCTGGGACCAACTCTCCCTCTCTTCGGGAATAAGGACGAACACAGGCCATTGAGGCATATGGCTGTTACAGACAAGCAACCGAACAAAAGTACCCAAACAGGACTGGAAGAGCTAACCTACTTAGAAACCCTTGACTTGCATGCAGTGCAGCATATTACAAAGCCAATAAATGGCTGAAAAGTACCCGTACAAGGGAAGCTGACCTTCCTGCCATCATGCCGCACCACAAAATACTATGAACACACTGCAGTGTACTGGAATTTCAGAACTGTGCAGCGCTGCACAGTGAGCCATCCTACAGTGCTACGAAGCCATACAAATGGCAGATCTGTTCTTCACAAATAATACATAGTAATGTCCGTACCCTCACCCCAGTCAAATGTATCATTCCAATGTTGCTCTTGTTCCATTTGGTCACACAGGGGATGGTACTTAATCACCCTTTTGTTAACACTTCACTTCTCGCCCTAACCACTGCACTGTTACACAATATCTAAGGAAGGCACGATCAAGGACAATCCCTACTTCAAAGTGGTCCCTCGGGCGTAACCCTCTGTCGTAATCGTAAGCCTTCTCTAAGCCCTGCTCATCACACCCACTCCACGGCCCTGCCTATTCAACGTTCAGGTGCACAATTTGCAATGGCCTTTGTTGTTACTCTCTTAGATCCTGCAGTGAGCATGGGCCTCATTACGAGGTCGCCGGTAACCCACCGGTTCTACCGGCAGCTTTCCGCTGACCTCGTAACACCTTTTCCGGCACCTATCTTCCCAGTGCCACTGGGACAAGTCCCGGCGGGCCAGGAAGCTAGGTGCCGGAAAAGGTTAGTCCCCATTCCCGTGGAGTCCGAATGGTTCATGGAAGCACCAGCACGGTTACTAATGGTGCCGGTGCTTCCATGATGAGTCTGCCTACCGGGGTTGGTGTGTCCGGCAGGGTCAAACCTGCTGGGCGCAGTGGCCCAGGCAGGCAGACTCATAGTGTGGCGGTCAGGAAACAAGGGTGCCAGTAAGCTTAACGTGACCCTTGTTTCAAGACCGCCACACTTGTAATGAGCCCCCATGTCTCGCCAGAGGCCCCTCTAGTGCTTATGCTGTCGTCCTCTACAGGCTCAAAATGTACAAGATGCTTAGCAAGGACAAATGGTGTAGTCCAACACAGCATTGTACTATATGTCTATACATAATTCTTTAATTTCAACCTCACTCCCCAGAGACACTTTTCCACTGTGCTATTAAATTTCAAACATGATACTTTGTTATTCCTTCGTGTGTGGGGCATTTCAAGGAGATGTGAATAGTATATAGTGCCATTGTGACCCCGGCTGATTCTAGGCGCTAGCGGGGATACTGTGCTAAAATGAGATAATTCTGGGAGAAATATTGACTGAGTACTTCCTGAAAATTGCAGAACGCCACACCCTCTTTTATGATGATGCCATGTCACTGGCCCAATAACCAATTGCTTTCATTTTGCATACACCTTCCTTATTCGGGGGCTGCCTGGAACCCTAAAAGTTCACTACTGTGCCGCCATTGCGCACCAAAGTCATTTGCCGCCTACTCCACAGAATGGGGCCAAACGTTCACACCACTCACAAGATGAACATGTTGCAGTATTTAACTGTTGCATATTATGCCTGCATAACACAAAAAACATCTGGGCCATTTCACCCACCATGCTTACACTTACAGAGGGAGCCCCACGCTCCATTACAACAATCTAATACGACTGCCGAATTATGCTTTCACTTCAATAACAATTGTAAGTGTGCCCACTCTTGTACCCACTATTGAGCCTGCTCATTAGTCCTTAACCCCTGCTCTTCCTTGTTCAGTGCCGGGCTGGGTGCCACAGTGTGTTGCGCTTAGCCATGTAGCCGCCAAACCTGTTGGCCCATACCTTTCTTATCCGACAAGGCATACCTTTTATCCCATTATACTTCCCCCTGCCAGTCCTTCCCCTCATCTGCTATCAGCAAGACACCCCAAACAATGGAAAGCTTTCAACAACAGACCCATCTAAGGATGAAGGTGGTGTGGGTTATAATGATGACGCCAACTCCAAAATGCAAAATATTTCTACTCCAAAAAACACACCTACACACCATTCAAAATGAACCAACAGGGATATTCACTTATACATGACAACTAATAGGTAACACACATCCAAAACATCTCCAGCTGCCACACAAAAACATCAGCGAAAAGAACACAAGTGTATTAATTCAGTCACCACTGAAGAATACAGGAGGAAGGAGACAGACATCACAAATGTGCAGCGTGCACCTCCAGACCAATCAATTGTTACCCTGCACTTTCGGAACTTTTTTTGACGGAGAAGAGGACTTGTGGAACTGGCTGATTGTTTGACTAATGAAATTGAAGCACTCTTGGTCGAATCACAAGATTGTTTGCACTTAACAGGGTGGCCCTTCGCACATTCTTGCATGACATATCTATTAACTTTGACACAAAGGTGTGAACGCAGTCCCTCCCACACACCCAACCTAAGCACGCAGCCATTCTCGCAGAGCACAAGCTGGCCCTGCATGCTCTACTTAACATATCCCCCAACGAGATGCTTCAAGGGAATAGCAACTGTGCTCTTTCACAGCCTCCTGGAAATGAACCAATGCAGCACTCCTCCAAATAAAACATAGGCGCACAAAGAAAGCTAAGGACCCCCGCATGCAGGTGACCACCGGCCGACAGTGGGCCAGTGAGGGCCGGCACCCCAGGTGCCCTGGCCCACCCTTCCGCCTATGCCATATCCGTATGCTGCATGCAGATTGCAGCTTGCTGCCTCCTTTTGTCTTTCATAGCGTTCTCCTTTGAAGAGACACAAACCAGACACAGCAATGAGGCAGAATGCACCCGAAGAGGGAGAAAGATTGAGCAGTGGTCTCTCACAGTGAGGAGGGGGCAGAGAGATTGAGGGTATCTCACAGTGAGGAGGGGGCAGAGAGATTGAGGGTCTCTCACAGTGAGGAGGGGCAGAGTCGCTGCACAACGCTTCGTGCTGGTGCATCCTTTTCCTCAAGCAGTCAGAGGCTCTCCTCACTGCCCTCCCAAATCCGGAGCCCAGCACAGTCAGACGGGAGGTGGGGGCACTTACATTTCCAGCATTACTTCACTCATAAAGACGCCGTCCAACATGGACATGTACCCCTCAGCAGTGCCTTCCCCCCACAGGATAGGACTCTGAGAGATCACTTCCTGCCGGACTTTAAACATAGTCCTCAGGAGGTCAACTGAAAAAAAAAAGATTGGTCCTTCCATAAAAGCTTGAAAACCTGGCTATTCACACGAGAGTAGTTCTCTCTCACTATCCTCCAGACATATCTACCATGCTCAATGCTGTTAACCCATGCACTACTCTGAATTATTAACAGAAAGGAAATGATAACCATATACATTACTGAGAATCGTTATGCATGTATGTATGTACTTTATGCTGTACTGTCAAAAAAAACTGTTCCCAGATGGGTGTGCTTTACAAATGTCAAAATAGATAGAAATGAAAATATCACGGTTATCTATTTAAGTGCTGTAATTGTTCTCCTACTTCGGAGTGTGCACAGCTCCCAAGCAACAGCAGCAGGCCGACAGACGTGAGCGAGATGGTGAAGGCCCAGATGGCGCTTTGGCCATTTCATATCCAGGCCTTGGCAAGTTGCCATGCCAACACCATGCTCCCGACCGAACTCCCCTTTCTTTTTTTTTTTTTAACACTTTACAGTTCCAATCTTTTTAGCGATATTGGTGGTTTACGCCGCAAAACGACAAAACCAAAAATAATGACATACAATGTTCAGCTGTATTACTATGCATTTTTGTTTTGTTTTGTACCATACTCATTTTTTCCAACAGGATTTAAGTCCAAGAAAATGTATAGGTACAATGTGGCACAGACGATTGTTTAGTGAAATGGAGAGAGACTATTCACCTACTCTAAAACAGACAAATACCACAAATTCATAAACAGTTAAACATTGGACTAACAGAATGGCAGATATAAGATATTTCTGAGTGAGAAACAAAATATGGAGATTATGTCAATTATAGCGTAATAGGAGTTTGTTCCACGGAATAGGTTACGGGAAACTAGCGTGCTAAACACGGATGGAGTACTTAGAAGGTGACTGAATGAAGACATCATTAAGTCAAAAGAACTAATTGGTGTGAGGCAAAAGTGCATTTGACAAATGTTACTAGAAACAAAAATAAAGCTGTGGTTGAGGAATTCAACTAATCACATGACCCGAAGGTCACATGAACAGAATTGGCTGAAAATTCATGTGAATAGCAACATGTTATAGTGGTGAAACGTATGTATATGGATGAGATGAACAGAGATAAAAAGAGACAAATATGCAAGAGAGGGAGAGCGAGTAGAGAGGGAGAATGGGAGAAAAATGTGAATGATAGAAGAGAAAAAAGAGGAACTCGGAGAAAGAAAGAGGGAGGAAGGGCGGAGTTGTCAAAAGTGTGAAAGAGGGGTGATTGAGAAGTGTTAATACAATTAGAAACTAAACACTAAGAACTAGTAGACGTGTTACTTAACAATTTGTTTGTCATAATACGATGTGAGATGTTGCATATATAAACAGATTCAAGATTGAAGGCTATCATGATCAGTCATTTGATTTATCTTTTTCTTTTGTAAAACCCCTATATATGTGAGATGTTGAATTGAGGTGTATTGGGTATGCTCAAATCTATTCCAAATGTCTGGGTTGCTATCAGACTTTACACAATGAGTTATCGTGCGATTAATGTTTATGAAGATGGATTCTCTTGAAATTAGAGAACTAGACCAAACGGTTCTGATGAAGTCAACATGAGCTGAAGACTTTACGGAAGATTGGCAAGACACTTGCCTGATTGTGAGCATAGGAAACTTGGGGGAATCTAGAGTGTGGTCTGAAATTCTGGAAGGCACAAATATCATGGCACTTAGTACTGATGAGGAATCACACGTGAGAATTCAGTTGGTGTCATCAATTTCTTAAAATATTGCTGTTTTTACCAGATAAAATAGCTGCATCAGGCACATCTTTTGGCAATGTGTTGCCACAATGTATCAGCAACAAGTACCATGCACAAGATTTTGTGCTGCTGTTTCTCACTTCACCACTGGGTGGCTCTTTGTCATTAAATGATGTCCGAGAACCCATGCCTTCTTTGGCTGGCCACATCAGGATGTGCGAGTAGGAGGCCAGCGTAAGGTAGGCCATCCTTCATGCGCATAGGTGTTTAGACGTCTAGCGTTCTGAGAAGCAGCAGTGGTGGCGGCTTTGAGTTATGGCTGCCCTGCACCCAGCAATAGATTTGGAGGCAAGGTTTTTAGCTGCTGTTT
Source organism: Ambystoma mexicanum (assembly GCF_040938575.1). Taxonomy (NCBI): domain Eukaryota; kingdom Metazoa; phylum Chordata; class Amphibia; order Caudata; family Ambystomatidae; genus Ambystoma; species Ambystoma mexicanum. Next base: position 1,008,338,596 of record NC_090928.1, on the reverse strand, counting down.
GCCAATTAATTCAGAGCAAGTGCTTCATAAATTGAGTAACCTAAATCAACTGGTCTTAGTGCTCAGTGCCTCCAACTTTGCCACTTTTTTGCTTTTTATATTTATGTACTTAAGGGTATTTCACATAGCAGTCCATTGCTGCAGCAGGGCCAGATCCCATACAGTATGTGCATTATGTACTTGTAGCCAACATGCTTACTTCTTGTTGGAGGTAGGATTTGGCACAGGTTGATCCCTATAAAATAGGGTTGATACTGCATCCTATAATTTGCACTCACCTCTGCCCTCCTTCCAAGAGCAAAACTGCTGTGCATGTGCCATAGAGTGATGTGATGCTTGTTATGAAGACGCATGAGGAGACAGGTAAGTTCAATGGAAGTATTTATTATAGTTAATAAATGGGAAAAGACCCCCAGCAAACGCAGAGGTTCCCTTCCTCTCTGTAACTCATTCAGGTCATCACCGCTGCCACCACCAATCTGCTGAGGAAGGGTTTCAAAAATGGTTTAAAAAATTCTTTGACCCTCGTATCCTAGGAAATGTAACAATAATGCCACTTTTCCCTTGCTGGAATATGACGTTCCACTGGCAGCTTTCATATAGTGCATAAACCCCTTGCGCCATTAAGGCCAAGCTATCTTTGCTGCTCCTGGTGTCGGCATGAATATAGGTGGGCCCGCTATGCTTGGTAGAGCTGCCATAGCTTTATGCGTGCAAGATCCAGTAGGCGCGATCCCTTGACACAAAGTTCACGCTGCGTCCCACTGCAACTCACTGGGATCTGTTATATGCTTCCTTTCAAGTTCCCCTTTTCATATGCCAGCACACCACTGTGACTCAGACGCTTCCCTCCATGTTCGCCTTGCGCCTCTCCAACAGGGTTCGTGGTAATAAATTCCTCAATAATACTTTGCGAATGTCATTGGACCAAGACGCGTGCTCCCATATGTGTGCACACGATGGCAAACTTCGTGCCTTCCCAAGCGTACACTTTGCGCCTCAGAAAGTGGCTTTACCGAACATGAAGTCCTTTAGTTCCGTTTGCTTTGCGCCTCTATAAGAAGATTTACGGTAACCGACATCGCTCTGGCTTCCACTCTACTCTAGCGAAGGAAAACGATCTTCTGGTCCTCAGGTTTCCGTGTCCAGGCAGGGCACAAAACGTGGTTGGGGAATGGACTACAGGTTGAGGTTTAAATATGGGAGACAACACTTACTTGTGGGAATCGCCGGCACTTGCTGAGTCAGTTTGACAGCCGCTCGACGCTATGGGAGAGCGGAGCAGCCAACCGAACACTGGGTTGCTTCCTCCCGTAACGATGTCTCACTCGGGGAAACCGCTCTCAGGACTGCCATAGAACCGCGAAGCAACCTTCTCGCAGCAGGCCGCTCGACGCCAGACAATGACGGAGCAGCCCGTGAGGGATAGCGCATGGACAGCTGCTCTCGTCACAGGGGCAGCCGCTCTTCCTCTCCCCGGACCACCGCTTCAACGGCAGGGGCACAACAGAGCTTATGGGCGGCGCTGCTGCTTGGGCTCTTCAGGCCGCTCGACGCCGGGCATTAGCGGAGCAGCCCGCGAGGGACAACGCAGGGGCAGCCGCTCACGCCGCAGGGATGACCGCTCTGCTTCTCTCCAGGCCGCCGCTTCAACGCTGGAGCGAGGGAGAGCGGATTGTTAGCAGTGCTGCTGGAGGTCTTCTGTCTCCTGTGTCCTCACGATCCCATCCTCGTCGCCATTGTTATGAAGACGCAGTAGGAGACAGATAAGTTCAATGGAAGTATTTATTATAGCTAATAAATGGGAAAAGACCCCCAGCAAACGCAGAGGTTCCCTTCCTCTCTGTAACTTCTCCAACTGACATAAATAGAACATAAACAAGAAACACAGCAAGCAAGGTTCAATGACATCATATAGAACATAGTGCATCAGAGAGCTCTCTCTACATGCATTTAGTAGAGGCAGGCTACCTGCTACTTAGGAAAAGCATCACAACAATGCTTCCAAAAGTATCGCACATACTGGCCATGTGTCAGAGGCAGCACTCAAACTGCTTTGGGTGTGGTCTACTCAATAATGTGTCCAGCCTCCAACCTCCATCTTTCTGGGTTCACCCCTGATCTTCATGAAGCATCTCGCTCTTGTCAAGGGGTCCCTAGCTAAAACTTGGGAATCGGCAGACTATTTATTTATGTATTTATTTGTGTGGATTTATAAAGTATGTTCCAGGCCCCCTGGGCATGTGTTCACATTACAAATACAACTAGAAACTTTAGTACATTAAGACTGGCCGAATATGATAAAACATATATCAGGACAGCAATTGAATACAAGAGTGTTAAGTCATTTCATGGGTGTTATTACAGACACAATGGATAATGTAAGACAGCACTATGATAGCCAAAGCCCATTTTGTTACACTGTATTGTGTTCTGCAAAATATGCTATAGAGCAGGTGATAATGCTGCAAAATGATGCTCCTCCTTTGAAAGGTTAAATATAGTCCCCTGTCTGCTAGCTTGCATACTCTTAAGGTCTTTCCAGCAGACATTTTTCAAATGTGAGGATCCCGCAGCGGGTCTGGTTATCCTGAGGCGTAAATGTGGATGGAGGATGGAGACCCGTATCACTCGATTTTTCAGCTGAGTCAGAGTCCTTAAAGTAAGGTATAAATCCAATCTTACGTAAAAATGTACAGATATCAGATTCTATCTTAAACCAGTCAGTGGGGCAGGCGGGGACACAAGACAGCCCCTTTGATGGTACTCTTAATTCTTCCAACAAATTAAGTGAAAGTTGCAGGTTTTTCTGCATGCTGCTCATCTTCTGAATCTCTGGCGCCACAAACCGACCACCAAGTCAGGTCGTAAAAGTACGGGTCCCATGTTAGACCTCTGGTCTGACCTCTGCCTAAAAAAGGTCTGTAGCCTCTAAATGGTGGATATGGGGGTGAAAAAGAGTACTGTAGGTCAAAGGCCTCCTCAGCTGATGAGTCACTGCTCATATCAGACAAGGGGCCTCATTACGAGGTTGGAGGTAAGGGGTTAATGACGCTGGTAAAGGTGTTGGTGCCGTTAACCCCTTACCTCCGCATTACGAGTACTACTCGAGTAACCCCTTACCTCCGCATTACGGTAAAACCAGCCGCCCTTAGCGGGAGCCGCTAAAGGACCAGCATGCTAGTAGCCTGTTATTAGCATGCTCCCTATTCCCATTGAGCCCTATGGCGGCTCGAATGGGAATGGGGATGGGTTCCCTGAATGGGGAAATACCGGGGCCTCCAAGGTTGAAATGGCCCGGTAATTCCCCATTCAGGGAACCCAGACCCTGTATGCGGTAAGGGGGTAGCCATGGTGCTAACAGAACCCTGGATACCTCCAGCCTCGTAATGAAGCCCAATGTCACCCAACGTCTTGGCCTCTTTGGCCTTATGTGGGTTGACCTCTTTCTGTATTATGGGCGTCAAGGTGATTAGCTGCTAAGTATGGATAAACTAAATCTGTTTCAAAATCTCAATATCTCTGGCTAGTTTTTTTTTTTTTTACTCAATGTGGTCTGCTTGAATTCCTCAAACTGTGTATTTATATCTCCCAGTTTTTCCTGAGCATTAGCCACTGCTGTATTTGTAAGAAACGTGTGTTCTTCAATGTCCAGCTCTCTCTGCTTTAGTGCTCCTAAACGTTGAGCCATAGATATCATCACCACCATTAAACCTCTGCTACATTTGGTAGCTATGTACCTGAAATTGGGTTTGTACTTATCATTTTACAAGAATAGGCAGAGTACATTGCAGACCACAAGGCAAGCGGGGATGATGTCTGTGAAGCTCCATCCTAATTTTTTATTTTATTATTTAAGGAGTTCCTCACTTGACACTAACAATGGAATATTTAAATTTGCACCAGCTGAGTCAAACAAAGGAGGGCCCCTCAAGATGTCCTTAATATAATCTTCACTATAGCTTAGTGTAGCATTTTAAGCCATCCTAAAGCATCATCGAAAGTCATGGGGCCTGATTACGACCCTGGAGGTAACCATGCCACTTTTTGCGGCATGGCTACTCCCATTCCGGGTATCGGGTCCGGGTTCCCTGAATGGGAAATACCGGGCCATTCTGACTTTGGAGGGCCCGGTATTTCCCCATTCAGGGAACCCGGACCCGGTACATCTCCATTCTCATTTGAGCGCCCATAGGGCTCAATGGGAATCGGGATGATGCTAACCACGGGCACGTTAATGACGGGCCCGTTGTTAGCATACTGGTCTGCTCGCGGGACACGCTAAGGAGTCCCGCAGTCCTTTTACCAGGCGTCCTTAGCGGGTCCTGCGAGCAGACCCTGGTAATGAGACGATAGGGGGGTTAAAGTGGCCCTGTTAACCCCCTACCGCCTTCCTCATAATGAGGCCCATGGTGTCCGCCTCTTCAGTGGGTGGCACATCAGGGGGTAGAAGGACATTCTTCCTGAGGCACATGTTGTGCAGCATGGCATAGGCAAGCACAATTTCTCCCACCTTTTCTGGCCTATACATCAATGCCCCTCCAGTCCGGTCGAGGCAGCAGAAACAAGACTTCAGGAGGCCGATGGTCTGCTCAATGCAGAGCCTGGTCTGTACATGGGCCTCATTTTAGGCAACCTCCTGTGGCTTCTGTGGATCCTGCATGGTTCTCATGAGCCATAGTAGCTGAGGGTATCTAGAGTCACCTGCAAGGACAAAGGTCAGAGGCGTCATTCACAGGGCATCATGGATGTGCAGCCATTTTACTGCAGCATGTTGATGGGCATTCTGTGCATGCATTCTGAGTGTCGCTGCACACATCTTACATTCATAATACTGGCATGTGGGATCATTCAGTATTTACATTGTTCTGTTACATCATGCACAAAGCTTGCAGTCATCTGTTAGCATTCACATGGTCTGTGAATGTCATGTCAGGGTGCCATGGTGCCTGTTTAGGGCCTGTGCATTGCTCTCATGCATGCGCCCTGATGGTTGCCTAGTTGTACCTCAGCAGGTGCTGCTGTGTTTCACTTTGTGGTGCAATGAGTAAGGATGTATGATGTTGTATTTTGGTACCTGTAGTCATGTGTGTGTGTTTCAAGTCCGCAGGGGCAAGGTGCATCATGTCCATCATGTTCTAGTCCTGTGGTTTGTAGGCTTTAATTGGTGCAGTGAGAGGGCAGGTCCTGCATGTACAGGGCCTTGACGGAGCATGCATTTTTCTGTTTTGACTATGCACCCCCATCACATTGCTGTACCCTAGTGCTGTACAATGGAATTGTATGATGGTAATAGCACTTACCCAGTATCCATGTTTGTTGGCTTCTGTGCCTCTCCATGTATGCGGGCAGTGTACTTTAGCACGGGATCATGGCATTGGTGGTAGAACCAGGGAAGCAGGCAATGCAGTGTGGATTATAGGAGTAAGGTTCGCAGGAGACCTGAAAGTTGAGGGAGTGAAAATGCTTCCTGTTGCGGTCTACCTGTTCATGTACCTGGGGCCCAACAACCCCGGTTGGGTGCAGTCCTGAACAGCAATGAATTTGGCATGTGGACAACTGCATAGAACCTTGCATTCATGGCATTCTCCTGTGCAGGTGTGGTGGGCAGGGGGATATACTGGGACACATGATGCAGGAGGGCTTCCAGCATCTGTACAAGCACCTTTGAAAATGTGGTCTGTGCAATGGCATGCAGCATGGCCACAGAGTGCTGGAAGGTGCCAATTCCCAGGAATGGCAAAACAGACACTGTCTCCAGCAGCGGAGGCACAGTTATCCTGATGTTTATCATGATATCAAGGTCTTCTTACAGGGTGACCAGCTGGTTGTCAGTGAGGGTCCATGGGGAAGGCCTGGCCCGGGGTATGGGCAATGTCTTACATGGCATCTCCTCCTCCTCCTCTGTTCGCCCTGTGCTGGTTTTCCTGCCTGTGTAGATCAATGCACAGCGTGAGCAGCTGCATGCCTAAGGTTGCAATGGTTAGTGGCAGCACTGTGTTGGAAAGTGTGTTTGGGGAAGGTGTGTGCCTTTTGTAGCCCTCTTGAGTGGATTGATTGCACCTCTGGCTTCATTTATGGCACCTGTCTGAAATGTCCTCCACCTAAAAGGTGGAGATAACAGTGTTGTGTTTTTGGCGTATTACCACCCAATTTTGGCAGTATTACCACCATATCCTATATCATATATGATATAACGGTAATGCAGCTTTTGTGCTATCAGCGTTAATACCATCAATGGTAATACTGTCAATGGTAATTCCACAGACTCTTAATTTGTCAGAACGGTAATTTTGGTGGTAATTCTTTTACCGCCACTTTTACTGTATACCAGACCAACTCGTAATGACACCCTTTGTCTAAGGTTAAGTCTGCTGGAGTGGATTTCTGGTTCTGTTAGGTTCATGCCAGAGAATAAAGAACTATAATTAAAACTATTTATAATAATTATGTGGATTGGTCTAAGTGGCAAATCAAATGCTGTTGTGGCTCCTGAGGTCATGTATAACATGCTCAAGATTAAAGTCTAACACAGACAAAGATAATAGATTTTAGGTGCTTTGTTATGTTATGTTGAAGGATATATATATATATATATATATGGATTATATTGTACACTATCACTACTGGAGAGGTCCGCTGTTGCTCTTCTGGATATGAAAGGCAATTGGGTAGGGTAAGTTAATAGGAGTGAGCAGGAAAAGCACAAGAGAGCTGTGATGTACTGTTGGCAGCTTAAGTTCTGTTTACACGGAGTGTTAGTGTGATTTATTTTGGTAGTTGTGTGCTGTTGTGCGGGGCTATATGTGGTTTGTTTCATTATGATGTAGTGAAATGTGTGTGGTTTATTGTGCAATATAGGTATGTTTGTGTTATGTCTAGAATTTGAGAGATATGAGCAGAGGGGTGAGATTTTTAGTTGGGTTTGTTAGTGGTGACGTTTCATCATACCTCTTCAGATTTAGCCACTTATGATACGCTGTGCTCCTGTTTGGGTCTCATCTTGTGGTGCGCTGGGAATTGAGGGGGTCGTCTCCCTCCTATGCTCTGTGTAGGGTTGTGGACAGTCTGTACGAACATTTAGTGACAATGCCTCCTCTACCCACCCTCTACCAGTGGTTCAACCTAGGACCCTCACGTCTCTCTCGCTAGCCTCTGTTTAGGCCTTCCATGGGGACCCATGTCCCCCTCCCACTCAGAAATCTCGTCATCTCCCGGTTTGCAGCAGCTCCCATCTGGTTATATGTAACCACTTACCTTTACTGCAGTCTGACTTCCTGGCAGGAATATAGCTGTGAATATCACTGCTGTTGCCTGTTGATTTTGCTGAGAAGTAATGATCTCCTCTCTGTCTGCTTTGATGAAACAATCTTTTCGTCCTCAGGCGCGTGTCCATTTTTGTGAAGTTTGTAATCTGCAGGTCACTTTGGGGTACTAGTAAGGCTGGTATGCTTGGCCACACTTGTGGTTTTCTCCACCTTTCACCATGCCATTACGTCTAAAGCATGAAGATGCATTCTTCAGGGGTTGTATCTGCAATGGTCCCCCCTCATCATCGAACCATGTCATCAATCTTGCAATTTTAGGCCATTGTTTTTTTAATTCCTTTTCCGCATTAGCCACAACTACTTCCCATTGTCCTGTTAATGCCATTGCTTTGCACACAAACAAGCCATCAGTCCATCCTTCAGGAGTAAGCACTGTTTCTTTAATTTGTAGTTGAGCTTTTTCCCGGCATTCTTGTATTTCCTTCCCATTCTTATCCTTCCATTGAAACGTCTTATTTTCTTCAATATTGATTCCTGCTCCATGTATTCCAGGTTGTTCCAGGTTGTTCATATTTTATTATGTGATGCATTGTTTCTCTTTGAGATGTCACTTTATTTACACACACTATGAATGCTGTTCTGCCTTGGAACTTTCATCTGGTTAGGCAAAGTGCAAAGTGTGTCAGGCAATATGCTTTTTTCACTAATTCTTCTTTTGCCGTGAATGTTTTAGAGGTTCCCAAAGCATAATGTATAAGGGAACACACATAGCAGCTTTCATCAGATAATCCTCTTCCCACCTTCTTTATATGCTGATACCATAGTTTATTCTTTAAATGAGACAAATTATGAAGATACATATTTATATCTTCATGATCTTCCCCAACATCCCTTTTAAATCAAAATAAATGTCTAGTAAGATTATAAATGCTGTTTGTGAGTTCGTCAGGGGCAATAGTAAATGTTTCATTGTCATCCACATATCTGTATTGATTCTTACAATATGTCTAAATGCCATACGAATCAGGAGGAAAATGCAAATCATAATGCAGAATGACGCCACAATTATTATTCCATGGACACTCATCGATTTTCCTTTCTCTTATTCTGAAACCTAATTTGTTCTCAGACTATTAATATGTAACTTTTTAAGTCCCTATGAATAATACCTTTATTTCAAGAAGCTATATCATTCTATAATATGATTAATCTTATGATTTCCAAGAACCGTTATGACGTTGACATATCTTCTTATTAGAGCTAGATAAGACTGTAATATATAGGTAAAACAGCATACAAGAATGTGTGTAATGTTATTGCAAAAGATGAAGTGTGCTTTTCTTCTTTAGCTCCGGTAATTTAACACATTGTTCCATTAGCATATCTATGTATCTAAACAAGCTCCAGGATAACTGCAAGTCTCCTTATTCCTTGTCGAATGATACACGATTTTGCCCTTTAGTGTAAGGTGCTTCTGTGTTCTTGATTTTCCTTGTCTTTACTCTTGGCCAAATAACGAGTCTGAATACACAGAACTTTGTCTCTTGCTTCACAGTCAGTAGTTGATGGAGGGGTTGGGGTTTCAATTTTATATGGCTTGATGCCTTACAAATGAAGCAAGGCTCTTTGTCCTTTTAACTTAGCTGCTGTGGGTGTGACTTCTTCCACCTCCTACAGACCTTCAAAGCGGGGAGTACTCCAAGTGCATTCAAATATTTGGACCAGTGCCTGATCCCCTTGGTATAGAATTGGTTGTTTTAACAAATCCTATGCTTCAATTTTCATTTCTCTTTGTCTCCTCCCTTCGATTCTTGACCTGTTTAGACATGAAAGAAATACTTTCAGTCATTGTTGTTAGGTAATCGTGCATCTCGTCACCTAGTGCTTCACTACACTATGGGCATCAGTTTCTAACCTAGTTGGAGGAGCAAGGGGAGTTATCATGCGACATCCAGTCACCAGCGCACAAGGAGTTAGATGGTGATCTGAGCCCGGCTGGTTTCCTAAGGCATATAAGGCAAGGGGTAGGCAATATAGCCATCCCTTCTTCAAAGTTACTTTTATTTTTGCAATCCTTTCCTTCAATAATCCATGTAATTACTCACAGATCCCAATTGCCTGTGGGTGATAAGCAGAAGAACATATATGCTTAATGCCTATTAGAAGAAATGTATTTGTATTTGTTCAAACAGCTAATTTACAAAATGCGGTCCATTGTCAGACTGCAAAACCTCAAACACAGCGCATCTTGGGAAAACTTCACGTGCAAGGAACTTGTCATCCCACTTGGCATCGGGGTGTGTGCATGGACCTGCTTCGATCCATCTAGAAAAAGGACATCCCACTGTGAAAACAAAATCAAAATATCGAGGCTGAGTACCCCAAAAGGAAATACACCGAACACTGGTTACAAAGGAACATACAAAGTACTTTATTTTATACTGAATCTAGTTACAAAAACAGAGCAAAATCAGATAGCTATCGCCCCTCAGTACAACACAACGAACTCCAGCATGGTTCAGTGTGTTCAGTGAGAGGTATTGTACATTAGAATGCATTCGCTTTTTATACACTTGGTGGGCACGATGTCCAGCCCCACTTCAGGTTAATATTCCAGTTAATACATCACCGATCTAGGGTTCGTGCCAAGTCTCGAACAACCGCATATAACTGGTTTTCCTTTAATACATGTATCAACAAGCCTATGCAATAACTGTCTGATCTGGGATTTTTCCATGCTAGTCTTCTTAAACATTAATACAATGCGGTTAAACAAGTGTTCTATGTTCAGTATTTGAATACATTGTTTTTATAGTAAACTTGTGGCTTAGTTTCTTTACACGAGTAATCCCTTACACACAAGTCAACGAAGGACAAGGTCTCAGTTCATGACCTCAACAAGTGGCCTGCAGGCAAGTTACAGTTTAGCTATGTACAGAGGTCAAGACGGCCATGTTGTATTTTGGAATGACATCGTCCACCATTTTAACTCACAGGGTGACTTTTACAAAGCAAATCCTAAAATGGCGGATGAACCTAAAATGGCGGCTTACATTGATTTTAAGGTCAGGACCTTGCAACACGGATTCTTTCGCAAGCGACTTTCGAGCAGCTTGGCGTAGGCCAATATACATATATTTATTGCAATAGGAGGCACAATATAATTTCCTTTTTGACACCACGAACAGCATATATCTGTTACCATTGCATGTCTGCAGCAAATCTACATAGTATATATGTAGGTTCTGAAATGGACCATTGGGTCTAGGAATTGCTCCTCTCACTGCTCTCAAAGTGTTGCCTGCAGTAAATTCTAGCACACAATGCAATTACAATAAACTGTGCCACATGATCTAACAGATCTGGTGAAAACCACTTTTTTGCTATTATAGAAGATAGACTCTCTCGAGTCACATGCACGGGGTAGCAGAGCTGCTCCAGCGCTACCCTCAATAATGTTATAGGCATAACTGGCATTCCAGTGCTATTCTGTCTCGAAATTGCCTCAGTGGGAGCTAGAGAATACCCCTGTTTCTTCCATAAATCCTTCTCTTCTTGCGGTGCTCACCCTTGAATCTCAATTAACTGGACAATTGACAGCATATTAAAGCCCTCCTTCAACAACTTGTATCATCCTGTCATTTAACACTTTCTATTTCAAAATTAGAAATAGTTCAGAAATAGTCTGCATTTTTGGCTTCTAAATTTGTGGCTTCATTTCCGTGAGAAATTAAATCTGTCCTTTTAAAATGAGCTGTGCATTTTATGACTGCTAGAGTCGTGGGAGTATTAGTACTCCAATATATTTATCCAATAGGGCAGCATGTTGCACTGGAGTGCTGTCTGTGTGGAAGAAGCCCCTCCTTTTCCAGCATAACAGACCCATGTGTACGGTTGAGGTCACATAGGCAGAGTCAGAGTACACCATCACTTCCTCATCTTCAAATCTCTGAAGCGTGGTGATAATTGCAACTAATTCTGCAGCCTGTGCTGAGCAATGCGAAGGCAGTCTTTCATTTGACACTACTTCAAATTCACCATCTCAGTTCATTTTTGAAGAACCATCAATAAAAACAACTTCCCCCTCCGAAGGGCATGTTCTCAATTTAGGGAATTTCTTTATAGTTTTCAGTATACTTTGTGCAATCATGTACGTAATCATCCTCCCCTACAGGTTCATCTATGAATGTTACTGGATTCACTGTCTTGTATCTGACAATTTTAATTGCAGGGTTTGGGATTATTACCATTTATCATTATGCCCTTTGCATGGTCAATGTACCTTTGTGTTGCTCTAAAATCGCAAATAATGCATGCTCAACAAATAATGTTACTGAACACCCCTTTGTTATACTGGAAGCTTTTTCAATTGCGAATGCAGCAGCAGCTAGAGACTCAGCTAGAGACTGCTTACAAGGATAATGCCCTTTTATAACTGGATCAAAAATACCACTATAACAGGCTAATGGTTTGTGTCCATGTCCAAATGTTCTTTTCTGTGTAAGGAATGCTGTCATGGCTTCTCTATTTGAATGGGAACATAAGTACAATTCTTCATGATAATCTACATCTCCCAACACAGGAGCCGAAATTATCACCTTTTCTAATTCTTCAAATCCTTCAGTCTATGTATCTGTCCGTATTATTTTATTCTTGCCGTGTGTGCTTCTTTAAGCACTTTTAAAAGTGGTTGAAAATATGGACTATTATTTAAAACCAAGGCCCTGTAATAATCACAGAGGCCTAGAAATTAATGCATTTCCCTCACTGTTTTAGGTTCTGTGGTCTTCATAATTGCTTCCGCTTTTTCAGGTGTCATTGTATTCCCCTCATGAGAAATCAACTGCCCTGTATACAGGCAAGACCTCTTCCTGACAGTATTATAGCTTCTCTTTGTCAACTTTATATCCTTTCTCTGAGAGGATAGACATCCACATATTCAACTATTTGACTTTCAAGCTGAGCATTACCTAGGTCCATCTGGAGGACTCTATTATAGAATGAAGGGGACTCACAGAAACCTTGGGGCAAACAGGTATGTTTTAGGTGGATATTTCTATAAAAAAATGAAGTCAAATCCTGTGACTCTTCATGGAGGGGAATTGAAAAGAATGCATTCTTTAAATCCATTACTGTAAAATATTTGGGCTTAGATGGGATGTTTCCCAATATTTTTTTTTTTTTTTTTTTATTGAAACACCAGTCTGACATGTCTCAATGCAAGCATTGTGACATCAGACTTTTATTACAATGTGGTCCTATGTATCCAAAAAGAAGGAAGAAGAAGAAAAAGAGAAGAGGACTTCTCCAAAACAAGCAAAGGTCCATCAGACTATTACCGTCCGCTCGAGCCACTTCTGAAAATCCTGGATGAAACGTTGTTTCAAATAAAGTTTGTGTCGAGACGTAGAGAGTCCAAGTAGTCAACTACGGCACAGCTTAATTTTATACAGTGTCCGGCTGCCGCATATGACCACCAATCTCGACTAATACAATATTGTTGTGGGATATGGAACTAAAGGAAACTCTGATTCAACTCTATTGTTTAGAGGGCAAAGGCCCTGTATAAATCCCCACAACCCCCCTTTTGGATTTCTCACTGGGCACACAACAGTGTTCCATGGAGAATCAGATTGTACCAATATTCTTTGCTTCATTAAAGTGGAAATCGTTTCAAATATACCTTCATCCACCTCTCTGGACATGGGGTTTTGCATTGCATGTGGCAAACTTGCTCTTGGTTTAAGCTTGATTTTAACTGCTCCTACCTCTTAATAAACCCATATCATGTGGACTTGTGTTCCATGAATGCTGTGGCACTTTCTCTAAATCTTCCTGGAAAAATAATGGTTTCTTTTTTACCAATGCCATTCTCTGCAGTATTTCTCTATACTCTACTTGTATTCAATAAGTGAGACTTATGAAAAATACTAATTAATCATCTGATTACTCATCCTTAAACAACTGCTCATCTATCAAATCTGTCAGCCCATATCCTTCACTGCGGGCTATCACTCTTCTCCGCCCTCTTCCCTCATCTTCTGTCCCATGAGGAACCACCCATTCCTCTCTGACCACTGCTTTTTCTAACTCTAAGTGGATAATATGCCCTTCTTCATCAAACATGGGGATTTATGCTCTGTACAAAAACTTATTAGGCATTCTAAATAATTTACAAATCAATCTGGGAAACCACAATAATAAAATAGTTGCTCCATCCAAAAATGCTTCTGAGTCCAAAGGGACCCCTCATAATGTTTTCTGGCCTGTAAAGGCTAATATAAACTCTCTCACATTCATATAAGCTATCCCTAGATAGAACACACTATTCCTTTTTTAGTACAAGATATTGGGCCTCATTACAAGTATGCCAGTCCGGAAATAAGGATGCCGGTAGCAACGTACCAGCACCTTTTCCAGACCACCATAATACGAGAATGCTGGTAGTGGCCCTGGATCCCCGGGAGACTTGTCCTGCTGGGCAATCAGTCCACTACTGGCATGTCTCACACTGAAGCACCAGCACTGTTAGCAACAGTGCCAGTGCTTTTGTGGCCCATTTACTGCTCCGTCGCCACTGGGCAGCAGATATCAGGTGGCAGAATCAGTGTTACTGGGTGGCGTCAAGCCACCGGTAGCCACCAACCTCGCAATGAGGCCCAATGTCATGTTAAGTTTCGTCATTAAGTCACGCCCTAATATGTTAACTGGCGATTGCCTAGGAAATAATATTTGGCATAGACATGTCATGTTCTTCTATAGAGATTGGTAATGTGTCTGTAAAAGGAACTAAACTCATCGCCACAGAGAATCCCTGCGTTTGCTGCTGTTGCAGCGCATAAGTCTGAACCTGTGTGTGATCTTGGGCATAATATTCCTGTGGTACTGTATTATATTGTGGAACATAACCCTCTTGGAACATGGCAATTTTTCTGCATGCCTCCTCTGCTTCTACATGTTCTGGCTATGTGTTTTATTCTTCCGCAAGTCCAATATTGTTGCGGATGTCCGCCATTAAATCCTCCTCTTCACTGAGAGTTTTGAAATTTACCTCGTCGTCCTCCCCTAGGCCCACTTCCTCTTCCCCTCTGGCCAAAAATGGTACCCACCCTGATCCAGGGGGTACATTATGTTATTTTGCTGCACTAATTGCATCTCCTGTTTCACCCCACCTTCATTGCCTGTTACTACTGCTCCCTCTATGGCTATTTTTGATTGCGTTTTCTGGACTTCCTTCACCGCTTCCTGCTTGCTGCTCTCAGCTTTCCTCCTATTCTTCTCGTTCATCAATTGGCAGTGATGCACAATCATCTATTGTATTTCTGGCCATTGCTTTGCTTCCATTCCCACCTGTTTCTACATTTGCTGTTGCACTGGCATGGGCAGTCCCTGACACAAAATGTGGTAAAATAATGCTACTGTTTTATTCCATGGTTCACACGTCTCAGGGAGCCATCGCTCTTGAACATCTTGAATATGAGCAACAGGGTCTTCATCCTCCCCCATTTTCTAGTCATAATCGCATCCACATCTGATGTATTGTGGTATTGTACTTTGAGCACCCGCCATACATCTGCTCTGCAATTATTAAATGGTGCTCCATCGTGTGTCGTGATTTGTGCAGTCACACCTGTATATCCTGCTAGCTTCCAAATGTCATCAGCTCTCTTGTTTATAATGGCTGCTAGCAAGCCTTTTATGCCACCTATAACTAACATCATTCCTGATGGCATTCTCTCTATCTCATAGATCCATTTTCCCACACCCGAAAGTTAATCTTGATAATTTACATCTCCATTTGTGGCCACACTATATATTGTAGTCGTCCTCCGCCTTTCTGTAATAATGGGAATTGTGAAAATCCTGGTCCATAATCATACCTATTACACTTCTCGTCTTCCAGAAGGGGCTAGTCTTGCCCGTGCATCTTCATCCAGGTAGTGACTTTTAATCTGCTTACACAAGGCGGGGATACATCCCCTGCACTGTGCAATCATGCTTGTGGTTGATCAGGATGTAGTATCAATTCTGGTGTTCTTTCTTTGGAGTGCTCTAAATCTGATAATTTTACTAATTTTTCTACACACAATTCTTTTGAAAGCCCTTCCATCACTCTTTCATTTTCTTCCCTTTCTTCGTCTGACATCATTAAGCCCCATCTTGTATGATGTCATCTTTTTCTGCATTATCAAGATCTAGTCTACTTAAAGACAACATTCTTAGTTCATCTGTTATGATGTAATCTGTCCTACCTCCAGTTTCCCTTAAACAGGATCCTTCTACATTCTCTTGGGTCAAATGCCCTTCTTTATCCCTCATTTGCCTACATAAATCCCCAATTCTTTTCCATATGTCTTCTGCATCTCACTCATCAGTCCATATTTGTATTCTTGGTATTCAATGCCGCTCCCTGCAGGGCTGTTGTGACCCTCTCTCTTCCTCAAGTCATTCTTGTCCTTCGATCGGCACTATGCTGCGATGACACAGGTACTCTATCTTGTCATCTTTTAGTCCCCTACTTCTGTACATTTCTTCTGCCCTTCTCCTTATTGCTCTTAAATGATCTTCCTCTTGCCTTCTTTTCAAACTACGTTCTTTCATTCTTTCAGCTTCTACCTCGTCTCGTCTCTTCTAGTCTCCCCTTGTGTTTCCTTTCCTCGTACCTTCTTCATTCTTCCCTTCGCTTGCATTCTCTTTCTTTCTCTTCTGTTTGTGTTCTTTCTTCTTCTGTTTCTTTCTTTTCCCGCTCTTCTCTCTCTTCTCTTCCAAAACCCCATAAATGCCCTTATTATCCAGCTTGAGTAATATCTGTCCTCCCACCCATTTGGTCTTTGCTATTGTTATTCCCTTAGCTTTGTCCTTTTTTTCTTTCTGGTTCCTTGCTTCTTCCTCTATCTCCATCTGTCTTACTTGTCTGTCCTTTCTCTCATCATGTTGTTTACGTTCATCTTGTGTCGAGATATGTTTGTCTGTTTTTACTCTCTTCCGCATTGTCCTCACTGTTATAAGCAGGGGGCTTGTATGTCAGATTAACATACTCTGCCACTGCATTCAATTCCTTTAAAGGATAAAATCCACTCTCATCTGTGTCTGCGCTCTTGTTTTCATGAGAGGAAAGGGGAGCCAAAGGTGTTTTATCCTCCCCTTTATGCTGATTAAGCACCCACTCCTTCTCCACTAGATCTTCTTTCTCACTCTGATACATATTCCATAGCTCTAAAACAGCCAACCTTTTCTGTAACTTCTTTCCCTTATATGTGGCATGCAAATATATTGTCATATGTCGCAATACTGTTTTCGACAACAAACCCTCCTGAGGCCACGGCATGCGTGTCTTATTAGTCGTGCCGCGGACCCATTCTGAATGATATTTCCTTATTTTAGCTGTGTATCTTGGCAACGTCCTGCATACATGTAGAAGAGGAGTGTCCCCAATGGTGACGAGCTGATTTAAAATATCTATACTTACCCAATTTTTTCTTCTTCTCTTTATGTTATTAAATATACCACACTGATCAATTTGCGCAGGCACCATCAATTGTGCTTAATTAACCCGAAAATCAAAATGTTTGATTCGCTTTTTAAAACTCTACACAATATTCTTTTTGTTCATCCGTTTAAACTTTTTATAACTTTTTAATATCTCGTTGTTTTATCGTTGGTATTTTAAGAACCACTTCTTTATTTATTTCTTAATTTCCTTTCATATTTATCCTCCAATTGACGTCAATCTCTTGATTAAAAAATCTTAAAAATAACTTCTTTTTTACTATCATTTTATATCTACTAGTTTAAACACAACAAAAGCTTTATTGTAACATATTTATAACCCCACTCATGTGTACTTATTGTACTAATTCTTGGAGCTTGATACGCACCCTTCTCGTTGGCCTTGTCTCAGGAATCCTTAACACCCCTATTTGGAGTCTTTTTAGTGCATACCCTTCTGTCCACTTGGAAGTGGGAATTGAGGTATTTACTTCAATTCTTTATAATCCCCCAATTTACAACACATTCCCTCCATCTATTTTTGCCACTTTCAATGTTCTACTTACGTCTGTGGCTCAGCTTGAGTCCCTCGGCATTGACTATCCCTCAACCGACTAGTTCGCCGTATGTCCACGGAGCACCAGCAGGGGACCAGACAGGAATTTCGTCAAAGGAGGACCTGCCAACCGTATCTTTTTACATGTGTTTTGTTGCACCATTCTCTACATGAAGCTCCGAGGTCTTCTGATTAACGGCAGAAGCATCCAAAAGTCCAAAGATTTGGATCTGGGCCTAGGTCGATTAGACTTCAACCATTTATTTTATAATTTTTTACCATCCACACTGCTACCAACATGTGCTCTAGCACCATAAAATGTCTCATGTGTTAGATGGTATTACTGATAAAGATCTCAGACCAAATAACCAGACAAACTCAAAGAATATGGCAAAGTATTACATTACTTTCAATTTAATAAAGTAGGTCAACTGGCAGAAAACAGACTGATGATTGCAAACTCACACACAATTTTATTACACAGAGGTCTTATACCCCAATATGCATCATCTATGATGTCATCCTATGTGGCAAACTCTAAAACATATTAGCGGAAGGTATTGGTTTGGGAAACATATCTACTTATAGAATACATAGGGAATAGTACACCATTGGCTGTCTCTTATCTATGAGGCATGCCTCAAACTACCTCTAAATATGTGTTACACTAATAAGAGGGAACAAAATGGCAGCAGATTGGTCTATGCAACATTGTGTAGCATGTTGCCCCTTAGACCCACTGATTGGTTGGCCTTCTCACCCAAACTTGGACTTTCGGTTCAGCAAGCAGCATGTAAGCAAAAAGCAACCCAGGTGCTTGAAATAGATCAGATTACTCCCCACTTTCCCAATTAGTCCATCATCTCTCATCAATCCGATTATGAGCCAAAGTTTGCCATCTGCAATTGACCTTGTAGCCTGCTCTCTGTTCTGTGGCATTCAAGGGAGTGTAAGCACATCACTATCTTCATCCAAGGTTTAATGAATAGCCCTTGTTTTTGACTTCTGAGAAACATGTGAAGAGACCACAAATGTGTCAATTTTGACCACTTATTTACTGCTATTTCATTTAATTATACTGCGTGTCATTGCTCTTCTTTGCCTCTAAAGACTTGCTCACTTTACCTTGTGTAGACTTTATACACTTTTAATTCTCCACTATATGTCTCTTGCAGATGTTTTCATCTTCTTTAATGTAAGAGAAATATGTCTCATGCATGGGTTATTCGTCTGCCTCCCTTTGTGCTTTGCAGCTATTGCTTAGAAATGACATCCTTGATCCCGAGCCAACATATACTCCACTTTGTCTTGCACACAAAACTGTTCTTCCAGCACCACCAGACTCTTCACCCCTGATCTGTTTCTGAGATAGCTGAACTAAATCTTGGCACGAGCCAGTGTCCATTTTCCAATTACGGCCGTCCAAGCCATGTTATATATTACTTATGTCTTTTGTAATGCGTATTTACACTTATTGGTCAGCAAGTTACTTTGTATTCTTCTGCATTCTTGATTACATTATAATTTCATACATGTTTCTCTGCGGTAAAATCAACTCAAGTACCAAATATATTTTGAGTGATTTGCTTCATTACCATATGATATAAGAGAGAAAGATATAAGAAGCAGTTGGATCGGTCTCCCTGGTTTAAGAATTATCCCTAAGAGTCAGAAAGTAGAAGATCAAATCAGGACTGCCCTGTCTAGCTATCAGGCCCTTTGAATTTCAGTGTTTGTTTGAGAGACATTAAAGTTCATAAAGATAATGCAACTAAGTGTCCTCACAGGGTGAGAAACCACAAAAAAGAGGGGTTTAAGTTCAATTTAAAGGGAGTTTGGAAGGAGATGCAAGAGCTCTTGAAAAGTATTGTTTGATCACGAAGAATGATTATGTTGTACCAGGAGAAGGGAGTCATTCTTCTGGCTGTTCAATCAGACACTAAAGCAACAGAATATAGATTCAACCCTGAAACGAGGTTTAAGATCAGAAGATTGTTGTTTATGTTGCATAGAGGAGAAGATCATATCCAAATGGGCTTTTCTGGTCCTAGTGACCAGTTGAATCTCAGTACTTTCTTGAGAGACAATCAATTTCAAAATGCACGGTATCTCAGTCTGCTGAGTGGGGGGGGGGGGGACCAGGTAAAAGAGGAGTTCACGCTAAATGAGTTTGGAAGGAGCTGGAAGGGCTTTTGAAAAGTATTGATTGATCATTGAGAATGTCTATATTGTTCAAGGAGAAGGGAGTCATTCTACTGGTTGTGAATTCAGACACTAAATCAACAGAATACAGAGTCAAGCCTAAAAGGAGTCTCAATAAAAGAAGAGTGTTATTTATGTAGTATTACCACTATTGTGTTAGACACTGTAATCACAATTGAAACTTGATAAACCATGAAAAGGGAGACATTCTCTTTGCCCTTCATTTGAACTTGAACTATTCTTTAGTTATTTGTTCACTTGGTTGTGGTGCATTATTTCAGTAGGGGGAGACATCCTCCTGACATTTCTTTCTTAGTTATTTCTTTTGTTTATTGGTAGGGACAGAAGAGGATTTTGCACAGATGACGGTTATTTTGGTTGGACATGAATACTTATGATGAGCACCCAGTTAGGTAGGGATTTCCCTTTAGAGCTAGAGAAAGGTTAGTGTTGTTTTTGTTATCTGAAATTTAAGTCTATAGCCACAATGCCACATTCATGTCTGCATCCCTTCTTCTGACCTGCCACAATACCCAATCTATTTCTAAAGTAGCACCTTATGTTTTATATTGTAAAGACAACTGCAAAGGTCCAGATTGGAATGGGAATCTCGACCCCCCTGGGAACATATGGGAGGACAGTCCAACCATCATGATTGGCTTAGAAACATTTGATATGTAAGGGGACGAGTGGTTGATGAGGGCTATTCAGAGAATGTAAATGTCCTCCTCCCGAACTCCACCATGAATTCCTATGTGGTAAGATAGACCAATACACTGCTCAACTGATCAGTGAAAATATTGACTCCTGAAATTGTATGTGGTGACAATTCTGGTCTACGATCAGGGGGAGAAAGGATCCAGCTCTCCACTCCACCCAAAGCAACTCGTTCTGGGGTTCTGGGTGGACAATACGTAAAGGTACATTTCTATTGAATTTTCTACAACCCTTAGACGGAATCCAAATCTTTGACTGTTAGGGATAGTGCTCATTCACATTTTATAAAGGTACATGCTGGCTTAGTCAGGACACAAAACCATGTCTTCACTCAATGTTTCTGGTCGGATGTTATAGCCACCTCAAGGAGTATTGTGCAACCTGTCTTCTCCCAGAAGACATCTGAAAAAAAAGACATCTAAGAAATATTGTAACTTGTTCACATTTTTGACTGTCGAATAGTCATGGACATTGCAGGACCACTTCAGCTTTTAATGATCTCAAACCAGTATATTCTGTGGAGATTATACCACCGGTTGCATAGAGACATGTCTGCTTTGAGAAAACTCCACTCAGATCATTATTTATTTACGGTCTTAATTTACAAGAGTTAAACTTATGAGTGAAATTAAAAATCTCCTAAATATCAAGAACTTGAGCACTTCTATCTAACATCCTCAATGAATTCAATAATTCATTATAACTCTCAAAAAGGCATGATATACCCTGCTTAAAAGGAGATATGCGAAATAGTCAATCTTTAAGTCCTCATAAATGGAATCTTGTGAGATGGTAGTTTAAGTTATAGTAATACAGTGTAACCATGTACATGTTGATAATTTAGTACATTTGTTTGCTGGCTAAAGAAAGACAAAATACTTATTATATGTATATTCAGTGAAAAAAAACTTTGTTAAAGGGACTTTCTGGTTAAGTTATGCTACTAAAAAACCTATGAAAATCAGTAAAAAAAAACGTTGTTAAAGGGATGTTATGGTTCGAAGTAAAACCAGAAAACCCCTGTACTTCACAAGTTATGGTGAGCTAAGCAACCATAACTCGCGCCTCCACCGTGCACTGCTAAAACTAACACTCAGGACATCAAAGATAACATCACAAATGTCATTGATGGCATCACTGATGACATCATATGTCTGGCTCCCCCTTTTTTCCTTTACTGACATATCTAGGCCACATGGTTTTCTTCAATAACAGTCAGGAACAAAAAATTCAAAAGGTACTATATTTGTAGACTTATCCTTCAAGTATATTCTTACAGTATTTCCCTTAGGGTCCAGTCACATCATATGAAACATATATATAGGGGAAGACACAGGCTTGAAAGACAGCAATTCTTTCTATGCATGAAGATAATCAGTAGGGTTATCAGCACTTTCGAATAGTTCTGTTTTTTTTTTATTACTGTACTTTTCTTGTATATGCTCTTATTTGTATACATTGTACTCAAACTACTTTCCTTAGGGTCCAGTCACATCATGTGATACATATACATAGGGGAAGTAGCAGCTTTGAAACAAAGCAATCATTTCTCTGCATAATGATAATCTGTTAGGTTATGAACGCTTTCTGGTACTTCTGCTGCTTTTTTGCTTAATTCATTTTCCCTCTATATACTCATATTTGTATGTGAGTTGTGTCTTTGTGTTTTGTATGTAATAATGAAATTATGTAGTAAGTGGGTTTTATTAGTTACTGTTTCACAGTGCGCACAACTCTAATAAGAAAGCATTTATCATTTCACTATTCAACATGGCAAGATTATGAATATTGCACCTCCATCATGTATGCTGCACACAATGCTTATGTTTATACACGAGTAGCTTAGTATACTGGAAAGAACTTCATTACTGGAAAGAACTTCATAATAGAATGCTATTTATATCAATGCATTGCTTAATGCACTACGTAGATCATGATATTTATTCCAATGATCCTTGACACTTTTTTGTCAACATTATAATAAGAATCCCTTGTACAGACTTTTCATGAAAAGTAAATGAACATGTGATGTCATCAATGACATTTGTGATGTCATCTTTTATATCCTGGGTGTTAGTCTTAGCAGTGCTTGGTGGTGGCACGAGTTATGGTTGCTTAGCTTACCATATCTTGCGAATTTCAAGGGTTTTTCGGTTTTACTTCAAACCATAACGTCCCTTTAACAATGTTTTTTTAATGGATTTTCACAGGATTTTAGTAGCGCAACTTAACCATAATGTCCCTTTAACAAAGTTTTTTTCACTGACTATACATATAATCATCTTTTTCACTGATTTTATATATTGATAAACTTTCTGTATTAGGTACAGTAAAAATAATATATTTCTTTTAACACAGAAATGTCTACTACTTTGGAATGGCGCACACACACACACACCCACACACACACACCCACACACACACACACACACACACACACTCTCAGACACACACTCAGACAAACGTGCGCTTGACGCACTTCAAAACTCTGGCACCTATGCTGAACCTTCAGACACCCAGGGAGGCCTGTGGCATAGGAGTAAAATGCTGTGGGGAGACTCGGGATGTAGCACCAGACCACACGTGTGTCTGGCGAGCATGACTGGGTCCCCATCAGGTTCAACCTGCCTAGTCACTCATCTCGTAGCACTTAACTTAGATCTCTGTGCCTTCTAGAATATGTACTATCATGCATATATAACCGGAATTGAAAACCCTAAGAACCAGAATTTAAACTGATAGGACTTAAGAAAATAACCATTTACTGAACGACTCACTACTGTGGGCACCATGACGTGTTCTCAGAAATAAGGCACAGTCTTCTTAAAAATATAAGGTGCACACATGCTTTAGTTTAACTAAAAACCAACACGTGGTAACACATCTGCTACAGGAGTATTTAAAAGCACACAACAGGGCATAGCAGAGTGTGAAGAGCAGGCACAAATGCTGCTGGGAGCATGAGTTTTTGATGAACACTTGCATAGCTGTCAAGTGGTCCCATATCATGCCCGATAACATGAGCCTGTTCTTGCTTTTGACTTTACATGCTGGAATTTATAGGCCCTTACTTAGCAGAAACTACAAATCCAATCATGCAATGAGAAAAGCCAGGAATGGCTCTTAGTGGCTCACATGGCAGCTATGCACTTGGACATCAAGCAGTGGCAGGGAGTTTGGAAATGTAAGCAAGGCTCAAAAGTGCACTGACCAGAGAGCAGGATAGGAAGATGACCATTAAATGTAGCGTGAAGTATATCGGACTCAAACCAATGTTTGGCAGACTAGTTACTGATACAGTGATTGGAAACGTGTGTATTTATGCATTGAAACGACTTCCTTTATAGCACAGAAATCCTCCTTCGTCATGTTTGAAAATGCCAGCATAGTCAGTTGTATACAACCTCTTAGCCGAAGTCTTCTAAGTAGCCTCACGGTGTGCACCCCCTCAACCGACAACTCTGTGGCATTCCTTGTTTAAATGCCTGCGCATTGTAAATATATGTGGACATTGGACCCATCAAACACCTGCGATGACGCTTGTATCACAGTATTGTCAAGCAATATGATTTACCCATACCTTTTTCCTCTCTCCATCTTACTAACCTTACATTTAGTTGGTGCAAGATCCACATTTGTAAAGTGAACTGTAGAAATGAAGTCATACTAACATGCCTATTTTTATAACCAGTTTTCAAGAGAATGGATAACATATTTATGTTGGTGAATAATGCATTGTATGGTGGGATTATTCTGCAGAGAAGATCATGCAGGTGTAATTAGTTTATTAATTCTAAACATAGCCCACCCTGAATCACGCCCCCAAAATACTATAGTAAGCGGGTCTGTGCTCATCTGCACCCAGATTATGTTGTTGTCATTTTTTGTTGGGGGAGGGGCGCCTATGATGCTTCCTGCCTGGGGTACAATGAGGTCGAAGACCGGCCTCCTAATAGAAGACACCACACTTCTCTATACAAACAAATTATTAACCATTACTTTATATGTATTTTCCAATTAATTTTTTTTTTAACACACCATACAGACATTAAAAATAATACAGAATCAGACCTTAGAAAACCATCTGCAACAAATGCAGCAAAAAATGGATCTATTAAAATAATAGTGCACTCAGAAATATTATTTTCCCAAGTGTTCGGGCATGTACTTCGAAGCATACATTGATCGATCATACAAAAATTTCCTATGCACCTTACCATCATTTTCCTCTTTTTTACACATGCGAAATCAGGAAACAGGGCGCGGCCATCTTGTGATAATCTTATCTGTTCCCTCATCGCCAAAGGTGAACTGCCCTGGCGGCACCAATTCATATGCCCCGCCCCTGAGGCTAACATCACCAAACCTAGTGATATGCTCTACCTATCTCCAGAACATTACTATACAGCGTAGTAAAACGCACCCAATCATCACCTACGTGATAACGTTGCTTGCCGCAGAACCCAGAATATCAAAACATATCATCCGACAACACAGTGCGTCCCAATTTTGAATATGAAACCATACTTTTAAAGAAAATAGCAGAACTGTACAATTTGTAAAGTACTTTTATTTCACAATAAATGCTCCAAGAACATCTGGAGACTTATATATGCAAGCAAATAGGTAATTGTTTTCTTCGTTCTCGATCCACAAATGTTTATCGTGAGTCACGCGGTGTTCCTTTTCGATATAAGAACGCATTGGACGCACTGTGAATCGCACGACTTTGGCATGAACTTCGCGCTAGTCCACCATAAACGATATCAAGTTGCTCCTTATTGCTGGTATGGCATACGGGCATATGAGACCGTGTCGATCATCCCAACGAAGCGTCACTGTGATCCACCCTCTCACGTGTAGCTGTAGCGGACGGTTAAGAAAAACGTCCGTTGGTATCTGGGATCCATGACAATCGCAGAAAGTCAAGATGTAGCAGTTTAAAAAAAGATAACAGAAATGTGTCTCAGTAACCGATCGTATTACAGTTTAGCATTTTAACCATTAATTTGGGCCCCTGTCACAACTATTGATAAACATGGACATCAAACTATGATAACTCAAACAAAACAACGTGGAAAGTACTCTTCAGTTTGCTGCACAAGTCACTGCTACGGAGTATGGTCAGCTCGAAATGGGATGCTAAGGCTGACGCTGCAATCAGAGAGCTAAATAAAACCAATAAAAACACCCACTGAATTTTGATTAAATATTGGCGTTCAATTACGCGTTTGTGAACCTGGGAGAACCCACTACCGAACTACACTCATCTCGATGCTGCACTGCCCATGTGCCCGCGACAAAACCAACTACACACACAAGTTGTCATTGCGTGTCATTGCAATATACCACACACAACAAACAATACAATGTATCCCACCAATTATGTCACCAAATGATAATTTGACTAATTCATGTATAAAATCGTCCAAAGTAAAACTGACATAATATACAGCATTTCTATTCTATCAGCATTAAACACACTCTGTTCACTTCAACGAATTTTTATGAAAATGAAATTACATGTTCCTTTGTCCAATTTTTGAATGGTGAACATTATGATATTTGAAAGTCTTACATCCCTCCCTTCATGCCTTCCGTTCACAATCCTCCATTTATTTCAAGGTTAAAAAACAATTGAACCTTATACTGTGTACCATGCGTGGGTTTGCTCAGCTAGGAAACAATTCAACAGCGCTGAGCTTCACTCAGAATGGGAGCCGATAGCGCTTCACACCACAGTGGCATTACAAATATTTTTGAAAAACATATGAATTGTTTGCTACCATTCACCAATGCGGATGGCATTTGTATGGATTTTGTTCCTCTGGAGAACTTTGAACTCTCCCAGAGACTGCCACAGTCTGGCCACACCACCTGTCACCTCATTGCATCTCCTCTTCACACGGCAACTCACGTAAACATTTTTGAAAGGAGCAAGTCTTGAGCCCAGACAAAAAGTGGTTGTATGAGAATGTCTGAACAAACCCTGCCACAACCCCCTCCGCTACACCGCAGACCCTAACAACAATGACTGCACTTATATATTAATGGCCTATAATTTGCACATGTGTATTTGTACTATCCCACTTTGGGTCACTAGCAAAATGAACCGAGTGGGCATCTTACCACCTTACAAATACAGACATATAGTAAATACATAATAGTAATGCTTTCAAGTTAGAATGCAAATGGTACCAAAAACAACTGCAAGCTAACTGGATTTACAAATAGTAAATTATCACTTGGTAAAAAAAACCTTCACACCATTAGGTATGTTCTACCACGCAGCAGCCACAATCAATACACATCACTACACTGCATATATAGAAAAGAATTGTGGATGGATCAAATATAATGATACCAACATTACTGTAAAACAGAGAATGAGCAGTTCTGCCACCTATCTCAATAAATCACACCCTACATCTTCTTCTTTCCACCTGCTGAGCACAAAAAACAAAACTATTGTCCCATATTGCCCTAGGTACTAAATCAGAAAAAAATACCTTGACATTTCGAATTATTTTCATTACTGCCTGAACCAAATATTCAAAATCTGCCAACAAAGTAGGGGCACTGACATACCCCAAATACAAAGCAACACAGTGCGAAACAACTACATGTGCATTGTTTACCCTGCCCATATCTCCACAAACTTGACCAATTCCCTGCATATTAAAACCAGGCATAGTGTTCCACACCACCTCCACCCCTTTAACATCAAAATTGTTTGCCACATTCCTACATTTAGCATACCACTCCAAACTATGCACAAACATATCTCAAACCATCAACACCCTGATTTTCTCCACCTCTACCATCTTCACTACACACAGCCTCTTTCAACACAAACCACTCCCTCACCATCTGATTGGCTCAACCCTAGAGTCACCTTTACATGCTGCATTTGCTGAGAAACCCCAGATGTAGCGCACTCTGCCCACGGACACCCACGATGTTCGAGGAGCGCGTAACACTGGGGCAGCCCTTCTACCTTTTCCACTTCACTCTCTGCACCATTTCCTCATTGGCTACTGTTAAACAGTCACACAATCATCCAAGAACTCTACATCTAACTCTATCATCAAACATCAGCACTTTAGATGTACTATTGATCACTCTCAGTACAATTCCGCTGTCACTGCAACAGACCTATAGCAACAACTACTATAAAACTTGCCAATATTTCTACTTGCAGATTCATGCACATCCACATGCATGAACACAGACTACAGACATGAATATTTTCTACACAGTACATGTACAGATCTTCTAAGAATACATATAGACAGAGTAACTTTCACTTACCCTGTATAAACTGTAAAATTACCTTACTTCATTTATCCCATCTTTTATGATGAAGTATCAGTTGCAAACCTGTTTACTCACACAGCTATCTAAAAAAATTTATTTCATATTAAAAGATGGGAGAAATAACAGTATAATTATGCAAAAGACTGTGCAGTGTGTTATAAAATTTCACGCAGCCAGGATGAGTACATGCATGTTCATTCAAGCACACACACAGACACAATATAATTACAGAGGCTCCCAGCTCAAACAACACCACTGCCTCTATATGAAATCCTACTATTTTATTTCCCACACCTGCACAAATGCATAAATTGCATGCTTCTCTGTACAATCTCTGCCATTTACCCTGTAAAAATAGCAAAAAATGCATATGCATATGATTATATCCTCCACCTCTTACCATCCAATAACATAACATTAAAAAAACAAGTGTTTACTATACATTTACTATTATACTCAGTTGTAAAACATATTCAACTAACAGATTCTAAATAAAATATACAAGATGCACATAGACAAAGGAAAGTGCATATGCATACTATGCTCAGTTGTAAGAAAACACTACTACTACAAAAACAAAAAACAATGCCAACATTAACAAAAGTGCTATAAACACAAATATTCACTAACTTCTTTTTTTTTAAATTGCAGTGAAGACCACTCTACTGAAAAGCAGCAACTTCGAAGAAACCTACTTTTTCCATACAAAAAAGTAAGTAATTCTCTAACTGTTACTCAAACACACTAGCATTTTACTGTTGTAGAACTCAGAAGTGTATTAACCCTCTCCCATTAGATGTATTATTACTGCTTCCCTTACCAGTTGCATACTTTACATTGTCATCTTAAGCCCAGTATACCAACACACAAATACAAGAATAACCTTCCCAACTTAATATAGCTGCCCATTGCACAATCACACACCTCCACAATCATCCTTACTATCATACTTAGACACTCATGCACAAAGCATGCATACACAACCCAAACGTTCTTTTTTTCTCCAACAAACCCCAAAGAATGCCTACCAAAAAGCAACTCCATAGAAAGCAACGCAGAAGTAGAGCAAATCAAAATTAAAGTGTCCAAAATAAGCATCCATCTCTACCAGATTGTGTACAAAAAGTTCAAACAAAACAGCTAATACTGTCATTACGCAAAACAAAACAAGCTTCAACTATAGAAACTTCCCTCTATCAAAATGTAAAATGAAAGAAAAAGTGATTAACAAGACTTCACTTACCACTACTACTAACGCTGCACCTCTAAATCTTGATATAGTAGCAACTAGCCATAACAAAAAAAGAATTTACGCAAAAATGTCTGCCACAGACTCCTTCAGAACCTTATAAAAACAGGAGAGAAATCATGGACAACCCTTAAAACCTACCATAGAAAAGTAATCCTAAAAGCTCTCATACACAGTGCAATCCTTCTGAAAAGGAAGTTATTTATTTTATTTTAAACAGAATGAAACCACTAACAAAACTAACTACTAAATTACAAAAAACACTTCTCAATAAACTGAATATCAACAAAAATAGCTCCTTAAACATCTGTGAAGGTGAATGGAATCACACCACGATAACAGAACCATATTTTCATGCAGAACCATATAAACAAAAGCAAACAAACCTATTTGCTATACATAGCAGTGGACAAGGCTATGGAAAACTTAATAACACCATTATGAAACAAGACAATCTGCTCACAAAAATATCCCCAAAAAACTCAGTATCAGCTATCAATTCTAATAAACCAAAACGTCCAGTCTACAATGGCCGTGCACATCAATGTGTAGCATTGCCAAAAAATCTTTCAAATCTTTACGCCACTTCCTCAATCAGTATGTAAAAAGCAAAGACAAAATCAAAATGAAACTACTACAGAATATGCATGCCTGTCCAGTGCGCAAATACACAGGACTACAAGCATATTCATTAGCCTGCATTTCAGGACCTATTTGCAAAACCACCTTCCATCATATCAAAATGATATCAACACATCATGCAACTATATAAATCTGGTCCATAAACTATACTATGCTAAAAGTCCTGCTTTAGCACTAGTCAATTTAAATAGCAATCTTTTACATGGTACAGTCAAACAACTACTCGAAGAAATAAAGCATATCCAGAGAAAATATTTTGGAAGTGGAAGCCACTTACAAAATGCATTAGCTTTACCACAAACTACCAACTACTGTACAAAGAGCAACCTTCTATTAAACACATACAAAAAAGTACATCAGCTGAAGTACCAAACCATGTGTGTGTGTTGCGTAACACACCTATAATACCAAACATTTTGACTATGGTATGTGGACTCCTTATAGGGGATATTAATTACAATCAATCTTCTACTAACAACCCAAAACCAACATCATACTAAAGTGAAATAGCCAGTAGTGCATTGATTATATCCACGGACAACTGCTATGACCGCGGACATGGCGAACACATCAGGGGCACCTGCCACCTAAACAAATACAGTGTTTGACCCATCTCTTACTCCCCAACCCTCCCCAATTACTTCTGCACACCAACACACTCCTCAAAATTGCATTTTGCCTCTGTTCGCCGCCACACTGTCAGTGTGCCTTCAACAAAAACAGCAAAATTACCTCCCTCTAAATTAGTGAAAGGCATTTGTGGCAAAGTAGTTTATTTACCATTAGATCTCAAAGAAAATGTACACAATCATACACCACAATCCAAAATATTTACTTCCAAAGGTGCTTATAACGCAGTCCTATTACAAACTCTACAATCTTAACTGCATAGCCTAGCTACAATTTCACATACAAACTCTACAAGTGAAACAGTACACAAACTTTTGTGTTCTGGATATTTGATGGGTGTTTGATTCTATGGGTGTGTTATGCTGCGGTTGTTGTGTTCAGGGCGTACAGTCTTGGGTGCATGGCCTACGGCCTTCGGCCATGCACCCAATACTCTAGGGCCTGGCCACAACCACTGCAGCATAACACACCTATAATACCAAATATTTTGACTGTGGTATGTGGGCTGTTTATAGGGGATATTAATTACAATCAATCCTCTACTAACAACCCAATACCAACACCATACTAAAGTAAAAAAGCCAGTAGTGCATTGATTATCTCCACGGACAACCGCTGCTACCACAGACATGGAAAACACATCAGGGGCACCTGCCGCCTAAACAAATACAGTATTTGAACCATCTCTTACTCCCCAACCCTCCCCAAGCACTTCTGCACACCAACACACTCCCCAAAATTGCATTTTGCCTCTGTTCGCCTCCACGCTGTCGGCGGATCCAAGAGGGTGGGCGCATCAAAACAATGTGACGCACCTCACCCCAGCCAATCAGAGAACACATTGCCTGTCCGCGAACATTACGCAAGCCGACTATCCAATCGGTGTCCTGTCTACAGAGCAAACAGGGAACTGTGTCCGTGGAGAGGACATAGCTATCACTAATTTTTTTGGCCTTACATTTTGGCCATTTATAAAACAAACGACTGGACGAATTTACACCAAATTAACAAAAGCATGCTTTCGGGACTAAGCTGACACTTCTGCCTGCAAATTTGGTCGAAATCCGTCCAGCGGTTTGAGCTGTAGGCGTGCGCAAAGTTTGTTCCCATTATGTCTAGGGGAAAAAAAGAAATGTTGGGACACCCCCTATAACTTTGCCCCCCCCCAAACCAAACCTCACTAAAAATTGCTAAACATTTTAGAGTGGGCCATATACTTTATTTGCAAAGTTTGGTGAGGATTCATCCAGGGGGAGTGAAGTTATAAGCCACACAAAAAGTGCTCTTCCTACGGGATTAGCACTTAACCATAACTACACAGCCACTAATGTGGCTGTGTAATATAAGGACAAATGGCAGCACCCTGAGAACAAATTGCCGTCTAAAACAGTTATTACTTATAGGAGACACGTCAACCTGGTTATGTAATTAAAAAAGAAAAATCATTAAGCAAACTTCCAAACCAGCAAGGAAAACATCAATGCAACCTGGCTAGAGTGCAAACTCATTATTATGTACAGGTAAATGTAAGACTTTGTGTGGTAAGGCATGCTCCTGTGCTTCACAGCAAATAATTGAAAGTGGACAGTAAATGTTCTTACCCTCCTTAAATACCCTTTGATTAACTTACGAGCCATACGATATACCATATGTATGTTCATACCCCATCTAAAGAGCCTGAGAGGTAGGCTGTAATGAATGAAATTCAGTCTATATGAACTACATGAAGGATCAAATGCTAATAACCATGAAACCCCTAAAGCTGTATTGTAACTGAAGACAACTTAGAAAGGAATCGATTCATGGAGTGAACACTAGCCTGAAAGCCCACTATGCAATATAATGTGATACTTTCATCATCCTGAAACAAGTAAGCCAAGGTAATGAACACACCTACTCCTACATAACCGATATCCGTGGCCATGCATACCCAGAGGGGACATTTGATGGTGAAGATTATACCAATTGTATTCAACGTATAAGGGAATTGGTCCTTTTCATTTGAAAAAACAGCAAACGTTAAGGCACAACTAAGTAATCAAGAAATCACTTTGTAAAGCTACAATATATTTCTATCAGTTAGAAGCAATGGCAGGATTTGTAGACAGCTGAATACTAAGAGAAGAATCTCTCTTGTGCCCCAATTCTAGGCTTCTCACCATGAATGAGCCCCTTACAGCCTTGAGAGTACCAATGAAAGCTTGGCTATACTACATTGTGTTAATACTTCCAATGCACGTATTACGCCTTAATGTGCTTTGAGTCCTAACTCTAAAAAACATGCTATGAAGCGTCAAAAAAATCTCAAATGATAAAAAAAAGTTACCCCCTTTTTTAAGCTACCCTATCAAGCAACCACCTTTGTGACAAACAGTACAATAATATGCTAGTTCTCTAAAGTAAGGGATAGGGAGTGCTGTTTGGGAGATGAAACCCCTCTATCATCACGTTGCTGATGGCTAAAGAGAAAAAAAAAACAGAAGCCGGTAAGAGAAAAAGAAAACCTCTAGCACATGATGATGAATCCATGGTGAAATAAACCTGTAGAGGAAATATACTCTGACCTGGTTTTTGAGAAGGATGATCCATATACTATTTAACTTCAATAATGAGAACCTTACCGCAATGGGACGAAGCATCTGTTTTGTCAAAACACATCTCAGGAGGGAGGGTGGGAAAATACTTGCTCTGTCTCCTTAATAGAATCTAAATCCCCACTCACAAGAGTGAGGGGAATGGCCATTTTACCTCAAGACAGGAAGCTTCCTATTATGCAACTTTAAAGATAAGGTAAGGCACCACTCTATGTCTCCTCCTCTATCCAACTCTACAAGCCTTCTTGTAATCGCTGTTCTTTCTCCTCAACTATCCTAGTGTCAGTTTACCTTCCCAGTGCTCTCTCTTGCTTCCACTCTTTCTCTCTTCTTGCTCCACTTGCATGGAATTCTCTTTCCTCGGACATCCGAGAAACAGTACACACTGATTTGTCAAAACTAATCTAAAAGCCTACCTCCTCGCCTCCAAGTTATCTTGTTAACCTACCTACATCTTCCTGCTATCTAACGTTTTTCCCTCACCTCTAACTTGCCTCTGTCCATCACCTTCTCTGCCAAAACTCTAGCACTTCACCCATCATGATCATATTACTAAAACAGCTGGCCGTACCACCTACATGCCTTCAAAAATGTCTAATGTTGGTTGTCCTTAATTTATGTATGTCCACCCATGTATTGTCCCCGATGACATTTCCATTTAATCCCTCCACAATCTGGTCAGAATGTCATTTGAATACACCCCATTGTAAGAAGTTCACTGCTTCATGTCAAATCTGATTTCTTATCTATTGGGCGTTCTTTCATAATGAAAAGAGCATAGTTCCTCCCTGTATGTAAATACATAAATAAATAAAGCAGGAGTATAAATAAATAAAGCAGGAGTATAAACTATCAAGCACCCTGGGTGCGTGTGTCTGTGTGAACGCTAGACCTAATATCCAACAAAAATAAAAAAATGAGATATTATCTCCAGAATAATGCCTTGCAGATGATTGCCATCCCTTGCATGCGCTATGTTGGGTATGTCTAGGGAAATCAATAATGATGGAAAGAGCATGATATTAGAGGTCCCCATTGTGGATTCAGACAGGAAACCTGATGCGAAGAAAGAAATAGATCATTATACCCTATGTGTTTTCTACCATACTGAGGACAGTCAGGGGATCCAAGGAAAGCAGAAAGGAGGCCATTTGATCCACGGATAATCTAATGGTTACAGACTGTTGAGTTGAAGAAGCAAACATAATTATAACGAAGCAGAGGAATTTCATGCAGAGCAATATAAGGGGAAGGGAAGGGAATCATAGACATGTTGTGATTGAAGAAATATCTAAAAACGCACACATTCCTATATATACAAACAAACCTAATCTGATTAAAATCCTTTATTTTTAACAGGACCTTAAGTTTCCCCAAAGCGGTAAAATAACCGTCAGTTGAAAAAAAAAAATAATCACAGAAGTACACAAAAGCCACCTCTATGTGATCTGGTTCTATGTCATTTCATCGACAGTTGTTATTTCTAGTTTTTTAGCGAATATTTTTTAACAAAAAAACTCATAGAAATGTATTTTTCTTATTATTGTGGGAGTTCCCAAAAAAAACCATCCCTATTGTTTTTTAACCATTCCTGACCCCCCGCCACCGCCCCTATATACACTTTTAGACGAATTCCATTATACATTTAGAAATTAATATCGAATGAAGATTCTGAATTGGCTACCATATTAATAAGCAATTCCCTCTAATTTTCACTTATATATAACATCATGTGTTGGATGTGAGGAAGCACTGTAAAAGAGCCATGCATTTCTATAACAGGAAAGCATTATGGTTAATTGGGACATAGTGTACATAGGTAGAAGTGTTGTTAGTATCAGTCACCGAAAAGGCAACCGGAGTGCCGCTAAAGACCTGTCACTTGGTAGCCATGACCGAGAGCATTACCAAAATGGCAATGCTTCAGTGAACCAACACCCCAATGGGTGGGGATGAGCAGGGGCATATAAGGTTGAAGTGGTGGATCAACCAAGTGAAACTATGAATTACCATCATTAGTGGAGTCAAGGAACCTACATGAATGCCCTGGGTCATTCTGTCAGTAAAAGGAACTGAAGGGGTATGCCTGAAGAAGAAATGGTCGAAACAGATGAGGTTGGAACTTAATGCATTCTTCACGATCTGAGATTCTACGGCGAAAGGCAAACTCTCTGGATTCACCCCAGGGAGGAGTAAGCATTTCTCTGTCCCCCAGTATCTTTGCATACAAAACAAACATTAGGCGCGGGGTAACATTTTTACGAAGTCAACGTCATTTTTTAAAAAGACGAATCCCATTATATTGAACATAGCGTAGGTGTCACCCGAGCAGCATGCGAATCATAAGCTGCCAAGTGTGACCCCCATATTCCCACATGGGCATGCACTATTATAATTGAGGTTTTGGAGACAGCATTGTCAGTAGAACCACACAAGTGGCCCGCAGGTTTGGAACCCCAGATTCTGCCTTCAAGGGCACCATTGTAGTGAATGACATCACACACCAACATGTTACCAATGAGCAATAGATACATGTCCTTTGTCTGACACAGTATTTCCAGCTGCTGGGCAGGCAGAGAGCAGCACAAAATACCACCACTGCTGTGTGGGAGAACGGGCGCTCCACTAACATCATCTGTGGATAAATTAAAGTTGTGTCCCAAGACCAGGTGAGCAATAGGAGACTCTGGCCAGATTGTCCTTGGATGTTTGACAGAGCAACGGACTGAGTCAAAAGAGGCGAGTGCCCTGGCAGGTCTGAGGAGCGACTCCCCTCCAGCTGAAGGAACCCCGGCTGCAGTCTTCTGGGGCTCCTGGTGACTAGAAAGCCAGCGGCGCAGAAAAGACAACAGCACTGAAGATGTGCTTCAAATATTCCAGCTAGTAACACATGTATCAGTTATGTACTGAAAGTGGGATTTGAACCTGGCATCCCAGGTGGACATTCAAGCACTGAGCCATTGCGCCAATGCGTTTCATTTGGCAAGTGAGCATCAATAAAATGTATGCTCGGTATATTCTTTCTTAAAATTCATATTATAAGGCACAACTCCTATTCCAAAGAAAATGTTGCACTAGTTTCCTGTGACGAGGAGCAGAAAAGAAGAAGGAAGAGGAACTAATGACACAGCCTTTCATGTAATGGCTCCTGGGGGCGACAGGGGTGTTTGCCCCCCCAACTTTCATGGCACACCATTTTGTCCCCATTCATTTGGATGGGGCACCTTTTCTTCATATGTCATGTCCCTCCCCCTCCGCCCCCCCCCCTTCTGGAGCGTTATTTCTTGTTCTTTCAAACCCGTTTTCACTTTGTTTTCAAACATTTTCGTAAAGTGTCATGTGAATTTGCACATGGGCATACTTTGGAGTTGGGCCCATTTGAGCCAATTCTCAGAGCATCAAACATTTTCAAGTTTTTTTTTTTTTTTTTGGTAAGGTAAGTTTAGGTATTTGACCAAACAAAAACCATTCCACTGTTTCATAAAAGCAAAGCTCCCATTACTGTCTTTGTGCACGTCTTCCCCACGTCGGCAATATCGCACCCATGAGTCAGAACTGTCGAGTGCACGAATGTACTTTCGGCAGTCATGTATGTGTTCACACACACACATGTGCCGCCATATTAGCGTCGGTTGCCTCTCACAAACATGGACTAACGTATATCTGTGTTCTCTTAGGTGGCCTTTTTACCTCTTAAGCCATATCACCGACGACAGCAAATGTCAGAGCACGTTAGTTTTTTTTTTTAGTTTTTTTTCTCCACAGGCGCTTCCAACTGTGGCCAAATTAGCAAAACTGGCAGCGACCTGCACTGCTATTGTCATTAATCCTGCAGACATGGGCTGCAGCTTCAGCAAGCGCAGAAGGGCAAGTCATGCTACGTTTGGGGATGGCTTCAGAGGGGATTTGGGTCTTTTCAGCTGCAGACAAGGGGCAGCGTGCAGCAGACTTTTCAATGGGCGAGATAAAACTGATCAGGGGACAGCACATGGTGCTTTTTGCAGCTGGTCTATTGTAAAACGTCCTTCTGTCGTGCATTAGTGCGGTGTTAAAATAAAATCAGCTTATTGCAAATCTTTTTTAAAGAGTGCTGCGATGTTTCGCGCCGCTGCAAGCTGCTTTAGGGGCGCAGTTATCCTTGCTGCAGATTCCGCTTAACCTTGTCCTCAGACAGGAAGCCTGCAGCAACGTAGACATTCAGGGGTCGCGATTCTGAAGCAAGGCCCAGTGGTGTCATTATTGCGCGAAATCGCAGCTGAATAAGCTGGGGACTTCCTCGGCTTCTTCTGGGCAGCGGGACATTCGGCGAGCTAGGCTCGCGCCAACGTGGACTCACTTACTGAGGTCCCAGCGCTCTGAGGCTATTAGGAGCCGACTTCCCTCCTCCCCCTGAGAAACTAGGAAATATGAATCCCGCTTTAAGCAGACAGGCATGTGAGGCGTGGGACCTGCAATGCAGCTGTTATATGTGGATCATTAAAGCAAGCCGACTTTGCTTTGGTTTTTGACCCCACTGAATAAGTCACACAAACCCTTTGACTGTGTGAGACAGGCACACTTTCCTGCCCTGTGTCCAGCTATTTCGAGAATCAGACTTTGTACCAAATTATGTTTAATGCATTGCAGTCTCGGTTCTTATCTTATATATACATACGACATTTACAAGTGCACGTCTGTGAATTTCTGCGCGTTCTTTTAAAACTTCTTTGTCTACGTTTCTTTTTTTTGGGGAGTGGGGGGTTAAGATATAGTCGTATACCTTTTGCCCTCTTTTCTTCCCGGTTTATACGTCCTATTCGCGTGCGTGCGTGCGTGTGTGTTTTACTTGTTTTGATGCGTCCCCGATTACATTTGCACCGTGATTAATGGGCACTGACAACATTTTACCAACATAAACAACTTACGAACAGTCTGATTTGGTCAGACAATCTGATGGATATTTCTTTCATTTTTAGTAATATTGACTTGCCAATATGCTTAACCAAAGTTTCTTTAAAAGAGAGCATATCATGTTGTCTTTCAAATAAATAAAAAAACTTCCTTGGACAGAATTGATAAATGAGGCATATGAGGCACGCACATTTCGTACCTGGTCCATATTACAGAAATGCTGGA
Source organism: Ambystoma mexicanum (assembly GCF_040938575.1). NCBI lineage: Eukaryota > Metazoa > Chordata > Amphibia > Caudata > Ambystomatidae > Ambystoma > Ambystoma mexicanum. Next base: position 1,008,300,817 of record NC_090928.1, on the reverse strand, counting down.
GTGAGGTGTGCAGGGAGTGGCCTGGGGTGGCACGTGCTACCCCTGGAATCTGTTTGGCCACCCCAGGTGCCACCCCATTATCCTAAACTATGATCATTATGTGTGTGCGCGCTCGTACTTCATGCCACCCCTGCATAAGTCACATCAATATAATAGATGGGTACCCCCTACGTCGCTGGCAAGAGGGGAAGCAATTAGCAACAAAGCACAAGAATCAAGCCAGCGGATATACAAGCAAGTACCCTGAAAGGAGCACAATCCCACCAGCGGAGTCGGGAACAGACCCTTAATCAACCCCTCAGATCACTGCACATGAATCACAACAGTATTATTTAAATACATTTCTTTATTAGATTAGAAACATTAAAATTATTATTAAATACATGAATAAGAGTAAATATATGACATACAATTCTAAACACAAATAAAGTGCATAATGTGAAGCAAAAACTAATTTCCAAAAAAGACTGCTAAGAACCCAATGCCAAATCACAAATTGGAGAGCGATCACAATCATCCCCAAATATATCTGGATCAGTGCCAGTGAATTGGACACACTCGGGAGACGGGAATCTCTCGAGTGAAAAATTCTGGTCAACTGAACAAGTCTGAATGATTTAGAAATACATTCATAGGCCGGTTAAATCCTAACAATGGCAGGAAAGAGGATTCGTTATTTCCAAATGTGGCAGTTCAATAATAGAACAAACAGGAAACTGAAAAGCATTACAAATTTAAACACATACTCTAAAAATTCTAACATGGGATGCAATACATCAACTACTGCGGTGACATGCAAAATGGAACACAAATACATGAAAATAATATAGTAAGCATGGCACCATAAAACAAGTAGTTTCGATGGAAAGCACATCTAGCTGAATTGCAGATGATGCCCATCTTCGTCAGGACATGACATTCCCGTGTATACATTCTTGAAAAATCATCTGTGTCTTTAATACACCTACACAAAAGTTAAACATTAAAAAACACCCTTTCTATTGGAATTTTTTATCTTAAAACAAATATGAAGATAATAAAACCTAAATTGAAGAAGAACATACATGTAAACAATACAATCATTCATACATCATTGTTATATATAAAAAAACAAGTGATCTGAAGATCCCGAAAAAGGACCGGTCCCTCAACGCTAGGTCAGGACATGTAAAGTGACTAGGGGGAGAAAATCTAATTACCGTGATCTCAAACCCTTCGGGGGTGGGCCCAGGAGCCTGACAAGAAGTCCAGGAAGTAACAATCCGGCCACACCGAAGACAAATCTCAAATGAATTCGATCTGTAATATAATAAAAAAGAAGAATGACCACGTGTGGTCATGAAATTTCTCTGTAGAAGAGCTCGAGTGAGATAAAAGGAGCCCAAAGAAAGGGTAAAACTTAGCTCCAAATTAAACAGACATTTGAAACCCAACATGAGACCACCAGTGTGATGGAAATAAATCACCAGTATTAGGAATAAGTGATAAAGAAGAGAGAAAACCCTAGACTCCAGAAACAGATGAGAATAGTACATAAACAGCATCCAAAATGTTCTCGGTATACTCATGCACAAGTCACATGAAACATTGTTGTGCTCACCTATAATCAAAGTTACATCTGTCAATCGAGTACCCTCAATTGGTCTTTCCTTGGTCTGTGGTACGGCCTCAAATGCATGAGCAGTTCAGGATTTCTGTAGATTCCCAAAAGAGGTGAACCTCACAATGTCATTCAAGACTAAACAAAGTCTATGGAATAATGGCAGACACAAAGAGCTGGTAAGTCATTTAATGTGCCCCAAATGCGATTGTACATAAACTTACTTTGTACATGTGAACCGACTATATGAGAAAAAGGAGAGAAAGAAAGTCAGTCCGGCTAACTAATCCAAATCAGTTTCCTCCACCAATAACATAACATAAAAATAGCATCGCCAGGCTGTTTAAAGAAATAATAAGATTTGCGCGGTCAAAGGAGATCGTAAAATACCCAAATGAGCCTAGTCCAAGACCAGAAGCAAAGAAAATTCTGTCTAGCTAGCAGTTGTGGAACACTCACCTCTACAAAAAAGGCCTTAAACGCCAGTGCAGGAAGTCGGAAACTGAACTTCCTGCGTTTGTGTTCAACTGGAGTTAAATACGCCAAAGGGCGTGTCAAAGCTGGCATCACGAGCGTCTCAACTCGAATAAGCCATACGCGCCGCGGTAGGGCGTGTCTAATATGACACCACGCGTTGCACGCGGTAAAGGAAGCTGAGCAAAGCATTACAGCCTTAGGGGCACAGCGGTCTGCCGTCTCAAACGAAATGACCCGAAATTATCCAATCCACCGAAAAACACGTTTAAATTGACACGATGAATCGTACAATAAAACAAACCAAAACGCAAGGCTGGGGCTTGCAGAGCACCAATAAACATGAATCACGTGACATAACACGTGGTCCAATATAAACAAGCTCAAAAAAGCGCTTGTATTAAATTAGCAGCGTGTGGTAGACAGTGTTCACAAACCGCATTGCCATGGTTATCGACCAGAAACACATACTGTCCATGAATTGGGTACGGTGGAGTGCCCAAACCAAGACAATAGTTGCAAGGCAGAAAACCACAAAGATAGCCAAAGGGCTAAAGGTCCAAAAAGCTGGCTCTCAAGCTACAGATCCGAGAACTACCTTGGCATCAGGGGTCTATTGAGATAGCGCATGCCATTCTTCCTGGGCATTCAGGCCAAGTATATGACTTTGTTTGTTAAATATCCACCACTGTTCCCTTCAGGATCATTTTGTGGCTATGGCATAATAGTCTGGTCCCATGACTTTTTCTAAGCACCACCAACGTAAATTTTCACAGTCATGTTGATGTTCGACAAAGTGAACAATTAGAGGTGAAGAAAAATTGCGAGTCCTAATTCTGGACTTATGTTCAGAGATCCTCAATTTAATGAGTCTAGATGTTTTCCCTATATATGTCTTGTCACATGGACACATAATCATGTAAACCACGTTTTTGGAATTACATGTGGTGTGATCCCTAAGTTTCCAGACTCTATGATTGATGGTAACAGTATTGGTAGCTGTAGTGGATCCGCACTGGCAACAATTGCCACATGGGTAGTTCCCAGTAACCATTTCCATTCCCCACATCTCGGTGATGGTTTTAGGTGCTCGGGTGGTCTGCAGTCTGTCTGCCTGAGATAACCAACTCTTCAAATTCCTGCCCTTTTTAAAGGCATACATAGGATGTACCAAAATGGACATATTCATTTGAAGTAGATGCCAATGATTGGTGATTACCTTTTTAATTTTGGCATGGTGAGTGCTTTAAGTCATAACGCAAACCAAGCGCGATTGGTTCTGGGTATTGCGAGTTTTTTTGGCCAACAGTACTTCGCGGTGTTGGTGTCTTGCCCTTTTACGGGACTGTCACAAAATGTGAGCTGGATAACCTCGCTGAGATAATCTGTTCTCTATAATGTTAGATTGAGACACAAAGTCTTTCTTAGCCGTGCAGTTCCTCCTGGCACTTAGAAATTTAGCGTAGGGAATGCTTTCCCTTAAAGATTGTGGATGAAAACTATCAAAGTGGAGGATCATGTTTTGGTCCGTAGTCTTGCGGAAAAGATCCACAATGATAGCACCGTCCTGAATTTTAAGTATCAGATCCAGAAATGAAATCCACATACTGTCTGCTGACATAGTAAACTTGAGGTGGTCATTCAATGAATTGATCCAAGTCAGAAATTGTACATGGTCTCCCTTAGTTTTGTCCCACACGATAATAATATCATCTATGTATCTTTTATAGAAAATAATTGATTGCAAAAAGGGATTTGAGATGTCAAATATGGAGACCTTCTCAAAAGCCCACATAAAAAGGGTCGCGTAATTTGGGGCAAATGCTGCACCCATCGCAATACCTTTATCTTGTAGGTAGAAACTCTCTTTAAACCTAAAGTAGTTCTTGGTCAGGGCAATTTTAAGCAGATCCACAATGAATTCACTTGGAACCATCTGAGGATCATCTCTGAGGTCCAAGAAGCATTTGATAATGGGCAATGACTCTGACTGAGGGATATTCGAATATAATGATTCAACGTCAAGTGTAATGAACAAGTTTTTGTCTGGATCAAAAGGTAAACCTTCCAATAGCACAATGGCATCGGTGGTATCAGCCAAATAGGTAGGTCTACTGGCTGCCAAGGGTTTAAGAAAGTAATCAATATATTTTCCTAAAGGTTCTAGAATGGAACCACAAGGGACACTATCGGTCTACCCGGGGGATTAAGTATATTCTTGTGTATCTTTAACAAGATATAAAACAAGGGAGCACGTGTTCCTTTACCAGTAAGGAACAGGAATTATTTGATGCTCAAAATCTCTGCATCTTTAGCCCATGTCATCAGGGCAAAAATTTCACTTCGTATGGTATCTGTCGGGTCCCCCTTGAGTTCAGAGTAAAAAATGCCATTGTCCAGTTGTCTTAATACTTCTGAATCATAAAAAGATGCATCACAGACAACCACCCCTCCGCCTTTGTCGGCCTGTTTGATAATGATGGAAGTGTCTCTTTTGAGTTCTTGCAGGCAAGACCATTCTTTTTTGGAACAGTTGTAACATTGATTCAACTTAGAGTCACCTTGGACTGGAAAGATAGAGTGAAAATCACAAAGCACAGCGCGTTCAAAGGTGATCGTTTCACTAGAAACCATCTGAGATGTAGGCATGAAAGTGGATTTAGGCTTAAACGGAGTATTGTTGTTTTCTAAATTACTCCCGTTTGTACCGAAATGGTCTCTCAGCCGGATTTTTCTGAAAAAGCTGCGGCGTTCTAATTCAAGATCCATCTGGCTGGGATTCTGCATGGGGATGAAAGAGAAGCCTTTCTCGAGCACTGAAATTTCGTTGGTAGTAAGTATCCGTTTCGAGATGTCATAGACTGCCGATGCATTGGTTAACGTTTGTACGACCTCCTCCTTGTCTGAAACATATTCTCTATAGGCGGGGGTCCGGCATCGGCGGGAGGAAAAGGGAGGTTCGGTGGAGGGAAGGCCTGGTAGGGGCCCTGAGGAACATACATAGGCATCTGCATGTACTGTTGGTAAGGCCAATTTTGGCGTCCTCTTCTACCTCTACGTGAGCCTCTATTCCATTGGCAACCTCTTGGGCCGCATGTGTTTTGGTTGGGGAAGAACCACTCCCATCTGAGGAACTATCTGAGAAGGTAACTCTTTTTCTATAATGCTGCGGGCCCTGATTGGGATAAGAAGGGTCATTTCCACAGGCCTGGCCCTGCATAGTCAGGGAGGGCTCAAATACGGGTAGGCAATCTCCTTAGAAAAAGTGGAAATGTCTTTCCTGAGTTTATCCATCTTTTTAGCAGTGGTAAGTTTGATACACTCTTTAGTATGCTTGTCTATCAAGTCAAGCTTTTCTTTAATATTTAGGATTGTCGTGTCTAGAGCAAATACAGCTTCAGCTTTATCGATTTCATTGCCGACGAGTATACTTTTCTTGAGGGCCGTATTGATGGTTAATAGCATCCATTCTCTACTGCATTTGGTGCCTACCCCCGAGAAAGCTGTTTTATATTCTAGATCGTCGACAAAAAGACAATGTTCATTCCTCACTAAGAGTCCCTGTGGTATAATATTTTTTTTTAGATATTCAGTAAGTAAATGCCCATGCATCTCCGTCCTAAATTTCTTCTTTCTCAATTTAAGGATGCCTTCGCTAGTAACACCCGTATTGGATTCTTCTCCTGTGGTCTCAGTTAATGACTCAAAGAAAGACGGCACACGAATGGCTTCTGCTAATTGTTCATTGCTGAACGAGTAAGTGTCTGAAGCAGTCATAATAAAGATAACACAAGTCCAAAATAGGATAAGACAATACAAAGTGAAAAATCAACACAAAAAGCAAAAAGAATTACAAAAGCAGAAGGAAAAAAGTTTACAATGCAGAGAAAACCAAAGAAAATGGCCCCCTATATATCTCACTCGAAGCAAAAACCAATGACAGAGAAAGGAGCCTCACACTGGAGTCAAATAGGAACCCACGCAGTGAACCCACTGCACTTATCACAACAATATAATAGATGGGTACCCCTTACGTCGCTAGCAAGAGGGGAAGCAACTAGCAACAAAGCACAAGAATCAAGCCAGCGGATATACAAGCAAGGACCCTGAAAGGAGCACAATCCCACCAGCGGAGTCGGGAACAGACCCTTAATCAACCCCTCAGATCACTGCACATGAATCACAACAGTATTATTTAAATACATTTCTTTATTAGATTAGAAACATTAAAATTATTATTAAATAAGTTAGAGCTCATACATGAATAAGAGTAAATATATGACATACAATTGTAAACACAAATAAAGTGCATAATGTGAAGCAAATACTAATTTCCAAAAAAGACTGCTAAGAACCCAATGCCAATCACAAATTGGAGAGCAATCACAATCATCCCCAAATATATCTGGATCAGTGCCAGTGAATTGGACACACTCGGGAGACGGGAATCTCTCGAGTGAAAAATCTGGTCAACTGAACAAGTCTGAATGATTTAGAAATACATTCATAGGCTGGTTAAATCCTAAAAATGGCAGGAAAGAGGTTTGTTATTTCCAAATGTGGCAGTTCAATAATAGAAGAAACAGGAAACTGAAAAGCATCACAAATTTAAGCCCATACTCTAAAAATTCTAACATGGGATGCAATACGTCAACTACTGCGGTGACATGCAAATTGGAACACAAATACATGAAAATAATATAGTAAGCATGGCACCATAAAACAAGTAATTTCGTTGGAAAGCACATCTAGCTGAATTGCAGATGATGTCCATCTTCCTCAGGATATGGCATTCCCATGTATACATTCTTGAAAATCCATCTGTGTCTTTAATACACCTACACAAAAGTTACACATTAAAAAACACCCTTTCTACTGGAATTTTTTATCTTAAAACAAATATGAAGATAATAAAACCTAAATTGAAGAAGAACATACATGTAAACAATACAATCATTCATACATCATTCTTATATATAAAAAAACAAGTGATCTGAAGATCCCGAAAGAGGACCGGTCCCTCAACGCTAGGTCAGGTCATGCAAAGTGACTAGGGGGAGAAAATCTAATTACCATGATCTCAAACCCTTTGGGGGTGGGCCCAGGCGCCTGACAAGAAGTCCGGGAAGTAACAATCTGGCCACATCGAAGACAAATCTCAAATGAATTTGATCTGTAATATAATAAAAAAGAAGAATGACCACGTGTGGTCATGACATTTCTCTGTAAAAGAGCTTGAGTGAGATAAAAGGAGCCCAAAGAAAGGGTAAAACTTAGCTCCAAATTAAACAGACATTTGAAACCCAAAATGAGACCACCAGTGTGATGGAACCACTAAGTGCGTGTTAGGCCTGGAGGTAGTGCAAGGGTGACTGATCAGGAAAGAGCCTAGTACATAATGAGACTGTCGGTAGCCAAGCAAATGGTCTTTACAGCAGTCAGGTAGGTCACCAGGGGAGGGAGAGAGAGAGAAAGCAGAGAAGAGGAAAGTTCTGAGCTGCTTCCAGAACTTTAGGTGGTCTGGCTCGAGTCTGAGAGGGGCAGAGAGGCCATTCCATAGGGAGGCACCTGCAAAGGAGAGAGCTCTACCCCACACTCACTGCCTGGAGAAGCATCTAACCCTTAGAGAGTTGGACATAGCTGAGCAAAGGGCTCGAGAAGGAAGGTATTTTGGAACGAAGCGTTTAGTGTGGGCCCCGGCCCCAGAAAGCCTTCTGGACAATCCAATGGGCCTTGAACTTGATCCTTGCAGCCACAGGGAGCCAATGGAGAGATTTCAGGGCTGGAGAGTGTTGCGTTATATTATGTGGTCACACTCAATTCAGGGAGTTACTTTCCCCCAAGCAAGGTTGCACGCACCCAAAGCGCTTATACAGATTCAACGTTAGTGAGGCCTCCCACTTATTTCACACCACCAAACAAATAGCCTATGGACCACTAATAAGCTAGGAACCAGGCCGGTGTATAGTAAGAATAGATATATTTATTTAAGGTTTGACAAAATGGAATAGCAACCAAAAACCTCAACCACCAATACTGTGACACTACACAAATCACCAATTCAAATTTCTTGTACCAATTGACTACTTATATTTCTTTTTTTTGTAAACTTTATTTTATAGAGAGTCACTTCAGAAGAGAGCTGTTACAGATTCAGCAGAGTAATATAGCATGTACAACAGATCAGTGTTTTGGCACACAGTAAACACCATAGGATTGTTCAGGGTGTTGCAGCGGGTGTGAAGTCATTCTCCGATATCATATTACACAGGTATGCCCTGAATGGGGCCCAGATATCCTTGGGGTGGCAGGTTGCCAACACAGTTAATAAAAATTGCTCTTCGCATTCATTTACCATTATAAGGTCCTTGAGGAAGTCTATCCTACGAGGTGCATCAACAGATTTCCAACATTTTAATATACAGCGTTTCACAACCACACAGGCAACATTAAATAATCTTCGGGTAGTCTCTGCCACCTTGTCACTGTCTCCAAATAAGTATTTCATGGGAGATAGGGAAGCTGGGATCGCTGGGATTTCCTCCAGGGTGTCTGCAACCTCGCCCCAAAATCGTGCCACAAAGGGCCACAACCAGTACATATGAAAAGCATCCGCATATTGCACGTCACATTTCAAACATTTCCCTGTGCACCCCTCCACAATTTTGGTTAGCTTGGCAGGGGTGTAATGTAGCTGATTGAGTATTTTAAATTGAATCAATCGCAATCCAGAGTTCAGGGATACAGATCTAGTTAATTGACAATATCTAAGCCATTGACCTTCACTCAGTTTGACACCCAAATCTCGTTCCCAAGTTTCCTTCATGTTATTACAGGAGCTTGTGTGTCTTTGAACTAGGGCATACAACAGCAAGACTCCTTTCCTCCACCCCTCAGTTGCCGCTATAGCTCTCATGCATTCATGAGTAGGAGGTTCCGCAGGGAATGTTGGCCACCTAGCAGCAAATGCAGCCTTCATGAGATGGTATTGGAATCTTTTAAGTTGTCCCCCACCCACCGTATCAACAAAATCTTTCAATTCAACATACATGCTCCCGGGGAACATGTCTCTCTTTCTAAGCTGCTTGGTCTGGTCCCACAGCCTTTGCACGTGGGGTAAGGTTTGGGAAATCCCACATTGGGATTTCCAGGTTGTGTGGATTCTCTAGCCCACTCCTCTTATATATTTTGGACCATGCGTGCACTGTGGCTCTCACTAGATCAGATTTGCAAGAATCTTTATAATTGGAGCTAAAAATGATCGATCGAACATCCGAGGGGGAGGCAGCATATTTCTCTATGGGGATATGAGCAACTGTGTCTGCTGGATCGAATCAATGTTTGGCGAATTGTGCCTGAGCCGCTAAATAATACAATTCAAAGTTTGGAGCTGAGATGACACCACACGAAAATGGCTCCACTAGTTTGGCCCACTTCATCCTGGCAGTCTTCCCACCCCACACAAACGAGGTTGCAAGTGACTGGAGTCTCGTGAAAAAAGCTTTACCGGGCCAAATGGGTATATTACAAAAACAGTAGAGTAGTTTCGTTAGGATCACCATTTTAAGAAGGGCCACTCGACCATGAAGAGAAATTGGGAGCTTGGTCCACAAATATAATTTAGTTGTTAGTGTCAACAGGAGTTTCCTCATAATTATCCATATATAATGTATGTTTGTTGTTGGACACAACAATTCCCAGATAACGGACCCATACAGGGGACCATTTGAACCCACTCATATCAGCAAGGTCATGGGTAGCCAGAGTTAGAGGAAACAGTTCAGACTTGGAAACATTAATTTTATACCTGGAGTACTCGGCCAACGTGTGGATATCTGCCATAATGGGCCCCAGGTTGGTTTTATGGTCATGGATATAGAGCAAAGTGTTGTCCGCATATTATCTGTGGGGTTCCTGTCATTCTGATACCCCTATGTGCATGATGTCTCTGGACAAATTCTGCCATAGGTTCAATTGTCAGGGGGAATAGTATGGGGAAGAAAGGACAACCTTCTCTGGTACCCCTACCCAGAGAAACAAGAGTGGACATGGTAAAATTAGTGAGGACTCGAGCTGCCGGGGTAGTGTAAAGCAGTCGGACACATCTATGGAAGTACTTCCCCAAAGCCAAACAATTTGAGCACTGTGAATAAATAGGACCAAGACACTGAATCAAAAGCCTTCTCGGTGTCCAGACCTGCAACCGCTGCTTTAGCCTTCGGATTGATCTGGGCCATTGTGCCAAAAAGTCGTCGTAGATTCAAGGCCGTGGATCGAGTAGGGATGAAGCCTGCTTGGTCGGTGTGAACCAGTGTGGGCATATGTGGTAGGAGTCTGGTGGCACGGATTTTGGCAAAAATCTTGGCATCCGTGTTTATCAGGGGCAGGTGGCCTATAAGAGGACATGTCATGTGCGCGGTGTCAGGGTTTAAGGAGTACAGTAATCACAGCTTCACGCATGGATTCCGGGAGTGTGCCACCCTCCATTGCCTCCTCCCAGACCTTCAATAGGACTGAGGCTAACTTTTCATGGAATTCCTTATATAGTTCAGCAACCAGACCATCTGAACCCGGCGCCCTCCAGGTTGTTAACGCCTTAGTAGCAGCAGTTACTTCTTCAGGTGTTATAGGTAGCTCCAGCGTGAGCTGGGTATCGGGGTAAAGGACTGGGAGCCCCAGTCTCCGCAGGTAGTCAATTATCTTGTCTGTTGTTTTAGTGTCATGGTTGGAGTACAGGCTTTTGTAAAATTCGACAAATGTGGCATTAATGTCCTCATTATGATTCACCACCACGCCCTGTGCGGTCTGAATGCTAGCAATTGGATTGTGGTAGCTTTCTGCTTTAAGCATGTTGGCCAGAAACATACCCGCCCTGTTGCTTTCACCGTATCTACGGGCACGGGCAGGGGTTGTTGTGTACAGGACCTCTCCATCAGTCAGCTTATTAAATTTGCGCAGCGTATCGTAAATATCAGAAAGGGTTTTTTATTATGTGCAGCGCTGTGTTCTGTCTTGAGCCTTGCTAGTTTAGTTTCCATCGTTCCCAGTTCTTTCCTGATGGTCGTCAGCAAACTGGTAGTCTTAGCCATGATAATGCCACGTATCCATACTTTAAACACCTCCCACAAAATAGGGTGAGTGCGCATTGAACCCTCATTTAGTTCAAAGAATTCCTCTCAATATGAAGTGAATCACATACATGGCGGTCTCTGAGTATGGCCGAGAGCATCCTCCAACATCTAGTCTGTGGTGTGACATCTCATAAGGCAAGGGTTAGGGATATCGGGGAGTCATCTGAAAGGGTACGGGGATGGATCTCGTAAGCAGTTATTGCGTCCGAAAGGGCTGATCTAATAAGCCAATAGTCTATGCGAAACTCTGAGTCATGGACAGATGAGTAGAACGTATATCGTCTTTCAAGCGGGTGGAGTGTTTGCCATGTCTCTGTCAAGGATGTTTGTGCCATTATCTGTCTCAGGGTGGACAAAGCCTTCATGATCCCCATACAGAGGATCGATCAAGTGATACATCCAGGATCATGTTGAAATCACTCCCCACAATATTAATGCATCATCTGCTACATCAAGCATATCTAGTATTGTTCTGTAGAATTCCGGGTCATCTACGTTTGGCCCATAGGTGTTGATTATTACCAATGAGCAGCCAGCTACCTACCCTTGCACCAACACAAATCTGCCCAGGACATCTATCGTGCTATCTAAGTATCAAAATCCCAATGCCAGGTGGATTGGCGTAAGAACCCTCTAGTTTGGGCAGAGTAATCCGTCTTGTATCTGAGTGGACCCCAGCGTGAGTGAAAACTGGAATTCACATTTCAGAGTGCATGCGTCTCCTGGAGTAACAATATCTGTGGGCTATGCCGTGTTATATATGCAGCAACCTTCCTGGCTTTAACTGGGTTATTCAGCCCTCGCACATTCCAGGATAATAATTTGACAGTCAACCCCCTGTCAGCATGTGGTTTACGTGCCTTTTATCACAATACTCTTCCTAATGTAGCAACGTGTCCCAGTTGATCGGACAGCCCCTGAGGTGATATAGATCTCTGATTTTAAACCTTTAACAACCCCAACAACCCCCAGTCTAGTATAGAGGGCAAACCGTCTTCCCGTTTCCCTCCCACCCCCACCCACACCATCAACCCCAACATGATGATGAAACCCTTTCCTCAACTTTTGGAACTCTCCGGAGGTGCAAATGTTGCAGCCCACTACTGCACAGCTGAGTCCAGCCATCCGGCCTATACAAACAAATGTAAATCGATGCCACCCAGACATCCCTTCACAGTATACATATCAAAAGGATTTTGCAAAAGACATGTTTAATCAGCCAGGTCTCTCCCATCAACAGCTGGGTAAAGTGGACCCTTTTGATCTCGTACCTGTCCTCGAGGTGGAAGTGGGATTGTGGCCTCTATTTAATTGATTGCTTCCGTAGGGTGTTCAAAAAAGTGTGCATGCCCCCCATGCTGTATGCGCAGCTTTGCCAGGAAAATCAATGCATATGGGATCTGTCTCAGACAAAGTTGTTTTTTGACTTGGTCATGTGATTTTCTTTGGGTTTGTACTCCCGCGGCAAAGTCTGGATAAATATGAATGTTGTCGCCATCATGTCGGAAGGGTCCCATTTCCCTCACCAAGTGTAGAACCATGTCTCTCTCTCTGTAGTTCAGCAGTTTGGCGATTATGGTGCAGGGGGGCTCCAGGGTTGGGCACAGGGGCTAATGTGCAATAGGCTCTTACTTCCAGAAAGTGGTCAGAGAAGGCGCTCTCACCAAACAGAGATTTCAGGAGTGTTTCCACAGGTATCTCCATGGGGCCCTTGCAGAAGGACTCCACCACGCCCACTATGCAAACATTATTACGCCTTGACCTGAATTCCAGGTCATCGCACTTGCCATGTAGTTTGCTCATCTCACCTTTCAGCCCTATAGAGTCTTCGTTGGTGCTGATCCTTGTCTAAGCCTCCGTCATCCGTGCACTCTCTTTGTCAACGCAAGCCTTTAACAAGCCAATGGTGGTGACAATATCATCCAGTGTCACATTAACGGACATCAATCTGCTCTGCACAGTTGCAATGAGCGGAACATATCTGGAGTTCTTGGAAAAGGTCGTCGGAGGGTCAGCTGGTGGTGGTGGCATTGTGATTAGGGTTTGACTGCTCGTAAAGGAGTCTATGGGTCCGTTATTTTCTTCTTGGAGTTATTTCCTTTTGTCATCACCAAAAAGTAGGATTATTGCTATTGCACAGTCCGCAGAGGGGCTGGTGCGAGCTAGTACACACGGCAAGGCCAGGCTATTCCAGTTGTTAAGTATATCTAAGCAGTCAATGCCAACATGTATCCTCGCTGAATAGCTGGTGGGTATCAAAGCGTATAGGCAGTGAGACGCTCAGATGAGGAGTTGTCACTGTAGTTCCCTCGCCCCGTGAAGATGTGTGGCTATAAAGATGACATGTGCGTAGGGCACCATGTCAGTGCATACCTTCCCCACCTCAAAGCCGGATTGACCAGGTGCATGATGTAATATAAGTGATTTCAATCCGGCACACACCAAAATCACACCCGGAATGTAGTGCACAAATGAAACCCTTATTTATTTGTATCTATAAGTTCAATATTGTGAATGATATACTACTCATATCACACCCTTCTCCTGAGACCCCCCCGGTTACACTGAACCAGGAATCAGGTTAGTTTGCAAAGGTAAATATTTATTTAGAATGTAATCAAAATATATTTTAATAGGTAAACAACAATCACCATTGGGTTGACAGAACACTGAATAATATATTTAATGAACTAGGAATCAAGTAATGAGCACAAAAACAAATGCAGCACAGCAAGGAATACTTTTGAATTGGTTTGGAACAGATGGCACTATGGTTAGGGGTTCCCCCTGCAACACCCCGCAACCCCCCAATAGGCAACTAAATAGATGTAGCCTGGCTGTTCTGGATACTCTATTTCTTCCTGGGATTTACTTTTCTTAATCAAATCAATAAGAAGTTATGGTTTAATAACACAGATGAGAAAAGAGACAGCACAAAGATAGTTCTAGCAATACTATGGTTCTGAATTAAAGATGGGATGGGTTTGAGATTGGGATCATACAATGCAGATATATTATGGGTCACAGTTCTTCCTATTAATACTCACAGAATAAGTTATTAAATTGTACCGTCAGTTCTGGTCATGGATTGGAGATGTAAAGGAAGGACAGGACATCAGGCGCGGGACTGGATCAGCTAGGCCGGTCACCAGATTTGCACAGGATATGTCCTTCTTGTTTGTGGGTATTTCAATCAGCTGGATAGCATGTTCCTCGGGAAAGTCCTGTGGTAGCAAGCCAGAGAGTTTCAGGATATTAGTTCAAAAGGCCTTCCCACACCACAGCGCTTCACTGGGTTGTGAGAAAAAGTTTGAGAAATTAGGCCTTGCAGAAAGTCAATAGTTCTCTACTGCTGCAAGAGTCTTGGCATCTGGATCTGGAAGGATGTTAAAGATGGATGTAGAATGCTGGATCAGAGTGCTTTGCCGGAATCAGGAAATTGAGTGAATCAGTGAGTCCCTATGTGTTGTCAGCTGTCTCTATTTTTCCTTCCAAATGACATCACAAAATGGGTGTATGGGCCGGCTTAACTAAGCTCGTCCCTGTGAGCTGGGATTGGATCAAAACCTCATCTCTGCCTTGCATCTGAGTGATTGGATCAAGGCCGGATGTTGTCACATTTTATGGTTTGCTTTACAGTCCTTAGAAACCCCCCTTTAGCCACTGGTCTCAAAATCGGATTTTATCCTAAATAAATATTTCTACATTGGTCACCTCTACACAAACACACACACAGATTCCATATTTAATGTAGTAGCTGTTCCTCAAAATCCCACAGCTGTGGGATCTTGTTTCATCTTTCTACAGAATGTTGTCCTTTTTGCCATGGAATTATTCTGCAGGGGAAACCCCACACTTTGGTGATATTCCCTCCTACTAAGTGAGGATATGAGATATTTATTTCTACAAAAGGAAGGAACAGTCAACACATTCCCCTCCGATAGCAATTACAACACACAGCCCTTGAACAAATATAGGCTGCATTCTGTGTTTCAAATCATCATCAGAAAACATTTTCTTCACAAAATATCATTTTTAATATATTAATCTTTTGTTAAGCACAGGTAATACAAAAATTATTAAAACACATATACACAACACATAGTCATATACAAATTAAAAACACTACCACCTCACAGTATCGCAACTAGTATGCTGACAAAGCCCACACAATGGAAAATGAGATTTATTGAGTTGCCAATAGTGTGGTATGCTGGTTGAATATTTCAGCATACTAGTTGCGATACTGTGAGGTGGTAGTGTTTTTACTTTGTATATGACTATGTGTTGTGTATATGTGTTTTAATAATTTTTGTATTACCTGTGCTTAACAAAAGATTAATATATTAAAAATGATATTTTGTGAAGAAAATGTTTTCTGATGATGATTTGAAACACAGAATGCAGCCTATATTTGTTCAAGGGCTGTGTCTTGTAATTGCTATCGGAGGGGAATGTGTTGACTGTCCTTTTTGCCATGAACACAATGTCCAAACTTTCTGCAACTTTACACAAATGTGTGTGTTTACAATAGGGATGTGTGTGTAAAGATTCACAATTTTAGCATTAAAACTGTTCACATAAAACCACATATATTGCCATTCCTGTCCTCAATATGTTACACAGTTCTACCGCTTCTTAAAACGTGCAGCCAAAAATTAGATGAACAAATCTGTCCTTTGTATATTTTTCACCACTTTGAATCACAAGTTATACGTCTTTAAAAATTGTTCATTTTTCATGCTTAAAAGCAAATGGTCCTGTCCCTTTGTCTCTCCTTGCAGTCCAGGAGCTGCCACATCCCTTGGGAGTTCCTTCCAGGAGCAGTTTACGACCCCTTTCACAACTCGGTTTCCTGGGCTGACGGGTCTGCTATTGTTCATTTTATTTCTGTAGACAAGAGTCTGGTCTAACCCACAATTATCATCCACTAGTGTGTTTCTATTGAGAGGATTTCCCCTCCCCTTGGAAGAAACCTGTTTTTCCACTTCCAAAGCGTTGCAGCTCAGACAGGCTAATTCATTCTTAATTAAAAATCCAGCAAAAAACCAAACTTGTTACATCAAATCACATAAATACATTACTTTCTTAGCTTTAAAGCTGTGGGATCAAAAACACAACTAAGACCTATATTCCTTTTAACAACAATCCTTTTATGTTTGCTAATCCGGCAGACTTTTAGTTTAAATACTTTGAAGTTTCCTCAGGAGCTCATCTGACAGCTGTCATTCACAGGCAGCCCACATATTCTGACTGGGGCTGTCAGTTTACAGACAATGGGCCTCATTACGGCTTTGGCGGTAGCCATGCCGCTATTGGCGGCATGGCTGCCACCAAAACCGGGTCCGGGTTCCCAGAATGGGGACTTACCGGGGCCATTTTGAGTTTGGAGTGCCTGGTAATTCCTCCCTTTTGGGAATCCGGGCCTGGACCTGCCCCATTCCTATCTGAGCCCCCATAAGGCTCAATGGGAGAGGGAGTTAACAATGGGCCGATTACGACCGGCCTGTTGTTAGCTCCCTGGTCTCCTTGCTGGACCCGGTAACAATACCTGGTTTTACCAGGCATCCTTACCGGGTCCCGCGAGGGGACCTCGTAATTTAGTGTAATGGGTTTAACGGGTTCGCCTCCATTAGCGGAGCCCGTTAACCCATTACGCAAAAGTCGTAATGAGGCCCAATCAGTTTTTCTGAAGAACTGTTTTGCCCTTCACATTTAGTACTTTGTATGTTCAGAATGCTTCATAAGATTACATGAATTTGAGTGCCAAACAAGATTTTGAATGTTGAGAAGTGTTGTGTTATAGGCATTTTGGAGTTTTTAGCAACAAAGCAAATGTCATTTCTAGGCACATTTTGGAGTTTCATTTGCAAAGCGCTGCTTCTCTCTCTGCACTCTGTTTGCTGGTCATGGAGCCCACTGGCACATTTTCTGTAGTGTGTGCTTTATCCCACCACTCATGCACCATTGGTGGCAGGTTGTGCATCCATCTTTTTGTTGTGTTGCAGAACGCATTTTTTGTGGGTTTTTGGCACACACAAGAATTTTGTCACCATTGTTGCTGTTAATTGCGCCATAATTATCAGAGTGGTGCCGCAGAGCACACCGGAGTTGGTCAATACAACCCACAATAAGACAAGTCAGTGGAACACCACTGCAAAGTTATGGGGCGTCGCCGTCCCGCTGGGGCCGTGAGGGCTCGGGTGTGGGCAGGGGACCCCCTAGTGTGAAGGTTTCTGTGTCTGTGGGAAGTGGTACATGCAAATCAACATATACTTATTGCTATGCTTCGATCAGATAGTTCATGGACTCTCAGTATGGTAGTGCACTGTGCGTTACAGTCATCTAGCAGGGGGTATTCAGCACCACAAGTCACGATTTACAGGTGGTAAAAAATATGGTACTCAGCTGACCCCCGGTGTTTTGGTACTTCAATTTGTGTTTTGTATCACAAAGTAGGTTGCTCAGAAATCACCTGACACCTAGAATGGATTGGGCACTTCCTCGTATGACTGTTCTCCCAGTTCTCTATCAGGATATATGCTTAGCCACATACAAAACATGTCTGCCCACCTCAGGCATGTGCTAGGTAGCTCAGGATGTAATGGGTTGTTCATGCAGCAGCCACCGTAGATCACAGAGCCCCAGCGCAGTTGGCAGCATGGAGACGGTGGTGTGCGTCTCTTTTTGATCTCTCTTACCTGCCCCAGTCTTAGCGTAAAGCCAACGGTTGCTGTAGTGGCCGCTGAGAAGGTTGCAATATGTACCACTGTTCAGCTCCCTTTATGTGTCTCAGACACAGCGCCCAGTCTACAAGCAAGTGTCACAGGAGTGAGGGGGCAGGTTCGGGTGTAGGCTCTAGATCTTGCATCTTCGTCCAAACCGGGGGGGGGGGTGATATGATCCTCGGGCTGTCCACAAGTGCTCAGCCAGCCCTCTACTCGCCTCTTCGCTCCGGGATCTGGCCCGAACATGAGATGCGGGCAGGATAAAACACTTTCCGTGCCCGTGGGTGGCACTCGCCAGGGTTCAAGTGCCTTCAGTGGCTCCATCGAGTTCTGGCAGTCTGGGGACGGGGAAGCCCACACCCGCGAAACCCTCTCCCGGTCAGCCAGCGAGACCCGGTCGGTGGAGTCCGCCTTGGCGAGAACTACGTGCCCGCGCATGTGTTTTCAGTAGTTCTCCACATTCAAGAACGGATCTGCTCCGCCGAGTATGGCCGATGGGCTCTCACACCACTGGACGGTCCAACCACGTTTATCTGAGACTCACTGCCTCTGAGGCTGGGAGATGTACTTTCATCTTAAGGCAAGTCGCAATATGCGGTGTAGGCAGACTCGTATGGCCTTGGTCAGTTAGTAGCACTGGTACCTCCCACATCTTCATGGCCTGCCACTGCCCCTGGTGCTGTGGCACTGCGTAGAGTTTCACCGGAGCTCCCAGTCCGCTCAGTGCTCCTTAACCTCACCGCCAGAGCACCTCAGGTCATGTATCTCAGCTCATGTTAACAGGATCAACATGATACCTCGGGTAGGTCTTCTGCACCATTTCACATCTGTATATTATGTGAATTTATGTAGTCGGGTGGCTCCAGACAGGTTATTTTCAAAAAAGGATTATCAGCCGTAGTGGAGATCTACAGCATGGCTGCCATCTCGTGTGCGAGCTACAGCCCCCCCCCGACTACTTCTAATGAACTAACAAATACTATTACACACAGGTAACATTTTGAAGTTGGCAGTCACAATTTACATCAGATTTAATTGCAAATTAACCAATTGAAAACCTTCAAAATACAATGGAAAAATCGTTTTGGCTTTATTTTGAGAAAGCTAATGTTTGAGAAACAATCCTCAATGGAAATATAATTTTGGCTTTATTTTTAGAGAGGCAATGTTTGGAAAAGGAACTCAAATGGGGAAATCGTTTTTCAACACACTTTCAAGCACATGCAGTGCTTTGGGGATTCTGTTTTTGGGAGGCACAGGAATAAATCAAATTAAAATTTAGTTTTGCACACTTTACATTCACTTGAATGGCAGCGGTTTAGGATTACTTCTTTTGGGATTCATGACCCCCCCTTTTGGACAGGAATCAGGGGTTTGAGGAGGACAGACACCCACGTCTTTATTGTCTATACGGCCCTAACACACTGGGCATGAACTTTATTAGTTTCAAACTCTAACAACACTCCTCCTGTGATTTTCTATATGGCAATTAATTAATTTAACTTCAGTTCAATGCACTAAGGATCTACACAGCTTCCCCACTCCCCACAATTTAATGGAAGGGATTAAGGCAGGTAGTTCCCAAACCAAATTCAATTTAAATGGATAGGGTGATTTTCTACAGTGGAATTAATTTGGATTCAGTTTAATGCAATGTGCCAAAGGCCTACCTAGTTTCACCTCACCACTCACTAATAGAAAGAGATAAAGTCAGGTAGCTCCCCATACAACTGACGGCCTTGGGATATATGTACTTACGTGGAAGGCCTTGATTATGGGGCACCAAGAGAAACAGCAGGGCTTCTTTGAAGAAAGCATAGATCTGGTCAAGAGCTTCAGTCAAGGATTTTCTCCTGCACCCAAACTTCCTCTCTCTCCTCTGATCGGGTCCCCGCTAGCTTCTAGATTTCCCTGTCACTGTCTACAATACAAGGAATGAGGCCTCTCTGCCAGTTGTTCCTTGCAAGAGTCTGGCAGTATACTTCCTCCAGGAATAAAGGGAAAAATCCCTGTTCTGATGCAAAATGGACCTCTACGATCAGATGACACTCCTACATTATCATAATATCCACAGTAAGGATTGGCTAGCACTCTCCTTTCACCTCCCACCAAGACATCCACTGGCTGCTCATAGGATCAGAAGTTGGGAGGTATTGGTTATGGAAGCTGAAGTAGGAGCAAAATTATATCATTCAAAAATGACGGGTGGGTTTTAGCTTTTTGGGTTTGAAAATCTAACAACATGGCAGCTATGCTAATTTTTCAGATAACTACATACATCTATATATTTTCTAATTCTACATTTTATGGTGAGCCGGAAAATACTCATTTTATTTTGGCACACCCTTCCTGGGCAGAGCCACAGTTTTCACCCTTCGTGGCTGTGCCAGAATAGTTACAACTCTGACACATTTCCAGTTCCTCACATGTATGAACATGCCAGAATCATCATTTTGATCATAAATTAAGTTGTGTACATGACACAAATTTTTTTTTTACATGGTCCTGGCGGGCACTTTATAACCTTTAATATGAATCCATGCTGGGCTCACTGAGACACGCAATGTTGTTTTTATTTTGGAAAATGTGTTCAATGTTAAACATGTGGTGATTCCTTATATGAGCGGTAGTTTCGTTTTTGGCCCCACCTTTTCCCCTCTAAGTTTACATTTCACCTTAAAGATGTGCCCAGGCAGTCTGCTGAGGCCAATGTTTATGCTATCCTCTTCTCCTGAACTTCAAAGAACTTTGCTTGTAGCTAATGCAAAATTAATGGGGACCTGACCTCAAAGGTAATTTCTGTTGGTCATGTTATCTGTATCACCATAATTTCAATCTCTCTCTCTCTTTGTATTTTGAACATTTGTACTGAAAACCAGACCCGTCTCCTTGGTGAGCCCAGCCACAAAGGGCTTGGGGTCAAAATGTCCACTCAGAGAGAAAAACAAGTTGTAGTGCACAATTCTGAAAGAATTGCATTTTAAATGGACAATGTGGGTACAGCTGACCGTTTGTATTGCATCTGGGACTGCTGGCAAGAAATAAACTCTCTCATTACATCATGTTCTATTAGAAATAAGTTCCGTCTGGATATTAGTTACACAGATAGGCCATAGTTACATAAGAAACCAGTGTTCACTTTTATAGAAAACAAAAAAGGTCTTTCCCTATAAATGTTGTCATTTTATGTGCTGAAATTAATTCTCTTTATTCCTGAAAACGCAATCTGTCATTCAACTTTATTTCTTAAATGTAAGGCATCATTCCTCCTTTTTAGCTTCCAAATGCCCAGTGCTTAAAACGTATCTTTTCTTTCCATGTGCAGTTTTGTATCTGTCGCATGTGCCGTTACACAATGTCAGTATCTGCAGCACGCATGTCTTTTTGGAATCCATTGGACAATGTTAGTAAAATTTCAGTTCTGAGTCACACCTTTCTTCATGTGAGTGCCTGTACATTCTAACAAAATGGAGGGAGGCCCATTCTCACTCATTCACTAGGCCTTATGTCAAAATCACTGTTTTGTACTGCCTTTTACATTTCAATGGAATGCTACACTTATCCAGATTCACTCTCACAATGGTGCCTATCATGGCCTCCCCATCTCTGTTGCTCTGGGGCTGTCTTTTTACCCCACAACCCCCCCCCCCCGTGGGTCTTTGACTCGGTCGAACTGTAGAAAAGAGCAAGGGATAGTGGGGTTTTTGTTTTCTTTTTGCTTTTGCTTATTCCATTAATTTCCACATTGGAACAAGTCCGCTCTTTTCCTTTCCTGAGGGAGTGGCGCTATGGTCTGCACTGCACTCTTTTTGGATTTTGGGGTTTGGTCCAGGAACTCCTCCCTTTCTAGGCTCTCCTACCTCCAAGCAGTGAAGGTAAGGAGTTATTGAATCTGCTGATAGTAAAAGAGTGATTAAGTATTGTATACAGTACTTCTTTCCCCGGTAAATAGGCATACAAAATGACAACAAACAACAGTTTATACAATGCAACCAAATATTAACATTGATTTAATTTGAAATACTCAATTGGACAACATTATCTTTCTCTAATTATGGTAAATTCCTTATAAGTATGAATTGTTTTACTCCCTGTAAATGTGTGATATTCTCCATCCAGGTTTCCCTTCTTTCCTTTCATTCTTCAGATGGTTCCTGGGCTCTACACTCACTGGGTTCTTCCATCAGTTATAGCACCTGTCTGGGTTGACAGCTCTTCGACTGATTGATATGGACCAATTTATCTTCCGTATGTTGACCTTTAGTGATGCAGACTTTATAGGCAGCAGGTCAGATTTTATTGTCAATTTCAAAGGCACCACGCCAAGAGGGGAGAAACTTCCGCTCTTTGGTTTGATTCCTTTGAAAATTGTACTGGTAGACCCTGTCTCCTACTTTGTAGATTTGGTAGGTTTTCATTCCTTCTGCCGACTTTTCATGCTGAAGGTGTTTCTGTGAATTCTCAATGCACTCATGCGTAGTGGATGTGTTGATAATGGTCTGCTTTTGAGTTCTGTAGAGCAGATGCTGAGGTAGCACCATTTTCCATCCACTCATGTGCTGAAATGGAGACATTTTGGTTGCAGAAGAGGGCGTAGACCTAATGACCATTAGGACAAGTGGTACAATTGGATATATCCCAACTAGGTCCAGAGTCCACCACAACATTCTTCAAGAGTCCGACAATTGTTTTGTTGTATCTCTCAACTCCCCTGCTTGAAGCTGGGTGGTAGGCAATGTGGAGTTTTGTCTTTACTCATTGTATCTACCACATCTTGACGTTATATCGATGGGTACTCCCAAATTTTTTGTTTTCGGGGGGTCTAGTCTCTAAACAGGGAGATTCTTGAGAGACAGAACAACACAACAGACTGGCTACCCCTCTCTCTTTGGTCTTTCGGCAACACAGGTGTAGGTGCTAAGATACTGTTGCTTCAATCTATAGCAATAGTTTTTGTAGTATAACAACATTTATACAGGCAAAGAATTTTTCTCATAGACCGTTAATTTATGGAGATATAAATCTTTTAATAATCAGTTAAAAACTATATGTTTTTATATGTATAAAACTTGTACATGTGTGGGCTTTTTCATACGTCACTCATACCTTTCAGAACTCTACATTCATACTGTGACATGAGGGTATAACAATTTGAATTTTCTTGTGGCATATTAGTTGTTAATAATATGCATGACAACAGGAAAAACGTTTAGTTTTTCTATAAGTCGACATATGTTTCGGCCCCTTCTATTAGTACCACCGTTGTCTACGGTAGTCTTAGGACTTGTTAGTCGGCCATCTTCAGGACAGTACTCGTTTTGTTGAAGCTTTACGTCTTCACCTCTTTTTCTTTTTCGTAAGAAAAGCCAAATCTAAAACCATAAATAATGTTTATGTTACATTGA
This sequence comes from Ambystoma mexicanum, assembly GCF_040938575.1. Classification (NCBI taxonomy): domain Eukaryota; kingdom Metazoa; phylum Chordata; class Amphibia; order Caudata; family Ambystomatidae; genus Ambystoma; species Ambystoma mexicanum. Next base: position 1,008,277,479 of record NC_090928.1, on the reverse strand, counting down.
GGATCGGTCTGTGCTCTTATACTTGTTTTTAAGATAATGGCCAGATGACTTTGCCAAGAACGTAGCACCCACCTGTGGTCGAAATATTTTGTTCTGGACCACGGAGCTAAAGTTGTAGGGTATCTTCTATTTTACCCCTTGTCTGGGGCCCTATTGAAAAGGGGACAGATGTAGGGAAGTTACTGCCTAGTATATGTGCTGAAATCAACATATCGGGAGGAGACATCCTCATTTTACATTTTGAAGAAACTTACATTAGGTTTCTTGATCTGGGTGAATCTTCAGAATTCTATGCTTGTATGCCACTAGATGAATAATGGATGTATCGCTGCTGTTTGCATAGGTGGCATCGGGAGTTAGTGCCTAAAGAACAAAGGCTCAATTAGAAGTCAATCTGTTATATTCTTCTTTCAGTTATTATCTTAAACAGTGGTGTTCTCCTCCTGTCTTGGTACACTTTTTTTGTTAATGGACAACTGATTTTGTCTTATGGATGATAGTTGAACTTCATATATCTACCCGATCTTATATGGTGTTAGAAATTGTATCTATCAGTGACTTAACAACTTTTGTTAAGCGGGCTGTGAATGTGTATGGATCACATTTCTGACTCGAACCGCGTGTTATGCGGTGATATGGGCTGCTATGTTTCACTATGTCTTATGGATGATAGTCGGACTTCATATATCTACCCGAGCTTATATGGTGTTAGAGATTGTATCTATCAGTGACTTAACAATTGATCCATACACATTCACAGCCCGCTTAACAAAAGTTGTTAAGTCACTGATCTTTTTCCAATAAATTGTCATCTTGTTAGAGGCCACTAGATCATCAATTGATTGTATTAATATCCCGTAAATTGAGTGGTTTGTTATTCACTCACAGCATGCCTCAATTTTTTCCAATTAATCAGGGATCCCACGAACCCATTCCTGACATAGTCTGAATCAGTTATTTTGTCCAGTTCTTTGAGTTGATGTTGCACGGCAGTGTGGATTGCTTGATGCACCGCCATCAACTCTGCTACCTGACTACTTCAGGGACTCATTTTGTCAGGTATTCCCAATGCCAGCCACTAGTTATTTTTCCCCATGATTGTCAACCTGGTAGGAGAACCCATCCACATAAACTGTGGGTATCCCCTGATACGTATCTTCCTCATAGAATTTGTGCGGGAAGTAAGATACACCTCCATATTGTCATTGGTGCTTAGGCTTTCACCCTCGAGACAGTTTTCTTGAGCACAGTCATCCAAGTCAGCTAATCCTTGCCTTAGAGGACTCTACTTGTTTTGGCCATATCTGACCTTGACAGGAATGCCTTTCATGGACAGAATCCAGGAAGTAATTCTGCAATTACTTACTTTGCCTGTTCAGATTTGTCACTTTATAAGTATTGCAAGGGTTGGTGAGGAGTCTCCACTATAATGTGCTCCCCCTGGATGAATGAACAGTAAGTCTGCAATGGCCACACCATTGTCAGAAGTGCATTTTCGCAAACATTGAATTTTTCCTCTACAGAGGACAAAGACTTGCTCGTGTACGAAATTACTTTGTTGACCTTGTTGTGCTTTTGGTATAATGCTGACGTTAAGCAAGTATCTGAGAACTCAATCTCCAAGAAGAACTCCTTGTTCTTTATGGGGTAAACAGAACAAGGGGCTTGGGAAAGGTTTCTCTTTAGTTGTTTTACTGCCTCAGATTATTCCAGACCCCACTGCCACTTGACCCCGGCCTTTAATAAATGGGAAAAGGATCAAGTAACCTATGTATAGTCTTCATTGAACTTTGTACTATCATTAGTGAGTCCAAGAAGGCTTCTTAGTTCTTGTAGAGTAGCAAAGTCTCTCAATTTCAATAATGCTTCCACCCTTTTTGGCTGGGGACTGAGACCTTCAGGGGTGGAGCAGCACCAGGAGGAGCTAACAGGGATAGTCAGACAGTTTGTAGCTGATGGTGCCCTGACAAGGCAGGAGGGCTGGGACAATACAGCGGCCATGAAAGTGGCCATTGAGGCCAGCACAACTCGCATCTGCAAGGAGTTGTCGGATGTGAGGCAGGTCCTTAGCCGAATTGCGGATGCCTTGGAGGCACAGCATCCTGCCCCGGGACTGGAGCAAGCAGGGACAGGCTCCTCTTTGAACTTTACACAGACCAGCCCCCTGCGCAGGTCAGCACACACCTTGTGGTGCTCAGACATGCCGCCGCCACAGACGGCAAGTGGCCAAAAGTAGCAGGGGCAGCCTGAATATGGCAATTGATGCAGAAACATGCAACATTCGATTCTACACCATGTGTGGGGGAGTTGTGGGGGGAGGGGGAGGGGAATAGAGTGTGTGGGGGAGTTGTGGGGGAGGGGAAGGAAAAAGGGGGTGTGTGGGGCAGTTGTGGGGGGAGGGGGTTGGGTAATTTGATGTTTGGAGGAGTTGTGGGGGGGTGGGGAGGGGGTGTGTGGGGGAGTTGTGGGGGGAAGCGGAAGGGGGAGGGGGTGTGTGTGAGGTGGAGAGTAGGAGCACTTGTTACTACTTACTGTTAAATACACCAGTTGTGTACCTGGAAAAATACTAGCCAAGACATTCCTTATTGTGTATGTGTTATTTATTGGTTTACAGTGCATGGTGTCCATGTACTCCCACACACAGTGCCCTCAGTCCCACATTCATGGCACCCTCAGCTCCCATGTCTCTTAGAAGTATTGGTGAATCACTGACTGGCACACAGCACGTCCCTCCTGTACATCGCCACTGCAATGTTGTACAACCACATCTTCTTCATCTTCTTCATCATCCTCTGGTGTTTGCTGTTCAATGTCAGGGGGCAGAGGCACGTTCAGTTCGATGCACATGTTGTGCAGCATGACACATGCCATGATGATCTTGGCCACATTCTCATGCCTGTGGAGGAGTGCCCCACCCGACCGGCTTAGACAGCGAAATGTGCCTTCAACAGGTCAAATGTCTGCTTGATGATCACACGGGTACGGGTATGGGAACGATTGTAGTCCTCTTCGTGCCTGTTCTGCGCGTTACAGACAGAGGTGAGGAGCCACTTCTTCAAGGGATAGCCACTGTCACCTGCATGGGTGCAAAAAAAGGTATGTGTTAGTCAATTGCTGATAGACACCTGTCCTTACCAATCATGCCTGAAGATTTCTTTTGTTCACATGCACATGTCCCTGGTTGTCAGCACACATTTTACCTTGCCACAATGTGTGCTGTGCAATGGTCTTATGGTGTGGGTTGCGTCTTCCAGTTGATACAAGGTGTAGACTCCCTTGATGTTCTGCATGCACTGTGGATGTATTCCGCTGTGTTTGTGGTCATTACGTGATGTGTAGTGATTAGTATAATTTTGTTACTGGCAGCGTTGCCAGTAGTCTCAGCATTATTTGTCATTCAGCGCTTATCATTTCCATGCTGACATGCAGCGCTACTGTGCTGGTGGCCCTGTGACAAGACGTGTATACCCTTGGTGGAATTGATTTGTGCACTCTCATGGATGCATGTCCTGTGTTGTGAATTGCTGCGGACATTTACATTGTGCATACTCACAGCATGTTGCTGGATTGTGTTACGGAGGGTGAGGTCTGAAGATGGATGGTGGACATGTTGGGCACAACAATGTGTGATGATCTTGCTGGAGTCACATATCAACTGTACATTGATGGAGGGATATAGCTTACAATTGCGGTACACCGCCTCCATGGCATGCAGGACCACCAATTCTACATGGGTGCAGTCAAGTGCACCAATACAATTTGGCAGGCCTGCCAGTGCATGCAAGCCAACTTTTGTATCAAATACCTCCTGGGCAGTCCGTGGTAGGGTTATGTAGTTCCTTGAGTGCTTCAGGAGGGCATCCAGCACTTGGTTCAGCATGCGAGAAAATAAGGGTTGTGATATGTCATGCATGTGCCCCACTCTGTGCTGGTAAGTGCCTGTGGCCAGTAAGTGGAGCACAGACACTACCTTCAGTAGAGGGGGGATGGCCGTGCATATTTCAATCAGGCTGACAATGTTGTTGTGTATCATGTCCAAAATGGTGGTGGTGGTGTCCCGGTCCAGAGGGTACAGGGTGTGGATCTGCTCAGGGGTTAGGTTGAATGGACTGGCTCTGATGCGAGGGATTGGGGGCTGCCTGTGCGGTACCACTGGCTGCACTTGTGGGGCTCGCTGGGCCTGTCTCACCCTCCTTCTCCTTCTGTGTCTCTTCTGTAGTGCCTGTTGTTGTTGCTGGTGTAGCAATGCAAGCATGTCCTCCAGCCCCAGTATTGTTACTACTAGTGGAATCATTTTGGTATGGGAAGGGGTGTGGTGTGTGGGTGTGTTCCTTTTGTGCTGGCCCAGACTCCATTGCCTCCACCTGTGCTGATTGTATGCTCCTGTGGCAGTTGGGAACTCTGCACATTGCTGTTTGCGAGTGGTTTGCGATGCCGGTATTGCCGGCATCCTAGTATCCCTTATTACTGCATTCATGATGCAGGTATTTTCATGTCCGCCTGACTTGTGATGTCCTCCTGTTAGCGTCATCCTGGTATTGCCGGACAGAAGGGCCACGTGCCCGCGCGCATGGCGGTACGGGGGAGCACGGTATCAGCGGTTGCACTAATACCGGGTTGTTGAGTCGTATTACCACAGAGCGGTATGCAGTGTCAGTAATCCCTTACCGGCATCGTTTTTCCATTACCTCCAACCTCGTAGTGACCCCCATGGTCTCATAGCGCAGGCTTGGGGACTTCAGCTCTAGCCAATCACATTTTAGTATCCATGTGGTAGGTAGGAACGGGAACCAATGGAGCCAATGGTAAGCCCATCATTCTGCAACAATGTAGTAAGTTAGATTTTGGGGAAGGGACGGGCCAGTCACCTGACATGTAAGAACAGGTAGAATAACATGTATATGTACCCATACAAGTTATTATGCTCCTGGAGGCCAATCCCACGCCACAATATGTTTTTGGAGAGAGGCCCAAGTAATGACGGAGTAGTCACGTGTTTTCTAGACAAAAATGGCCTGTGCGCCATTTATTGTGTGAGATGCTGGAATTTTCCTGAGTTCTTGTATCGATCCCTGTTGGCTGTAATAAACTGTAGTTTGAACTTGCCATTGACTGAGTCCTCTGTGTATTCTGGGGGAGGGAGTTGGGCCTTCCAAGTCTGTGAACTCCCAGCATCGCTCTGGCATACCTGGGAGTTACCCCATCACAAGCAACCAGTCAGTACAGCAGACAGGTAAGTCAGGTAGGTCAGCAGAGGACGGAGAGAGCAAAATCAAAGAGAAGAGGAACGTTTTGAGCTGCTTCCAGAACTTCAGGTGGTTCGGCTCAGGTTTGCGAGGGGCAGGGAGGCCATTCCAGAGGTAGGCACTTGCAGAGGAGAGAGACCTACACCTAACTCTCTGCCTGGAGAAGCATCTAACCCTTAGAGAGTTGCAGATAGCTGAGTGAAGGGCTATTAAAGGAAGATATTTTGGCCCTAGAACGCCTTGTGGACAATGCAAAAGGACTTGAACTTGATTCTTGCATCCACCAGGAGCCAGTGGAGAGATTGCAGGGCTGGAGAGATATGGTCCCTGGACTTGAGGCCAAGGATAGATCTTGCAGTCCTGTTCTGGATTAGTTACAGAGGGCAGAGAGTAGAGGACGGCAGATTGAGAAATAGGATGTTGCAGTAGACCAGCCTAGAGAGAACATGCCCTCTGGAGACAGTGAGCTTTTGGGGAAAAGTGAGAAAGGGAAGAGTTCCTTTGAGGAGGTGCAGCTGATACTGAGACTTCTTTTTGATGTCTGAAATGTGAGGAGAGAAAGAGAGAGTGGAGTCAAAGATGACACTATGATTTTTTGCCTCAGAGGAAGGTGAAGGAAGAGGGCCCAAAGTGGGCGGCCAGAGTGAGAGAGGGAAAGCTGGGGCAGAGGTCACAATGAGAATAATCTCTGTCTTGCTGGCATTAAGACAGAGATAGTTGGAGGTGCAACCAATCGTGAATCGTGGATAGAAAGTCAGGAATGAGAGAGAGGGAGAGAGATAGAGGAAATGAGGCTGAGAGGATTCTGAAGGGAAGCTGAGTGCCATCTGCATAACACTGAAAGTTAGAGGAGAAGGTAGAGTTGGGGTGACAATGCCTCTGAAGTGGAAACCATCGCATGTGGGGTGCCACATGGGGCTTGTCTTTATCCCTTGCTGTTCAACATATACATTCTACCATTGTGTAATGAGTTGACACTGATAGATGTCTTTCTCTGCAATTATGCAGATGATTTTCAACTGGTCCTAGAAATCACCGGGGACCACGAGAAGCATCAGCTACTGCTGGATACAATCTATCTGACCATTAAAGGATGGATGTCAACTAACTGGCTGTGTTTGAATGCAGCCAAGACAGAGCTTATGTTGTTTGGCTCAAGACTTACAAGAGCTGGCCTTAGCCAGAAGTATTCCAAATGTATCATTGATGGCAGCCAAATAAAGGTTGTGCCCAAAGTTAAAAAACTCTCGGCACCTACACGGAGGAAAGCCTGGACTGCAACGCCCATGTAGCTGCTATCACAAAAAAAAAACTAGCATCTCAAGGTGCTTGGACAAATTGCGCCTCTAATTTCAATAGAAAATAGAATTAAACTGGTGAGGGCTGTGATCCTCCCCCGAGTTGATTATTGGAATGCCCTAGTGGGAGGCGCAGCCAGGTTAGATGTTCAAGAACTACAAAAAATTCACAACTCAGCCACACGTATCATCTTTCAGATGTAATGTTCGGAACCAACCACTGCAGCACGGAAAAGATTACACTGGTTACCAGTGGCAGCTCACATCCACTTTAGACTATTAACAACATGCCACAAATGTATTTATGGGAATGCTACTGTGTATTTGAAAGCACAAGTAAGCTTATACCATCCTCAAAGAAATTTGAGATCTGCTGAGAGCTGTTCTTTGAGACAGCGCCCAGTTAAACGTGCTAGGGGCCTTGGTCGGGCCTTTCATGTCCAGGGGGCAATAGCCTGGAATGCCTTGCCATCAACAGTACGAAAAATTGAAAACCACCTTGAATTTAGAAAGCAGTTAAAACAGTACTTTTTAACCAATATGATTGATTTTGTAGTAGTTGCCTCACACTTCTGTCTCTCTGCACCTGGATGCCTACGGGCTTTGACGCAATGTAAATAAAATAACATAACATAACAGAGATAAGGTGGGTCAAAGGGGCTAAGTAGAGGTTGAAAATCCAGGGTGAGTTGATAGAGCCCTGGGGAACACCACAGGTAGAGAGGGCAGTGGCCAAGAGAAAGGGGCCATGTTGGACCTGGGAGGGGCTGTCTAAGGGGAAGGAGGTCAGCCATGCCAGGCCTTGATCTCTGATGCCCTTGTGCTCACGGAGTCGATTGATCAGGATGGCATGGTTGGCCTTGTCAAAAGCAGAGGAAAGATCAAGGAGGATAAGGACAGAAGCAATGCTGGAACCAAGGTTAGAGAGAAGATCTTCAAATGTGTTCAGGAGAGCAGTTTCCATGCCTCTGGCAGCTCTGAAGCCAGACTGATGGTGATTAAGACATCCAACAGATTCAGTGTGGAGAGTAAGCTGGGAGATGGCCACCTTTTCCAAGAGTTTGCCCAGGAAAGGGATGATGGAGATTGGGTGATAATATGCTGAGGAGGTAGGATCCGCACCCGGCTTCTTGAGTATGGGGTGCACAAGGAAGTGCTTAAGGGGAGAGGGGAAACTTCCAGTGGCGAAAGGGGGATTACAGAAATCAGCCAAAATTGGAAAGAGGGTGTCAATATGCTCCTTGATGGTTCCGGAGAAGCAGGGGAGCACCTGTTTGGATGACACTTTCATAAATCAGACTTGTCTAGAAACCTTGTTAGGTGTTGTCAGAGAGAGAGAGAGAGAGAGAGAGAGAGGTGAAAGGAGGAGGAGAGGGAGAGATGGCCAAAGGGGGGTTGAGAGAGGAAGAGGAGATAAAGGACAGGAGGTCCTGAGTTTTAGCAGAGATGTGAGAGGCCAGAGCTGTACACAGGGCCTGGGAGAGAACAGGATAGGTAGATACTGGAACAGGATTGACCAGTTCCTTGCAGATTTTAAAGAGTTTGGCTGTGTTGTTGGTGTTGTTAGAGGAGGCAGAGAGGCAGGCTTGAATGTGTGCTCTCTTCTTGGACAGGACAGAGAGTATGTATTGCCTTTGCAGCAAGCAGCAGGCCAGTTTGTCAGAAGATGCGCCTCAACCCCTTCACTTCCTCTCAGCCACACTGCACTTGCGTTTCGGTACAGCGAGGTCGGAATTATACCAAGAGTTGCACTTGGATGTAGGCTTCGGTCAGAGTCTCTGAAAGGGCAAGGATGTCCAGGGTGTTGGAAATAGAAAGATGCAGATTAGAAAGGGCTTTGTCAGGATGTGAGTCAGCCTCAGGAGGAGGAGGAGCAGAGAAAGTAGAGGCAAAGGCATCCACTGACACATGTTTCATGGGCCGAATCACCTAAAAGTTAGGTGGCAGTGCTGGGGGGTTGTTGGGCGCTTTGCCTGAGGGATAAAGAGTTTCAGATGAGAGGAGAGTAGAATGTGGTCAGTACAGGACTGAGGAGTGGTGTGAGAGTTAGATAGGGGAATGTCTGAGATGATGAGAACATCCAAAGTATGTCTGGCAGAGTGTGTTGGCCCACAAGGCAGAATGGAAAGAGAGAGAGAGTGTTGCAGAGGTTGCAGAAAAGCCCAGAGGAGGGCTTAGAAGCATCCAGGTGGATGTTGAGTTCTCCAAGGAGGCGAAGTTGAGAAGTAGAGGCAAAAAGAGAAGAGGTAAGGTCGGCTCATATAGAGCATTAGAACGTGATCTGGTAAGGTGGCCTGTAGATGGTGGCCACAATTAGAGAGAGGCCAAGAGAGATAGAGTGCTTGCAGACCAGGCATTCCACAAAGGAGTAGGCCTGCATAGGGTCGACAGAGGCCGGGTCCCACTCCTGAAAGATCAGGGCTGCTCCACCTCCAGGACGGTTGATTATGTGTTCAGACAGGATATTGAGCCTACAGGACGGAAAGTGTCAAAACTGTTAACAGAACTGCCCTTAACATGTCTCAGTGAGAGCAAGGAGATCTAGGTCGCGTTCTCCGAAGAGGTGACAGATGTCAGAGGTGTGTTTGACAGCAGACCGAAAGCTGAGAGTAAAGACGTGGAGCAGATTGCCACATTTCAAAAACCTCTGTGAAGGGGTACAGGCTTGAGGTACACCCTGCGGTATTGGTAGAGGGGCCCGAGGGTTGGCAGAGGAGGAAGATGAGGGTGCCTGAGAGGTGGCAAAAGGAGTAGCAGAAGGGAGGATGCTGATAAGACATGGGAAACACCTATTGAAACGGAGGTGATTGGGCATAGGGCCCTGAACCAAGATGGTGCCATTCAGATATACATTCATGTGGGTCTTGGAGGAGTGGAAGGGGCCAAGAGGACCTCCCACCTAGTGCCACTGATAATGGGAGAGGAGGAGAAATGAGAGAGAACAGAGACCATATGAAGGGGCCATAGGTCTGGAGAGGGGACGACAAAGAGCATGTTAGTGAGAGTCTGTCTGGAGGAAGCACTGGTGTAGGTATAAGCGATAGGGAGACCTGGGTTGGGGACCAGGATGTCCTTCTTGAACTTCTTCCTTCCAGACTTAGTGAGAGGGATAGGATAAGAGATAGAGTAGCAGTTAGAGAAGATGGGAGAGCGAGAGAGCACCATAGGCTGTGCAAATGAGGTAGGTGGAGGAGAAGGGGGTGAGAGAAAGAGAGAGAGATGCACAGCCCTGTGGCACACAACACAGAATGCACAGGGGGAGGGAGGGGGCCGGGGTCACAACAAAGGATTCCACAGGAGGGGAACAAGTAACTCACAACAATGAACTGCACACTTTCAGGGATGGGGGAGAGCTAGGTGGGATCCTAGAGAGAACTAGCAACAATGCCACAGTTAACGGAATGCGAAAAAACACCCAGATTCGACTTTCCCAGAAAGGGGAAAAAGGCTACTTTTTTTAGCACAGCACAATACAACACACCCAGATTCGACTAACCTGATCGGTTACAGCAGATCATCGGCTGCAGACTATGTGCTACCACGGCGGACACCAGGTAGACACCACTGGAGCTGTCTGTAGATGCTGGTCCTTGTCTGGGGGGGCTGGTGCCTTGGGTGGCCGATTGAAAGGGCCCACCAACCAATGGGAGTGCGGCGGGAGGGAGGGAGGGGGATAGCCAACAAACAAGGAAGCCACAGGGACAAAGGGAGTGGGGAGCAGGCACACATGTGCTACAGCACGAGAATACACATTTTACAAATGCACAACTTACTGTGCCATGGAGCACCTGTCCTCCCCCCAGCACCGGAGAAGTTGACGTTGACATTTTCTCAGAATGATGGAGATGGCCTGTGGGGACAGAGGGAGAAAACACATGTCGGAACATGCTTACCTGTTGTCTGAGCAGGGGTTAGGGCCCTGTTTCCAGCTGGTCCGAACAGGCCCAAACAGGAAAAGAGAAGAAAGGAAGAGACAGGGCTAAAAAGGTGGGTGGTGCTTAGGCAGGTGACCTAGAACCACTTGCACCTGCTCACCAACCTATATCTTTTTTCTGATTAATGTACCCATTCCATCCCAAAATTGCCTAATTTCCCTGGAGACATATGCCTTTTAAAGGATATTCAGGCAAGTTCAGTCCTTAAGAGATCACTCTTGGCCCACCAGCATACCTACTTGCATTGGATTTGGAGGTACATGGGAGTTGGCAAACAACGTTTTGAATAGTATGCACCGATCTACCTCCATCATTCTACTTTCAGTTAATTGAACACATCCGCACCAGCTGGCATCTCTTTTGTATTCTTTACAGTGGAACTTGGATTTCTATATTGTGTCGTTTTTACTAAACCAGTGGGTCCTGGTTGATATGGATTGGTGGACCAGTTTCAACAAGCAGCCTGGAACCTGCCACGCTGCCTCCAAAAGTCTAAAACATGCATGATCATGATAGTTTCATTGGATAGACTTGGAAGGTAATTAGTGTGTCAAGACTGGAGTGGTTTAGAGTGTTAGAGTTTGTTCAGAAAGAAGTTACCCGACATCAGAGGCGTTGCTAGGGATAGATCCGTCTAACTCGGACTTACCCCTCGACTTACTTTTCAAGGGAAGTGCGCATGAAAGGGTACAGGCTGTCTTTTTTTTTACTGCTCTCTCTCCCCACCCCCACTCTGTTGTCGTCCAGTCAATTGTCTATTGTGAAGGAACTTCAACTGAGAGCCCCTAACAATAATGGCGGGCTCTTTAATGAGGAATCCAATTGGCTGTTCCACTTTCAACGTAGAAATGAACCTGCTAATCCCAATCTTGTAACATGAACACCTAAACGAGTCCAGCGTGCTTCACCTATGGGGGAGGGTGTCATCACCTGGTGTAGTTCTGATGTGCGCGCCCTTATTTCTCAAACTAAAATCAGTGACAACACTTATGCATGTCAATCAGAAACGTACTTTTCACTATCTAAATGTAAAAGGAAGAGGATCTGGTTTATGTCTTCCCACATCTGGCTTAAGCGCTTTACATAAATTACAGTGCCTCACAGTGTTGATTTTTTTTAATTCTATGCAGCATCTGCATTTCGGTTAACACAAACACTCTAGAAATGTATTCAGTATATTAGAGCGAACTTAAGTAGCACATAAGTACCCAAATTAAGTGGGACTAAATCAAGCTGTGCAAGGAAAATATAAAATTAGCATACTTTAAGTTATGCATCAGTCAAACTCTTTCCCGAATGACTGTCATGGGGCAGATCCAAGAAGCAGTTCATTCCCATTTCCATGATGTCAGTCCTGTAAATATGATATCATTACATATAAATATTATAAATGGGTCTTCGATGTGCCTCTGTATTGATTTGCCTCTTTGCATTTCCTCCAGGCAACACAGAAGAGCACAGATATGTTTCTGTATTCATAATTTAGCACTGCAGATAAGTGTCCATGAATCACTTGCACAGACGCATGTTCAATATCCGCTGACACACGTGGATCAAAATGCCTCAAGTGAAAAGGTATACGTCTAAACGAGCTCTTTATCATACATTAATACAATGCCAAGCCGTCAGCGGCCCGTGGAACTTACGCTGTTGCAAGCAAGTGATGTGGCGGTCTGATAGACAGCTGCACCAACTCAGTGGTCTCTTGAAGAGCTCTTCCGGGCAGTCAAGTTCAAAACTTGCAAAATCTATGGTCTAATTCATGGAATTTTTAGCATGCTGCAAAGTCACTTTGCACTACCGACATACACCCCGATTCATTCACAGATAGGATCAAAGACTATTTTTGCAGTGCAACATCACTTTGCACTGCAAAAGTACTCTTTGAGCTGTGAATTAGGCCCATTTAGCGTGGTCCAAAGAGTAGTTTGCTCTGTGAATCAGGGTGTGTGCTGCAAGTCACTTTGCACTGCGCGGAAATTGCATGAATTAGGCCCATATTCTGATAACAGGATCGTAACATAGTTCTCAATTAAGAATACAATGATCTCACCCAGGGCAGTTTCTAGTTCATTTGGTGCCCAGGGTGAAACACTAGGAATGCGCCTCCACCCACACCCCATCCCGCGTGCCACTCCCACCACACCCCGTGCGCCACTCCCACTGCACCCTGCCGCCACTCCCACTGCACCCCGCGTGCCACTCCCACCGCACCCCACATGCTACTCCCAAACTACATCGTTCAGCAACTCCTACCCAAAGTCAAACAGTCCGTCACACAAAGAATGCATTGCCATTTGCAACGGTGGGCCACTTTTTCATTGGTGCCCAAGACAATTGTATGTGCCAGTCCCACTTAGGCTGCAGATAATGAGGACTGGGCACAGCAAGAGACCATGAATATGGCACAGGATGCAATATATACAACCAACAAAGAACACAAGATGCTGAAGGGGGTTTGGAGGCAACCTAAGCCAAAAGGGCAATGACAAGGAGACACCTGAACCCAATAAACAATCACTTTAAATTTCTTTCAATGGGAATCAAGTGTATGCTTTGATACAGTAAATTCTGACTTGTTATAAGGATACATGGACCCAGATTATTTATTTATTCATGCAATGTTTGTCGGGTACCTGTATATTTATGTATGCAATGTTTGTTGGATGGAGATATCCCACAAACATTGCATAAATAAATTATCCGTGTCCATGTACCCGACAAACTTTGAATAAATAAATAAATAAATAAACCGGGTCGTGGCTTAAAGAATTTTTACTCAGCAACACTGGTCAAAACTATTATCAGCATAATGAAGTAACTCATCACCAGTGACATGGAAGTGGTCTAAAGTGTAATTGATATAAAGTTTGGCAAAGAAGCAGCATGAACGGAATAGCGCCGCTTTAAACTATTATTTTGGCCATTTTCTGGGCTTGCCTGGATGCACCGATTGTACCGTGTTGGGGCCCAAGGTACGTCCCTGCAAGGCACGCCAACTCCCCACAGCCCACTGCACCCCCCCTCCCATCACGATGCCAGCAAGAAACCATTCAGTGATAAATGGCCCACTATTAGCAGTTTCCTGCCGGCATTGTGATGGAAGGCTGCTCTTAGTGGCAGGGGAGCTCAAGTGTTTTCATTGTTGTGCATATACCGCCACTTACGCTCCCCCGCCACCTCCCCCCGAAAGTGGTCAGAGTGAGCCTCTTACCCATGTAATGTCTGGGCAGTGCCAGCAACTGACATGCAGAACTTTTCCCACGGAAATGCGCCGCACCACAAACTGGGGAATTTGATCCCCTGCAGAGGCTCCAGGGATCCGCACAATTTTGCCCCCCGGGGATATTGTGCCGCGGGTAGCTGCCCGCCTCGCCCGGGCCAAGAAACGGGCCTGATCTCACCACTAACGCTGCAAATGCTTGTTCATTGTTCCGTATGTGCAAATTGGGGCGATTGACTGACACTGTCATTTGCTCAGGCAAATCTCTAGAGGTGTGTGTAGCAATAGGCGCACACTCCACATGTGTGCACACATGAGTGGCATTGTTTGAATCATTGACAGGCCATACAAGGTCCCTGACCAGATGCGCTAAAACACCAAACGTTATAACCATGTTAGAATTGCACCATGTACATTGTGGAAGCATCGCCTGGTACATCCCTGTGGTTGTCAGTGCTCAAATCATTATTCTTTTTTGATTTATTAGACCATCTCAAATAGCAGGAATGAATACCATGGCATGTAAAGAAACCCACTGGAAGCTGCCCATCAGTGTAAGTGTTGAGGATTTCTGAATTCATCCCAAAAATGAGTCTTGCATCTCTGCACCACATGATGTGAATAGGTAGGTGAAGGTTGCATGCATGCCCACCACCTGCACATTATTAATCCGCACAGTGCAGCCGGGATCTTGGGAATGAACATTGGATGAGTGTGTGATAGATTCAAATATGTTCAGTACGTAGTGCAGCGGTGTAGATGTGTGTGTATTTTCATGGATCAGCCCCAATGTATGTTTGTAGGAAACCAGACACCAAATTGCAATTGGTTGTTTGAAAGTTTTCAATTTCACTTTTGTCAATTTTGTGACACTCAGCTCAGAACGAGAGAAAGGAGGTGACAGGAAATACGTCATTTTTCAAGCACCTCATTAATGAAGGTAGTGTGTGTGTGCCAAAAGCGATACAACAGAAGGTAACCATGAATGGGAGGACCAGGTGCCTGTGGGTGAGGAAGAGAGCAGTAAGAACAAGAAACGAGAACTGTTGAAGGAGACGAGGTGCACTGTGGAAGTCTGCAGAGGACGGTCAGGAGCTGATTGAAGAAATATGGAATGGGCGTAAGGAGATAGGTGAGGGGGAGGTGTTGTGTGTCATCACTGGCCCTTTAAGGAAGGTCCAAAGGGAAATGAAGGTGAAGGAGGAGGGGTGTGAGAGAGTTGGGGCAGTTGGGAATAAAGGTTGAAATAAGATTGGGGTCTGTGTGTTGCTTGTATGGCTCACACTAGCTTTCCAGGGTGACAGCGATCTTAAAGTAATCTCCCATTAACAGAGAGCACACTGGGAAAGGAAAAACTCTTATCATACCTCAAAATGCCCCATGATAACAAGGTGGTCAATGCTTCAATTATTTCTACACTGGACTATTGCAACTGCTCTGACCATGACTTGATGGTGGTCCTGACACATCACTTGCAATTACTGCACCAGAGCAGCCAGAATCATTTTTCTTTTTTGCAAATCAAGGGTGTCCATCATGCCTGCCCTGAACTACCCAATTAATGCACAATCACTCTAAAGGAACTTTTCATTGCCCACAAAAATCTCTCCCAAAAGGCCCATATCGCCACCCCCTTCACCTTGTCATCTGGATTATCCACCCGCAAGTCCAAGAGAAACCGATATGGTGATTGAACGTTTCCATCTACAGATCTAAACTATGGAGAAAAAAAACTCATGCTCCTCATCTAAAAGGAAGCCACGTCTCGAGATTACACAATTAATTGAAGCTGGATTACTTCAAAGTCGTTTTTACATATGATCCCCTCATCCAAGGCCCAGGACCAACTGCAGGAACTGATTTCTCTCTTCTGATGCCTCCTCACTGGGGCAAATCATACTCCCTACTTCCTCCTAAACACCACCTTTATCCTTGGCGCTTGCTAGAGCCAAATGCATAATGTTCCCACCTCACACTGATCCCCCTATTTCACTTTCACCCCATGACCTTGCCTTGCTCTCTGCTTCAATGTTCTTGCCATTTAGGAATCTGTTGTTTGGTGTAGTGATATATTTTAAAAGCTAGCTTTCTCCCATATCTCTAATCCTTCCCCTTACCACTGAAACCGTATGCAATTACCATATTGTGCTCACCCCATCCCACCCTTCTTTTGCAGTGATTTTCCCTTTCAGGAAACCGTGTATGGGATGCAAGTGATACCCAAGAGCACTGATGATCAAACCGTTCATGTCATTTTTACGATGGCAATTACTTCGAAGTTATTGACTTCGAAGTATTTACTTTGAAGAATCATTTCTATTTTTGTATTTTATTTTATTTGCCCCCCAAACCCATCTTCCCCTAGACTAGTAGCCCTTATCCCATTCCCCACCCCACCCCTTTTTAACGCCTTAACCCACAAACCCCTATATAATGTGGAGTGTGCTTCGAATTAAATTAAATACTGTCAGAAAAACCACAGGATATCGATCAAACATGGAAACATGGATACCAAAAGACTGTCCAAAAAATAGAGCATAATCCAATACGAATAGTGCATACATGGTAGAGGAGGGCACTTAGGTATTCAAAAGAATCCTGGAAAGCAAGCCAAGTCCGCCCCCACACCAACACATAAGGAACGAACGTGGGTGGGAAAACATGCACAAACCTCTCCACATCCATGGAGAGAAATTAAAGATGCCGAAGAACAGGGAGCCTCATTGGAGAAGCACAGGATGGAATAACCTACAGGGCAAATCAATTAGTGCTGAACAAAAACTGGTGTGCACTTAAACAGTGCAAACCCAGGAACCAAATGCTTGCTAAAAAAGGTATAAGGAGCTGACAACCAGGTGTTACAAACCAGAAAACATGCACATGAACGCTGGCTGCCAGGACACAGCCTCCTGAGATTTCGGCGACACCGTGATCGCAATGCGCATGCCCGCAGCCCGGCGTGTGGAACAGGAGAGAAACGATGCGACCAAGGAAGGACGCAGATGCTCCCTGGCGCTCCTCCAATCAAGAGTCTTGAGTCTCACATGAGAGACTCACAGAGAGAACATTAAAGTAGGTCCAGCAGTAAAGCAACTGCTGTACATGCACAGTATAATCAGTAGGACATTGAAGTAACTGCTCTTTGTACAAAGCTGTATTAAGAGTCTATGATTAAAGAGATCACTACAACCACTGTGTTGCATTTTATGTAAAGCCGCAACATAACTAGCAATGAGGATCAAGGAAAGTGCACATCAGCTCCAGGATGCAGGGTGCAACGCCTCCCACTGCATGTCTACAATCTCGAGGTAGGCCTGTGATACCATGGGCACAATGGGAACTGCTATTTACCACATAGTTGGAAGCGGCGGGTGGCATGGACTACGCAGCTGAGGGAAAGAAGGCCATGATGCTTAATGCCTTGGGGGTTGAAGGACAAAGGATATTCAATGGCTTGAAGCCTGAAATGGCAAATGGGGAAGATGATGATGTCTTTAAAGAGGCCATTCCCAGAATTGTATCGAATAAGGAGAACGCCATGCTACATCGATTGAAGTTTTGTACTAGGAAACAGGAGAACGCAGAGCCTGTAGATGACTACGTCTCCAGGATGCATCGGTTGGCTGTGCTGTGCTGTTGTGGTGAAAATACTGAGAACATGATATGTGACATGTTGGTTGTGCATACCAACTGCTGAAAAGTGCAGGATACATTCATACTGGACAAGGAGTTGCCATTGGATAAAGCTGTCCAGATAGTCAGAGCAGCGGAAGAGACCTTGTGCATGCCAGAACCACGCAGACCCTTAATGTGCATGTGGTGCAATGCAAGGGCAGAAAGACTCTCTGAAATTCTATATATGTACCAGCACACACCACTTGGCGAATGACAAAGACTGTCCCATAAGTAGTAAAGAATGCTCAAACTGCAGGACATATGGTTATATTGCAATGACAACTTGCAAATGTCAGGGAAAGAAAGTTACTTATAGGGCGATGTGGACATGAGTGGAGATGATGTAGGTGATGAAGATAGGCCTACAGTCATCATGGTGAACATTCCAAGAGTGAGAAGGGAAAAGCCTCAATGTATGGTAAAGGTGGACAACAACCTTTGGGCTCCATCAATGCCGACATTGAGTTCAATGGCAGACAAATTACGACCAGTGTTTAATTTTCTGAGTAAGGTCTGGCAGTTTGGGGTGGAATGACCAGCACAAGCGAATCATTAGGCTGGATCCCAGCACGAATGATGAGGTGCTCTCAATCAGAGCAGTCCCGATCAAGCACAAGGTGAGACCGGTGCCCTCATCTGCAAGATGCGCTCTGCAGGTCAAACTCATGAAAATGGTTGAAGAAGGTATCATTAAGACTCTTGAGTCCTCCAAATGGCTAAGCCCACTGGTATTCATAAAGAAACAGCAGTCAAACTTTACTAGGGTATGCATTGACCTGAACAGTCTGAATATGAATGTAATAACGGACAGTTAACTGCTACCCTGCATAAATGAACTCCTTCCCATGATGAAAGAAGCCAAATTCTTCTCAAAACTAAATATGAGAGATGTTTACCACCAGATAGCCCTGAACAAAGAGTCCAGATCGCTAACAGCATTCATCATCCTGTTTGGCACCTACCAATACACCTGCATGCCCGTTGGGTTATCATCAGCTGTGTGAGCATTCCAAAGGATGATGGACGCTCTGCTGTGCAACATAGGTAATGTATCATAGTTTCAGGACGACATCCTCATCTATGCAGAAGATGCAGAGACTCACGATGTAGTCCTAAGGAAGGTACTAGTGAAACTTCAGGAGGTAGGGACATGCATGAGATACAAAAAATACAAGATCAAAGTAAGCAAAGTGGGATACCTGGGATATAAAATCTCAAAGGATGGCATCAGTCGCAAAAAGAATCTCCTGCAAGCCATCATTAAAAATCCCCATCCCTAATCTCAAAGGATGAGCTAAGATCCTTTCGAGGACTGGCAGAGTACTACACACAATTTGTGACCCAGTTTTCAGAAACAAGAGGCCCATTGAGAGAACTCCTGAGAAAAGGGGAAGATTATGAATGGCGGCAAGAGCAAAAAGCAGCATTCAACGAGTGTTCAAAAAGAGAATAGTAAATGCGTGTTGTGTCTGAAACTGTTCAACCCGTCATTGGACATTTATATAACCACTGATTCTAGTGCTTATGTGCTAGGAGCCACACTGATCGAGAAGAAACGTGACACAGAGCATGCAGTTGTGTTTGCCTTCAAAGCACTATCTAATGCAGCCAAACTGCAAGAGTACACAGCCGGAAAACTGCAGGTTGGAAGAATGCACAAGTGGACTGCATGCTGTCTCTGCCGGAGCACAGATATCAGCCACCTCATTCCTTAAGGATGAATGTGTGGTGGTGTTGGTGAGTGATTTAAAAAGCACACAGTTCCTGGAAATGAGTGAAAATCATTGGTTAGAAGGGTTGGCCAAAGATGAGACCCTAGGAAGAGTTACTGAATGGGTTTTGAAATGAGTGGCCCAGTGAAAGGATCATTGTGGAAGGATTGAGGACCTACTGGAAAGGGTATTGAGGAGATTTATGAGGTGGATGGGTTGTTAATGAGAGGCAATCAAGTGATACTGCCTCTATGAATGAGAACAGCGATTCTGTGCAGGGCACACTCTGGTCATTTAGATGGCAATATGAACAGATGAAGAATGCAAGAGTCATACTGGTGGCCATGAATGGACCAAGATATCAGAGTAATGATGGAAAGATGCCATGAATACATGAACAGTGATAAGAGACGAAAGGTACAGCAAGCGATGTTGATCCCCACAGAGATTCCTGAAGGAGTATGGCAGAAGATAGGCCTTATCTTCATCGGACCTCTTGATGCAATGTCACTGGACCACAGGTATGGAATGGTGATGATAGACTACCTGTCAAAGTGGGTGAAAGCAGAATTCATGCCCAATATCCCTACGGCTACAGTCATAGAGGTGTTAAACACAGTCTTTCAGAGGGAAGGCCTACCAAAAGAAATAGTAGCTGACAGCAGCGTCCAGCTAGTATGAAGGGAAATTGAGACATTTTTGCAAAACCACAATTTCAAGGAAATAAAAGCAAGTCTCTATCATCCCCAGGCTAACAGATTAGTTGAAGGACTAATAGGTTTATTAAAGTTGCCCTACAACTTGCTGCAGCCTTTAGGATGGACCTTTACTAAACCATTAAGGAAGCAATAGCTTTCCACCATCTCACCCAAATGCAACCACTAATGTGTCTCCCTTTCACTTGGTGAGGGGAAGGAGGCGTGCCTCCACACTGGTACCCCTGAGGTTATCCAAAGTGAGATAGGATGATACCGACAACAAGAAAGATCTGGTGTGGAGAATTCAAAGGAGCAAAGACCTGATGAAAGCACTATCAGAACCGCTCTGAGAACAAAGGTGAATGAAGGTGACATGGTGAAAATAAAGTTGTCACACAAGGATCAATTAACAGGATCCAGGTACAGTCAACCCTTGGAAGTAGTACAAAAAGGCACTAATCATGTGTGCACCTGAGATGGAAAAAGATGGAATCTAGAGAGAATTGCTATATTCAGAAGACAGTTCCCCGAATCGAGAGAGCAGTCCATGATAGAATCAGCAACACAGGACCAAGAAGCCTACATGGAACAGGAGAGTGTGGGAAGAGAGATCAGTTTGGAGGAGATTCAGAAGGTGAGCAGCACAGGAGACATGACAAAGGAGGAAAGTGACTTGCAAAGCAAAGGTGACCTATCACTACCAGCCACAGAAAGAGCAGAAGGAGTGGAGAATGCATCACTGAGGACATCGCCTAGTGACAATCGTCCGCAGCGTGAGAAGAGGAGAACCTTGTGATGGAGCAGCACCAAACTGCTCAACAAAAGGAGGTATGTTAGGATGCAGCCTCGTGAGATTACAGCAGCTTCTGTGATCTTGCAAAACTGCAATGCGCAGCGCGACCAAGGGAGGAAGCAGATGCTCCTCCAATCAAGAGGCTTGTGTCTCACAGGAACAAAATTGAGACTCACAGACAGAAGGATTAAAGTAGCACCTGCAGCAGTGAAGCAACTGCTGTACATGCACAGTTTAATTAGTAAGGCAGTGAATAACAGTTCTGTATAGACAGCTGTATTTAGAGTCTGTGATTAAACAGATCACTCCAACCACCGTGTTGTGTTTATGTGAAGCCACAACACTGGCCAAGCCAAGAATAATGCAACAAAGAGCAAGTTTGCATGAAGTTAACTCAGGCTATTAACGTAGGCTAATAATTGCCCTACACAGGTGTGATCAATTGCTAGCACTTGCCAGCCACGGGGCTTTTGATTTGATTTGATGCGGATTTGTAAGGTGCCAAAGCCCCTAGGCATCAGGGCGCCGAGAACCCATCAAGAGTGGGAAAGCCAGAAAGCAGATAGGCCTATCAGAAAATCAAGACTAATCCAACAAAATACGCTTTAGCCCCTTCCTGAATCTCAATATGTCTGTCTCTAAGCGTAATTCTTTAGGCAACTAATTCCAAAGGATAGCGGCACGGACGATAAAGGATCTGCCCATGACCCTATTTCTTCTGCTTATTGGAAAGGAGAGGCAGACTGACTCACTTGTTCTAGTGGATCTAAGGTGATGCTCAATTGCAACAATTGTAACAATTGTTTATATGGTAAGTCTCAGGTAATCCGGTGACTTACCATATAAACATCTATGAACAATGGTCAAGGCTTTAAAGCGGATTCGTGCTTCCACTGGAAGCCAGTGTAAATTCCTCCGATGAGAGGTAATAGGCTGGTGTTTAGGGATCCCATTAACTATACGCACTGCATCGTTCTTGAAGACTTGGAGTCGCCTGATACAATTTTTGCTGTCTCCAATCATCAGGACATTGCAATAATCGATCCTCGGCATGATTAATGCATGCACGAGGATCTTGCAATTAGCCTCTCTTACATACGGTTTCACTCTCTTGAGTAAACTGAGAAGGTATTGTGCTTTGTTACAAACATGGTCAATGTGCAGTTTGGTATTGAAAGAGGAGTCAAAAATGACACCCAGTGTTTTAACTCTATACAGTTCTAATGGGATGATTTTCAATGCAAAAACTCTCATACTGACCATTCAAATGGGATCTGGCCTGGTGAGAACCAAATGCATAAACTCTGTTTTGGTAGAATTAAAACACATCCCATTATTGGCCCGCCAATATTGGATTGTTGTGTAGACTTTATTTATGTGCGCCACTCCCTCTATATACGTGCCGCTGAACTGAAAGACAAGCTCGGTGTCATCCGCATAATTTGTGAAATGCACACCCAACTTGTATAAGAGCTCACAGAAGGGGCAGCAAAGGATGTTGGATAAAGAGGGAGATAAACACGCACCTTGTGGGACCCCACATTCCAATAATTCATATGAGGAGTGTGCATGGCCCCACACTGTGCGAGATTTGTGGTCGGTTAGAAAAGACTTTAGCCAGGTCATAGCCTGACCTGCTTCGTTAACGCATACTTGGTCTGGAAGGGTGAAGTAGAGGCATAGGGCAGGCTGCCCATAACCCGCAAAGGATACAGAGAGGAAATACATTCTTAAGTTCGACCCAGGACCATACAGATCTGTACAGTTCTGGGACACACATTTCGTAAGCAAAGTGCTGTGTGGGATAACCCCAAAACATGCCCCAAATTGGTGAGAATAAGAGGCAAGATCATGAGAGAGAATCGCGACAGAAACATATCATGTGTGACTTTCACTGATTTTTTAAAATGCTATACATTTATTTTCATTTAAGCAAAACATATAAGCAAAAGTTTAAAAAAGTATGAAAAATCCTGTTAAGTCTTGCAGATTTCCATGTTCTCATTACTACTGTTCAGAATATCACAATGTGCACTCGCACGTCAAGATGCTTTTCCTTTCAGCATAAGATGGTAAATTAAAGCTGAAATCTATTTACAATAAAGCAAGGAGGGTATTCCATACGAACATGTGATTTTTTAAAAATAGAAATTATGCATTTATTCAAGTAGTTATGTGCTTCATTTATTTATTTTGTATCTAATATAACTCATTTTTGGAATTGTGGGGAATAGTGTAGTCACTCAATGAATTCGCTCTAAAAAAAAAAAACAAAGAATGGTTTTCATAAAAGAGATCATTAATTCACTTATCCCATGAAGTCCTTTGTTGGCCCAGTCATATGAAAAATATCTAAGCCACACAAATTGAAGGTAAATCCGTGAAATGCTTGAATGCTTGCTCTTCTTGTACCCTTTTTCTAAGATGGATGCTTACGAAGCAAGGTACGGAAAACACTGTGACCTCTAACTAGTGCTTTTGTTGTCCATAGATCTGGCAGTTTATTCAGAACAGCAGTTTCGGCTTACTGCGTGCACTGTCATTGGCTGTACAAACAATTCCGTGGTCACCGTGCATACGGCACAGCTGCCGCCAAGTGGCATGGCTTCCCCTGACCTGACAGTCTTGGGTACCAGAAGTATTGCTGTTCGGTAAGTACCGACTTTACTTTTTGTTTCCGACATCCCTGAAACATAATGTGAATTTATATAAGAATCCTTTTCAGTTCAATCAGGGAAAGGGACTTTAACAATTACAAAATGATATCATGAAATCCATAGAACTGATTAGTTTAGTGTTCTGTGATCTTTAGAGTGTCGCTTGCCAGCGTAATTTCCATTGTGTCTTTACAGAACCATGCCAAACTGCTGTGCACATGCAAATGGATTCTCTTTAAACTTCAGCTGAGGAAATATGTATTGCCTAGGTTATACCTCTAATGACTTGGCAGCGTTCACTTGTGGCTGTGTCTATGAATTCCTTGCAAACACAACTGTACGAACTAAATTTAGCATCATCCTTGCATCAAAAATAGAATGTAGACGGACACTTGCATAATTTAAAATATTACCTCAAACCTGGTTTTGTTTATCATTTGCATAAACTGATATGCCGTTAAAACTGTGCTTCTTTGTAGCCACTCGTTTAATATAAAACTCACAGGTCCATCAACTATACTGGAGTCTATGCTGTCAGGCGACTGTTCTTAAGCATGAAGTATTATTATTGTTATTAAAATGTGTACTTCATCCAATTTTCCAAATAAACATTCCTAATTATTCAAAAATGAGAACTCCATCTTATTTTCTTTTTTTAGTGTTGAGCCGAATCTTATGCTATGATGCAGGGAGAGTAGAAGGGGGCATTTGTCTAGTGGTATGTGTGTATATGTGTATATATACATACTCATTGAAACAAGTATGTTAAAGGGACGTTATGGTTATGTTGCACTCATAAAAGCCTCTGAAATTCAGTGAAAATACGTTGATAAGGGGACGTTATGGTTACAAGTTAAAGCTGAAAAACCCCAGGAATTCGCCAGTTATTACAACAAACATGCCCGACGAAACATGCCCGACGATCATCAGCAAGATCTGTTCTGTTTTATTTATCCAAAGTCATCACAAAAAGTACACTTGCCTGAGGAATGTAAAGACTCTCATTGCATTCAGTTATTTGTAAATGTTCAATTTCAATCCCTTCTCATAAAAAAATCAGAGTTTTTACAATTTTATTCTTATTAAATTATTTTCTAGAAATCAACATGTATAAAGACAGTGGGCCTCATTACAATGAGGGTGGCCATGTAATGAACGGTGCTGGTAAGGGACCGGCACCGTTCATTACGGGCCGCCACATTACGAGGTCTGCTCGCGGGTGCCGCTAAGGACGTCTGGTCAGACCAGACGTCCTTAGCGGAACCCGCGAGCAGACCAGGATGCTAACAACGGGTCCATCATTAACAGGCCCATTGGTAGCATCCTCCCCATTCCCATTGAGCCCTATCGGACTCAGTGGGAATAGGGGGGAGCCCTATCGGGCTCAAATGGGAATGGGGATGTACCGGGTCCCAGTCCCGAGAATGGGAATTACCGGGCCCGCCAAAGTTCCAAAGGACCCGGACCCGATACCCGGTTTGGGGGTAGCTATGCTGCTAAGAACGGCATGGCTACTTCCAAACTCGTAGTGAGGCCTAGTGTACATTAGAATAATAATCATTTAAAACATTAGTGAAACAGTTCAACTAGATCTATAGTCAAAAATGTCATTGTATTAACACAACACACCATACTGTGATCTCACACTCAAACTAATCCATATCAATTTCATTCGTACACATTAAAAAAACAGTCATATTTGTGCAAAACACGCAATAGGAACAGTTTGTCTAAAAACAACAGGTCATACAATTAGACTTTCAATGCAAGATAATATTTGTTGTTCATAAATGCATTGATACTTTGATAGTTCTGGCATATATTATATGATTATTCTAGTACAATCAACTGCCACAAGCGTTTATGTAAACCAACACAATAGAGATCCTAAATGGAACTTGAGCTGTTACAATGTCGACTCAAGTTTCAGGCATGCTATTTGATGTAATTGTCCTACTACCGCCCTTGTTAGGACATATAAAGAAACCTTAATTTCGGATCACCTTGGTGTGTGTTGAATCGTTTAGCCAATAAGTTCTCTGCCTTGTTGTGTTTTCCACATTCCAAATCACGAATGAACAAAAAAACACACAAAGGTGAAAAAATATATATCTCCATCAATATACAGGCCAACAATATTTCAAGTGTGTTATCAGAGACATTTTGTGTTTGTACCTCTCTTAGAAAGGTAAGATTATAGAGAATGTCCCACTTTACTGTCCTTGAGCATTGGTGCATTTGATGCTAGATTAATCTATATCTACTTTTTCCAGATTTTTACAACAGTTTAAATATTTAAAAAGTTAAAACAATTTATCTGAGAAGCGCTGTGAACTCCCCACATTTGTGTTTTTTCAGGTAAACCACGGGTTGCCATTCCAAGGTCAAGGAGAGAGATCAGACACATTTAGCCCTGTGGCCTATTTCTTTGGACTCGCCCTCAATGTGGTATTTGCCCATCATACGTAGAACATCCACAAACAGTCGTCTCAAGTTGACTGTCTGTCACAGACACCTACCAAAAAATCTTGTATAGCAATGTTCATTTGACAGCATCCATCTAAGCCAGAGAGTTACATGTCTCTATTTGTCACCAGCGGGCAAGTACGATGTTAGAATGTGGCAGGCTCAGCTTCTTTTTGTTACTTGACAACTCCATAAATTCCCTCTGTCAAGAATTAAACACGTGGTTTACATAGCACACCCCATTCATTCTCATATTTCCATTCCCCTAAGGCAAAATCGATTCTACTAATTTGAAAAAATGTTCTAATGTTACCTTATTGATGTAAAAGGGTGCTGATGGGTGAGAGGAGACAAAAATTCAAATCTCCATCACATTCTGGAAAATTGTATGTGGTTGAATGCTCACCGGCGTGGCCTAAACCGATCAATAAGAGAAAATTATGGGCTGGCATTAATGAAAATCCCATCTAGGAAAATGCTTTATAGACCCCCTCAATAATTAATTAGGTGACCGAGGGTGTTAGGGGAGGCAGTAAACCAGTTGCTGTCTCCTAAACGCTCATCAGCCCATGGAGGATCCACTAGTATCTAAAGAGATCTACTGCCCAAAATTGTTACACGCGGGTGTAAATTGTAACACGCCCGGTTTAGAATTTCTGGTATCTTGCCTAATGGTGCCTCTGCCCCAGAGCATATAATGTGGTTGAACCACCACCGACCCACCTCGCGGGGTGTACAAGGTCTAAACAAGACCATGCGGCCCCAATAGAAATTTCCGAAACGGAGCAAACTGATTGCTGCTCCTGGAAAAAGGACGAGGACTGAGAACTCCCTCTCTCCCTCACGGGCTAGAGGGGAGTTTTTATTCAAGATGAACATGGAAGCTGATCTACTTACACCGACTTCCACAATAACAAAAAAAACAAGAAAACACACAACTCGTACCTCAATTCAACCATAGTTACTCCTGCACTCTTTCCCAAAACCAATGGCCTTGCTTACCTATTTATATACACTTCCCCCGCTGATAGCTGTCTTTCCGTGCCAGAGTACTGCGTACACGTACACTTGCTTGTAGGTAGCCGTTCGAGAGGCTACAGTGACCAGTTCATTGTTTGGCGGTGTGTTTCTGTTTGTTTGTATAGTATTACGGGTAAGCATTACAATTGGTCAAAACACCTGTGTTGCCTACATGATGTTGTTGCTTCCTATTGAAGAACGTGAGGCAGTTCCAAACTACTGCCGCTATGTTGAATTGGGTCACGATTGTTAGTTCGTAGTACTGTGGGATGGATCCGAATGAGCGTCTTGGATTCCAAACAAACACCCATTGCTGATCAAAACCTATACACATCAAAGCCTAACCCCTCGAGTCGGTAGAAAGAGTGTAGTTTTAGTCTTGTTTATTAGCAGTTTTGAGATCAGCTGATGCTACAGTGCCGTGTGACGCCTCGCAGACTACTCAACTCTTGTTCTCAATCAAGCGCCTTGCTGGCCCATAGTAACTGCAGCTATTATTGGAGCCTGAGATTATTATGGAAACCTGGATACACGGTTTAAGAGCTGTGAAACAAATGGTAATTATCGCTTCTGGCTACGAGTTACTTAATGTTGTAATAAAATAGACCATTGTATTTCCTCATTAAGACCAATTTCATGAGTTCTTAATTGATGTATCCAGCATTGCTTCAACTTTAATAGTCTGTGTTCATTGAGTATTGACTCATGTCCTGCTTCATTTGATCGATCACTGTCCAGTGCATCTCGTCTTCTGTAAGGTTGGCACCCAAAAAATGTTGTACTAATGGCGCTGCAAGATTTTTTGTCTTGATCCCTGATCTGTCTTCATTAATGCATGTGACAATCTTTCTTGTGGTCATACCTACATATAACAAATCACAAGGGCAACTGATAACGTAACATAAATAACATTACTAGTCAGTTAGTAAATTGTCAAAGTTGCCAATTAAAGTTCTCTTGATTGAATGTAGTTGTTCTGGATGTTAGATTAGATGTTAGATGGCAGACACCGCATTTGCCACAAGCAGGCTGGCCCAATATATGTACCCTTTAATGACTCCATGGTACTCTCAGGATGTTCTGTTCGCAATTCATCTTAGATCTTTCTAGTCTGGAATGTACAAGACAATCTTGAAGGTTTTTAGCCCGTTTTAGGGCAAAAAAGGGGAGCCCACTGGTGCATCCCATACTTTTCTACCAGATTCCAGTGTCTTTTTATCAATTTCTTGAGTTGATCAGTTTGATGTGAAAATGTTGTCACACATACAATCCGGTCGGTATCCGTTTTCTTCTCCCTTGGACATAATAAGTGTTTTCTTGATGTTCAGCGTGCTCTTTTGGCTGACTTTTAACGAGCTTCCGGGGGTATCCTCTTTCCAAAGGTCTATCGCCTTATATATTAGCATGCTGTTCGAAGTCGCAGGTGTTCGTACAATTTCATCAGAGTCGCAAATATTCCCCATAGGGCAGATTGTCTTTTTGGGAATGCAGATGTTGGCTTGAGTATTCCAACAGAGTGTTTCGGTCAGTTTGCTTTCAATACAATGATATATACATGCAGCCTTCCTGATGGGCGATGATTGAATCCAAAAAGGGTAGCTGTTTGTTATCTGAAAGGCCAGTGAATGTGAGGTTGATGTTACACTTATTGAGCCAGCCAATGAACGATTCCAGATGTTCCTTGTGCCTTTCCAAGTGAAAGAAATATCATCTATGTAACGTTTCCAATTGGAAACATGACTATCAAATGGATTGTTGTTATAGATGATTTTTTCTTCAAAGTCTGCCATATATATATATTGGCTAGACTTGGGGAAAACGCTGTCCCCATAGCCGTACCTTGTTTCTTGATATATATGTTGTCCAGGAATTGAAAAAAATTGTTGCACAAAGCGATTTTCAATACAAATTCCGTTTGTTATGTTTTGTGGTTATGTTTTATGGCATCGGGCGGTTCTTTATCCTGTGCTCAATGCACATCAAAGCATCCTCCTGCGGAACATTTTTATATAATGCAGTGATGTCTAATGTAACTAATAGACTGGTTTTGCCTTCAAATGCCAAGCCCTCATAGTAATTCATAGTAGCCATAATGTCTTTGAGGAAAGATTGTGTATCCTCAGCCAATTCATGTATGACCGTTTCTATGTATTTATCACATGGTTCCAAAATGGTCCACATAGCAAAACAATGGGTCTACCCGGAGGATCTAAGCAGTTTTTATGCACTTTAGGCAGTGCATATATTGTTGGCAGTCTGCATTCACTTGGTGTCTGGAAGTATGCTCCCTCAGTGCTCAGAAAACCTAATTCAGTCCCCTGTGTGCAGAGATCTTGTACAATGTTCGTAAGTTAATCTGTGGGGTCTGTTCAAAGTTTTAAATATTGGATTTCATTGTTGATTAAAGCATATACCATCTTCTTGTAGTATTCCCTAGCCATTACTACTATTCCACCGCAATTGTCTGCAGACTTAATGACTATTGTTTCATTGCAGGCTAAACCTTTTAAGTCAGTATTTTCTTCATGAGTCAAATTTTGTCTGTACCGTGCTGTATTACGGTTGTTGGTAATAGGGGTAGGGCTTTGAGAACCATTCTTTCAAAGGTGTTAAAGGGATGTTATGGTTAAGTTGCACTCATAAAAGCCTCTGAAATTCAGTGAAAATACATTGTTAAAGGGACGTTATGGTTACAAGTAAAACCTGAAAAACCCCAGAAATTCGCCAGTTATTACAACAAACCTGCACAAGGATCATCAGCAGGGACCTAAAGCATGTTTTTGCAAATCTGTCCTGTGTTTTATTTTTCCAAAGTGTCATAACGTAAGTGGAAATCTAGTGATATGAATTTGGTATCTGGGCAGTGGACCTGGAATTCAAATGTGTACTCTGATTTGCTGATTGGGTAATGTGGCATGGCCATGGCTGCACACCATGAGCACTGGCCATTTGTCACATTATTAGGGTATAGTGGACACTGATCTAGGATGCGATGCAGGGCACTTGCAGTGAATAATAGGGATGGTTTGGTGCCATTGTCAATTCAATTATGATTTGAATCCGTAGCATGCACGGCTGGTAACAATCAACATAAGTATGAGTTGCAAAAATTATGTTTGTTGAAGGGGGTTTATAGTTCTTTGATATATATTATAAGAGGAATTATTAATAACTCATATACAGTGATGTGATATGAAACATGTTCACTTAGAAGAAACTATTACATTGACAGAATAAAGGTTGTTAAAGGGTTGTTAAGGTTAAGGTGCACCCCACTCTTTTGACTTCTCTGCCCCAGCAGTTATCCAGTGACCTCTCACATTGCAATCCCTTGGCACTTCTTTCCTGGGCTCCCATGAGCACTTGCACATCCGTACTGCTCCTTCTATTTATGCACTTCACTCACTGAACAATGCATATGAACTTTTGGTGGCATTTGGTGTGTGGACATTTTATATGTTGATAGGGTTATATGTGGAGTTTTTGGAATGGATTGGTGGATGGATGTGTGACTGTTCGAAAGTAGGCAATGAAGGAGTGTTACAAATATAAAAGTAAAAAGGTTATAAGGGGTGTCTTGTGTGATGGTGTGCACATGCCATCCCCGTCTTTTAATGATGAATGGCCTGGGAAGGGGACTGTGGACCCACAGCTAGTTGTAAAGATCCATGTATTGTATGCTAGAGAAAAGTATTTGGGACTGAGAATTGTTCCTGTTCTTTACTGGTTTTCTCTAGTATACAATTGTCCATTATTTCCATTAGCATAATACAAAATGTTAATGGAAATGTTGGACAATCTTTTTGAGTCTAACTACTTTGAGAAATTTAATGAAGATGGAGTATTTAAGATTTGTTTTATTTAGTTCTAGTTTTTTAAGTGTGAAAGGTGGTTCCTAAAAGATTTTGTGGTGTTTTTTTGTTTTCTATTTTTTGTTTGATTTCGTTTTTGTAGGAGAGGCCAGGAAGTAAGGTGGGGGAGGGAAGTGAGGGAAGGGGCACCAATCACAGATAAGGAGGGGAAGGTGCATAGGGCAATATGTTGGGAGTGCTTTAAATGGTGTGGGGCAGTGCTTCTCATGCTCCTTGATTACTGCATTGAAAGCACTTAGGAACTGCTCTCCCCTGCAGAGTGGTGTGTTGCAGTATATACAGAGTAATGTTGTCTTGGAAAGATATGGATCAACAGCCTCTTGTATGGATTGAAAGGTAGCTGTTGGTATCTTCTGCCCCACAGGAGTGGCCTGTATGGTGGCAGTAGTGGTTGAGGAAGATGAGGTAGAGGCAGAGAACCTACTGCTTGCTGAGGAAGGAACTGCCTTTCTGAGAGCATCCCGGTAATTGGATTTTGCGTGGCATCGCATGAAGGTGGTCTCATAAGAGTACTGCTCAGGTTGTCAGCGACTAATGCATTTAACCTTTGCAGCCTTAACCTTCGGTACATCTCCAATGGTAGTAAAAAACTGCCACACCCATGAGTCTATCTGGGGGCTGGAGGCAGACCTTTCCTCTCTCATCTTCCTGGTCCTCTTCATTGTTTTGTGCATGATTGCATTTGTTCCATTGTGGAAGCCCACCTGGTGGTGTTGGTGGCTGCTGGGTAGGAAGGATGGCTATGACTCATGCCATTTTTTAAATTAAATAGCAGTTGTGCTAATATTGTTCCAAGCATGTGCTTTCTCCTGGATTGCAGATGGAAAATGAGTTAGAATAGATCGAGGAGCTGTGCAAGGGTACATTTTCAACTTGAAACTTCCTAGATGATCTTAAAATGCAGTTTTTAACTGTTCATGAGTCACAGACGTGTTTGCGATCATGTCCTCACACTGCACGCAAGCACGTGGTCACGTCACACTGTCCGAACAGTCCGCAGTGACATCAGACATCCGCAAACCTCGGCTAACAGGAAACAGTGCTAAAACGTTGTTGAAAGTTAATAGAAGTGTTAGAAATGTTGCAAAGATGTGTGGAATGGCACCATTTTTACTTGAAACTTTGGAGATTGCCTGAAAATGCTGATATAGTGGGGGTAAGTATGATATTAGGAAGTGGTAGCACATTAGGGTCCACTGGTAAAAACCTATGAAATTCACACAAAAAATGTTGTCGAAGGGACATTATGGCTAAGTTGCTAAATACCCATAAAATACATTGAAAAAACTTTGTTGAGGGGACGTTATTGTTATGTGGCACTAATAAAAACGTATGAAATTCAATGAAAAAAACGTTGTTAATGGGATGTTATGGTTACAATTAAAACCGATCCCCCCACAAATTTGCCAGTTATGGTAAATTGAGTAACCATAGCTCACACCAGCACCGTACACTGCTAAGATTAACAACCAGGACATCAAAGATGACATCACAAATGTCATTGATGACATCACATATCAAATTAATTCTTATGAAAAGTTTCTACAAGGGGCTGTGTTTTTAATGTTGGTAGCAACATTTTAGGGGTAAATGGGAGACCTCTCTTGAGATAATTAATGTATTAAAGAATGTAGTCACCTAAATAAAGCATTATATTTGAGTGTTGTTGTTGATACAGGAACCTATTCATACACACACATAGGCAATAGCTGCAGCATGCACTATAGAAGTACAATATTTTTAATCGGGTAATTAGGGATAATACATTAATGAATTCTACCTTATCAGAGTTTTGAGTAATGTTAAACATGGTATTAATGGCTAATAATTCAAGACACACTGCACACATTTGCTACTAGAAACAATACATATGAAGAACTACAATGCATACAAATGAGAGGCACATACAGCGAAACTAAAGTACGGAAGAAAGAAACAACATCACCAGAACATGTCAATAACATTAATGTTAATCTTCTTGTAAACAAATTAATTGTGGTTTGAGGCCTGCTTATTGTCACATGTATGTGCTCCATGAGCTAAGATCAAACTAGATCAAACCGTAATATCCAAAAATCGTTCACACATGGGCCGCACCACTATGGTAAAAAACCTTCAAGAGCAATTGATTGTAGTTGATATTTGGCTTAATAAATCATAGTAGCCCTTACTTGAGACACGTGTTTCAGCACGTACTGTGTCTTTTTCAATAAGGGCAGTAATAGTTCTTGTTCTGTTTGACTGAGACCACGTGGGTCTAGAGTCATTGATCAGCTGGATGTCCAGGGTAAAATCCCTCCCGCAAAATATCTTGTCCGTCCCCGCGCATCAGCCAAGATCAACCGTGCCCGTGCTACACTGATCCTCTGGAGAAATACATTACTCAGATTACGCATGCATCCCCCTGGATGCGCCCCACACCACAATCTCCAATCATTCCATCCACTGCAGTTCCACAGACCAGGCCACATGCAACCCGAAATCCCCAACTCTGCCATCACCATTCCCCCTCTGATCAGCATAACGAATAGGTTCCTCAGGCTCCACACTCAGTTCATCCCACGCATCGCCTATACGCCCTCCAGCATCTACATCCTAGGCAATCACACATGCCAGAGAGACCTACCTGTAAGTCCATCAACTGTGTGTCACCCTCATCTTTAAAAATACCCTCACTGGAGTCATGCAAACCAATGCCATGCCCAACTGCAAATCCCTACTCGCCAAGCTCTCCTTGTCCCTGACTGACTCCATCACCATCCTCCTGATCTACCGCCCCCCACCGGGATCTAGCCTTGCCTTCAAGGAGAATTTGCTGCAAAGCATCTCTGTGTCCATCAAGCCCAACTCTACAGTTGTAATGCTTGAGGACCTCAACCGAGGTCTTAATGACCCGGCAGACGCAACAGCCTCTGCATAGCCTCTGCATAGCCACAGCACTTAACCAGGCTGGCTTTACACAATGCTCCCTTGAGTCCACCCACGTACAAAGCCACACCCTAGACTGGATTAGCGACTGCTACTGCAACATCTCTATCCCCATCACCTCCAATTGCCCATGGTCCGACCACCATACCGTTGCCTTCAAAGTCCCACACTCAGATCGACCTAGACCATTTCACCTGGCCAAACCTGAAGGCATGGCACAGTGCATAAAAAACCTCAACCCCAGCAACCTCACCCCATTACTTTCTACCCTTGCGCAAACCCATCCACAGTGACAGAACAAGCAACTCTAGTTAACTTCTACAAACAGACCATTGCCCAGGCAGTAGACACGCTTTCCCCCTGAAACTCAGGAAAGCCGATCCCTCACTAAAAAAAAATGCCTGGTTAACTCCTGGACTCCTTGAATCCTGTGCCAAAAACTACGCTTCTGCATTAGCATGGAAAAAATAAACCTCCCCAGCAGCCAAAGCCCTCTTCTTCTCCATTGCTGGAGACTAGGGAAGGGAAATCCATACTTCCAAAGCTAACAGCTACAACTCCAGAATCATCAACGCCAAGTCCAACTCCCGGGAACTTTTTTACAATACTCCGGGAGATAGAGACCACCTGCCCTCCCCAGCCAGACATAACAGTGGACAGCGCTTAGTGCAACAAAATCCAAAACACCCTCTTTGGAAAAATCAACTCCCTCAAAGAAAAATCCTGCGGCAGGATTTGCCAGACTAACCAAACAACCCCCATCCACAGCGCCCAGCCCTTTACCGACCCACACCTTCACCCTGTTCTACTTCCACCCAGTCTCAGCCATGGATGTCTCTAAGTCAAAAATCTCAAACCATTGCGCAGCAAAGGTGACACTTGCCTCGGCTTCAGTCATGAAAGTCACTCACTCCCTTTTTCACAGACATCATTAATGCCTCCTTCTCCACCAACTTCCCTGAAGGAAGCATGGGTCCTACCACTGCTCTAAAAACCCTTCCACAACCCTTCCATACCCATGAACTATCACCCCATTACTATGGTCCCCTACCTCCTGAAGATACTGGATCGTGTTTCGCATATCCAAGTTCAACAATCTCAGGAGAACAATATCCTGGACATTCGCCAATCAGGATTCTGCCCAAAACACAGAAGCAAAACTGCCATACTTGACTTGAAAATACAAATCGGCGCCAATAACGACACAGGCAAACCTGCCCTCCTGAAGATGTTTGACCTATCCGCAGCATTCGATCTGGTTGACCACCGTGTCCTCTGGTCCCAACTCACTGAGACAGCTAACTTATCTCCATCATCCACCAATTTGATTAAATCTTTCCTAGCCAACAGATACTCACAAGTCTTCATCGATGACTTCTCTGCAGAACCTATCCCTGTCACTTGTGTCGTCCCACAAGACTCCTGCCTCTCCCCTACGCTCTACAACATTTATATGAAACCCCTCTTCAACCACATTGACCGGCTTGGCATATCTTACACAACCTAGGTAGAAGACATGCAGCTCCCTAAACCCCCTTACCAGCTCCTACGCCCAAGACTCAGCCACTATAAACTCTGTATATGAAGTCATACAAAAGTGGATGGCTTCCCACCTACTCAACGACAATGAAACTAAAATCCTCATTGTTGGCTCCCAATCCACACTGCGAAACATCAATCCAGCCTAAAAAGAATTTATCATCGACAGCAACTGAATCACCACCTCTGCTACTGCCAAAACTCTTTGTCTTTACCTATACTCCAACCTTGACCTCTCGCGCCATGTAAACTCAATTGCTTACACTCCCAAACTGCTGCATGACAGTAAGCCATTCCTCTCCACTCCCAACCGCCTTTCCATTGAAAGAGCAATCATAGTAGCAACACTTGACTACTGCAACGCCCTGTTTACCGGCACCTGATGATTCAGAATAATGCTCTCCGAGTGGCCACTGGTCTCTCCAAAATCTGATCTCATATTGAAAGCCAGGAGAGAGGCACACTGGCTGCCTACTATCTGGGAAAGGATTACGTTCAAAACATTGTTCCTAGTCCATCGGTGTCTCTCCAATACTGCACCATCCTACTTCTCACGCTGCGTGGAGAAATACTTATTGGCCAGACCTCTCAGATCATAGAATTCTCACCACCTGAAGATCCCAGCTTCAATCGCCTCTCAGTGGGAGGTAAGTGTTTCCCGGTCGTGTGCCGCTAAACTCTGGAGCAATGTCCTCCTACTGTTAGAGAAAAACAGATCTACTGGACCTTCCGCAGAAAGGTAAAGTCCTGGCAGTTCAACTAACTGTTCTGTGTCTAAGACTCTTTGTGCCCCCTTCTTCCCGATTTCCCTCAATGCAACTAGCGCCTAGATACCAGAGGGTTTTGTGCGCTGTAATAAATGCAAAAATAAATTAATAAATTAATAAGAAAATTACTTTAAGAACATATGAGAAGGTATTTATTTTTATGTATTTATTTATTTCATTTGCAAAGCACTCATACAACCCGTAGGCATTGAGGTGCTGTTGAGGGTACAAAGTATTAGTCAAGCAAGTGTAATACAGGCATAGTTTCATGCGAGTACAGGGTGACAAAGGTGTGACCAAATGGCAGTTATGATAGAAAACAGAATCATACATATGTATAAAACCAAGTGGCAATTATCCTACTCAACAGGCAGTTGGTTGATGGGACTGTAAGGTTCCTGGTGAGAGGCATAATGGGGGGAATATATGTTTAAGTAAAAAGCTGAGTTTTTAATGCTCTGTGGAAGATCCAATAGGATTTCTCTGCTTTCTGGGAAGGTGGGAAGCTGTTCCAGAGCTTGGCGGAAAGGTATGGGAAGCTGGAGCGTCCAGGTTTGCATCTTTTCACTTTGGGCACCATTAGTCTATCTGTGTAAGGGGTCCTAGTGGGTCTGGAAGAATGGGCTTTGGCAATTCTTTTGGAGAGGTAAGGTGGTCCTGTGTTGGATAGGCCCTTGTGGGTGATGGAGAGTGTTTTTGAAAATGATCCACTCCTGGATGGGGAGCCAGTGTGCATCTCTTCTAGCTGTCGAGAAGTGCTCTCTTTTTGGGATGTTTAGGGCTGCTGTAAGGGCATTATTCTGTATTACTTGAAGTTTGAGTATGTTTCTGGAAGAGGTGCCATCGAACAGGATGCTGCAATAATCAATCTTTGAGACAATGATTGCATGGGCAAT
This sequence comes from Ambystoma mexicanum, assembly GCF_040938575.1. Classification (NCBI taxonomy): domain Eukaryota; kingdom Metazoa; phylum Chordata; class Amphibia; order Caudata; family Ambystomatidae; genus Ambystoma; species Ambystoma mexicanum. The sequence continues at coordinate 1,008,240,754 of NC_090928.1, read as the reverse complement.
GGTTAGGCAATTGGTTTTATAGAGGAAAGATCTGGCTGCATTAAGGACCTCGGTAGCATAGGCTGCGGAGGAGGCAATGGCACTTACCTGTCTAGTCATGTGAGTGATGTTTCTAGGTAGATCCATAGGGTCTTTACAGTGTTAGAGACAGGAATCAAGCAATTGTCGATTGTAAATGCAGAATATTGATTGTTGAGGGTATTTAGGGCACTTGGTGGGCCAACAATCAGGATTTCTGTCTTGTCGCTGTTGAGAAAGAGGTGATTGGCTGCCACCCAGGTGTGAATTGTGGAATACATTGTGTTAAGGGTGTTAGAGTCTTCCATGTAGTTGCCTTTGAGGGGGATCAAGATTTGTGTGTCATCGGCATAGTTAGTGTAAGCGATGCCGGGTGAATCCAAAATGTGGAATAGGGGTCTGGTAAACATATTGTACAGCGCAGGGTCGATGCAAAATCTTTGTGGCACACCACAGGGGATAGGAGAGGAGAGACGTTGAAGATCTCTGAGAAGATTGTCATCACTGTTCCATTAAGGAATGATGCTCTCCAGGCCTTGGCAGAAGGTGAGAAATGAGCATGAGTGGTAAGGTGGTATGAGAGGATCTGGTGGTTGACCGGGTAGTATGCCACAGATAAGTCTAGGAAGAGGAACAGTGCAGAATTGCCTTCATTGCTGATCTCATCTAATTGATTTTTTAGATTGATCTGAGCACATTCTATGCTGTGCCTTGGGTGGAACCCGGATTGACACATCCCTAGGATTTGATTGTCCTCAAGGAACTGCTGAACTTGTAGGTAGGCAGCTCGGTCCAAAATGTTTAGGAGGAAGAGTACCCATACTTCTTTGAGGCTGGCTGTATCTTTGCTTTGAGTGAAGGAGATGTTTATGATAGCTGTGATGATGGTGGTTTAGTATGTCGGCACAGTCTTTGATGAGGGATGCAGGGCATATGTCGCCTTTGTATTTTGAGGGTTTTGGATTATTAATCAGTTTGGCGATATCGGTTTCGGAGAGTTCTCTGAAGAAGAACTGAGTGGTGGAGGAAATATTGAGGGAGGCGAGCAATTGTTACTAGAGGTCATGGGTACTATGTTGAATGTCGCTTGTTGAGATAAGATCTTCCTATTCAAGGTGTCAATCTTGCTTCGGAGTGCCTCTTGGATGTTAGAGCACCAGATCTTATCTTTAATGATGATTGTGGGGGGAACAGCAGGGTATTCAAGTTCTCTGCAAATGGTGAATATTTGTTTTGCATCTGAATTAGCATTGCTAATTCTAGTGTTGAAGGAGTTGGACTTAGCTTTGATTATGAAATGGATAATATGGTGGTCCGGACAAGGACAGGGTGTATTGGCCCTGGTGGAAATTTGCCAGTTGCGGTCCATTGTACGGCCTTTGTTGTGTTTGGGGTTGGTGATGCGTTGAGTGAAGCCAAGCGTGTTGAGTGTCTCAGATAATGATTTGGAAGGTAGGTCAATCGGGTCATGGAGGCCCAGGTTGAGGTCATCTAGTAAGATTCATTTTGAGGAAGCTTTGAGGTTATCCTGGAGGATATGAAGTATGTTATGCTCAAGGTTTGGAGAAGGGTCAACAGGGTGGTAGATAAGGTAAATGGTGATAGTGCAGGTAGGGGATGGTGAGAATGTTGAGGGAGAGAAGATCCGTATTCTTATCAATTAATGTGTGAACTTGTCTAAGGGGATGGAGTCTCTAGCAATCATAGCGACTCCGCCTCCCCTGGAGTTGGATCTGTTGTTCCATATGATAGTATATACCATGGGTAAGGATAGGGCTATGGCAGGGCCAGAAGCCTCATGAAGTCAACTCTCAGTGATGGCCAGTGTGTCAAGGTTGAATCTCGTGATGAGGTCATAGATATCGAGTGTGTGGGCAGGAGGGGATTGAACGTTGATCATGGCGCATGTGAAGAAGGGATGTGGGAAAGTGGGCAAGGTGACAGAGCCTTGATCAGGGGTGGATGCTTGAATCTGGGAGGCTAAGTGGGGAGGTGGGGGAGGTGTCTGTTGTGTAGGTGATCTTTAGTTATGTTGGCAACTGTGGATTTTGATGAGGCCCTTGTCAGTGATAGGAGGAGGAGTGGAAATGTTTGGAATCTGATGTTCATGAGGAGGGTGGTTTATGGGATGGACTGAAGCTTTGAGTGAGGATTTAGGGCTGGGCTTCTGTTTGCCATGAGCTATGCAGTAGTGATGTGTTGGAAGTTGTGAGGGGGTGAGATTGTGAGATTGTGCTGGGTGTGGGTTTGGGAGCAGCGTCTGGTACTGCATTTTGGCTTGTAAATAGCATTTATGTGCGAGTTTGGAAGTGATGAGTAGGGGTAGTGATTGTGTTACTCTTCAAAGGGGTTGTTGCTGAAGAAAGGGCAGCAGTTGGAAACTCATCAGAGAAGAGGGTGGTGTGTGGCCTGAGACGTGGGTTCCTGGTGAGGGATTCCTGGTCTGTGGTTTGGGCGGATTTATTGCTTAGAGGTAATGTGGCTTTAGAATCTTTGTGAGGGAGCAGGCTGCCTGCTGTGCTCTGGGGCTCAGTCTTGGAATGGGTGAAGCGTGAGAGCGGTGATTGCGGGCATTGGTTGATATCGTGGCTTGGCGGCAGTGTGCACGTAGTGCACACACTGCAGGTATTGTGAGGTTGGTGAAGGCATGAGAATTCTCCTGGTGTGTTAGTGAGGAGAGTGGGGGTGACCGTCATGTTCAGAGGGAGGCTGGTCATTCTAACGGTGGAATGTGCCATATTGTTTACATGGCGTGTGGCTACAGAGTTCGAGGGGAGATCAGCGGTGGATTTGGGTGGAGCAGCCGAGTGCACATGTGCGTTTGCAGGGTATTGTGGGGATTGTGGTTTTCTGCATGCGAGTCGCACAGTGCTGACCTTGTTTGTGAGTGATGAACGGAGAGCAGGGCAAGTGCGTGGGGCAAGGGATCCGGGCATAAGCGGGGCCTGCTGGTGAGAGGATAGAGGTAATCGCTGCGAGCATAGCTTGTGCTCAAGCAGGGATTACTTTGTATCAATGCCTCTCAGAAATGTCTCGGACGCGCACCATTGTATGTAAGCGCTGAGTTGAGTATGAAACTGGCAGTTGTTCTTTGATCAAAGGAGTGTATCTCATAATGCAGGACGGATCTGTGAAAGCGTGTGGGGGGCAGAGGGATGATAGAATGGCAGTGTAGACATACATGCAGCGTAGTGTATAGCAGAGTTTGGCATGCATGGATGTCCCACAATCTGATCTTTGCATACAATATCAGAATGTACAACAGATGTACATGAAGCTATCCCTGGTGCAATGTTAATGGCAGAGCTAGTGGAGGGCAATGCACATGATGTGGTATATGAAGATCAAGCTTATCCAGAATACATTGGTGAGCTGAGTTATATCATTTGGGCTGTGCCCATGGTCAATGAAATGTTTGATTGTCCAGTGCCTGAATCGAAGCACATCTAATTTCGCGTTCAATGCGGTATAGAACAGCAGAGACTGCTGGTAGAGGTGCTGGCTTTCTGTGAGGGCTGGCTTTGCCTGCTGGCGCAGAGGGTGGCTGCTTCAAGCTGGTTCACCAGCCATTCATGGTGCTGCAGGCCCAAGGCAGCTTGGGAGCCTGGTGTGCACCGAGGCACGGTGGTGGCCATCTAAGAAGCTGTGGTAGGCCTCCTAATTCAGTGCTTCTAGCAGGGCTGACCCGCACTCCAGACAAAGAAAATCTCCACAATATTAAGCTCCTAAAAATAATGCTAAAATCAGATTAGATTCTTAGATTTATTTTTAAAAAAAGGGTCAAACAGTAACAAAACAACAAAACAACAGAGGCAGGACGCCATGGGGCATGTCCTGCTAAACAACATGTTTTGTGCTCAACATTGTGGTTGTTCACGTTTATATGCATATCTCGAAATAACATCTGTCCCACTGGAGTACAAGGATGAGTAGTGGCTAACCGCCTACTCATCCCTCACAATTCTACAAAACAAGCCTGACCCCAGTCATAACATTTTCAGCTCGTATATAGTATAGGATGTTCGACAACGTTATGTTCTTGTGAGAGCACAGCACATAAGCCCACTTTGGAAGCTTCAGTTTGTAATAAAAGTTAGTGATTGAAATCAGGCATTTTAAGGACAGGTTCACTACACAGGAATTTCTTTGGACCCCAAAGCCTGCTTGATCCCATTTGCCACACAGTAACTTTTTTGGTTGGGCATTCTTGAGCTTATCTGTCAGGTAAGATTGTGGAATAATTGGGAATTAATCTATAATATCCAGTCAACCCCAGGAAGGTATAAAGCTCTCTTTTGGTCTGGGGACGGGCATTATTTGAACTGCCTTCACTTTCTCATGTTGTGGTTGTACCAGACCATTCCCTATGAAAAATTCTAGGTATTTCACAGCGGATTGGGCAAAATGACACTTTTCTGGGTTGGCTGTGAAGCCAGTTTTCTCAGGTTCAAACTAATTTCATATAAGTACTCGACGTGTTCTGGCCAAATGCCGCTATGGATTACAACATCATCCAAATAGGTGCCATAGAGCCTTGATTAAGGTTTTAAAAGTGTATCCATTAGCCTCTGGAAGCTCTTTGAAACATATTGTGTATAGGTGCTATATTAATAAACCATCATAAACCCATTTGGCTATGGCCCCATGCAACCCAAAGGGTAGATCTTTAATATGGAATAACCCTTGTGGAGTGGAGAAGGAGTTTTTTTCTCTCAATCAGATGGGTTTAATGGGACCTGCCAGTACCCCTATGTTACATCTAAATTTGAGATGCATTTGGCCAAGCCTAATTTCTCAATGAGATAATTAATTCTCGGCATGGGTTAGTTATCAAACACTGATATGGAATTCAACATCCAGAATGCGAGGCAAAACTGCCATGACTGATCCGGTTTTGCAATCAAGTCAATATTGGAGGACCAAGGAGGGTTAGATTATATCCGACTTGCATTTCCTCTACCTCGGGGTCAGTTACTTTTTTTGGAGTCTCAAGGATTATATATGGTCTTAAGTTGATGGTCTTCCCTGCTGGTGTTCTGATAAAATGGAAGGGATTAACAACCGTGCCTGGTTGATCTGAAAATACTTAAGGGAATTGCTCCAGTAAATAAATGATTTTTTTTGTTAGGGGAAGGTATTCCTCCCCAGACCCTTTTGTTCCCTGCTCTGTCTCTGTTGGTTCTTTTACTTCCTGGAGTACCGTGAAAACCTTTTCTCAAGAACTGCTTTGGTCCACCTGTTCTCCCTCTTTTGTATTGTATGGGTTGTTCCCATGGTTATGGAAGAGGATTTTGATTTCTGTTTGAAGACTGGATCAATGACTCTCACCAGAACATCTAACCCATTTTTCCAGGCTTAGCCCAATTTGGAGGCTAGTCTAATATAGGTTCCTTTCAAAGGGGTTAAGGTCAGTCTCTTGGGGATTAGTTGTCTTTCTCCTGGTAGTATTATGACTTTGTCAGTAATATATAAACCAAATCCTATGGATTCAGATGTGGCTACTGTAGGTACTTTGGGGCTCAATTTGGTAAACAATACAGGTCCCCAAATTTCTTTTATCAGTTGGGAGACACTGCACTTTGACACCATATCTGAAGGATCAGAACAAGGATGAGGACGCTGTGAAGACATTTTTGCTGGGACTCCATTTGTGAGATCCTTTCTCCCGCTGGTGGTGTCGGCATTGATGTGCGTGACGGCTGCTCACGACGCTAGCTGTGTGTTCACACCACCACCAAACTCTTGGTTCCAGCTTATTTGGATTTCCTCCGTTCTCGCACGCCAGCCTTCCAGCATTTCTTGTTACATGCTGGAGGTGCTCTGGCATACGCTGGCACCTCATCCTGCAATAGCTCCCGCTCCTTCTGCTCTGTTACAGTGGGATCCCCTGGAATTCTCAGTTTTCCACCCTATCGGCTTTCGGCCTGCTCTCTCTGGTTCTTTGGTTTGTCATCCCTTTTCAGCATCCTCTGCACAGTAAATTGAATAGTCTGACTTAAAATAATATTCTCAGTTTCTTGTGGTTGATGGTATAGGTTCTCTTTAACATCATGAAACTGATAACATTCTACTGTATTATATATGTCCATGTAAGCCATCACTTGAAGGGCCTCACTGAGTTCCTCATGGGAACATGAGTCCTTGTCCCTAAAGGGGGAGTCTCCTGGTGAGTTCCTACTTGCCTCTACCCACAGTGTTGTGCAGCAAGTTTACCTCTGTAGCCTCACTGGCGGGGGCATCCCTTTAGGTAGAAGGGATACATTCCCCCAATTTGGTATATAGTCTTAAATTGATGGTCTTCTCTGCTGTTGTTCTGCCGTTGCTCTGCTAAAATGGAAGAAATTGGCCACCTTGTCTGGTTGATCTGAAAATACATCAGGAAATTTCTCTGGTAAATCAATTGTGTTGGCCTTCTGGGAAGGTGACAGATTGGAAGGGTCTAGTGTGTGCTTTATATCAGAGTCACTTAAGGGGGCAAACTACTCTCTACAGGGATTTTCTCTACTCGGGGAAGGTCTGCCTCCCAAAACCCTTTTGTTCCCCGCTCTGTCTCTGTTTGTTCAATTACTTCCAGGGTACCGGGAATTAGGTTTTCTCAAGAACTCTTTGGACCACCTGTTCGCCCTCTTTCATAGTATATGGGTTATTCCCATAGTTATAGAGGAGGATTTTGATATCCCTGTGCAAGACTGGATCAATGACTCCCGCAATAACTTCTAACCCTTATTTCCATGCCAAGCTTGACTTGGAGGCTACTCTAATATAGGTTAATTTTGGAGGGGTTAAGGTCAGACCTGTGGGGATTAGTTGTAATTTTCCTGGTAGTATAATGGCCTCATCGTTACTATATAAATCAAATCCTATGGATTCAGCTGTAGCTACCATAGAAAGATTGGCTTTTGGGCTCAATATGGTAAACAATACAGGTCCCCTGTATCTTTTATCATTTGGAATACATCCATCTCTGACATATGTGGAGGATCAGAAGAAGGATGTAGATGCTGTGAAGACAGTTTTACTGTATGGTTTATTTAAAATAAAATAAGACCTACCTTTGCCTATGCCTATGGGGTGTTTCCTACTTATTTTACTGAGATGCTCGTCAGTCAGAGTGAATGTCCAACACATGTCTGTCTACTGTCCAAATCTAACCTATCTGATCCTACCACTATTACTACTAACTAAAGCCAGGAGAATGACTCCCTTCTCCTGGGTGCTCTGTTTTGTCACAGGAGTTTTCTTGATTCTTTTTTCTACTCAGTAGACCACATGTAAATAGTCTCTGTTTACCCTATGGGCTAGGTTCTGCAGTTCTTTCAGGGCACTGGTAGCTTCCTTGTCCTCTATCGTATGGTGTATCTTAATTCTGCTGAATTTCCTTCTCTCTCTGGAATTTTGGTTGCTCATCTTCTAATGTTCACCTCATCTGGTGTGATCTTTCAAGTATGATATTTATCTTCCTGACCTCATGGATCTTGACTTCCCAAATTCTCTCTTTGGTTTCTGTTCTTTCTTATCTTTGGGATATCAGTTGACTGTTCCATTTTCCCAAGGCAATAAGATTCCTAATCTATTTCTCTACCACTCTGCCGTATCTCTTTGTCTCATTAACATAGTTCTGATTCATATGCTTAATTCCTATTCTTTCCCCATTAGTACTTGAACAAGTTTCGTTCAACTTATATTGAGTTCCTTTTAGATTTCCAGTGTTCCTGTTCCCGGTACTACATTCAGTTTTATAGGTAACATTGCTACTTTATACTCTCTCTTGGCCTCTCATATTCAGCTGTAGCTATCTTTTGAAAACATCTTCTTTCCATGTTGGCTACAGAGGCCGCATTCACTGTTATTACCTCAAATATTGCCTTGTACTGGATGAACATTTTGTGGGCACTTGAACACTTCTTCTCCCATGTTGAGAATCGTTTTTGAATTTTAAAATGTGGGTGACTCCAAAAATGTAGGATTTGTAAGTATTTGATTCTACTTAAAGTCACATTTTTCGAGACCAACAATTACATGCACAAGGAAAGGTGTCAATTGTCATTGACATTCACAAGGGCAGAAACCTGTGAAGTGGGAGAATGGAAGGCCAGACTCCCGTCCTTCACCTCTCGCGCTTGGCCTAAAGGGTCACGACCCAGACACCCGCCACGAGAAGAGTTTGTCCAGTTACCAGACGACCAAATACCCTGGTACAGAAACATACGGATGTGTCCATCTGCCTGCCCAGCAGCCCGCACTAGCCACGCCGACACCTGCGGCACGGACCAACTAGACTGAAATCTACACGTCGTTAGAGATGCCATGACGACCTAGACAACGGGAAGCACAGCTGAACAAATATACACACTGGACATTCCCACACCAATCTACACGAAGAATATACTCAGTGCTATGACTAGGCGACAGGCATATTCACGGACGTGCATCTTTATTATTTTTCATATAGGCTTTTAGCATGCAGAAACGCAAGACGCGTCATGAACTTATACGAAGCTTGCTCACGCTTCCCTTGCAACCAGTTGCCATCATGAGAAGTACAATGAAGACACGATACTAGTCACGGAACTATATGCCACTATAACCTAAAGTACCCCTGTACGAAATGAATCGCTTATGCACCAGGCCCAAGTAGGCCTCAAGCAAGAGTTCCCATGGACGTTGACAAAGCTAAAGTCAGGTTGCTGATCCTGCAAGAATGAGCCTGGCGAAGCAACTAGCCAAGGTCGTCATGTTGCAAACTCATATTCAATGAACAAGTCATCAAAGGCACGATGTTGCAATCTCGCACTCCGCAAGCAGAACACACAGTGGAAAAGCAATATTAATTGTGCAGAATTCTGCCTCAAACACGGTCCCGCCTCACGTGACCGAGCCGAACCTGACGAGATGCCAAGTCCAGGAGAGAAGCGGCGTCTGGATTCCATGCCAAAAACGCAGGTAGATACATTTGAAAGGCACAATGGACATTTACGACTGTGGGAACGGTCAGTCTCCCAGCCATGAATAAATCCTCACATTGTCTGCATGTACCCATAGTGAAACGAAGAAGACAAGACAAGTTGTCGGGGGAAAATTCTGCCGGGGTCGGCCGGGCCGTCCGCAGACCTCCGGGCAGGGAGGCCCCAACTCCTCCCGTGTATATCTCGGATCGAGACAGAGTATGAGGCACACACAAGGAGCAAGGTGACTTCTGCTGTTTATTATGCAAACGGCAGGGATGGGTCAAGGAGCGCACGCGTTCGCCCTGACACACACACAATCGTGGGGCTTGCAGGCCCTTTTACTGTAGTATGACGCGCTACTTGCGTCACGTCAGAAAGTTAACAAAAAACCCTATCGCCACTCTTAATTGGATGCTCGAGTGGTAGGGTTAGTATAGAACACATATAGAGAGCGATACTAATGGCTAAAGGGTAGTCAGGTGATATATCTGGGTTGTCCCTACAATTAGATACATGAGAATTGTTACATGGAGACTCCCGAGGATTGGCTAAAGCTAGTGTCGTCAGTGATAGGAGCCCCATGTTCTGATTGGTGCACTCGTGAGCTCCCCAGCCTGGGACCACCGTTGTCCCAGCTCTCGGTGTACCTTTAGTTTGCAACAATGTTTCACTATGGGTACATGCAGACAATGTGAGGATTTATTCATGGCTGGGAGACTGACCGTTCCCACAGTCGTAAATGTCCATTGTGCCTTTCAAATGTATCTACCTGCGTTTTTGGCATGGAATCCAGACGCCGCTTCTCTCCTGGACTTGGCATCTCGTCAGGTTCGGCTCGGTCACGTGAGGCGGGACCGTGTTTGAGGCAGAATTCTGCACAATTAATATTGCTTTTCCACTGTGTGTTCTGCTTGCTGAGTGCGAGATTGCAACATCGTGCCTTTGATGACTTGTTCATTGAATATGAGTTTGCAACATGACGACCTTGGCTAGTTGCTTCGCCAGGCTCATTCTTGCAGGATCAGCAACCTGACTTTAGCTTTGTCAACGTCCATGGGAACTCTTGCTTGAGGCCTACTTGGGCCTGGTGCATAAGCGATTCATTTCGTACAGGGGTACTTTAGGTTATAGTGGCATATAGTTCCGTGACTAGTATCGTGTCTTCATTGTACTTCTCATGAGGGCAACTGGTTGCAAGGGAAGCGTGAGCAAGCTTCGTATAAGTTCATGACGCGTCTTGCGTTTCTGCATGCTAAAAGCCTATATGAAAAATAATAAAGATGCACGTCCGTGAATATGCCTGTCGCCTAGTCATAGCACTGAGTATATTCTTCGTGTAGATTGGTGTGGGAATGTCCAGTGTGTATATTTGTTCAGCTGTGCTTCCCGTTGTCTAGGTCGTCATGGCATCTCTAACGACGTGTAGATTTCAGTCTAGTTGGTCTGTGCCGCAGGTGTCGGCGTGGCTAGTGCGGGCTGCTGGGCAGGCAGATGGACACATCCGTATGTTTCTGTACCAGGGTATTTGGTCGTCTGGTAACTGGACAAACTCTTCTCGTGGCGGGTGTCTGGGTCGTGACCCTTTAGGCCAAGCGTGAGAGGTGAAGGACGGGAGTCTGGCCTTCCATTCTCCCACTTCAGTCCCCCCTCTGGTCGACTTGTCGACCACAAACATATCCTTCTCATTATCTCCTCTTACTCGCCAGATCTTAGTTATTCCTCCTAGATGTCCATAATGGTTTACATGATCCTCAAATGACCAATACATATATTCACAGGTTCCTCCAGGAGTACAGTAGACCCATTTTCCTATGTAGCTTCTGGGGTTTCTCGGGTTCTCGATCTTCACTGATGGTGGATCCAGATGGTTGGTGATAATCTGAGTGCGCAATTTCTCCCTCTCCATTATTATCACGCCTGTATGTTGGCCGTCATCTGCTGGCATCAAGGGGTGCATACCCACCATTTCCAACAACTCGTCAGTGGTACGTGCTTTCCGGGCCTTCCAAAATCTAATTATGATCAGCGTAGCTCCAGCCAAAATTGTGCAACCCACTATTATTTTCAGTCCATCTGACAGCCAGGATGGCATCCAAGACCATAATAGTGAAAACCAGCTCTTATCCTTGTTTACACCGCTACTTTCATCCACCATTTTGGAATGCAACTGGGCCAATTGTGAAACTGCTTCAGTCAGTGTACCATTGTCAGCATCGTTGGCGGGTATAAACGTGCAGCATGATTGTCCTATCTTCGCACAAACTCCTCCTTCCATTGCTGTCAGCAGGTCCAGTACATATCTGTTCTGGAGTGCTACCATCCTTATAGCTCGTAGCTCCTCCTTTATTGCGTTAAACCCATTTACTGTAGAATTGATGGTCATCATTAGTTCCCATCTAGTTATTTGAAGCCATTTTGCGTTTGCGTAAGCCTGCAGCCCTGGATGTATTATTGAAGAGAAGAACATTGCTGCTCTGCTGAATAGTCTGTGTTCTGGCGGTATTGAGGTTAGCGCCGTTTCCGACCTTCCCCACAGGTAATTTCCTGTCAATGGTTCTCCCTGTCTTTTTATTCTGTTTAGGACAGTATCATTGCTGTTGGTCCTGTTCCCTTGCTCCTCCTGAAGTGGTACAGATCTCCTTTTCCTTCGGTCCCCTTCATCCATTTTGGGAAAGTGCGCCACATTGACATGCTTCTTAGGTACTACTAATGATGGTACGTTGACGTGCACCATTGTGCACACACCATTCCACAGGGGAGGCAGTGTATGATATGCCTTTTCTCCACAGGCCCAATAATGGTCCATTATTACTGCTGTTCCCGCTCCCCCCTCAGGTAACTCCACCACATTTGCACAATTGGTATTATATCCTACGTCCACTTCTCCTTTATGCTGGTAGCATACCTTGGGTGCAGTCAATGGTAGTATTGTTATTGGGTCTTCATCTGTTTCTACCCACGTGAGCATTGGTACATACTTAATCCATATCGTCCAACATCGGTGATTGTGTGTCTCAATAGTTGAGATAGTTTCTTTTGTTACCATGTTGCTTCCAATCACCCCTATCTCCCAACTGTTGTCCAGATACACCTTCCCTGTTATCGTCAACAGCGGCCTCTCCCAGCATCCTTGTTTACCTGGAACCTCAGTAGCGTACCAGTCACAGGGTAGGTACTGTAGCGTTACCTTCTTTGTTTCTCCTTTTGCAGGACCACTTGTTATGTATTTAAATGCTTCAGCATGTAAACTGCTCTTGTGGTAGCTCAAATAGGTCTTGAGGAAGTTGTTTTCGTATGGGTATGAGTCTCGCGTTTTCCATGTCATGTGTACTACTGTCCCTTGAAATCTTCCTTTTGTTTGGAACAGTGCCAAGTATATTATGCATTGGGCTGTCTTTTCCTCTATTTCCGTGGCAACAAATGTTCGTGAAGCACTCATGGCGTATGGTATTAATGAGCAAACGTAGCAGCTATCCTCAGTTGTCTGCTTACCAATGCGGGTCATGTGTTGGTACCATATGTTGTTTGTAACGTGTGCCGAATCTTGTATATAATTATCAATACCCTTATTGTCTGAGTATGTGCTGCGTTTACCTCTACGTTGCTTGGGTGCACTATTACTAATATCACCTGACACACCACTTGTTGCAGCAGGGGACGGGGGTACATTATGTTCAGGAGCAGCGATGAAATTAATAGCATAGCTGTACTGCCATACAGAGGCAGCCACGAACCCGGTGATCATAAAAATCCCTATTATTTTTATTACAGATGCTAGTCTCACCGGCATTTTGCTCTTACCTTGCTGCAGTCCTGGCAGCGTATTCTTGCGATGTTAAAGTTGCCCGCCTGGAAATTCTCAAAAAATGCTTGTTATGAGATGTTAGTTTGTTTTAAGCTCTCATTATCAAATAGTCATTCAGTGCCCAGGCGAAGAGCTGCTCCCACGCTATTCTAAGTAATCGGTCTCTTAGCACCGGTAAGTGGGGTCGAAGGTGTGGCATATAATGTTCTATGGCCAGGAGGAATGCTGTGTAGTAGACACGCACCCTCCTCTTCTTTAGGTACGTTGGCCTTTTTATTTCGTATACAAATTGGTGTGACAATTCTTCTGGGTAACTATCGTCTGGGAGTACCATCTACGCCTGGACAGTGAATTCGTTAATTAACTTTTCTCAATAATGCAATAATACGCAGTTCCTGTATGTGCAAGAGAAAAAGAGAACATTCACGTGTTTACATGTGTATTTGTGCGGAAAAATGTCCTTTAATTCAGTTTATTACTATACTGGGGGGTCAAATGGGCGGGGGATCGTGCTTCAGATGGCGGAAGTATTTTTACTCTTCGACCGAGTGACCATGGGGTGGGCAGTATGGGGATCACCCCTTTCTTCGTCAGTTATTGTCTCCGGGGAATCTGGGTAATTAGACGGTAAGGGGACAATTGGGACGTTGTCTGTAGTTGAGCTGTCTTCCGCTATCGGAGATGTTGTTGTTGTTCTTCCAATGGACCTGTTGTTGTCGCTGGGGCGGGTCTGCAGTTTGTAGATCTTTACATCGTGTAGGTGGTTCCAGGCACGTTTATCTTTTAATTTTACTGCTCTTGTTGATACGTCCTCTACCAGATGGGGGCCGGTGAACCTTTTATCGTTCCACCTTCTATTGAAGTTGCGCAGTAGCACGTGGTCACTCTTTGCAAGTTTGTCCAAGTTCTCTTTTCCCAATTCTGTACTCGCACCTTCTTCTTTATTGCTGGTGGACCCGCCCCGTGTGCGCTCGAGCTGTTGAGACACAAACACAACACTAGTAACCAACGAAGACACATATTGGTACATTTCATTTCCCAATACATTTGCTGAACTTTCGTGATCTGTGAATGCCCTTGACGTTGGCGTTAGAGGAAGGCGCATTTGACGTCCAGTAACCACCTCATGGGGAGTGAGGTGGTGGTCGGACCCTGGCCTATTCCGTAGTTCAAATAGGGCTAACGGAAGGCAATACAACCAACTTTTCTTTGTTGTTTGTTGTATTTTTGCAATTGCCTCCTTTAATATGCCGTTCAGGCGTTCACATATACCGTTAGCTTGTGGGTGGTATGCACATGCAAATTTGTGTTTTATGCTCAGCAATGAAGTGATATGCTCGAACATTTCGTTTGCGAAGTGCGGGCCATTATCTGACCTTAAGACCTCGCACACTCCCCACCTGGGAAAGACCTCCCTTACTAGGAATTTAGCTGCTCTAAATGCATCAGGGTGTGAACAGGGCCCTGCTTCAATCCACCTAGAGAATGGGCATACCACTACAATCATATACCTGTTACCTTGACAGATGTTGATCATATCAACATAGTCAATGTGGAGGTGTCGGAAAGGTCCTTCTGGCCGGGGTATAGTACCTCTTATCACTTTTAGGGTATGACCGGCCGTAAACTGTTGACACGTGAGACAATTGCTGATAAAATTAGACACATGAGAATTTAACTCGGGCAAAACCAATCTTCTCTAATTCGTGCTGCAATTATTTCCTTTCCTGTATGGGCTGGATGGTGTAATTGGTTTAGGGCGGTGTTTAAAAGTGCCAACGGTATCACAATTTTTCCAGTGCCACCCTGGCGCCATAGTGCGTCGGTAGGTGACATTGTACACCCTCTTTTTACCCATATTTCTTTTTCGGCCATTGGTGCAGCCGCTTGTAACTCCATTATCTGTGTGGCTGGGAGATGGGTGTAACCTTCTTTTATCAACATCTCCCTCGCTACTCCCCTCCCTCTCCCTCTCTGTGACTCGGGGGGGTCCCATATCTCACCAAAGTATGCAGCATATTTCGCATGTGCGTCTGCTGCTGCATTCCCTTTTGAGACGTGGTCTTCACCATTGGTGTGTGCGGTACATTTTACTAGGGCTAGTTCTTGGGGGTCGTTTATTACTTCAATTAGTTCAGCCAATAAGAGGGCGTGTTGCACTGGAGTGCCATCAGCTCTCCTAAACCCTCTTCTCCTCCATTTTGATAGTCCTGAGTGGACAGTGGATGTAACATATGCGCTGTCGGAATATATTGTAACTCGTTTGTCAAAACTTTCCTTTAATGCCAATATTAAGGCAACAAGTTCCGCGGCTTGAGCGGAGTAATGCTGTGGTAATTGTACACATTTAATAGCCACACATACCGGTGCCTCCATCATTTTTACCACTGCTGCCCCAGTCCTCCTTATCCCATCCCCTTGATCAATAGTTGATGACCCATCAATAAACAAAAGTTCACCTCCCTCTAGTGCGTTCTCTTCAACTTTTCTACTACATGAGTATATTTCAGTTATTTGGGTGCAGTCATGGGCATAATCTCCTTCCTCAATTACTTCTGCTAGGAACCTTGCAGGGTTAACCGTGCTACACCGAACAATTGCTAGTTCAGCTCTAAACAGGATGATCTCATACCCCAATGCCCTCTGCGTTGTTAGTGTTGACTTAGGTTTATTCAATATTGCAAATAGTGCATGTTCCACAAACAGTGTAGTTGGACACCCCATTGTTATCGCTGATGCTTTTTCTACTGCAAAAGCAGCTGCAGCGAGACCTTGTTCGCAAGAGAAGTGACCTAACATCACAGGGTCTAAGTGACCACTGTAAAATGCTACTGGTTTATAGCCCATGCTCGTTTTTTGGGCCAATACTGCTTTCATCACTGCTGAGTCGCAATGTGAAAATATAAAAAATCGTTGTTCATAATCTGGGGACGCTAGTACTGGAGCAGTTGATATCGCATCCTTTAATTCGTTAAAGGCTTCCCTCATTTCCATAGTCCACCCCAATTTTTTCTCCCCTTTATTTGCTTCCCGCAAACCTTCAAGCAAGGGTCCTATGTATGAACTGTAGTCAAATACCCATGCTCGACAGTAGTTACATAGTCCTAAAAATTGTTGCAGTTCTCTCACAGTCTGGGGCGTTGGAGTGCTTGAAATGGCCTGTGCTTTTTGTGGTGCAATCTTTCTTCCATGTTGAGATATCAGTTGGCCAATGTAGAGAACCTGCTCTTGGCAGTATTGTATTTTTTCCATGTCTACCTTGTACCCCTTTTCAGCCAATATAGTCAACATTTTTAAAGAGTCTTCCCTGCATTTACTTTCGTTTGTACTGCAAATTATTATGTCATCAACATACTGTAACACCGTGCTCTCCACCTCAACATTACCCAAATCCATCTGTATTACTCTATTAAAAATTGATGGTGATTCGCAATACCCCTGTGGCAATCTGGTGTGTTTCCACTTTGTATTTCGGTAAGTGAAGCTTGTCAAATCTTGTGAGTCTGGGTGTAGTGGTATTGAGAAAAATGCATTTTTAAGGTCAATAACTGTAAATCGTGATGCTCCTGCCGGAATGCCACACAATATCGTGGCCGGGTTTGCTGTCACTGGATATTCTGCTTCTACTATGTTGTTCAAGGGCCTGAGGTCCTGTATGAAGCGCCAAGATCCCCCTTTAGCTTTGCGCACTGGGTACACAGCCGTGTTACATGGTGATTCCGAGGGGACCAATATCCCATTGTTTATAAGGGCCGTTATAGTTTCATATATCCCCTCGTCTGCCTCTTTTGACAGTGGGTACTGTTTTACTCTTGGTAGTATGGCGCCTTTTTTTAGTTTTATCCTTACGCCCCCTATGCTTTTTATGCATCCCACGTCATAAGGGCTAATAGTCCATAATGATTTGGAAACCTTTGCCATATCCTCCTTAAAGAAGGGAACTGGGGTGCATGCGGGTGCTTCTAGTGCCATTGCAATTTTTTGTGCTACTTGTTTGTGAGCCACCCTTAGCCATATTTCTACACTCATCATGAACACCATTTCATCTTCCTCCTTTTCTTCTGAGAATAGTTCTTCGTCTGATACCTGGGTCAGCCTGCAACCTTCTGCTAGTGCTATCACTGCCCTCCATGCTCTTCCTTCCTTATCTTGGGCGTGCACAGCAATGTAATCAGCTGTAGCAATAATGCTCTCAATGTCCACTGCTAGCACTTTTCCTTCTGGTTCATTAACAGGTGTTTCTGGTCGGAACAGATAGGCTGCTGGTCTCCTCCATATTCTCCCTTCTATCCCTGGCATCCATGCAAATGCCATGTCCGTACCATACTGGAATAGTTCGCCATCTATGGGTTCAGCCCTAATTGCAGTCTGTCCACAGTATGCTTGCATAATCTGTCGTGCTGCAAGCATGTTAATCCCTGGAGTAGAGCATATTATGCCATCCTCTGTAAAGGAGATAGTCATATTCAACCTGTTCATTATGTCCCTTCCCAGTATATTTACTGGTGAGGCACTATAATACAATAGTGGAACTGAAAGATCGTAATCTCCTATAGATAAGGGAACGTTATCAGTGAAGGGAACCAACCCTTTAGCCCCAGAAAATCCTTGAGTGTTCATGGCTTCGCCTGACATCTTAAATTTACCTTCCCTTATGCAAGACCGGGTTGCCCCGGTGTCAACAAGGAATGATCATTTTTTGTCACCTATCGTTACCTCTATGCGTGGCTCCTCCGCACTATTAGGTGTTACTGACAGGATGGGACACACCAAGGCCGTCTGTGGGCTGTCCTATTGAGGGTACAATGATTGGCCGTTTCCTGTGTAAGGGTTGTGTCCCAACACCGTCACCCTACCCAATTGCGTTTGTTGTGTTTGGGGTTGTTGTGTTAGTGGTACTTGTTATTGTGGTAGTTGCTGTTGTTGTGTTATTTGTTGCTGTGGGTCAATACCTTGTTGTAGGGTCTGCTGTAGTTGTATGCCCTGCTGTTCTTGTGACATCCTAGGTTGTGCCTGATCATTCCATGCTGGTGTTCCTGGCCTAACCCTACACGTACGTGACATGTGTCCTATTAACCCACAACTCCAACACACGGGTGGTTCCCTGCTTTGCCATGGGAAGCTCCCTGTGTTATCCTGGTATACGGGTTGCCCTGAGGGGTATGAATTTCTAAGTCCCCCCACCTGCTGTTGGGTATTGTATCCGTATCCTCTCCCTCTCATAAATCCTCCTCTTCCCCTGTTTTAATTATAATAACCAGGTCCTTGCATTTGATACCCTCCTCCCATGTTTGGTGCGTGTGATTGTAGTTGCGGCACTTGTTGTGTTATAAGCTGTGGAGGTGCTACTTGAGCCGGGTCCTGTGCAGCTACTACTTGTATGGGGCTTTGGGCCATTGTTGTGGGCGTAGTTATTAATGCCCCTTCCATTGTATATTTAGTAAGTTTTTTCTGTACTAGTTTAGCCTCTTCTGTTTTCCTGTCCTCTTCCTTTTGTTTCATTTTTCCTTGCCATGTCCTGCAGTGATGTACTATAGTCAGTTGTATTTCTGGCCATGGTTTTGCTTCCATTCCCAATACTTTCTTTAGTTGCTTCTGGACTCCTTCTGGGAGCCCCTGTACTAGTATGTGGTAAAATATGGCTGGTGTTTTGTCCCATTGCTCTCTAGTTTCCATGCGCCACTTCTCCTGAATATCCTGGATATAATCAACAGGATCTTCACTCTCGCGCATCTTGCGTGAAGTAATGGCTCCTATGTCTGATGTGTCTGGGTACTGTACTCTCAGGGCCTGCCAGAGAGCATGTCTGCAGTTTGCGAATGGTGTCCCATCATGCAATGTATTTGTTATTGTTACCCCATGAAATCCTGCTCTCTTCCAGATGTCATCCGCTCTATCCCCTAGTATTGATATTAACAGGCCCTTCACATCTCCTACTGCTAATTTATGTCCTGCGGTGTGTTTTTCCATTTCATATATCCATTTACCCGCACCCCCGCTTAATGATGGGAGCCTACACTTTATATTTTCTTTGTCTGTATGCTTCCAGGGGACGTACTGTGGTCTAACCCCTCCTTTCTCCAATAGTGGCATCAAGTTGTGACTTATCTCCCCCTTTTCGTTCCATAATATTTGCTCCTCACACTCCTCTTCCCCTTCTGTCTCCATTTCCTCTTCAACGTCACCCTTATTACCCCTTTTCCCAGTTCCTTCTCCATCCTTTTCCCTCCTTTCGTCATTTCCTGTATTTAATGTGGGCATGTTTATCTGTCTGACTTGCCTGCGACTAGGGAGATCTCTAAGACGACACCCATAAGGTGTGTTGTAGTCCATAAATGGCGCTAATTTTATTCTGTGCAGTGAGCGTGCAGTGGCTGGACAAGTAGGGTGTGATGTGGGAGGACGCGATGATGATGTGGGTGGTGTGGTTTCATGGGTTTGTGTTTCTCTTATTCCTTTCACTTCCTCCTTACTTCTCTCCAGCTCTTCCCATCTTCTACTCATCCATGGCGAATCTATGTTTGTTCTAGTGAGGTATAGTTTATCTAAGCTTTCCCTTCCACTCTTTCTTCCCTCCTTCTCTATCCCTTCTTCCTCCTCACTGCAAAAGTCATTTATAAATGGCAATCCCCACTCTGTCTTTTTCCCTTTTATCGTTACAGTTTTTAAGTCTATTAGGTCTCTTTCCCCCTTTCCATTGCTACCAACTGTTCCCCCTAGTGCTGATGTTGTTGTCACCTCTCTGCTCTTATATACATCTCCCCATCTTTCACTCTCCCTACTCCTCCCTTCTCTTCCCTCTTCACTCCTCTCCTCCATTTCTCTACTATTTTCCTCCCTTTTTCTTTTCAATTCCTCCATTACTTCATTGCTCATTTGTTCCAATATTCTCTCATCTTCTTTCTTCCTTTCCCATTTTACCCTTTCTCTTTCTACTATACTCTCTATTACCTTCCCCTCTTCATATTTCTTAGTTGTTTCTGATAGTACCCTCCTCCTCCATAATTCCATTTCCTTTTCCTTTTCTTCTTCTTCCTTCTTTCTCTCTCTCAGCACTACTCTCAATACCCTATCTGCTGCTGCTTTTACCCTTTCTGCTTCTCTCTTTTGCTCCTCATTTCGTTCCCTTAATTTTTCCAATTCGTTCTTACCCTCTTTTCTCTTCCTCACTCTCTCCCTTTCCTCTCTCTCAAGTTGTTTGATCAATTCATTCTGCTCGTCCCTTAGTTTTGCTAATCTTTCCTCCAAAATTTCTTCCTTCTGCCGTAGTAGCTCCTCTCCCCTCATTTCGCTCTCTCTGGTATTATCCTCATTTGATCTCCTTACCACCTCCCTCTCTTCTCTGGTTAGTGAGCCTCGTAGTTTCAATAATATCTGTGCAGCTACCCACTCATCATTTCCTATCTCTACACTCTGCTCTTCCCCAATCTTCCCCTCCCCTTTTGTCATCCTCCTATGGGCACCATATGGTGGAGGGCTGTATGCTGGGTTCGAGTATCCTTCAGCTGCCCTTAATTGCCCTTCTATTTCTTCTAATTCTCTTAAAGGGTACAACCCTCCCCCCTCTGTTTTCACTCCCGTTAATATTGGTACCTTGTTACTAAGTTCCCCCCTAATGCCTTTTAAATTACCAATACTATCTTCTCCCTCTCTGTCGTTCCCCGTATCCTTTGTGCTTTCACACACCTTCTTCCCAGCCTCTCCTTCTTTCTTAATCTCCCTTTCTTCCAGTGTTTCCTCCATAGTGAACATTCCATTTGGTCCTGGCCGGGACCCCTGGAACATCCTCCATAAGTTAAACACCTCCACATTGTTTGCCAACTTCTTCCCCTTGTATGTATTGTGCAGATGGTTTAGCAGTGAATGTTGGGCATATGGGTCAAAACTTCCATTAGGCGGCCATGGTGTCAACATTTTGTTATCAGTCCCCTGGGTCCACTCTATGCTGTACTTAATTAATTTCTCCCTGTGGGGTGGCAGTGTGGTACATATGTGTTGTAGTGGGGTAGTGAGGGTGTTCCCCCACCCCCCTGACCCTGTCCCGTATGACATAGTGGAGCTCCTGGGCTCCTCTTGTTACCCTTATCTTCACTGGCAGTTTGCAATATACACTCTTATATTGTTTACCTGGCCCCGTAAGTGTGGGGATTTACGACAATCCTTTTACACAATATGCAGTAAAAAATTATAGTAAAAATTATATATATGTACAACAAAAAAAGATATATTTATATGGTTTTATATTTATATTCCTTCCCCTACGGCCCCTGCGGCCGAAGCGCACGCAGCCCCCTGCGGCTGCGTACCCCTTATGACGCTCTTATACAGTCGCCCTGTTTCCCCGTTCTCCTCCCCCTTTTACACTTGCCGTGGCCGGCGTTCTCCGTGCGCAGCCACGCCCCTTTCCCCTTCTACTTTTGCGGTCCTTTAGTCTATCCGTTATCTCCGAGTCCGCTTCCTCATCATCTCTCTCTCCCTCACCGCTCAACCAAGTTCGCTATGTACGCGATGTCCTATTAAACCCTGTTGGTGACGTCACCTATTTCTTCTAGTTACTGGTACATTCTTCTAATGTTCTTTAAAATCAAAATACACTTGTAATCTATCCCCGCTACCCCTACAGCTGTCTTCCTGTCTCTCCTGGAACAAGGTAATCAAACCAATAATATAATCGGACTGCGCACGCTGCGTCGCCTCGCGTGTGATACGCCCCTCAATAGGAGGGCTTAACCAGCCAACTATCTTCCGTATTGGGCAACTATGCAACTAGCTACCGCCTACAGGGAAACGTCATCTACCTATCGAGTTTCTTGCTCGAACAATAGGGATCCTCATCTACTCATTGATCAATAAATCACAAATCGTAGGAAACCACACACCCCCACCCTTGCACGTAGTCGCAACTTAGACCAATCAGTGGCTTACGAGCGGCCGCACGTGATGTTTTCGTGCTCCGCCCCCCCCTCTTTCGCGTTACGTAGCCGACTGCTCTCGCACTCGTTTCGCTACCATTCATTCCATTGGCAATACTAAGTTGTTATACCTTCGCTGTGCATCTGTACAACACCTCCCTCCTCCCTTATTTACTTTTCCCCCCCTTCACAATTTCGCATTGCTCATTGTGCGCGTCATGCTCACCAAGTTCTCTCGATGCAGGGTCGCTCGACTGCGTGCACCCCTCCAAGCGGCTCGCCACCTCCCCTCGTCTGGACCACGTCTGGACACTCGCCAACCGCGGGCGGGATACTTCTCAACCGGCTCCCGAGGGCCAATATCCGGATTGCGCTGTCCGGTCTTCTCGCAGCTCCGCGATTGTCCTGTAGTCCTCAGAAGGGGGCAATGGCAGAGGGGGCCGCGCCGCCGGGCCCTCCTCGCAACGGCAGTGCTTGGAAAAATAAAAATAAAAGTGGATCTTAAACAGATCTCAGCAGTGCCTCCAACTTGTCGGGGGGAAATTCTGCCGGGGTCGGCCGGGCCGTCCGCAGACCTCCGGGCAGGGAGGCCCCAACTCCTCCCGTGTATATCTCGGATCGAGACAGAGTATGAGGCACACACAAGGAGCAAGGTGACTTCTGCTGTTTATTATGCAAACGGCAGGGATGGGTCAAGGAGCGCATGCGTTCGCCCTGACACACACACAATCGTGGGGCTCGCAGGCCCTTTTACTGTAGTATGACGCGCTACTTGCGTCACGTCAGAAAGTTAACAAAAAACCCTATCGCCACTCTTAATTGGATGCTCGAGTGGTAGGGTTAGTATAGAACACATATAGAGAGCGATACTAATGGCTAAAGGGTAGTCAGGTGATATATCTGGGTTGTCCCTACAATTAGATACATGAGAATTGTTACATGGAGACTCCCGAGGATTGGCTAAAGCTAGTGTCGTCAGTGATAGGAGCCCCATGTTCTGATTGGTGCACTCGTGAGCTCCCCAGCCTGGGACCACCGTTGTTCCCAGCTCTCGGTGTACCTTTAGTTTGCAACAATGTTTCTCTATGGGTACATGCAGACAATGTGAGGATTTATTCATGGCTGGGAGACTGACCGTTCCCACAGTCGTAAATGTCCATTGTGCCTTTCAAATGTATCTACCTGCGTTTTTGGCATGGAATCCAGACGCCGCTTCTCTCCTGGACTTGGCATCTCGTCAGGTTCGGCTCGGTCACGTGAGGCGGGACCGTGTTTGAGGCAGAATTCTGCACAATTAATATTGCTTTTCCACTGTGTGTTCTGCTTGCGGAGTGCGAGATTGCAACATCGTGCCTTTGATGACTTGTTCATTGAATATGAGTTTGCAACATGACGACCTTGGCTAGTTGCTTCGCCAGGCTCATTCTTGCAGGATCAGCAACCTGACTTTAGCTTTGTCAACGTCCATGGGAACTCTTGCTTGAGGCCTACTTGGGCCTGGTGCATAAGCGATTCATTTCGTACAGGGGTACTTTAGGTTATAGTGGCATATAGTTCCGTGACTAGTATCGTGTCTTCATTGTACTTCTCATGATGGCAACTGGTTGCAAGGGAAGCGTGAGCAAGCTTCGTATAAGTTCATGACGCGTCTTGCGTTTCTGCATGCTAAAAGCCTATATGAAAAATAATAAAGATGCACGTCCGTGAATATGCCTGTCGCCTAGTCATAGCACTGAGTATATTCTTCGTGTAGATTGGTGTGGGAATGTCCAGTGTGTATATTTGTTCAGCTGTGCTTCCCGTTGTCTAGGTCGTCATGGCATCTCTAACGACGTGTAGATTTCAGTCTAGTTGGTCCGTGCCGCAGGTGTCGGCGTGGCTAGTGCGGGCTGCTGGGCAGGCAGATGGACACATCCGTATGTTTCTGTACCAGGGTATTTGGTCGTCTGGTAACTGGACAAACTCTTCTCGTGGCGGGTGTCTGGGTCGTGACCCTTTAGGCCAAGCGCGAGAGGTGAAGGACGGGAGTCTGGCCTTCCATTCTCCCACTTCACCTGGGCTTCTAGTATTGCTAAACATAACCTCTCCTTAAATCTATCAGCATTCTCAAAAGAATTCCTTATTGGAAAAAGTCACGATTCAACAATAGTGGAATTCTTAGTACTTTCCTCGTGTCATGCAAAGTCTTTAGTAACACTACCATTAAAAAAAGAAACAATTTCATACTTGAACATTTGTCGAAATTGATGGTTAATATAAAAGGGTGAGTACGAGAATTGGTTGTAGAGCAGTAGAATATACAGATCACTGTGCTGATCATGATTGCCAATAGTGGATCCTTCTGCAGGTGAGAGGTTCTTAACAGATGGTGCTCTTCCTTCTCAGCGAGTTCACACTGGGTTTGGGTAAGAGCTAGGCTCACCTGGGCGCTGGATCACTGATAATATAGTTAGTATGTATTGCTTCAATTATAATACAATACATGAGAAGTCCTGTCAATTTTTTGTTCATAAGAAAACAGTGATTTAATTACACACTTGAAGCCAACACGTGTTTCGACCCAACTTTGGTCTTTTTCAAGGCATGTGTGTTATGCGTGAGAGATGTGATATGGTATGGAGCTTTTCAGTAAGGCTCTTAGTTCAGTAACCTGGCAGGCCTGGGGAGACTCTGCAAAAAGATGTGCAACCCACTATTAAAATAAAACGGTTCACCCAATACGTTTTGGGGTTGTTGAGTTACAGGTGGAAGGGTTCATTATTCTGTCGAACTGAGCCAGTTGTTGTTTGGTAGATACAAATGAATGTTTCCATTAGGAAATGATTTTATATATTAAGCATTTGGTTCGAGCAATCAAACCTTTCACTACTCATAAAAGCACATCAAAATAGCTTTAGGTATTAAAATCATTTTGCATATGTTGGATTACTTTTGAATTTTCTCATGCAACTCGTGTTTTAATTTCCCAAAGTTGGTTTGTCATAGTGTCTTGCAAGTCATCTGTACCTTGAAGCTCAAGATGCTTAACCTGTTGTGTTTTCTCAATTTCATCTGCTGGTATTTCCTTTGTGATTACTGACATGGATCTGAATTCTGCCTTTCATTTTTAGAGAATCGCTTTACTGCTGATGGGGCAAGTGTGTTGTAGACCACCAAGCCAGCTGCATACAAAGGGCCTCATTACGAGTTTGGTGATAGATTTACAGTACAGTTGAAAAATGACCACCAATATTGTGCACCATTACAGCCACTCAGTCCTGTGGTATTTCCAATGTAAATCACCATTTATTTGGAGTCAGTAGGACTCCATGGGCACTTCTGGCAGATTTAAAATGAGCAGTAATTCTGTGCAATAGGTTCACTGATTTTTGGAGGTAAAGGGACAGATTTATCACCAGCATTTTGCTGGAGCTGAATCCTCCTGTTTAATGCTAAAGTCGGAATTAAGAAGTGCTAGTCATGTAGTGCTAATTCAGTTACTTCCAAAATAACTGGTGGCAAGAGTATTACCACTGCTATATAAAGTCATCTTCAGATGTATTATTGACTATCCTACATAAAACTATTTGCCAAATAACACCCAAACATCCTAAACATTGTGAAATTAGCATATTTGTTAATTTATAAATGTTTTTAAAAACTGTCAAGCTGGACAGACAATTTACACCTGTGTCATTGCCATATACATCAACCCGCTTAAAGATATAAATCCAGATTTGCTAAATTGCTTTGCAGGAGGCAATCTGTTATCCATTTGTCAATCCCATGTCACTTATGGTCCTACTTTTTGAAACTATTTTAAACTTTTCATAGTGATCGATTTCTTCTACATCATCATGGTTTCAGAAGCCTATCATGTTTCATTCGCCTTGCTCTCTAGCGGAACTTCGTCATGAGGCAGTAGATGTAAAGTAGCCAAGGAAATGGACAGACTTAATCCATGCCCTATGAATCATCAACAATTTAATCTTATGCCTTATGCTTTAAAAATGTTCACGTTGTTCCTGGAGTGAATTCTATACAATGATTTCCTGTTGCAGCACCGTCTTCTGCTCTCTCCTTGTTTAGCAGAGATTTTGAGGTGTTCCATCCTCTGATAGGGTACAATTTTACGGGAGTTGTGACACTGACTTAGGAGAGAATGACAGGCTACTTGCAGGAAAAATTAATTAATAATGAGAATCATTGGTTTCTGAAACCCTTTAAGTAGACAGTATTGGTTTGTTCTTTAACATGTTAATTGAGATTTTCCTATTCTGTTCTATTACTGTTTTCTACATTTATAGAGCTCCAAAGCCCTCAAGCATCTAGGCACTATAACAGGCAAACAAACACAGGACATGGCAAAAGACAAGAAACAGGATATGATTCTCAGATATGATTCTAAACAAACAATCTAATCTCAAGAAATATCCTGTGGGTGAGAATGTTTTCTTCCTTCCTAGAAGATTTCGAGAGTTCATACACAGCTATGATTCTAAACAAACAGCCTGGTTTTAAGAAGCTACGAAAAGGTAAGATGGTTTTCTTCCCTCCTCAAGGATTCCAGAAGCTTGTTCCAAGCTTGTGCTACACTCACCGGGAATGAGCGACCATTGCCCCAGACTCTTCGGAATCGAGAGATCCTCAGAGTGCAAGTCTCTGATGAGTGTAAAGTTCTGTTAGGCTTATAAATCTCCAACTTCTCTTTTAAATACTGTAGTGCGGACCCAAAAATGCATTTATGTCCTAGTGTCAGTAGCTTGAAAAGGATTCTGGCAGCCACAGGTAGACACTGGAGTTCTCTACGAGCATCTGTCACAGGGACTCTCCATGACATATTGTAGACTATACAAACTGCTTCATTATGCAGATTCCGTAATCTATATATGCATTCCTTACTGGTTACTCCCAGCAAGACATTGCAATAATCAATTTGCGGAAATACTATAGCCCAATCCAGTTTAGCACAATTTTGTCTTGTAATCAAAGGACCAACCAATCTGAGGACCCTCATATAATAATTGGCGTTTCTGACAATGTAATCCACATTAGCATCAGTGTTGAGCGTGGACTCCATGACCGTACCAAGGGGTTTGACCTTCCTGACCACCGGGACAAGACCTGCTTGAAAATGTCTGTCCTAGGTTCTCTAGTTACTGTTTAGATCCATAGATCATTAACTCAGTTTTCCTGCCATTAAGGCATAGCCAGTTACTGGACATCCAGTTTTTAATGGCTGTATATTTTTTATTAAGCTTCTCCTGATCGGCCGCAAGGTCTCCACTAAGCTCCATCGTAAACTGGAAGTCGTCCATGTAATTTGCAAAAAAAAAAAACTAAGCTCTCCAGTTCCACACATAGTTCCTTATACATTCCAACTTCTTTCCAACCAGCAGGTCCATGCAGCGTCAGGTAGTTATAGTTCTGTATTGGGTAAGTTAAATGTACTTGATTAAGCTTTGTAACAATGCAGGGAGTTACCTCTGATAATTTGGCCCACGATTCATTTCAAAAGTCATCCTTCCCGCCATAGCGGTGCCATTGAGTTTATACTCAAGATTATTTTATAGGGCAACAGCAGCAGAAGGTTTGCCTCTATACCCATGCTGCACCATATTTAATCTAGATTTGCCAACATGTCAACAGTTGCTTTCATGGGTGGCAGTTGTCACAGAAAGCCTCCATATTCTCAAGAGTCTGATATGTTAGGTCATGTTATAAGGCATTTTTATAGTGCTTAGTGCCATTGGCAAGCCCTAAAAGCCCTGTAGGGTGAACACCATTGGAGGACCGAAGTCTGAGGTATGTGAATTGAAGGAGACTTTTTAGAGTGTGTGTGTGCATTTCAGCCAGCAGCAAGGCAGGGAAGGGTGGCTAAGTCCCTGATAGTGACCCATGGGATCAGGCTAGTGGATGGGTTCTGTGATAGACTATCAGGAGAATAGGTGAGTCAAAGAGACTGATCATGTGCCCAGCTGGACCACTTCTAATCACAGAGTTGATGTGTGTTATGAAGTTGAGTAGTGAATTGCTGCAGATTTATGCAGGTGAGTGGCCATGACCCGGGCAGGATATAGCCATGTTCGATTGAGATGGAGTGCTATACGTACCAGAGAGTCCACGTTGGCTGCAAATTGCAAGTCTACAGCACTATCCCTGTGGGAAAGGATACAGGGTAGAGGCAGCCAGACAGCAGCGAGATTCAAAATGCAGGCTTACACCGCTGTCCCTGTGGAAGAAGATGCCAGGAAGTGGCAGAAAACAGCAGGTAGATTCAATTCAAAATGCAGTGAGACCCGATATACAGACCCATGGAAAAAGATGCAAAGTAGTGACACAGAACAGTAGCTAGATTCAAAATATGTCTAGATTCAAAATACCGGCCTACCACACTAGCTCTGTCGAAATGATACACAGTAGTGGCACAAAGCTGTGGCTAGATTCAAAATACAGGCCAATGGCACTAACCAATAGCTAGTTTCAAAATACAGGCCCACATCACTAAACAGTAGCTAAATCCAAAATACAGGCCTACAGCACGATACCTGTAGAAAATGATGTGAAGTATAGGCACAAAGCAGCAGCTAGATTCAAAATACAGGCCTACGGGACTAAACAATATCTACATCCAAAAGGCAGGCCTACTGCGCTATTCCTTTTTAAAAAGATGAAAAGTAGTGGCACTAAACAGTAGCTAGGTTCAAAATACAGGCCTAGGGCACTAAACAGTAGCTAAGTTCAAGATACAGGCCTACAACATTATACCTGTGTTAAAAGATACAAAGTAGTGGCACAAGCAGTAGCTAGATTCAAAATATAGGCCTACTGCACTAAACAGCAGCTAGGTTCAAAATACAGGCATAAGTCACTAAATACGGGCCTAAGGCACTAAACAGTAGCTGGGATCAAAATACAGGCCTATGACACTAAACAGTAGCTAAGCTCAAAATACATGCCTAAGGCACTAAACAGTAGCCAGAACAAAATACAGGCCCATGACACTAAACAATAGCTAGGTACAATATACAGGCCTGCATCACTATTCCTGTGGAAATAATCGTGGCACAAAGCCGTAGCTAGATTCAGAATACAGGATTTACGGCACAAAGCAGCAGCTAGATTCAAAATACAGGCCTACAGCACTAAAAAATAGCTAAGTTCAAAATACAGGCCTACTGTACTATACCTGTGGAAAAAGATGCAACATAGTGTCACTAAAGAGTAGCTAGGTTCAAAATACAGGCCTACGTCACTAAACAGTAGCTAAGTTCAAAATGCAGGCCTCCAGCACTATGATATATGATATGGCATTCATAACGTGCCTGTATACAAGTGTTTCTAGGCACGAAACCTGTGGCGCCCATGGTGAACAGGTGAACAGGCAAACAGGCGATGGAGGTGCCTAAGGGGGTTCGCCATTTGCAAGGCTGCCCCGGGTGGCAGGGTTCAAATAGGTGTTCGGGGTCTTGTGGCCCAGACCACCAATTAGAGACAATGAGGGTGGGCAGCGGGAGGGGGAGGTGTGGCTGTGTGGAGGTGTGGCTGTAGCTCGGGCCAGTGTCCTGTGCTGACGCTGCAGCGCTCGAAGCATGGCAAAGTTATTAAATAAAACAAGCCCCAGGCAGGGCTGTTACCTGGTCCGGAAGGCTGCTGGGCCTAGTGGAGTACAGTGGATGCCAGGTGCCTCACAATGGGAAAGATAGTTCAAGTGTTTTCATTAATTGCACTTTAAGATTGACTTTACAATGTTTTTGAGACTGCAAGTAGGCTTGACTAATTGATATTCCTAACTAGTCCTTCAACCTACCATGGTCTTCCTCCCCCCAAACTTAGGCTTCGCTAGCACCTTAAGTTATCATGAGATCCTTAACTGATACCGTCTAGTCTATCTTGGCTCTGTGGGACTTTCTAAGGTTGTCCTGCACTAGGAATCCCACAGGAATGAGGTCAATGATGTTCTGAATGGTTCCTTCCAGACATTACCGCTTTCTCCAATTCCCTTTTATTCATTTCCCTCATCTTGCCTTTGTACTCACTACTCCTATTCCCCTTTCTCCTCCTACTCCCTATCCCATCCCCCTTCTCTCTCACTGTCTTCTCCCTCTCTACCATCCTACTCCATCTTTTCTTCTCACTCTCTCTCACTTTCTTCTTTCTCACTCTCATCCCTCCTCTATCTCTGTCTCCTCTAACCTCTCTAATATTCTGTCCCTGTTGTCTGCTCACACTCCTTTCTCTACCACTGCCCTCCTGCACTGTCTAATTCCTCTTTCCTCTAACCTGCACATTTATACTACTACCGCACTGACCTTTCAGCACTATATTCCATTTTTCGTCCTCTGCTTGGTTTCTCAGTCCACCAGCACACATCGTTGCCTCACCCGAACAGTGCTCACTGTGTCTCACTCCTGTGGGTATTATATACCCGTATCTTCCTGTTCCAGCTCTTCCCTGACCTCCCACTTGTCTCATATTTGCACCTGACTCTAGGACACATTCTTCATCAGTCTTTTCCCCTGAGAGTGTGTTATCATACTGCAACTCTACATAAGCCCCCTTTATCACACTTAGTGCTGTTGGCCCAGCCCACTTTTGGTATGCAGTGATTTGAACATTCTTTGTTGTTTTCTCCGTTGGATATGGGTTCAGTATTTCTCTCGGTTTGGGATCTGGTGAGTCATGCATCACTCTTTTGACCGCCACCCAAGTCTTAGTGTCTGTCTGGAAGTAGTTAGCTTTCTCTAGTAGTCTGCTGTGCACCGCTGGTCTTTATAAAGATACTATCAGGGAGGTAGCATAACAAAAGCATGAGGGTTATAACAACAACAGACCTATCTTCTGAGAACATCGATCCTGCAACAATAAACTACTCAGGTACCAAGGGCACAGCCGGAAGTTTGAGAGGTATTCCATAGGCTCACTCCCAAGTGGCAAACAAAAGAAAACAAGAATTAGCATTTAACCACCTGGGAGTGTACTAACTAATTTGGTGAATACACAGTTCCCTTCCTGAATCTTGAAAGCAGGCACCGAGGGTGAAGAGTCAGAATGAGGAATAAGAACAGGAGTTCACATAAGGAAACAAAAAGGGAACTGGGGAGTCTGACCCGAGCAGCAATAAAGCCCGGCTAAATGAGTGGGAGGAGTGGAAAGACAAACAAAAGATACATGGAGGTAATCTACCCCAAACGGAAAGAGGGGCGCAGCTATGGATTCCAAAATCCAGTAACAGCACAGTCAGTAGAGTAATCCAGGATCCAAGGCAACTATTACAAAGTACAATGCAGGAAAATCCAAAGGGGAAAGCAGGACTGGATCCAGGGACAGGCTAGAGATCCAAAAACACCAGAGAAGCAGAGTTCCAATAAACCAAAACAAGGAGGAACATTCTCAGCAATCCAAGTCCAAAGCCATAGGTCATAACACAGAATACAGGAAAAGGATTCAAGGACAACAGGATAAACAACAGGAAAGCTACTTGTGGGAAGCATTGAGAAGCAGTTAACGTTTCTTTTGCTGGCTCCTTTATTTGCTGAACGTGACTGTTTTTCATGGTGCGCTCCCTTGTGGGGTGTGAAATCATCACGTACTGCTGTGAGACATGTGATGTCACGCCATCACTTTCGGAATGCACAACTGGATGCTGGGAAATGAAGTCCCCATCAGGAACTCAGGTGCCATGGCAACCACCATGTAGGGATTATTCAATAATTGCCTCTAAGGCCCATTTTCTTCCAAAATCCTCCCAATCTACCTACGGATTGACTTCTTTTTTTACCAGAATTTCTCAGTTTTGAGAGCATACACACCAGTAGAGAATACCATGTGTGTACAAGTTCACATTACTATACACTGGCCACGATTCACAAAGCTTTCATGTAAGCATATACTTAACTTTCTGCCTTAAAAATGTGCACAATGTGGCCGACACACATTGTACCTTAGTCACTAAACAATGAAAAATGTGATTTACCACCAGCTGTACTGGACATGCATCAAGAATATGAAATGTCCAGCCTGGAGAAACCAGGCCCCCACCTCCACCCACAGTTACCGTGATGGGGCTGTTAACATATGCAGACCCCCTGGAAATAATCATTAGCTGAAATGTAGCACCAAGCCCAACTCTGAGATATATGACTATCGCTGAGCGATGGGCATGAGCAGCCGCTAAAGGCACTAGCTGAGCATGGCAATTCAAGCTGAAGAATGTAACACTGGGACATATAATAGAGAGTGATTTTGCCCTTTTTGGTGTCCTATGCTAACACATTGCGTTCTCAGATGTGAAGCAGAGTGCCAAGGGTACTGAAGATTAAGCAACTAACAGAGCTCTGTGCCAACCTCTGATGGGAATGAAAGACTCATGTAGAAATATATCAATTGATATGTAATTCTTTTGATTAAGTGGCAGCCCCTTTAGTGCCACCCCACAGTTCTGGGTCAAAAGACAAGCTGTTCGATTAAAATTCTAATTTATTTTAAGAAACGTAATTGAAGGTGGTCCCCTTACTTTATGCAGTGGAGATCACCAAAATACATTAGATATACACGACATGCCCTTATTTACCCAATTAATCTTGGTCTGCTTGTGACACTCTTGACAAAGATAAAACATGCACAACTATTAATAACTTGCTATAACTACCAACTCTACTCCTAAATAATACAAGTCTACCTCTAAGCAGCAGTCCGTTCGATGAACATAATGCTGCGTATCAGCCAGTGTATGAAAAGCTCCTTTAAATTCACATTTACACAAAATCATCTTCAGTCAATGTTGCAAATCCAGCAAATTGTGTGTTTCTATATTATCAAAAACAATAATTGGTAGCAAAGAAATGTTTAATACAAAAACTCATTTATATACCCTAATTTACCTCACTTTGACCCCCTGTGTGAATGTGTGGTTGTGAATTTACACACTGCTTGAAATTTGCAAAAAAATATTTTCATCGGAACCTTGTAGGTCTGAGTCTGAAAAGTAGTGCTATGCATTTGGAACACACAGGATGTGACTTTTCCCATCTAATATAGAAAAATAGATTTATGTTTATGATTTCCTCTTGCACGGATGAGTACCCCTCCTACTTCACTTTACAAGCCAAAAGGCAAGAGTAAGGGTGAGTAGGGGTGAATTCAATTCACATTAGCATAATTTGCCATGTGAGTGGAAGTGACACAACTTAGTTCCCCCATATTTTCAAATTCTTGTAAATTAACTATGGCTTTCACAGATCACACATTATCAAGCAATTCTTAATTAGGTTGTAGTGTTGGCCGCATTCAAACAAGAGCCCAATTTTGACTCTATCTGTCTAAACAATATGGCCTTTGAGTCTGATTTTAACTTCTGAAGAACTGTGCTTAGGTTGCTCAGAAATATCAGTTTTACAACCAGAAAAATAATTTTGCTCTTATTTAAAAGTAATCTTTCTCAGCTCTAATAGACTGAAAACAGGATATGACTCATACTAGCAAACTACAATATCCTATTCTCTGTCTGTGAATACTAATTTGTCAGGCCCGGTTCTCTCTATATAGAAAATTATATGTTTTCCACAAGCAGCCAAATCTCACTGGACTTTAAATATAATGGGAGACACTGTTGCATTTCAAACAGAATACCAGGATATTCTCTTTAGAATGGGTGTCCTCTAGGGGAACTGTTGTCTATAATTTCCTCACAGCCCATGGCTTAGCAGGGCACTGATTCAAGCCTGGGCACTGCACTTTCTCTCACCATACACACAGCTTTTTACTCTTTGCTTTGCAGAAAGGAGAGAGGGAGGGGAAGAGGCCCAGCGACATCAGTCACCACAATAAACACCAAGTGCTCATTTTGGTGTCAGACACGTGGAGCTACTGGGAAGCCTACCAGTGGTTCACAGTCTACAGATTGAAGACCCTGGCTCTAGAGGGTTTATTTAAATACATTTGCAGAGTTTTAATACTCACTTTAAGAAAGTCCTTAAGGCACAAAGTCACATGTCTTCAAAGGAGTTTTCGAAACAGCAGGCCTCTCCAGGTCCCTTCCTCCTTTTCAGGAGATCCCGTCTGCTTCAGGTTTAAGTTGGTCCAGACTCCCCATCTCCAGAAATAATCCCAGTTCAAAACTCATTTCTTTGCAACATGTCTCATTCCCTGTTTAGCTTTTCAGTCCAGAGTGTGATTCCTATTCCCAGTGTGATTCTTCTTTTTAAAATAAGCAATATTTGATTGGTCATCTCTGCACTTATGTCACATTTATTTGATTGGTCAAATCCTTCCATTGGGTTGTTCAATAGTCAGACTTTCACATAAAATACAGATCTGTATCTACACATGGGAAAGAAAGAGGATACTGGTGCTGCTTGCTCTCAAATTTTGGAGTGCAAAATAATGTCATCTTTTATAATTAATCACAATAAACTGCACCCTAATAAAACATGGATTTCTGTAATCCCCCGGCCCACATGCAATCTGGATATGTGATATGAATCTGTCGAATTACCTTTTATAAAGATATTGCTATTAATCAATGTATTCATTGCTAATAAATATAGAGAATTCAAATGTATACTAATTAGATAGAGAATCAGCTCACGATCAAAACACACATGTCATCTTGGTTTTATTGGTTTCCATTGAAAAACAAGAGTGAAAACCATTAAAAATACATTCCTGTGCTGTTACTTATTGTGTCATGTTTCCTTGAATCCTAGAACCTTGTGCTTCCCATAATGAGTCATGCAATAGCTCTTCAGAGGCCTTTCTGTGAAGCAATTAGCCATTGACTGATCAGGGTAATATGACACGTCTTCTTTGTTTACCTCCATTAGTACATTCCAGTTGACCTAATGATGAGGAAGAGTTCAAGAGATGTCTCATTCGTTCATGGAATTTTCTTTGAGGCTCGGCAATAAAATGAATAGCGGTTTGACAAGCTATACAATACTGATTGTGATATTTGTACACACTGAGAAATTCAGCTTGCTGCAATTAAAAACTTTTAATTAAAGACTCACCTCTAGAAATAAGGTCCCAGGCTAGTTTGCTCTAAGGCTTAGATGAAAACAAGTTTTCTCCAAAGCAATACAAAATATGTGCTTTTCTACAAAGTTAGACTACAATGCATTGTTTAAAGTTGTTCATGTTACTATACACTTTGTTCAATAATTCGAAAGTTTTTGGAAAAAGAAATACAATGTTTTCACTTTGTATTTCTTCTGCTTTCCCAGAAGTACATTTTTGCATTACACGTGTTGGTTCATCTTTTATAGCTGATGTACAGAAGGGAAATTGCATAAGCACACTATTCAAAACATATGGTAACATCCCTGAAATTACAAAATATTTCCCTTGACTTTTGTAACTATAAAATAGATATTTCTGTTGAGCTAGGCATGTTCTGTTGCTTGTTTAATTACACTTCAGACACACTTGTGCCTGTGCACATTTTGCTATTTCGCTCCATGATTTAGAAGGAATTATGTGATTATTGGTGAAATGCAATGCTGCTTTTATATTTTTCACAATCCATATCTCTTCACTAGTTGAATTCCATACAATACATTGATGCAGTGTGATAAGGTGTAATGAATGCAGACAGTTCCTTTTTAAACTGGGGATGTCTGCATTTCCCGTTTCCACTTAAAATTGGTTGAAAACCAGTCCTGGGGTGAAATTTACTCAAGGCCCAATATTGTTTCGGGGATGGTTTGGTTTGTGCAAATCTGCACCATGTGCTAGGTGCTTTCTCCTCTGTGTGCAGGCAACTAACTACCTGTGTTCCACATGCAGACCATATTTGCAGCAATGCAAGAAATATATAAACCAGTGAAGCAGGGAAAGGGGCTATTCTGGCACCCTCACTTTGAATTCAGGTGTTCTTCATTGTTCATGATTTTCTTTCACACTCAGACATTTCTTCAAGGGAGCATGTGACTGAGGATTCATGTGACTGCTAATTGCCTAATGTATCTGATTTGTTTTGGAGACAAATCCCCCTTTCATGCACAGCCATTTTCTGATTGACCTCATGGTGGCCAAGGTGAACAGTGAATAAGCTGTGTTCACTAAATCATGATAATCACACATCTCGAATACTGCATAGCCAGCATGTGCTGCAGTATGCCCAGTGTTGTGTGCTAAGTACAAAAACAACTTGGTCTACATTGACTTAAGGAGGCACCATACAGTAAAACAGATATCACAGAGGACCAATCCTGTGACCCTCAATCCCAATATAGCGGAAATCAACACTAACTCTGGAGGATAGCTCAGGGGCAATACGCTTGCCTTGGATGCAGGATGACGTGGAGCAACACAGGTTCGATCCCCAGGCCTTTGCTTAGAAACCCCTGGCTATTAAGCGTGTTATAAATATCCAATTATATGTATATATATTATATACCTCACACAAAATATGATACAAAAAAGAAAACTGTGGGCTGTCTGATACCCGATATGCCACACATTCAATATTTGAGTATAGGAGAACTCTGTGACATCTCTCTCTACCCACAATAATGGTGCTGAGGCACGCTGACAGATATTATCCCAGAATGCTGATAAAAGAGCAGTAACGCTGGATCTTCTGCTGCAGGCAAATATCAAGTATTGTAATCTATGTGGGTATCATTGCAGTTAAGTGACAATCAGCTAGCTTTTCTGTGCAACACAGATAGTAGTAGTATACATTGGTTTGTATAACCTCAGTACTGGTATAAGGCAGGATTTCAGTTTCCCATTAAAAAATTATTCTGATCGTTCACCCACATGGCTGACGTTCAAAGCTATAGTAGATCAATCTGTTTGTGCATGGAAACTTGCTGTGAGTGAACCTGAAGTTGATCAACAGAATTAGCATTTTTTTAGATCTTTCGGGTCCTCTGTCCACTTGGGACGAAGAGATCAGGGATCCTTTTTCTTTCTAAGACGTTTCCTCTGCAATGGATACAGGTGCAAAGATTAAATCAGAACTTGCATCCCACCCTCCTCCACGCCTGTATAATTTTCACTGAGCTAATTCTTTGACAGATCATGACAAATCTATTAACTTTCATGTCCTTCGTGGCACAAACAAACCAAACCAAATTTGGTGCAGATTGGTGGAATGGTGTGGAATTGTATAACGAGCAAACTAACAGATTGTCTGCTTTACATATATGAAGATTATAACTAGCAAAAAGTACCTGTAATCTGCACAGGTTCTTTAGACAGACATAGAAACAATCTCTTCTTTTTTTGGGAATCAATTCTCTTTTTTTGGTTTCCAATCACTCGCAAACAACCTGTAAAGTAATTTCTAGGAGTGAACGGTTTGCCATGTTACGAGGACATATTGGTTATTTATGTATACAGCTATATAACCGCATCCATCCATCTCCACCCCGTATTCGATTTGAAGCTGGTCTTGACCCTGATTAGTTGTTTCTACAGCCCTTAGATGGCTAAATTAAGGGCTTATTTGTTGTTCAAGCCGGCCTTGACGCTGCTCAGTTTTTTCCCTCAGCCCTTGACTCTGCCTTTTTTTATTGTTGTTCAAGTCAGGCTTCACACTGTTGAGGTGTCTCAGCTGCCCTTAATCTCACTTTTTTTGATTTTGGATTCATTTGTCCAATAGATTTTCGCTTTTTGGTGGGCATCTGGAAAGAGAAAAGCATAGAAATTACACAAAATTAAAATGTACCCGGTGCAGTGCACTGCATTGCAGTGAAAATATCTCAGAAACGGTGCATCCTAGGGCCTTGAAACTTGGTTTTCAAAATTGTTAAGCTTAAAATGAGCCTTGTTCTTCTATGAGCACATTGATGTTTCAACAATTTCAGCAGGCAACAGCCTGCAGGGCTGAAATCCGGGAAAAGGAGCAGGGTGTTGAAATGTCATGTTGCCAGTAATGTCCAGAGATTCTTAACAGGTAACTATGCACAATTTGGTGCAGAGTGGTGGAATGGTGTGGAATTGTATAAGGAACAAACTAACATATGTTATGCCTTTAACATGGAGAGGAGATAGTATTTATTGAGTGCTGACCTAGCTTCCGAAAGCAACAGAGCTCTTTACAAGTCATAGAGGTCATTACGACCTTGGGGTAGCCATGCCGCTATGTGCGGCATGGCTACCCCCTTTCCAGGTACCGGGCCCGGGTTCCCTGAATGGGGAATTACCAGGCCATTCTGACCTTGGAGGGCCTGGTATTTCCCCATTCAGGGAACCCGTACCCGGTACATCCCCATTTGTGCCCCCAGCTCAATGGGAATGGGGAGCATGCTAACAACAGGCCCGTTAATGACGGGCCATTGTTAGCATGCTCTGCCGCTCGCGGGAACCGGTAAGGATGCCTGGTTTTACCAGTCGTCCTTAACAGGTCTCGCGAGCAGACCTCATAATGAGGCGGTAGGGGTTTAACGGGGCCGGCACCTCTACCGGCCGCGTTAAACTCCTACCGCCAGGGTCGTAATGACCTCCATAGTGTTTTGGTATGGTTAATGTACTGAAAAACAACTAGCAAAATATATAGATATATTTTTAGTTCTGGCTATTAGGTGTCACTTTGACACCTATACGCCAAAACTATTGCATTACAGTACAGATGGGGAGAAATGGCATATAAGGAGGGGCACAAAGCTTGTAGGTGTTGTTTGTTTATTTGCCCACCCATTGACTGCTCATGGCCATGCTAATGCCTATGGCCATTCCCACCCAGCCCCTGCCCCTCCCTGCCCAAAACACCTCATCATGTGAACTCTTGGAGTTCGCCTTAATCAAGCCTTCCCATCAAACATTGCATTCGAAGTGCCTGCTATTGTTTTTTTTTCAAAGCAGTCTTCTGAGATTTAATGACTTAACTGGAGTTGTAAACTTGCAACTGGTGTAATAAAAATGTCTTAACCAGCTCTGACTTTAAGCAATCGATTTATAAGCACTATGTGTGTCCTTAAGTGCACTGGCGTAACAGGGGCCTGTAAGGATATTTGGCGTGTTACAGTACAGAGTACAGCACTACTGCACAGGTAGCAAACAGCACAGAGTACAGCACTACTGCACAGGCAAAACATTTTTTTGCAGCACCACCACAAGGGTGTGGTGCATTGCTATATGGGTTACCAGATTAACAAGGAAAGACAGGCTATTCAGTCAAAAACGATTTTAACATATAAGATGCAAATATATTTTTACAGTTAAAAGCACACGTGCTCATTTAAAAATGCACACTATTTTTCACCTGAAATACCTATGGTGCGAGAGACACATTTGAAAATTAACAGCTAACCTATTAACCATTAACCTGACTAATAAAACCTTATTTAACATAACCCACTAATAAAATGTGTTCTCCACTTTAGAATTAGGCATACTCTGAAAGCCATTTAAATGTGTGTGCAGATTTTTTTTTCTTCTCTTCTCTGCCTGCTTCTCCGTGTTTTTGTGCACAGTAACTGCAGGAAGAAGGAAGTCAGATTTGCAACAATTGCAAATATATAAACGAAGCTATTGTTGAGAGTAGGAGGATGAGAGATGATGGATTTCATTGGGACACATCATACAGAGGGCTGAGATGAAAGTTTTAGTGGGCAGTAACGGGGAAAAAGACAGGCAGACATTTTTCTGCACTACTGGGGAGAAGACCTGGCTGTGGGACTCCTGACTGAATGCAGATCCCTGCGTCCTGCTACAGTCAAGATTTGGCAGTCGAGATTGGGGAGAGCTGAAAGAAGGACCTTTCCACTGGCTGAGGCGTTCCTATCTGCAAAAGCTGAGAATTCCAGGCAATGACCCCGGTTTGAGAAGGCAAGCGTTCCTTTTTGCTGGAGTTAATCTTTAAGGGAGCCACATTCACAAAGAGAACAGCCAAAGAGAACAACTAAAAAGATAAGGTAATGAGAAGTGTGGGAGCTGAGTGTGTACGGTAATATGCAGTCAGTGTAGGATTCCTGTGCATGCCTTAATCAAATGCTAATGTTGCAATTTGAGTTCTGTTCTCCGCCACTCTCTTTGCAGGGTGTCATAGACAATGCTTTTACTGTACCATTTTATTTATTTCTGTAAAGAGTGAGATCGTGTTTAAATGCAACTTTTATAATACAGAAAAATATTTGAAAACAGACGGGTGGTGTATTTACTATTTACCATTACAATGCCGATGATGTGGGGAGATTTTTAAACAGTGCAATGGTCATTTTAAGACAGATGTGTGCATGTCAGAATCAGTATGAACAGTTGTGAGTGACTGTAGCATAGCTTGTTGGAGGTACATGAGCCAACGGGAAGAGAGACTCTCTGAACATAGCTCCCTACCGTATATAAGGTAGTGGAAATTACCACAAGACTACCATATATAGCTCTCTGTCGTAAATAAGTCAGTGAGTTCGCCCATGGTGGCACACCAACACTATCACTAAAAAATGTGGTATTCCTAAAATGTAGGTCTGAGGTCTCTCTAGTGATCACACGAAAAATCTAAGCAAAGATAAGGGATTCTGGACATTGGGGCCACAAATAGAACAAGGGAATTATGCTCACCAAAATACCACCAACCGCGCCTACCAACCACGTATACCAAATATGCAGGTCTGGGTGCTGAAATAATGCATGTCCATTGTATTATTGTTGCACATGGCCAAATCTGAATACAAAGAGTGATTATTGCTAAGTTATTTTTCGGCGATAATAAAATACTGTCAGGCCCCAAATCTCCACAAAATACCCTACATATTTATGGTGCGTTGCAGGCCGGGAACGTGATCATAGAGTACCTACTGGGCGTGGCAAGCGTGTCTCACACTGCCATTTGCACATTAAAGGGAACCCATTTTATAATAGCAGTGTGCCACTAAAAACGAATTTCAGAATGTCACAAAGGGAAACCACATTCTCAGATCTAATGCAATATTTAGAGGCAAAGTTATTTGCACATGGGAATTGGTCTTCGAATAGCACGTTAGAATGGAGTAACCGCATTCAGGGTGAGGTGCAGAAAGAAAAACTAGACAATATTTTTGCAGAAGGCAGCATAATTCAGGTCTGCCTTACAAGATTATTGAATGCAGCCGATAAAAGTGCAGAGAAAGACTGTTTAATACGGCTATGCGGCAAAATATGGTTTATTTTAAACAAGTCCCTGCGAATGCAAGAGAATGATACTCAGCTAATTAACAGGTTAAAGACTGAATTAGAAGGGGCAAGTAAAAATCAGGAAATGTTGAGAGCAGAATTGGATGTATGCCAAAAAGACATGCAATTAAAATGCAGAGACTTTGATACTCAGTTATCCAAAAGCAAGCAACAATTTGAAGATAGTGAGCAAGAATTGGCATACTTAAAAGCCTTAGTGGATCACATTAGGCAGGATAAAGATGAGGTTGTTTCAGAAATGCAGATTTTACAAAAAGAACATTGCGAAAAAGAAGGTGATCTCCAGAGTGCAGAACAAGAAATGATTAAAATGATTCAAGAAAGAGACAAGAGAAATAAAGAGTTCAATGAATGCCAAATGCAAATGTGCGATATGCAGGAGGTGATTAATAAAATGAATGATGAAAATAATTATTTGCAAAATGAAGCAACCAGACTCCTTAAAAAGTGTAAGGACTTAGAACAGCAAATGTGCATTCCCAGGTCCCAGGAGAGGCGGCAGGGTACCACATTCAATGGAGTGGAGGTGAATTCTAGCTCTGCCCAAAGAGCTAGTGCCCCAGTGACTGGGCCGGTGACTGAACTTGGTTGCAGCGCCCATGGGGGATTTGATACTCCCATTGGGGGCAGCCACCAATCTCATACACCTGAAAACAGGATTGAATCACAAAATAGTGCAATTCCATGCATTGCAACAAGTAGCCCCATAAAAATAATGAAATCCATTAAAGCCCTGATCAAACCATTTAAAAAGGGAGGTGAATGCTGCATTGAGGATCACTTAGAAGCGGTACATGACATTTTTAAAGCACTCCAGATACCTAGGGAACAGTACAGACAATATTTTCATTTAACTTTAGATGCCCCGACGGCCAGCATCATAAGGGGATTAAATGAACAGCAGAATATGACATGGCTGGAGTTTGAAAAAGAAATTAGGCGTCATTTTTCTCCTTTTCAGTCATTGCAGGAGGCAAAGAAAGTCGCGTACACAATTACTGCTGGACCTAATACATCCCCTCGCCAATTTTTACAAGACTTAAAAAGAGCATTCTCTCGCTTTGATGTATCTTTTGACTCAAATTCCAATGAGTTTAAAACCGCATACTTCTATGGGCTACAGAAAGACATCATATCCCAATTGGTCCGTGAATTTGACTGTGACAAGTCCCTTGAATGGATTGTACATCAAAGCACAAAGCTATATGAGGTACTCTATTGTCAGGGTAGAGAAAGTGATAAAATGAAAGATACCAGGCCTAAATCTAAAGAACCCTCAGCCACAGTAATGGAAATCAGGTCAGCCAAAATGTCCCTTGAGTCTGCTCAAAGCCAAGGTAAAAATAATGTGACACCTGAACAAAGGGGTAATCAACAAAGATCGCCATTTCCTGTACCAATGTTCCAAACACATGATCCTAGTAATAGAGAGAGCTACATCAGCCCTAGATATTTAGGGGATAGACCCCGGGTAGGATATCGGCCTGATATGGCAGGTATGAACAATAACCAGAGACAAAATCAAGATCAAAGAAATGATGGTCCCTACCAGTCATTGGGGACACAGAGCAGATTTGATCCCAGCACCATGATATATGGTAATCAGGATAGGCCCCGATATGTGGATCGATTTACTGATAATGGAAATCAACATAGGGGCCAGTACCCACAATCTGAGAGACAGGACATGAGGCAAAACGTGAACTACAGTCCACGCCAGTACAATGATTCCCCACCAAGGGACTATAATCAAAGGATGGGTGCAACCCGCTCCCCTCCACAAATGAATCAAGAGTTCAGAAACCATCCCAACCGACATCAATCACCTGAGAGGTATCAGAATAGATCCAATCAGGGGGAAAACAACCAATATCGACCTAGGCCACAGAAAGAGGATCCTAGAGAGATGGAAAGGTTCCAGTGCCTTGAGGCCCAAGTGAAAATGTTAGCTGAGCAAATAGGAAAGCTCTATACAGCTCAAAAACAACCTTCCAAAGAGGGGGCTGATGGCCATAGCAATGACCGGGGGGCTTCCGAAAAGTGACTAAGTACTCATGATAATCGCAGTGCCAAAATGACAGATTTCTCCGATATAATTTTGCATAACGACTCTGAGATGCCTAATGGATTAAAAATGAAAGTACCAGTAAATGAAATTGTGACAGAAAGTGCAAATACTTCTAAAAAAGAGGTACGGTTTAACTTAGAGCTAAATAAAACAGTAAAGATTTGCACAAATGAAAAAGAAACATTAGGTATTCCAAAAGAACAAAGGAACAGATTTAAGAAAAATGACTCATGCATGGGGAATACCAGTGAACAGGGAGTAAGTGGGGATGCCATAGCTCCTTCCCTGGGCAAGCAAAACAATGACCAAACACAGACAGAAAAGGGAAATACTCACAAGGAGGGTACAAGTCAATCACCTGAAGAATTCTTTGAGCCACATATTTTTGAAGAGGCTGAAAGGGCTGGTATTACACTAAATGATCACAAATGCACGGAATTAAAAAATGACAAATTGCTGAATGATGTTGTTACACATGTTCAGTTGGAAGGTTGTAAGGTGGTCTCTGATGTTACCCAGATGGATGGGCGAACAGTGGCCACACTCCAAAAAACCTCTGAACATGGAGAAATGAATAAAATATCTCGCACAGAAATGGGTAAAAAGGAGGGAAAAATGTCTTTTCATTTACCAATGTGCTTAGCCAAAAGTCAAAAAGACCTGAGAAAGGTGAGCCCTGAAATCAGTAAGAATTCACATTTCTTATGTGTATTAGAGGAAGTTGAGGACAGATATTATGCACCCATCACTGTAGAAGAAAAATGCCACACCTTCGCTATGATTGACACTGGCACACAGGCCACAATTATGTCCAAGGAGCTGGTAAAGAGTATCAATGAAGGGAGGCCTCCACAGAGTCAGATCACAGTGAAGGCAAATCAAGGCCCAGTGCATAACTTTAATGGGGAGGAGGTGCCCATCATAGGTGTAACTGAGGTTGACATAAAAATAGGAAAGCACAGAATGAAACAAGAGGTATTGATCACATCTATTTGTGAAATTCCATTTCTGATGGGGACAGATTGCCTGAAAA
Source organism: Ambystoma mexicanum (assembly GCF_040938575.1). NCBI lineage: Eukaryota > Metazoa > Chordata > Amphibia > Caudata > Ambystomatidae > Ambystoma > Ambystoma mexicanum. Next base: position 1,008,196,869 of record NC_090928.1, on the reverse strand, counting down.
GATTGTCTCCTCTCATAGATGGGGTGAATGGAGTGCTGTGGTCCTTAACCAAAAAACCATTGAGGCCTAAGAAACTAAAATCACAAAACAGCAATATAAATGAATGTCACACCGTTGCCAAAACAAATGATGCTGTGGAGGTATATCTCCAGAATAGCTGCATACCTAGTGTCACTGTTATATTAATGTGTCAAGACAAAATGCAGAGCGACAATGAAAAACTACCTGTACAAATATACTTGGACCCAAGGAAAGATTGGCAGACTGCCATAGATGAGCACACATTACGTTTCTATTTAAAAGAGAAAACATGCAAACAGAATATTACTCCTAAAACAGATTCAGAAAAACACATTACCACTCTGGCAGAAATACACATGGAAGATGAGCAACCATGGGTTCATGTTGGTATAAATGATTATCTTAAAACAATAAAAGCCACTTTAGCACTTGAACATGAAAGGAGTTTCATTAATGAGAAATTGTTGCAAAAAATTATGGAGAGGGAAGAAATCCCGAAATTTAGGATTAAAAACCAATATGTTTCTGGGTTGGACAGTCCAGACTTTGAAAACCGAATTGCAGGCAGATGCATGCTTAAAATTAGCATTGGTCAGAAAACAATTTACCATAATATATGGATAGTGAGTGGAGCACAAAATGAATTTTACATGGGCAATGACATCATGCACAGAATGTGTATGGTGTTAGATTTCCTTAATCAAAAAATATGGTCACGCCTAGGTGGTCCGGCACCTGAATTTGAAGACAAAAGAAGGGCTTATCATTGTGCACAACTGGTTCCTTATGCCATCGAATTACAAATAAGGAAAGATACTATTATTCCTGCATTTACAAAACGGTTTGCAATAACACTGAAATGCAAAAATGGGCAGCAGATGAAAGGCTCTGATGCATTTGTATGCCTGAATGAATCCATAAAACAGCAAGGCCTGGATTATGAATACATTCCATTGGTAGACATTGGTGAGCGATCTGTAAAAATCATGGTAAATAATAAAGGTTGTCAGGATATTCATGTAGAGGAAAACTCCCCATTAGGAATGGCCATACAAAAATCACATTATACGGCAGATTTAAATAACATGGTGATTGGGAATATTCCTGAAAAATATGTAGATGCCAAGGGCGAGTTGCCAGAACACCTGGACTCTCAGCCCAAAGGAATATTTAAAATTCATTCTGTGTATCCTTATGATTCAAATGAGACAGTGTGCTGCCATCAAGAGGAGTGCATAATATTTAATTTAAATGAAAATGAAACAGGAAATCAGCCCATTGAAGTGGAAGCTGATATGCCAAAATATTTAAAAGTGGCAGCTCTACAAAAAGACACAGCCACACAGTTAGAGGAAAGCGCTGAAATTCCTTTACCAGAAGAGTTTCCAGAATTTTCCAGAATGGTAGAAGAGCAGATCTCCTTAGCGGATGCATGTGACAGCGATAAGGATAGAGACGACCTGAGGGAAATATTTATGGAGTTTAAGGATGTATTTGCAAAAGATGCTTATGATTGTGGTTTAACTGATTTACATGTGGCCACACTACCAGAAGGTTGTAGCAGAAATCCAGTGTTTGTACGCCAGTATAGAGTACCGCTGGCATGTTTAGAATCATTGGCAGAGATTATTAAAAATTTGGAATCACGAGGAATAATCAGGCCCATTCATAGCACATCCAATACGCCTATTTTAGGTGTGTTAAAGCCAAATGGTCAATGGCGGCTGTGTGCAGACTTAAGAGAGTTAAATAAAAGAGTACCAGTATCTAGATGGCCACTACCATTCATTGATCAGGGCCTAGCTCAGATACATGGTTCAAATGTATTTACCACGTTAGATCTCACATCTGGATATTGGTGTGTGCCATTGGCAGAGGAGATACAACACTTATTTTCCTTTACATTTGACAGGACTCAATATGCCTGGCTTAGAGCTCCATTCGGGTACATCAATAGTGGGAGTGAATTTGGCATATTTTTGAGAAAGGCCATGCCGGATGCAGCGGAAAGAGGAACAATAGTTTATGTGGATGATGTACTGATAAAAAATGAAAGCCTGAAAAGCCATTTTGATGAAATAAGACATGTACTTGGCCAATTGCAGAAAGCAGGCGCCAAAGTATCTTTGCAAAAAGCACAATGGTGCAAGAAAAAAGTGAACTTTCTAGGGCATGAAGTAACTGAACATGGGCTAAATCCACAAAGGAAGAAAATAGAGGCCATGCAAAGATTAAAAGATCCTAAAAATGTGAAAGGAGTAAAAAGTTTATTAGGGATGACAGGCTATAACAGAAAGTTCATTGAGAATTATGCAGAAATCACTCAACCATTGACTAAACTGCTTAAACTGAATACTCCCTGGAAATGGGAAAGAGGGCAGTCTGATGCAGTGGCTAAATTAAAGGAATGTCTTGTAAAGGCACCATGTTTAGCATACCCCATAAAGGACAGGGATTTCTTTATAGAAATAGGTTTTTCTGAACATTGTATGGCAGCAGTGTTATCACAAAAACACGATTTGAATCACAAAACCATTGCATATGCAAGTAAGGCATTGTCCCAAGTTGAAATGAAATTTAATGAATGTGAAAAGGCCCTATTAACCACTGTGTGGGCGCTACAACATTTCCGCCCCATTGTTCAGGGAGAAAAGGTGATTATTGAAACAAATCATCAACCTTTGCAATTTTTAGAGAGTAAAAGAATTAGATCAGGCAATCTAGCACAATCCAGAATCACTTCATGGACGCTGGCATTACAAGGTTTTCCCGTAGAAGTGAGATATGGACAAATAAAAAGAGCCCAATTGCTCAAGGGTTAGCTGACTTACATGACTGTGCAGCTGAACAAATACCAAATGAAATGGAAGTGGAAACTAGTTTACAGGAATTTGAACAATCACCACACAAAGCTTTTGATGAAAAAACATGCAAGGATTTGCCAACTGTATATGTGGATGGGTGTGCTTTTCACATTGAAAATGACAGTAATAAACAATTAGTGGCAGGAATAGGAAATGTCTGGTTGAAATGTGAAGGCGTTCCCAGTATAGGGATGAGGATTGGAGATAGGAGCAGTCAGGTGGCGTAATTGGCAGCCATTTATAAAGCAATTGCTACTGCAGTTGATAAAAAGTTCAGTGAAATTGTCCTGGTGACTGATTCTGACTATGCACGGAATAGCTTTGTGGAGTATTTGCCTGGTTGGAAAGCAAGAGGCATGGTTACATACAACAAAAAGCCACTTAAACATGGAAAAATGATACAAGCCATAGACAAATTGGTGTCAGAAAATAATTTAACAATATACTGGAGAAAAATTTGTGGGCATTTAAAAACACCAGGAGAGGATAAGGAGGGAAATGATAAGGCAGACCATCTGGCTAAGATTGGGGCTGTGATGGGAGAATTGCTACCTATTGATTATTTAATGGGTGAAATACAAATTGATGCAGTCACACGTTCTAAAGCACCAAAGGAGGTGGATCAACCGGTGGTGCAGTGGAGTCATGACACGCCAGACCAAGATTTGATTGAGGCACAAAAGAATGATCAAATTTTGGGAATCTATTATAATCATTTGATAGATCCTGAACAAAATCCTTTAACAGAAAAAGATTGTATGGGAAAAGAAGAGTTGAGGGTGTTATTAAAGAAAAAAACACGAATTAGATTACAGGATGGGCTCATGATTAGAGAGTCCATAACAGGGCAAATACAGTGGGTAGTACCCCTTTCATTCAGAGGACTAATGCTACACCATGCACATGATGCCATAACTGCAGGCCATAGAGGTTCACAAAAAACATTAGAAATACTAAAAGATTATGCTTACTGGCCACATATGTCCCAAGATGTGGAATTATATACTAGAGGATGTCTAGTATGCGCCCAATTTAAACCTGCTTCACCAATGCATAGAGCACCATTGATGAAAAGAGGCCTAACTCTTCCATGGTCAGATTTGCAAATAGACTATGTAGGTCCTTTAAAAAGGTCGAGCAGGGGACACCGTTATATTTTGAGTGTGGTATGTTTGATGTCAAAGTGGATTGAATGCATTCCTGCACCAGATTGTAGTGCGCAAACAGCAGCCACATTGCTGGTGAACCATGTGTTCTCAAGATTTGGGTTGCCACAAAGAATTGAGTCAGACAGAGGAAGTCATTTCACAAGTACTCTAATGAGTAAAGTATGGCAAATACTAGGTGTGAAAAGGAAACTACATATCGCATATCGGGCGGCGTCTTCAGGTACAGTTGAAAGAAGCAATAGGTCTGTTGTGGATATTTTAAAGAAATTTGTGGCAGAAGCAGGTTCCAGCTGGGATTTACGTTTACCGTTGGTTCTGATGGCAATCAGGTCGACTCCTGCCAAAGCAACAGGTGTTAGCCCTCATGAGGTCTTGACAGGTAGGAAAATGGTATTACCACAACACCTACTATACAGAACACATGAGCAAACTCTAGTGAGTGCATCCACAGTTCATGAATATATTGATGAACTGAGGAGGCATTTGCAACATGCATTTGCTTTTGTGCAGAGAAATCTGGAAAGAGCTGCTGACAGTGCAAAGTCATATTATGATAAAAAGACATCAGCAAAGGAATACAGTGTAGGGGATCAGGTGTACAAGTTTCATTTTGGAAAAAGTAAACAGAAAAATTCTAAATTTCTAGCAGCCTGGCAGGGGCCATTTCGGATTATAGATAAGGTCTCTCCTGTAGTGTATAAAATTTTGAAAAATGAAGGTGAAACAGCAATAGAGCAGTTTGTCCATGTAAATCAAATCAAACCATGCCATCCCAGACATGAGATCAGGCGGCTTGAGCATGTAGAAACAGATAAAATCCCTTGAACACAAAAAGAGAAAATAAATGGGTACAATCAGGAGGCAGTGACAAAGAAGTTAAAAAGTTGATTGTTATGATGGCACATAAACACTGTAGTATATGTAAAATATAATATAAAATAAATATAAATAAATAAATAAATAAATGCACATATAATGGAAGCTCATGGTTGGTGTGCAGAGAGAAAGTGTGTTAAATATTGAATATCTGCTTGTTTTCTTTTAACTTGTGTTTAATTTAAAAAAAAAAAAAATGAAATATTTTTACCAAGCATGTTTTATTTTTGGCAAAAGGATAAAGTTAGTATTGTGCTATGTACTTAATCTGTTTATTTTCTATTTTGATTTAGACAATTAACATTATTTGGTCGGAGGTTCCGGGATCAGAGGCCACGGGAGACGATGGAGTCCTGGAGTCCCCTGGATGAAGACCAAAAGATGCCTGCCTCCAGGTGGAGGTGAAGACAAAATAACCGGAATGCCAAAAGAGATGACTACTGTGGATTCAAGATTGCCAAGATGAAAGAGTACTCGAATGAACCGAATAACATCGCTGGTCGGGACATACCAAAAGAGACAAAACAAAAGTTCCGGCATATGAAGTTCCACGTATTTATTATTTTAATTATTTATTTTAATTTGTTATATTAATTATTTGTTTTAGTTAGTTGTTTTATTTCGTTGTTTTTAATTGACTTGGAAAATTTAAACTTAAAGTAATGCCACTTCCACTGAGAAGGCAAATGTGGAACATTTTATGAACTGATGGACTCAGATGAAATGTTGATTGCAAATTTTCATTGATGCACATGAATATTCATTTTGTTGGATTGCTATATTGTAAAAAAAAAAGAACAAGTTGTTTTTAGGAATTGGCTTGGATTATAGCCAAGTTCTAGACACAAAAGGAGGGTATATGTAAGGATATTTGGCGTGTTACAGTACAGAGTACAGCACTACTGCACAGGTAGCAAACAGCACAGAGTACAGCACTACTGCACAGGCACAATTATTTTTTGCAGCACCACCACAAGGGTGTGGTGCATTGCTATATGGGTTACCAGATTAACAAGGAAAGACAGGCTATTCAGTCAAAAACGATTTTAACATATAAGATGCAAATATATTTTTACAGTTAAAAGCACACGTGCTCATTTAAAAATGCACACTATTTTTCACCTGAAATGCCTATGGTGCGAGAGACACATTTGAAAACTAACAGCTAACCTATTAACCATTAACCTGACTAATAAAACCTTATTTAACATAACCCACTAATAAAATGTGTTCTCCACTTTAGAATTAGGCATACTCTGAAAGCCATTTAAATGTGTGTGCAGATTTTTTTTTCTTCTCTTCTCTGCCTGCTTCTCCGTGTTTTTGTGCACAGTAACTGCAGGAAGAAGGAAGTCAGATTTGCAACAATTGCAAATATATAAACGAAGCTATTGTTGAGAGTAGGAGGATGAGAGATGATGGATTTCATTGGGACACATCATACAGAGGACTGAGATGAAAGTTTTAGTGGGCAGTAACGGGGAAAAAGACAGGCAGACATTTTTCTGCACTACTGGGGAGAAGACCTGGCTGTGGGACTCCTGACTGAATGCAGATCCCTGCGTCCTGCTACAGTCAAGATTTGGCAGTCGAGATTGGGGAGAGCTGAAAGAAGGACCTTTCCACTGGCTGAGGCGTTCCTATCTGCAAAAGCTGAGAATTCCAGGCAATGACCCCGGTTTGAGAAGGCAAGCGTTCCTTTTTGCTGGAGTTAATCTTCAAGGGAGCCACATTCACAAAGAGAACAGCCAAAGAGAACAACTAAAAAGATAAGGTAATGAGAAGTGTGGGAGCTGAGTGTGTACGTTAATATGCAGTCAGTGTAGGATTCCTGTGCATGCCTTAATCAAATGCTAATGTTGCAATTTGAGTTCTGTTCTCCGCCACTCTCTTTGCAGGGTGTCATAGACAATGCTTTTACTGTACCATTTTATTTATTTCTGTAAAGAGTGAGATCGTGTTTAAATGCAACTTTTATAATACAGAAAAATATTTGAAAACAGACGGGTGGTGTATTTACTATTTACCATTACAATGCCGATGATGTGGGGAGATTTTTAAACAGTGCAATGGTCATTTTAAGACAGATGTGTGCATGTCAGAATCAGTATGAACAGTTGTGAGTGACTGTAGCATAGCTTGTTGGAGGTACATGAGCCAACGGGAAGAGAGACTCTCTGAGCATAGCTCCCTACCGTATATAAGGTAGTGGAAATTACCACAAGACTACCATATATAGCTCTCTGTCGTAAATAAGTCAGTGAGTTCGCCCATGGTGGCACACCAACACTATCACTAAAAAATGTGGTATTCCTAAAATGTAGGTCTGAGGTCTCTCTAGTGATCACACGAAAAATCTAAGCAAAGATAAGGGATTCTGGACATTGGGGCCACAAATAGAACAAGGGAATTATGCTCACCAAAATACCACCAACCGCGCCTACCAACCACGTATACCAAATATGCAGGTCTGGGTGCTGAAATAATGCATGTCCATTGTATTATTGTTGCACATGGCCAAATCTGAATACAAAGAGTGATTATTGCTAAGTTATTTTTCGGCGATAATAAAATACCGTCAGGCCCCAAATCTCCACAAAATACCCTACAGGCCCCCACAGCCCCCACGGTTTGGGGGGAACCGTGACCACATGTCCTGGGAGGGGGCACCACTTGGAGTTTTAAAAAAAGGAAAAAATAGTTGTTTTCAATTTCTTTTTTTACATTTTTCTTTTTGAATTCACTCTGCATTTATAAATACATTGTTTTTGTGACAGAAATAAAATCTTTATGAAAGCAGAGTGAGAACAAAAAGAAACTTTAATTTTGAAGTCCGGGGGCTACCCCCTCCCCATGACATGAAGATCTTAGGCTGGAGGCCTCCATGTCCTGGGCTAAGGGAAGCCCTATGTCTTCGAAAATAAATAGTTTATTTTTGAAGTTACTCTGCTTTCATAAAGAAATTAGTTCCGTTATGGTTCAATTCTTAACAGAAATGATTTCTTTATGAAGTCAGAGTGACTTCAAAAAGAAACAATTTTTTTTTAAGTATTATGGCTCCCCTCAACCCCATGACGCGTGAGTGTGTGAGTGTATGGTGAAAGAGTGCACACAAATGAATGGGTGGCTGGGTATGCGTGTGTGCGTGTACGGTGAAAGGATGCACACTTAAATGTATGGGTGGCTCCCTGGGTGTGCCTGTATGGTGAAAGGGTGCACAATTAAATGTATAGGTGGCTGCCTGTGTGTGTGTATGGTGAAAGAGTGCACACACATGTATGGGTGGCAAGGTGTGCGTGTACAGTGAAGGGATGCACTGTTAAATGTATGCGTGGCTGCCTGGGTGTGCCTGTATGGTGAAAGGTTGCACACTTAAATGTATGGGTCGGTGCCTAGGTGTGTGTGCCCGTATGATGAAAAGTTGCACACTTAAATGTACGGTTGGCTGCCTGGGTGTGCCGGTATGGTGAAAGGGTGCACGCTTAAATGTATGGGTGGCTGGGTTTGAGTGTGTATACATGGTGAGTGGTGTGTGTGCATGTGTTCAGGGGTGCAACAAATCCTACATTTCAGGGGGGCTAACCCTTCAAATGTTGGCAGAGGCGCTAGCTTCACGTGTGATGGGGAGGAGCAAACTTATTTGTGTGGGGGCATCTAACTTCTTTACACATTTTAATGAGACTATTTTAGAGCAGCTTCAGTATTACAAGCAGTTAACTCTCTCCTTTAAGTCTGAACGCACACACTTACAGGCTGCTCTGAGAATGACTAGTCTCCTGTTCCCTCTCTACCCTTCCAATCACTCCCCTGGCATGCAAATACTAAACCCACATCACTATTTCAATTGATTTAAAAAAAATTGGCATTTTAATGCAGGTGCTAACAGTGAAATGCTGTACATTAATAATTGCTGGGCTGGGCCCTTGTTAACAGGGAAACCCAAGTGCTGTTTAACATTTGTGTCCTTTTCTGTCTGGCAACCGCTCTGTAGGGCAGCCAGGTCAATTCAACAAAGCTCACCATTTCAGTGGGTGGGGGAGTGCTCAACCCCAATCAGCTTAATGGTGTTGCACCACTACTTGTGTTTAATGCCTTGATTACTTATTCATAATCTTAATTACTCCTAGCTCTGTTCTTCCTCATCCCAGTACTTGTGTATGAAGCAGTACTTGTGTATGAGGCATATGCCTCATACACAAGTACTAGATGAGATAGAGGTACATGAAGGTAATGCCCGATTTAGCTGCCTGTAATCTTCATTACTCCTAGTCCCACTCTTCCTCATCCCAGTACTTACCTATGAGGCAAGGAGCCTCATACGTAAGCACTGGGACAAGAAAGAGGGATGTGAAGGTAATTCTGGGCCAATGAGCTGATTTTGGAGGTTGGGGTAGGGGATGGGAGGGAGAGGGGATGTGTGGGGGGGGTGGGATTGTGCAATAAATCATAATGGTCGTCCATGTCCATGTTAAGCAGGCATGATATGTGGTATTAGTGGCTATAGAGGCATTTTGTTGCAGCCAGTCTAGCCATTCCTCAGTTTGGTATGACTTGTATTAACTGGGCATTTCTGATAAAGCAGTCCTGCTAAGTGTAATTACCTGGTTAGACTGGCATTTGGGTTCTGCCAGTCTAGCCGTTTCTAACAGTGGCACTGTATGTTTTTCTGGGCATCTGTGATAAAATTATATGATATGATAAGATATGATATGATATGATATGATAAGTCATATATAACGCGACTGTACACAAGTGTTTTTAGGCATGACAAGACAAGGGAAGGAAAACAGAGGGAGGACAAGACAAATTATCTTACTAAGCCTTGTGCCATTCAGATTGTGCAAGTGCGAGAATGAGGAGTGCAAGGGAGAGAGGAGAGGAAAACAGGGCAGCAATGCTCTGAGTAAGTGCAGCCAGGGCAGTGCAGCTCTGGGTAGTGCAAGGATAATAAGGGAATGTAGGGTTACGATTACAGCCCTTTACTGTGTGGTAGGCCAGGAGGGAGTTCAAGGGTGACTGATCAAGAAAGAGCCTGGACTCAGTGAGACTGAGGGTATCCAAGCAACCAGTTGGTACAGCAGACAGGTAGATCAGCAGTGGAGGGAGAGAGAGAAAGCAGAGGACAAGAGGAACATGTTGTGCTGCTTCCGGAACTTCCGGTGGTCCGGCTCAAGTTTGGGAGGTGCAGGGAGGCCATTCCAGAGGGAGGCACCTGCAGGGAGATGGATCTACCCCCCTCTCTGCCTGGAGAAGCATCTAACTCTTAGGGCTCGAGAAGGGAGGTATTTTGGAGGAGAGTATTGGATGTAGTGCGGATCCCAGCCCCAGAAAGCATTGTAGACAATGCAAAGGGTCTTCAACTTGATACTTGCAGCCACCGGGGAGCCAGTGGAGAGATTTCATGGCTGGAGAGATACGATTCCTGGGCTTGAGGCCAAGGATAAGTCTTGCAGTCCTGTTCTGCGTTAGTTGCAGAGGGCAGAGGGTAGAGGAAGCCAGATTAAGAAATAGGTTGTTGCAGTAGTCCAGCCTATAGAGAACCAGGGCTCTGGAGACAGAGTCTGGGAGAAAGTGAGAAAGGGAAGAGTCCCTTTTAGGAGGTGCAGCTGGTAGTGGAACTTCTTGGCAATGTCTGAGATGTGAGGAGAGAAAGAGAGAGTGGAGTTGAAGAAGACACCAGGAATGAGAGAGAGCATGAGTAGGCTGAGGGGAGCCTGAAGTAAAGTGGAGTGTCATCCACATGACACTGAAAGTTAGAGGAGATGGTAGAGATCAGGTGGGACAAAGGGGCCAAGTAGAGTTTGAAAAACCAGGCTGAGAGGATAGAGCCTGGGGAACGCCACAGGTAGAGAGAGGTGGCGAAGTGAAAAGGACCAAGTTGGACCTGGGAGGGGCGGTCCAAGAGGAAGGAGGTCAGCCACTACAGGGCCCAATCCATGATGTCCAGATTGTCACGGGGTCCATTGATCAGGATGGTGTTGTTGACCATGTCGAAATCAGAGGAAAGTTCAAGGAGGATAAGGACAGAAGGAATGCTGGAATTAAGGTTATAGATCAGATCTTCACAGATCTTCAACGGTGTTCAAGAGAGCAGTTTCCGTTCCTCTAGCAGCTCTTAAAATAGACTGATGGTCATGGAGACAACCAACAGATTCAGTGTGGAGAGTAAGCTGGGAGGTGGCCAGCTTTTCCAAGAGTTTGGGAGAGGGGAAAGTTCCAGTGGCAAACAAATGATTACAGAAATCTGCCAAGGCTTGAGCAAGGGTGTCAATGTGGTCCTTGATGGTTTTGGTGGAGCAGGCAAGCACCTGTTTCAACAACACTTCCATAGATGGGACCTGTCTACAAACCTCATCAGGTGTTAGAGAGAAAGGAGGAAAGGGACAGGTGGCCAAAGGGGGCAGAGAGAGGAGGAGGAAGAGGAAGAGGAGATAGTGGACAGAATGTCCTGAGTTTTAGCAGAGAAGCGAGAAGCCAAAGCCATACAGAGGGCCTGTTGAGGGAACAGGAGTGGTAGAGACTGCAACAGGATTGGCCAGTTTCTTGCAGATTTGAAAGAGTTTGGCTGTGTTGTTGGAGGCCGCAGAGATGCAGGCTTGAATGTGTGCTCTCTTCTTGATGAGTCTCATTGCTTTGACTGTCATTTTGGTGCAACCAGTCTAGGTATGTCTTAATGTGGCCTGGCATGCTTTACTGTAATGTTATTATGTGTCTACACTGGTCTACATTGTGCACCCAGTGGGGCATGTTTTTATTGTGACATGCCATTATTAATAGCATGTTCATGTGCACTGTTGGTGACTTGCATGTATTGGATTGGTGTTACCCTACAAAACAAAAGCAAACACTGTGGCTTTTTTTCTCAGAAAGTGTGCTGTATATTGCATTAAAACACATATTTATATCTTTCTCCTAGTGCAGGGTGCGGCATACCCCTTCAGCTGTACATTTGTGCGTATTGTGCAAGCGTGGTAATCTAGGACTGCCCAGAGTGTGGCACACTCTGTGATTTATTGCTGAGTTGGGCGGGGCCCCTCAGTATGGCTCGCAGGGGGCCCCCAGATTTTGTGTTACATCACTGCTTAAGTGAAGTCCTGTTAAAAACAAGCATTAGCAGAGCCAATCATTATGGCTTGTCTATAAGTATTTGACATTCACCGGGCACAGCTATTAGATGCCTATGCACTCCTACCATTTTGCAACTGCTACCATTAGTGCCAGTTAATCTCCTTGACCCACTACGGCAGTGCCTGGCAAGTGCCTTTTCCATACCTACACAAAAGCCCAAACTGTTGTCATTGCCAATGATTGTTTTTAAATGGTGTGTCGGGAAAATGATAACATTAGTGATTTCAAATTAAAGACATAATTTTGCACACACCTGGTGTATGGCTTCAGAGTGATGTATATGCCAAGTCACACCCAGACAACTGGCTTGTAGTCATTAGGTATTACTGTGGACATTGTATGTTGCTAAATAACAACTGGCTAGTATTAATAATATAATTGAACATCTGTCAACTATACAAGAACATAATAGCAATTTACTAAAAAGAAATTAATACAAAATGCATTTAAAGCAGTATGTGTGTGTTTTTATTTTCAGATGGACACAACCGAAAGAAATACATGGACTTCTTGAGCGTTATATAGTGTACGTTTCAGAAGATGGGAAGAGCACTTGGGACGTTGTTTATAACAGCACTGACCTTTTCCTCGATTACACTATTCAGCACCTACTTCCTGGGACGAGATACTTTGTACAACTAAGTGTAAGTGCTAATTGCTCTTGAATTATTCATACACAGTGGAAGAATAACTTCACCCTGCCTTGCACAAGTTGGTAAAATTGTCCTGAGGCGCCAAGGGTATAGCTGGCGATTGCCAAAGTGTGGGAAATCTTAATGAAATCAACTGGTGAAAATAGATTTCAGCCTCCAAGTCCTTCCAGACTTCAAATGCAGGTTACCGGACCTTATTAGTCAAAACGAACCTACGCGCTGCATGTTGACTCGAATTGAGACATTTCCTAAATCCACATCCAGATCCTACACCAGCGCGCAAAGGTCTTGACTGCCTATCTCACTGCCCTTGGACCCCATAAAGTGCCTGCTTTCAGAAGCATGGAGTTCCTTGCATGTATAGGACAGGGCAATGCTAATCACCCTACCGTTAAGTTGAAATGTATTATTTATTTATTTATTTATTGGTCATTTATTTAGGGCTTATACACTAGACAAATGTCTCAAAGTGCTTCAATGCAGGAAGGTGAGAAGTTAAGGGATAAAGGTAACTGACATTCCTAAAAGGCATTGGAACATTCAGAATGGACAAGTGCAAAGCATTAGTGGTACAAAATAAAACAATGCAATACAAAGTGTTTACAACATAAAAACAAAATGATTGTGCATGCCTGACAGTGGTTTCAATAATTTAAGGGCTAAACATACAGAAGGGGGAAGGGTGAGGGTAGGGTAAAGACAAACAGAACAGTAAGACTAACATATGGGCCTGACAGTGCTTCTGATCGTGAACTGTCGTACTAGGCCTGATGGTGTTTCAGAAAGTGCAAGTGCTGTGACAAAAAGAAGGAGAGAGGGGAGGAGGGTGGAGAGGGGTAGGTAGGGAAGGTGGAGAGGGGTAGGGACGGACAGGATAGTGAGATAGAGAAGGATATAGAGAAGTGAACAGGGGAAACAGATGAAGGTGCAGAGAAGTGAAACAGTCTAAAATTCGAATGTCCAAGATCCCACAACTGCATACGGTAATGGAGGGTGCTGAGAAGTGAAGCACAGCAACATTCGAATGTCCAGCATCACACAGTTGCATGAGAAAATGGAGGGTGCAGAGAAGTAAAACACACACAAATTTGAATGTCCAAGATCACACTACCTGCATGACATAATGGAGGGTGTAGAGAAGTGACACACACCAAAATACGAACGTTCAAGTTCACACAGCTGCACAACAAAATGGAGGGTGCAGAGAAGTGAAACACACCCACATTCGACCGTCCAAGATCACACAGCTGCACAGCATAATGATGAGTGCAGAGAAGTGAAACACACCAAAATTTGAATGTTCAAGATCACACAGCTGCATAACATAATTAAGGGTGCAGAGTAAAGCACACCAAAATTCGAATGTCCAAGAACACACATCTGAATAACATAAAGGAGTGTGCAGAGAAGTGAAACACACCAAAATTTGAATGTCCAAGATCACACAGCTGCATGACATAATGGAGGGTGCAGGGAAGTGAAACACCAAAATTCGAATGTCCTACATCACACAGCTGCTTGACATAATGGAGGGTGCAGGGAAGTAAAACACACCAAAATTCAAATGCCAAAGATCACACAGCTGCATGACATACTGGAGGGTGAGGAGAAGTGAAACACACCAAAGTTCGAATGTCCAAGATCACAAAGCTGCACACCATAATGGAGGGCGCAGAGAAGTAAAACACACCAAAATTTGAATGTCCAAGACTTGATCAGCTGTTCAACCCACCTCAGTGGAAATGGTGGCCATGATGGTAGGCCTGCATGGAATCAGGCACAATGGCAGAGTGCCTCCTCCGGTGGATCATTGGCACAGGATGTGGCTTCAGAGGTTGGGAAGCAAGAAAGGAGCAAAGGTTTGCTGCAAGCCGTTAAATAGCAGGCCCTTGAGGGAGCCGGTGTTCGCCTGCTGGTTCTGGTGTCCACTTGCATGAAAAACAAATGGCCAGCCAATCAGGGCCATGCACTGGGAAGGCAGCCTGGATCAGCTGTTCCACCCACCTCGGTGGAAATGGCAGCCATGATGGAAGGCCCACTTGGCATCAGGCACAATGGCAGAGTGCCTCCTCCAGTGAATCAGGGGCACATAATGTTGCTGCAGAGGTTGGGAGGCAAGAAAGCAGCATAGGTGAGCTGCACACCTTTAAATAGCAGGCCCTTGAGGGGGCAAACACTTGCCTGCCAGATCTGGTGTCCCCTTGCATGACAAATGGCCAGCCAATCAGAGCCAGGTCCTAGGAAGGCAGCCTTGATCATCTGTTAAACCCTCCTTGGTGGAAATGGTGGCCATGATGGAAGGCCTACACAGCATCAGGCACAATGGCAGAGTGCCTCCTCCGTTGCATCAGGGGCACAGGATGTTGCTGCATAGGCTGGGAAGTAAGAAAAGAAGCAAAGGTGTGCTGCAATCCTTTAAATAGCAGGCCCTTGATGGGGCCAGCATTCACCTGCCGGTTCATGTGTCCCCTTGCATGACAAGAAATGGCCAGCCAATCAGGGCCTGGCCCTGGGAAGGCAGCCTGGATAAGCTGTTCCACCCACCTTGGTGGCAATGGCGGCCATGACGGAAGGCCATGCTGTGGGATATTTTGACCCATTCCAATGTACCCCACTGCATCACTGTACTGAAATTGTGAAGGAAACAGGCCAAAATTAATGCACTGACTCCTGTGCACGCCAAAATCTTCAAAACTGCATTTTGGTCACAACCAGGAAAAGGCTGCACATCCTGCCACACACAGTCAGGGGGGGGGTAAAAACAGAGTTCTCACTACAGGATCATGCCAGTGGGCTCTGCCACTTTCAACATGGATCAAAGTAAATGAATTGTACTGAAAACCACAAATGCCTTTTAAAATGTTAGCTTTGCAACCTTAAAAAAGTGCTGTTTTGGCACTAGATCCATTTATTTCCACTGAATCATTGAGATTAAAAGGGTACTGCAATGCCCAGGATCATCCAGTGTGGCTCACAGGAACCGGGCCTCATTGACCTTTGCAACAAGTAACAGAATCAGCTGTGCAGAGAGAAACTCTAAACAAAGGCAAACAATCCCAGCAATCAAGGGAAGAACTAATGCTGACCAAAATGTGTATGTGCTGCAGAGGAAAATCGGTATTAAAGAAATCAGTTTAATGTGCTTTTTCATGAATGAAGTGCAAAATCGCCTGTTGTGAAAGAATGTTTTTGTTTAAAGGCTTAATTAAGAATGTCAAAGGATTGCTAATGTGAAAAATCTACCTATAAACTGTATTAATTTTATATGTTTAAATGAAAGATGTAGGTGAAACCTAAAGTTAAACCCAGTCTTGAGTTAATTAACTATTTTTTAAAAAAACAATTCTGCTCTGACAGTCCTTAGCCTGGGAAAAGTTGACACTTCACTGCTGGCAGAAAAGGCTAATTTGTTTTGGGAGGCCTTGCATACTCATGACAATGGGCTTCAGTAGACATTTTTCTGTGCCCCAGGCAAAGACAATAGCAGGCTTGACACTCATCCTTCCAGGGGAGGGGCAGGAATCTCCACTCTCCAGGAAGAGGCCCCTCATTGAACTTCAAATGACTTGCCATTTGCTCACACTTGGGAAGGAAGAAAAAAAAAAAGACATGTGATTTTTGGGTTTAAAATGCTTATTTTGCCATTGAGCTTTAAGGCATTTAACTTGGCTGCAAGAATAAGAAAAATAGTGAAAGTACATACATATAAATCTAAATTTATGATAGCCATTTGAAAACTTGGTAGAATTTCTTACTGTGTAAGGACAGAAGTTATGAAGAATAACCAATTGCGCAAAAAATATTAATGCTGTAAATATAATATTGTGTAGCCATGATCTAGGGGTGAGTGCACATATATGTACCGAGTTAGGAAATGTTAGGCCTAACCTTTCATGGTTAAAATTGCCAAAATTAAATAGAAAGGCAGAACCAAGTCCCACCAACTTGAGAAATGGATTAGAATGTGACCCACAAAATATGTACTTTATGTATCCAATTTTCTTAGAGGGCATAATTATATAAATATATATTTGTGGAAAGTTAGATTTTGGTCCCAATAGCTCTGGGAGGTTTCCAAATCACATCATAAAACATGACAACCCATTCTGTCATCCAACCAGCAAAGAGCAAGTCAGGAACTGTGCCTTTGACCAATCATAGCCTTGTGGGCGTGGGTTGTAAGTATGCCCCTACCATAAACTGAGTGATGCCATTTGGCAGGATAAATAAGGGAACCTCACAACACACAGACAGACACTGATTCATGATTTCCACGTGGCGCCCTGTTCCTGGATTCTCCATCTTGTTCCTGATTTCCAGATTTCTTTGCAAAGCCAAGGCCCCAGCATTGCTGAACTCCTTTTCAGCTAGGCCCAAATCCTGAAGCCATGCCAACACTAAAGGAAGCAATTTTGATCTAGTTTGTCTTGCTACCATAAATGCTTGCCTGCTGAAACTCGCCATCTCACTGATCTCTGGCCTCCAGTAACCAGTGCAGTCTAGTGCAGTCCAGTCCAGTCTGAGATGCCTGTCCAGTTGACCAGAACCACCCAGCTGACCTAATTCTGCCAGAAGTGCTCTGCTGTCTTTAGAACCGATCTGTGATTTCCAGAGCCCGTGACGGTCCAAAATCTTAAATTAAAGTGGACTGTAAGTATCAATTGGAATCATAGTAAACCATAGCATATATTACCTTGCCTAGTCCTATCCCCATCTCTCACCCATCCCATCTTTAACTTAAGAACCTATCATATTGTCAGAACCATTCAAATTTGTCTGTAATTCCTTGTGTTAGCGCCGATTTTCTTCATTTTTGTTTTACTAGACCATAATCATTAGTGATTTTGATTTAATAAAATAAAACTTCCATAAAGATACAAGGTGTGTACTATTACTCATCCTAAAGGTCTGATTGTTAGCATCTTTTCAGTGTTGCTCCCATAGAGATGTATATCAATTTAAGGACTTTTTGCACACTTTTCATTGTTTTGCTCAGCCATTTTTCGAATGTCATGTTAAAAGCATAACATTTCCAAAACGTTTTTCTCTATTGTTTGGGGAGGGAAGATTGCATTCAAAGCCTGTACACAGTTCTTTATTCCTGAATACCTGCTGCTTACTTACACCGGTGTAGAATTGCTCATTTGTGAGTTGAGAAATGTGCATGGGGAAATCTTAACTTAAGCGCTATCTTTCAACAAGCTAAAACTGTTATTTTCTCTGTGTTTTATATTCTGTGTTGCGATAAGTGAATTCAATTGTCTTACCTGCTTTCTTATTTGTATTGTCACCACATTGGTAATTGCTGCCCCATATATTAAAATATATGTTTGATTTGAATTTTAGATAAATAAATAAATAAATAAATAAATAAATAAATATTACCTTTACTAACCAGCCTGATTCCTGATCCAGTGTGACCTGGGGTATTTTGAGAAGGGGTGTGATATGAGTGGTATATCACTCAGAATATTTAACCTATAGACACAATAATATAAATATTTAATTTGCACACTGCATGCTAGGCTGAGACCTGGGTGTATTGCCTGATTGAAATCCTTAACAACGCGGCCTCAGGCACAATGGCAGGGTGCCTTCTCTGGTGGATCAGGGGCACAGAATGTTGCTGCAGAGGTTGGAAGGCAAGAAAGGAGCAAAGGTGAGGTGCAAGCCTTTGAATAGCATGCCCTTGAGGGAGCCAGTGTTCGCCTGCCAGCTCTGGTGGCCCCTTGCATGAAAAGCAAAGGGCCAGCAAATCAGGGCAAGGCTATGGGAAGGCAGCCTGGATAAGCTGTTCCACCCACCTCGGTGGAAATGGTGCCCATGATGGAAGGCCTGGGCAGCATTAGGCACAATGGCAGAGTGCCTCCTCTGGTGGATCTGGGGTACAGGATCTTGGGCCTCATTACGACCCTGGCGCTAAGTGGTTAACGGCGCCGTAAAAGGCTGCGGCGCTGTTAACCACTTAGCGCCTTACTACGAGGTCCCTTTGCGGGACCCGACCTTAATGGCTGGTCTGGACCAGCCGTTAAAGTAGGGACCCGCAAAGGGACCTCACAGGCAATTACGGTACCGCGATTTGCAGTACCGTAATTGCCACCTTTCCCATTCTTATTGAGCCCTATGGGGCAAAAATGGGAATGGGGAAGGGCCATGGGGAAATGGGGAAATACTGCCCCGCCAACCTTGGGATGGGGCAGTATTTCCCCATTTCACCATGGCGGACTCGTTACAACACCAGCACCAACCATGGTGCTAATAGCGCCATGGTTTAGAGCCGGTGTTGTAATGAGGGCCATTGCTGCAGAGGTCGGGGGGCATGATTTCATCCATATGAAATGTGGAAATTCTATAATTAATAACGTTTGAGTCGTAGGATGGATCACCATGAAATTTTACAAACAAAATGTGTGGCCCGGGCCCCCCAAAACTGAACATTTTGTTCAAATCGCTCTCACGGTTCAAAAGATATGAATGAGCAAAAAAAAGGATTCACTTTTCACTTTTCCATTTACTGATAGGGAAAATGTCAGGTTTTTGCTTAAGCAGACCGAATAAACGGCTGGATGGATTTGTGCCAAATTAGAAACAAGATGGGCACAAAACGCTCAAAGAAAAAACCCTTTGTTAGTTTGGTGTAAATCCATCCAGTATATTATTTTTAAAATGTTGTATAATGTTGGGTACCCTTGCGCCCAAAAAGTTAGTTATATCTCCCCTGATACATTGCTGGTCCCAGTACTTTTAATTTCCGAATAACCGCCATTAGGCAGTTTGAGATTGAAGATCTCAGTTTGTTTTGGAAACTGCCCTAAAATGACATGAGGGGTGTATGCGTTCATTTTTTACGCCTGGGCTCCTGTGGGAAGGGTAAGAAAGGATGATTTGGGTTTAGGGATAGTGTAGTGTTTTTTTTTCAATGAACGTTTCTCTGAGTTCTCAATTTGTTTCGAGTGGCAAAAGAAAAAGAGGACATGCTGCAAAACTGTAATATATTGAGATGTAGCAATCACAGTAATTGCAAGTTCACAGTGATTGCCAGTTAGGAGAAGAGAAGTGTTCTAAAATAATTTTGAAAGCAATCAGTGTTTTTAGTATATAAAAAGAAAATACAGCAGTTGCTGACTAACTTAATCCAATATGTGTGGAATGGATGTATTAGTGATTGGGGGACTTGGCTTTATCTAAAATGCTTACATTTGTTTAATTACATTTAATTAAAAGTGTGTCACTGAAGCCTGAAGCTAAAGTGGTGCAGGTGTAGGTTTACAATAGACTTTGTTTGGATTGGATAAGCATGTCACATGATTTAGCTTTCAAGATTGGGATCTTCTCCTGAAGTCAACAGTGATAATCTGTACATTACCACACCATGATCTTCCACATCACAGTACCTAATTAGTTAACCTACCTTAAGCCCTACATCCCTTTTCTTCGTCAGGGGACGTAATAATCAATCTTACCTTCACCCCCACATCATTCTTCCTCATCGCAGTACTCAATAGTAATCTTAGCTCTAGTCCCACATCCCTCTTTCTCATTCCAGTAACCAATAGAACTCTTATCTTTACCCCACATCCCTCTTCTTTGTCCTAGTACCAAATAGTAAATTTACCTTTACCACCACATCCCTCTTCCTCGCCACATAGCCCCACTACCCCACCTCACTGTTCCTCATCACTGCCCCCACTAACCTCACCTCTCTCTTCCTCATCATAGTCCCCCACTACCTCAACCTCACTCTTCCCCATCAAAGTACCTAATTAGTTATACTACCTTTACCCCACAACACACGTCGTCATGCTAGTACCCAATAGTAATCTGACCTTTAACAACACATCCCTCCTCGGAATACCCAATAGTAATCTTACCTTTACGCCCACATCACTCTTCCTTGTCAATGTCCCCCTGCCAACCATGCTCTTCCTCATCACCATCCCCATGTGCCCCCACCTGCATCTTCCTCATCATGTTCCCTAACTACCCCACCTCACTCCACATCATTACAGTTTCCAAACCATCCCACTCTTCCTCATCACAGCCCCCTTCTACTACTCCTTTACACTTCCTCATCATAGTCCTTCACTATCCACTCCTCACTCTTCCTCATCACAGCACCCTCTACCTCCTCTTCACACTTCCTCATCATAGTCCCTCACTAACCCCACCTCACTCTTACTCATCACAGTCCTTCACTAACCCCACCTCACTCTTCCTCATCACCGGCCGCGACTATCCGAACTCACGCTTCCACATCACAGTCCCCCACTGCTCCACCTCACTCCTCCTCATAACAGTCTCCTACTAGCTCTCTCTTCCTCATCAAAGCACCTAATACACCCACCTCCCTATTCCTCATCCCAGTATCCCATCAGTAATCCTTCCTGTGCCAGCAGCTGATTTTTCTTTGTTCCAGTACTACAATAGTAATTGGTTGCATTACCCCCACATGCCTCATCCTTGTGCCAGTACGCCCTTAGTAATACGTTCTAATCTAGTGGACCAAAAAAAGGTTAAATACTTGATTAACCCAATGTTGTGTAGCTGAAGAACACATATTGTTAACAAATGATATGACATGAATGACATCAGTTATGTTATCAGAATAAAGGCAGCATTGCATGTGGTGGGAGATATAGCGTAACAAAACCCTTCAAATTCAGTGAAACAACATTTAGTTGCAGCACTGTTAAAGTGAAACAACCCGATGCAATAAAACCTTTGTGATTCACTGAAACAAACGTTAATTGTAGCAAACCTAAGGTGTCAATTGAATGAAGTGAAACCCTTGAAATTCTGCAGGTGTTTGAAGCTATCCCACCTTAACTATGATGTCCCCATTGTACATCCACTACTTGGCATCACTGCACAGTAAAGACTTTTCACCAACATCACAACTCTATTAGCCTAGTGTGATTCCCAGGTTCAGGTCATCATCACAAAAAATGCATGGCATTACATCAATAGATTTCTATGCATGAGTGGTCCCTAAATACTGAGATATTTGTTTAACAGAATAAGCCATCACTATACATCCAGCAACCATATGCAATTTGCATCATCATCAGTTATCCAATCCAGCGAAACTGAGGGTGTCACCATCAGTGCCAGTGCCACGACAACCAGACACCAAAGTGATACCATGGTGACCAGCACTACCACCAGCCCCTGCATTGCACCACCACTGCTCTCACCACAACTTGCACTGCCAACGCCTACAATGCCATGAGAACTGCACTATCACCACTCATCTGCCTCAAGCACTGTCCCTTTCAAGGGACCTGCTGCACTCACATCTGAAAGCCCCCAGAGAGTCAATACAGTCTAAGAAACGTGACAACATGTGTTTCATTCCAACATCCACCCCCTAATTACAACCCCAGCTGTGCATCACCACTGGCCATTGGTGATTGGGTCTGTACCCTACTCTTGCTTGGAAGACTTTTCCAGTGGGGAATTTGGGGGAAGAGCAATGCACTACTGACACTTTACAATCCTCTCCTGAAGTAGGGAGGCACTCTTAAGAGCCCTATCTCTGCTACATGTCTAGGGGAGCTACATTGACTGAGCTGCTGGAATATTGATCAACATGGCTAGAAGGAGAGGGCACATCTGTAGGAGCAAATTGTGCTGGCTTGCAAGCAGTGACATTGCCTGGCTGCCGACAGTGAAAACCTGCACCATCCGGCACCTTCATTTCCTGCTGGTCTGTGCGCTGCCATTTCTCTGGGCTTCAGGTGATGGGTTGGGGCTGAGGGCCCATCGCAACTCTGCCTGTTTTTTTTTTTTAAGGGGTCACACAACATTTTGCCAGTTCATCTCGTTTCAGCTGTATTTACCTAGTGCCACATGGTTTTGCCTGGGGCCAAAGAAGTACACCATACATGAAATTTCAGTATTTCTATTTGGGGATTTGTTACTAGAAGGGATAATTTTCCTAGATGAAATTAGATCATTTTCCCTTCATAGACGCACCCCCTCCTTTTCACAATTTCCTTTTCATTTGAGGTTCTTCGGTATTCCTGGCCCCTGAAATGATGGTCCCAGTTTGTCTAGTTTGAGGCAATTTGTCATACCTTCCTAGTATTGTGGGCTTTAGTATGACCCACACCTTTATTCAGTGTTTGATATCGATGTGGGCTTTCTTGGTTCCATACCCCGAAAAGTCTTCTAAAAATACAGGTCTTTGAGAGTATCTGTCAAGGGGGGGGGGGTGGAGAGAGGTCCTAGGGGATGGACTTAGCCTGGCTTCATCCTGATTCTTTTCCACTCATGTCTTTGATGTCATAATAATCCCCTTGACCCAGTTTAATTTATCCTCCCATGGCCTGGTGCTGCATATGGTTGAATAGGCTTGTAAGGTGCTTTCCTACTCTGACTATCTCAGAGCTTGTTGTCTGCCTTCTCATAACTCCTTGCTTTGCTGCCTGATTTTCCTGACTAATTTTCTACATGTCCTCCATTTCTTGATTTTACCTGTTGTCCAAACCTTGTGTTGTCACCAGCTGATCTGTTATGTGTTCTCCACCTTCTGGTATCTACTCTAACCCTCATGCTCCTCTGGCCTTTATGTCCTCCAGTGTAGACCCTTTTCCCATTAATTAATTTATTTATTTATTTATTTATTTATTCACATTTTTTTAGCGCACAGGCAGCCCAAAGGCGTTTGTGGCGCTTGTTACGGATATGAACATGACTTGTTGTACATACATTGAAGTCATTACTTAGTTGCAAGAGAAGAGTAGTAGCTACAGGAGAGGAAGAGAGGAGAGGAGAGGAGGAGGAGAGAATAAACGACATGAAGGAAGGGGAATTAGTTAAACAAGGTTTTTCAGTTTTTTCAGAAGGCAGTGAGAGAGGTTTCTGCTCTGAGCGTGCTAGGTAGTGCATTCCATAGCTTAGGGGCAATGTAAGGGAAACGTATTCCACCTGCTCTAGCTCGTTTGATGCGTGGGACCCTAAATTGTTTGGTGTGGCATTGCCTAGTTGGTCTGGTGGAGTGAGATCTGGCTAGCGTATCAGACAGGTATGAGGGTGCAGACAGGTTGATACATTTGTGTGCGGTGGTAAGTATTTTGAATGTAATGCGCTCTTTTACAGGTAGCCAGTGTGCTGCCTTTCTGGCTTGCGCGATGTGGTCCCTTTTTGGTATATTGAGAGCTGCTCTTAGTGCATTATTCTGTGTTGTTTGGAGTTTATTGAGATTGGAGTTGGAGGTGCCAGCCAATAGCGCATTACAATAATCTAGTTTTGCTCCAATTGTGGCTCTGGCAATAGAAAGGCAGTTATCTTTGGTTAGGAAAGGTTTGATGCATTAATGAGCTTGGTGCTCAGGGCGGAGGCAGAAACAATGGAATTGACTTGTTTGTCCATGGAAAGTGAGGGGTCAATGTGGACTCCTAGTGTTTTAACAGAAGGTAGAACTGGGTTGACACAATTGTCTATGCAGAAGTTGGTGTAAAGTGGGTCGAGGTTCGTGAGAGTGGATTTTTGACCAAGGATGAGAATTTCGGTCTTATCTCCGTTAAGACATAGGCCGTTTGTGGCCATCCATGCTTGGATGGTGGCGTATATATTCTGGAGGGTGGCTGCGTCCTGATGGTAGAGTCCTGTGAGCGGGAGGAGTACTTAGGTATCATCAGCGTAGTTGGTGTTTGTCATCCCAAGTGCGTCCAGTTTATCAAAGAGAGGTTTGGTAAAAAGAGGGTAGGAGCCGTACACGAGCCCTGAGGGACTCCATTGCTGATGGTGGTAGGCTCTGCATTAGCTATATTGGAGAACACTTTCATCACTCTTCCTTCGAGGAAGGAGGTGATCCAGTTTGTGGCTTGTTTGGAGAAATGTGCGGCCTGAGTGAGATGGTTCGTGAGGATGGTATGATCAACTAAATCAAATGCCGCCGAAAGGTCTAGGAGGAGCAGAAGGGCCGGCTTGCCTTTATCTAAAATTAGGGTAATTTGGTTCTTCAGATCTAGTAGAGCGGTTTCAGTGCCGTGACCTTTGCGGAATCCGGACTGCCTTTTACCTAAAACAGAGTTGTTTTCCAGGTAGGACTGTATCTGCATGTGTGCAGCTTTATCTAAGATTTTTAGAAGAAATGGAACCGTTGTAATGGGCCGGTAGTTGTTAGATTGGGCAGGATCCAGGGTTGGTTTCTTTAAGAGTGGGCGCACCCAGGCCTCTTTAAGGCTGTCAGGGACTTTGCCCGTCTTGAATGAGGCGTTAATGAATGCTGTGATGATCGGTGTGAGGGGTGCCGCACACTCTTTAATGATGTTGGGGGGGCATATATCGCCTTTGCATTGAGATGGTTTGAGCTGTTTGAGGATGTGGAGAGCATCTGATTGGGTGATTGGAGAAAAATTGAATTTGGAGGTGTGCTTGTCTATAGCGGTATTGGCGGAGAGGGTCTGTTGGGGGTGCAGAGCCTTGAAGTGTTCTGCTATTTTATTTGAAGAAGGTCTATTTTATTTAACATCACTGTTTGGATGCTATTGCACCAGGCTTCATCCTTAACAATCTCATCTGTACAGATTGGGGGAACGGTGAGCTCTTTAAAGATGGTCAAAAGCTCTTTTGAGTGGGAGTTGGCTTCCATGATACGTTTATTGTAGGTTTCTGACTTCGCCTTAAATATGGCACTTTTGTATTTTTTAGAAATACAAAGAAAGTCTAGTTTGGTGGCATCACAGGTTAATATTACACTTCCCACTTACTTTGTGCCACCTTCTCTACCACCTGGCCTTTCCTCCACATTTTCCATGTCAATCTAACCCTGTGTGTTCTTTCTGTTCCCAATGATGAAATCTCCTTCCCAATGGGTCTCACCACCTTCTCTTGACTTTTTCGTCTTCCTTTTGTTGTTTTTTGCTTTGCTCACAACCACTCCCTGTCTGAGGTTACCACCTCCTCCTTCACCATCCTGTCTCTCACCACTTCATCCTGCTCTTCACTCCTGCTAACTCTTCGTTCATCTTCATCTCCACAGCCTCTGCCTTCTCTAGTGATCTTCATTCCAATGCTATTCAGTCTCCAGCCACTGAAACTCAAGACTCCTGCTACTACGGCCTACACCGGCTGACTGGTGGCTTTGAGCTTTACATTATGTTTCCTTCCCCAAGTGGGTAAAATACTTAGAGAGGGTCTGCACCTGTGGTCTGTAATTTGGACAATGCTGGGATTGGCTGGTGTACAAGAGCACACAAGGAAACACTTTGGACATAGAGGGCCGTACCAATCCTATAACTGCCTTTTTTTTAAACATTCTTTATTTATTCAAAATGAAACAATTAACACACAAATAAATCAAAACAATTTACATATTAAAGTCTATTACAGTGGAAATGTAATCAATGCCAGTCGAAATGAACATAACAACTCTGCATATATAAAAAAGTACAATTAAGGTCCTAGTATACATCAAGACATTTTTTCCATATTTTCTCAAAAATTTAAATTTTCCCTTGTCTCCTGAAAATTACCATTTCAACATCTGCAAGCGAATGCATCTCAGAGATCCAATTAGACGACAGTGGCAATATTTGCGACTTCCAATTGTGAAGTATCATTGTTTTACCCGCCAATGCCCATCTGAACAAGAATTTTTTTTTTCTGACATTGTAAGAACATCCAATAAACTATTACCTCCCAAAATCATTGTTTTAAAGTCCAGGTCAATTTCAATCTCCAAAACACAAAGACACATCTGACAAATATCTGACCAAAATCCACGAATTCTCAGACAATGCCGGAACATGTGCTCTAATGTACCAGTGCCACTAAAACATTTCCAACAATCATCAGAATCAGACATACCCCATTTCATCATTCTTTCGGGGCTCCAATTGACCCTGTTCAAAATTTTTATCCGTCTAGATCTCTCACTCAAATTCAACAAACAAATGTTCACATTTGCGCACATCCCCATCCATTCTTCACCCGTAATATCATACCCCAAACGCTGACTCCATTCTTCTCTTAGTTGCACATTCTCCTTGTATTTAGAAACAATATGTTTGTACACTCTACTTGCAAGCCCCCTTCACCTGGTTCTCTCTCAGCCGTCAACATTTCTATATTCAAATCCTCTTCCCACCTCACCTCACCAATGCATTTCTTCAAGCGCCTGAAGTCAGATTCTGAAAAGTTCTCGATATTCCATCTCTCACAAACCTCAATCCCCGAAATCCATTTTCTATTCTGCCATAAATCTCCAATCCAACATACACCGGCCAAAAACCATTCCACCCTAAATAACACCTTCCCTTTTTCTTTAACAGCAGAATTCATCCATATGGAAGCATTCAGCGAACTTAAAGCATCTAAACCCAAATATTCATAAAGCTGCTTCTTCACGAATTCAGTAATGGGATTCCTCCTATTTGCAATGTTAAACATAGTTAGAATCACCCTTGGCAACAGTGGTCCAGCCAACCCTGCCTCTGCTATAGTCCAAACATTTGACTCTTCCCTAAGAAATTGAATAATAAATTGACATGTAAAGGCTAATGATAAGCATGAAAATTGGGCAATCCCAGACCTCCTTTTTCTAAAGGGAGTTGAAGCTTCCATAACTGTACCCTCGGGGGCTACTTATGACATATGAATGATTGCACCAGATAGTAAAGCTCCCTCCAAAATGAAGATTTAATTTCCAGCGGAAGCATACCTAGCACATAATTAATTCTGGATGTAGCAGTAATTTTCAGAACATTTACTTTCCCCCATAATGACAGCCTTAACAAGGACCATCTTTCCAAACCTATTTTAAAATCTTGACATACCTCATTCATGTTCTCTTCAACCATGTTCTCAACATGTGGAGTGAGCCATGTACCAAGATATTTCATTCTTTTCCTACACCATTTGAAACCTAATGATGCAATAAAAGACTTGTCACAAGTGAACATCAATGGCATAACTTCTGATTTAGAGCAATTAATCGTGTAGCCTGCCACCCCATAAAATTGACTTAGTATTTCTAACAATGTTGGTAGTGAAATATACAGATCTCTCATTATCAACAATAGATCATCTGCGTAAAACCAGATCTTTTGTTCTGCTCCTTGAATACCAATTCCTCTAATGCCTAGTTTTTGCTTCAAAGCAACTGCCAAATGTTCAATAGCCAAAACACAAAGTAATGGAGACAAGGGACAACCTTGTCTAGTACCCCCCTGCAAGAGAAATTGATCAGAGCGCAAACCATTAGTCTTAATATCAGCTGTTGGAAGTGTATACAAAAGACGTATCCACAAGATACAACTCTCTCCGAAATTCATTCTTTTTAGAAATGAGAACAGATAGTTCCAATTTATTCTGTCAAATGCCTTCTCAGCATCAAGCGAAAAGGCTGCAACATCATCCATGGATGATTGAGCTTTATACATTGTCAACACCAATCTCTGCATATTACTTGAGGTTTTTCGGCCCTGAATGAAACCTGATTGGTTATCGTGAACAAGAGAATCCATCAAGTGAGTAATTGTTAATGCCTTTGCCAGAATTTTATTATCAGTATTGATTAAGCTTATTGGGTGATAACTTGCCGGAAGATTACCATCCTTTCCTTTTAAAAGAAAAAATGAGATTGTTGCATGAATAGTAGAAGACTGCAAAAGACCTTCATCATGGGACATAATGAAAGTATCTCTCAACAATCCTAGCGCAGTATCTGGCAAGATTTTGTAAAACTCCATCGGAAGTCCATCTGGACCCGGTGATTTTCCCATGTTCAAGCTGCAAACAGCCACTTTGATGTCATCTAAAGTTATATATTATTCAAGGGATTCTCTATATCTATATTCAGCAGATACCTGTGGGATTTGCAAGGATTCAAAAAAGGATTCACCACCTCCTGTAATTTCTGGTTCATCCCGATATATTTGCGAATAATATTCCTTAAAAACCTTGTTTACTTCCACAGGATTAAAAGTAGTATTACCATCCAAGTCACAAATCGATGTAATGCCCCCCTCAGAATTCTGCTGACGAAGGCGGTAGGCCAGCCAACTATCACACTTTTCACCTTGCTCAAAATAAGAGCATTTGAGACGAAACAGCGTCCCTCAGCTTTTACATTTATTAGTCTATTCATCTCTCTCTTTAAAATACTGCTTCTCCAAATTCAATCTCAAAGATTCCGTTGTTTTCCTCCTCCCACTCGACAGAACCAAGACCGGGCCCCTCATTGTGCATTTAAATGCCTCCCAAACTATTTGTACATTCATACCATCAGTCCAATTTTCTCTCACAAAATGATCTACTTCATTTCTAATTACATCAACCAGCTTATCATCCTGTAATATTGAGGTATTCATCCACCAAGTGAAAGGTCTATGAATTTCAAAATCAACTTTCACCCTCAAAGAAACCGGGGCATGATCTGTCACCACAATACTTCCTATTTCCCCAGCCGCAACATTTTCAGTAACTTTGCCGCTTGTGAGAAGCATATCAATGCGAAAGTAGGTACAATGAGGATTTGAATAAAAACTATACTCTTTCAGCTGTGGATGCGTTAGACGCCAACAATCCTTTAAATCATTCTCTGCCATTAGTGACTGAAAAGACCCAAAATGAGGGTCCCTTCGGTTGTCAATACCACCATTACTTCGATCAAATTTTGTATCCATTACTAAGTTAAAGTCCCCACCCAATATAACATTCGGGGTATCACAGTCCTGTATCAGCTGTGGAACCTTCCTAAAAAACGATCCATCATCAAAGGACGGGGCATAGATGTTACAAAGAGTCAATTTGCATCCTTGACTTTCAAACAACAAGGCAACAATTCTACCTTCTTTGTCAGAATTTTGCTTTAAAATTTTAATTGGCTCATTTTTATGAACTAAAATCGCTACCCCTCTAGATATGGAAGAGTAGCACGAACCATACGCACCACCAACCCATTGCTTCTGTAATCTCTGGATCTCTTCTTTCAACAAATGTGTTTCCTGTTTAAAATAAATATCACATTGCTTCTCACTAATACAGTTGTATATTTTCTGCCGTTTGCTCAGATTATTCAATCCATTAACATTCCAGGACAGCACTTTCAGGTCTTGCATCATTGGAGACACCATCTCTTTAAACAAATCCAAAAATATACTAGGTGTGTAAAAACCAACCAAAAGAACTAAAATCAAACAACATATACATGAACAACCCCCCTTCCCCTTGTCAACAGAATATTCAAATCCAGCACTACAGTATATGAAAGCCCAAATCCTACGGCACACCCCCCAAATTTAAATGAGAAAATCAGTTGTTATTTTGAGAAGGAAAGAAAAGAAAACCCAGTACACAAATATTAAATATTGTCATAACAAACCACATTTCACCCAAAATACACTCCCCTTATTTAATAGTCACCTAAATTTAATGCGAAGCCTACCAATAGCAACATTATATAGCTCCCTCATCAGAAACTATACATAAATTAATACAACACTTGAATAAACATCTTATCAATAAAAGAGGAAAATATGAGGATTGTTGCCAAGTTCAATAGATAAAATAACTATTCACAATCATAAGATACATCCAAACATCTAAAAGGTCTAGCAATATCAGGTAATAATTTTCAAACAAGAACAAGATGTAAGGGCAGCTGTGAAAGGGAACATGACACCCCACATCCAAAACAGTCAATACTGCAGACGTCAGCCTGGCCCACACCATCGAAAATACACAATTCTTATGAACCACCTGCATATCCATAGTTATGCAGAATACTATAAACATCAATGAAAGGAAGTGAATATTGGTAGGGTTGGCCCTCCGATTAGTAGAAGTGACCACATACCACACACCTCATATGATGGTAAACTGAAACTGTGAAACATATATACAAATCAGTGGAGAGCTAGTCCAAAACATAAAGAACTCTATATGTGAATGTAGAAGGATACCGGCAAAGGAAAGGTAAGTTGACCCCACAAAAAACAGGTGCTTTACATACACATGAAGATGAATTACTCTGTAAATGATGGCCTACATTCCATTAGATGTTCACACATAAAATAGCTACTGCATATTTATATATATACATTGCAATATCCTAACTTCAATATATAGATCCAATGTTCATCCACTTCATATTCTTATACATAGTGCTCACTTACACTAATCTCTATTCCATATAGGGTACACTCACCCTGGTATCCCTTTCTAATAAAGACTAACTACACATCCAAGCTACACCATGCTTAATATCTCAATGCCCATTGTTCCAAAATATCACCCCACCAACTATCTTAACGCAACTGAACATGTTGCCCACAAATGTTGACCATTGGTGATGCCAAAAACCCATAAGCAGTGGCGATAGGTCATTGGCTAAATGGAGAACAATAGTATTACATACGCATCCTAAAACAGTTGGGATATTTATTAAAATCACATCACTTAAAAGCAGATAGCTACTGATGTCTGAACCATTAACATTGCATACATTTGCTCTATACATGTAAATATATAAAAGACGTCCTACATATACTGCAGACATCATCATTGGGAAAGATCACACAAGCCACCCACCTTTCTCATTGCACAACATGATACACTACAACCAACATACTTTCCACATAAATGTACAGTATTCTTGATTGCATTATGTCTTGTCATGCTCGCAGTCCGTTCCAAACCCATGCACCAGCATAAATATTAAATTGGTCTGCAGGAGTAAAATCACCTAACCATGTCAAAATGCAAACATAGGTCACAGGTTATCTCAGCTGCACGATGAACATAAACATTTTAATAACAAGTCAAATTACTATTGCAGCTATATTGTCTAATAGTCTTCCATAATCCCTGCTTTCCATGGAAGTGCAAGGATACTTCCCAACTCCTCCACGGCTGTATGCTGAGCAGCACAGGATTGCATGTTCCGGACCATTAAATGTAACGTGCATAAGGGGACTAAAAGTGTATGTTGTACTTATCTCAGTGTTGTGGACCCGTGAGTCGCACTTCCTGACTTCCTCAAAATAGCTGCAAAACCAAATCTGGCTGGTCATTGCTCTTCTGCTTCAGAGCAGCAATGTAGTACGCACGTAACGTGATCTGCAGTAGACCACATGACTAGGATCTAGGTCCTTTCCTCCACCTTTTTTCCTGCCAACACAAACCTTCCAAAGCTTCGCTCACCACAACAAGTATTTTTTTAAAAAATGAAATCGGTTAACTGTAGAGACATAGCGGTGCCATTTTAGCTAAATACAACAATGAATTTAAAAAAAAATAAGAATAGAAAATTGCAAAAAATACATATCACCAGGTGACAAATGTATTTACTCTGTTTCAGCAGTATTAACAGATCCCTCACGGTGCTTTTCCAGCCATGAAGCCGCTTCCTTGGGTTCATTAGTAACCTTTTCCCCAGATGGCAAAAATAGTGTCATTGAATTGAATTTGTTGAGAAAGACTTTAATGTTCAATTCCTTTGCCAAATCTTTTACTGCTTTAAATGATTTCCTGATTTCCAATTGCTCCTTTGGGAAATCTGGGTAGATGAAAATTGGTTATCCTTTGAAGCTAGTTGGTCCTTTAGATCTAGCAGCTTGCATTATGGACTCTTTCATCTTAGAGATAGCAAAGGTGAGAAGAATATGTCTAGGTCTGAAACCAACAGATCTCCCAACATGGTAAATATTGTCAATATCAGATTCAGTGATCAACTCCAGACCATAGCAGTATTTTAAAATTTGCAGAGTCAGTAAAGATAACTTTTCTCCCACTGGGTCAATATTCTCCTCTATGCCGATTATCCTGATGTTTTTCTCCCTCAGTTTTAAGTTCAATTCCAAGTGTTTTTCCTTCTCCTTACATAGGTCCTTCTTCAGGATATTGTAAGCTCTGAAGCTGCCAGCTATCTCAGAGCTCATATTAGAAGATGTTTTCTCCAAGGAAGTTACTCTGCCATCCAAATGGGAAACTCTGGTACTAAGGTCTGCCATAGTTGCCTTGACTTCCTTCATGTCTCGAGCTACTTGCCTAAGTAGCGTGCAAATAGTCTGTGAACTGGGATCTTCTTCCTCATCCTCCTCCATCTCTGGAAGCTGTTTCTGCTTTTTGGGAATTGGATTAACAGATTTCTGAGATTTCCTCTTTGAGCTCATAACTAAATATCCAATATGTTACAGGGAGGAGGCCAGGAGATGCAAGCTTAAGCTGCTGCTGCTAGGACCAACATTCTTGCATATCTTGGAATGTACTCCTCCATTTCTGGCCATCTTTGGTGCTGCCTCTGCCGAGGCTAGGTTCCTCCAGAATGTGAATTAAATGCTGGGAAATCATTGG
This sequence comes from Ambystoma mexicanum, assembly GCF_040938575.1. NCBI lineage: Eukaryota > Metazoa > Chordata > Amphibia > Caudata > Ambystomatidae > Ambystoma > Ambystoma mexicanum. The sequence continues at coordinate 1,008,163,854 of NC_090928.1, read as the reverse complement.
GTAGATGTCTTAAAAACCTGTGTGAGTGGTGAAATGTCAATATTGATTCTTCCGTAAGGGAACTCTTTGCTAGGAGTCAATGTTTTTTTCCTGCATTAAACAATCCATGGTAAGGATGATGTGAATTTTCAAGGTTTTATCCATGGGACTGCCTGGTTGACCATGCGTGATATATACCGTTGTCGAAAAGCCACACACTTGCAAGATTTTATCTGTGGGACTCTTTTGTTCTTTTGTTCATGGCCCATCCTTTCAAACATAACTCTTCAGATGATGTCAGTTAATTTGCAACACTATTAAAACTCTTTCTTCTAACACTAAGTGAATGGTTCAGGGGGATCTTTCTACTTGTATACATTGGGTCTTCTTGGAGAGTGCTTCAGGCCCTCCTCTTAGGGGAGCATGTGCCTTATCACTACCCGGAATAACCTTACTAGGTATTAGGTCTGGTCAGTTCTTTCTAATATGATCTGTCCTGATTGACTGGCAGAGTAGGGAGACTCCAGTCCCTCAGGTTTAGTCTGTAATGATGCACTATGATGGTCCACTGCCACATAATGAGGACCAAGGGATGGTGACCAGGGACTCCTTCCCGTACCACTCACATGCTCATTGAGTCAACCCCTTGGTGGTCACCAGAACCAGGCCGAGAACATAATTAAACTTGATGTGGGCTCTATTCCTGATGTCCTTCTACTGTCCAACAATCTTCTAATGTCTACCTTATACACAGCCAAGCTTGGCATTGTGCTTCAATGTCTAATAGTCCCAGTTAAGAGTCAAGAATCATGGCAAGAATAGGTAACCTGAATCACATAAAAAGTAAACATGGATTCTGTTGTTGTGATGTGGTACATATGGATCTGTTAAATTACAGGTATATTTTATATGCAGTGATTGGGTGCCTCCTTGGTTCAGTCCTTCATCCCTGTGCATTAGCATCATTTAACTGTTGCATCTTCACAACAAGGCCCAGTGAAGGTGTGTTTGAGGAAAGGGGTTGAGGGGATAAAATGGTGCTGTAACGAAAGTTGGCTGAGATTGTCAAGTGCATAACTCTGCAAGTTCAAACTTCTGCTGCAGTGTCCTCATTCTCTGCCTCACTTTCTTGCATGGTGGTTATTAACATGATGTGTATGCCCACAAGAAATTGGGAAACCATGCAAAGACATACAAGCTGGCTTCTGAAGGACTGATTCCTCCTTTTGTGTTGGAAAGAGAGATGTTACTATAGATATGGGACGGAATGGTATAATGGACAACACTCAAGGCATGCAAGATCTTTGACAAGCTCACCCTGTACCAGATGCAAACTGGAGGTGATATTCCACCATTCTGTCAAGGAGAGTGTGTGGTGATTGCTACTGCTGAGCCAGAAAGCCTTGTTATAAGGAGCTGCCTCATACTCTTCATCTGAGGAATCTGCCTCCACACTTCCTGCCTCCTGTCTCCTCTGCATAATGTCTCCCTCGTATATTCTATCAACATGTCATTCCTGTGGTGCCTGATGGCAACTATATAAAACTCTGGTCTGGTCACTTTGTAAAAAAGTGTTATTTACACACAAGGGACAGCTAACTGATTTTTTATTGTATTGGACCCCCTGCATGCAATTTTCAACTTGTGCACAATTAAAGAGTAAAAACAGCGCAAATGCAGAGGAAAGACGATTTCTGCCTCTTTTGTAAAAAATGTCACTGCTGCCTGCAAATTATACTTTTCAGAAGGCATTTGAAATAGATGACAACCAAACTCATACTGAGGGTTGTACAATTGTGAACATGGTGGAAAAAGTAGCGATATTACTTTTCAGTATATGAACAGTTAAATGTTTATTAATAGTGATTTCTTGCAAGAACATTCCATCCGAGAGTGCGAAACCCAACTAACCTGCTCTGCACCTCCCTCCCCTGCTCTGCTCCTCCTATGCCTCTCAAGACGCTTGTCCCCTAATCTTCAAAGAGCCCCACGTAGGCCTTCAAGCATGCAGTTCCCTCCTCCCATCTAACAAAGGAGTTAATTGCACTTTCATGAGAGTCTATCTTCTATTTCCATGGTTCCCGAGCATCAAGTGGTATTGGTCTTCAGAGACAGGATGACAAAATTGAGAGATACGGTCTCTTCCGGCAAGGGGTGTAGGTCCTCCAAACCCTGACGCATATTCGGTCCCCTATGAAAGACTCATGGGCCTCATTACAAGTTTGCCGGTAAGCTTACCGGCACTGTTGTTTCCGGACCGGCAAACTACGAGTCTGCTGGCGGCTTTTGTGCTGCCCGCCAGCTCCGTCCTTGGCGGGCAAAATGGCACCTACCAGCAGACTTTAATGGAAGCACCAGTACCACGGGAATGGGGATGAACATTTTACTGCCGCCTGACTTACTGGACCACGGGGCTGTAATGCCCCAGTTATTCCAGCAAGTCAGGTGCCAGTAAATCAGAAGGGGTCCGGCAGCTGCCTGCCAGATTTTCTGACACAGTGTCCACCAGACTCGTAATGAGACCCATTAACTGATCCAGCTACAAATGGTGTATTCCACAAAATGCTGGGCTGATGGTCATGGCACAGTGATTCCGAGCACATCAAAAAGTCCTAATCCTAGTGGACAAATACCAAGTCTGCCATATCCCTAACAACCAATTCCTTCAGCCAACAGCCCAAGGGAATCCCTCAACAGAGTATTCTAGGATTTAAGTAGAATAACATTTGCTAGGGTCAGTAACAAAAGGGCACAGAGAAGGCATCAAATGGGGAAGGAACGTTTTCTATAAGCAAATCTTGCGTACCATTCGTTTTATAACACTTTGCATACCTGATCGTATCCTATAATGATGCCACTTCTATTTTATTACAACCTTTAAGGTGGGATCGGATTTTCAAACAGGACATTTAACAATAATTGGTAGCCTCATGAATTGCCTAACTTCCTGGGAGCACTTGTATCTGAACAGGGTTCCCAGATTCACAAAGAGTACCTGTTTGCTGGAAAATAACTAGGCTGTTAACTATGTGTCCTAAACCCCAGCTCTTCATGCAGATCTATGCGACCAAGCCAGACGTCAAGATATGCATAGTTCTGTGTGCACCCACATAGAGAGCCAGGATCCTTTAACCAAGGCATTGTTTTTAGGTTGCACATGGGCAGTGAAGGGCCTTAAAGGATTTGTCAACTGCAATGCATATATCATACTTTATCATACTTTACCGGAGTAGTGGAAATGTAAAAACAGATCACACATTATCATGCAAGGGAGTTTCTATCCAGTTCACACCTGGCTGCTTCACACATACACCGTCCCTGGCTTCCAATATGAATGCTATAGGGGATGCAGTCTCCACTCCCCTTCCATGCCACAAATGGTAGATTATGCATAGGAGCAAATGCATTTTTCATAGTGAGATTTGTACTTAAACCCTCACTCAATCTGTGTTCATTTTTGCTAAGTACATGCGCAGCTGCTACAGTCACAGAGTGTGCCGAGACAGGTGGAGTGTGATTTAAGGGATGTGTCAAATATTATTATTATTATTATTATTATTATTATTATTATTATTATTATTATTATTAATAAGTATTATTATTAGTGTATTTATTGAACACAGACCTAGCTTTGGGAAGCAATGTAACACATTACAAGTCATAGGGGAAGGACACAGTGAGGGAAGCAAATGTACAAGGCAGCAGTGGACTAACAACGTGGAAGAGGAACGACAAGCAATTTGGCAGCAAGTGATCTACAATCAACCAGAGTAGAAAACGTGGGAGAACGGATGGCCCCAGTATCAGATTAGGGGAGGAGTCCAGGCTGTGTGGACCTAGGTGTTAGGGAGGAGTTATTTCATAAAAAGGAGGGTCGTGAACTCCTTCCAGAAATGTATAAGTGAGGGGGAGAGTCTGGTGATGATCGGAAGAAGATCCCAGAGTATTGGGGCGTACACAGAGAAGTCCTTTCTTCATGTTGTTCTTTCATTCCTCCAATGGCAGAGTACAAGTCTGCACATGTCCATAGTCCCAATGGATAGTAGTCATCTGAAGATGCTGAGTTGTTCAGTGCACTATCTGAGGAACTTCATGGCAACAGCCTTGTACAGGATACCAAAGGATTTGAAGATGAAACATGCTTGCAGCGAAAGCCTGTGTAGTTTGATTTGGGTCAGGTTGATGTGGTCAAATTTAAGGGGTGCTTTGAGTCATGTTGTACCATGTAGGACACATCTCAGTTATGCGAGGGGTGGTACCAGAAGCCCTCCCAGAAGGGCAGTGCCTCCATCTAGGTGGGAGAGGACCAAGGCTTTTTCAGATGAAGGGTTTTATATCCAGCACGAGAGGAAGTTGACACGAGCTGCTGTGTCTTCCTTGCAGAATTCTCCTTGAAAGAGAGCTGTCTGCTGATGTCAACACCAAGAGACTTTGTGCAGGTGTCCAGCTGGGGTGTGAGCCCTTTTAGGTTCATAAGAGAGATCCAGTCCTGGATGTTAGGGTGTTTGGTGCTGTTTGGTGGTGTTGGTCAGCAGTAGGAATGTGATCTTGGAGGGGTTGAACTTCAGGGAAGCACTGGAGATCCATTACATGAGCAATGTGAGGCAGGTCTTGATCTTGTGGATGTGTTCAATGCAGGGTATCTCAAGATAGATCTGTGTGTCATCTGCAGATTGGTGGATGTGAGTGTTGTGCTGAGCCAGGAGGGTTCTGAGCAGTTGTAGATCACGGGTGAGAGGATGGATCATTGCTGGACTCCACGGGAAATGGCGGACTTGGTGATCTGGAGGTATCCATTTTTATGAATTTACAGTGATTATCAAGGTAGGATTTAAATGAGGATGAGCTTGCTGATCCCCATCTGGCAATGCAGAAAGTCAGTGATTGTCTGTTGGTCTACTGTTTTGAATGCTTCAAAGAGGTCAAAGAAAACCAGGAGTGAAGGATGGCCATCATCAAGAATGTTAAGGGCATTGTCGATCACCTTGATTGTTGCCATTTCCATGGTGGATCTGGATCTGAAGCCAGACTGGACGCACTGAAGGAGGTGGTTTGTTTTCAATGTTTTGGATGTGTTACGTGGCTACTGCATCCTCAAGGATCTTACCTAGGAAGGAAATATGGTTGATGGGGTGGTATTTGCTGAAGTCATCGGGATCAGATGTTGGTTTGTGGAGATGCAGGAGTATTTGTCCAATCTTAAGGATAGAGGTGAAGTTGCCTAGAGTGAGGGAGATGTTAACAATTGTCAGGGAATGGAGGAGTGCTTCAGTTGGGAGGGTCTTGAGTATGGATCCAGGGAGGAGGTCGTCTACACACAAGATGCCTGTTAGGGATGTAAGGGTGGGAGTTAGGTCTTCCCTAGAGAGCGTTTTGAAAATTGTCCAGTTAGTGGTGGTTTTGGGTAAGGTGAGATGTGTAGTGTGCTGTCAGTTGTAGTGCAGGTTTCTATGTTTTGGCAGATCGTGTTGATCGTGTTGATGAAAAAAGATTTTATGAAGGTAGAGTTTTTTAATAGAGTGCAGTATGGGTGGTTTTTGTGGAGGGTTGTTGTAATGTTGGACAGCTTTAAAAAACACTCAGATTTCATTGTTGTCCTTGCCAATGGTGTTTTGGTAGTAGTTGGGCTTGGCAGTTGTGTTCAGTCGTCTGTGTGTAGCACAGAGTTCCTTGAGCAGGGCAAGGTCAGATGCAGTACAGGTTTTTCACCAAATCTTATTCTTGTTTTTTGATGGTTCTCTTGTTGAAGCAGAGTTTCTGTGTGTGCTCATGTTGAGGAAGGCTTAGGCTTGGTGCATTGTTTCACTGGGGAATGGCAGTCCAGGAACATCTGACATAGAACGCCCCATTTGAGGTAGAGTCTTCCATGAGAGCTTCCACTAGGGAAGTTCCTAAATGACCTGAACAATCGTCTCTTATGGGTGTGCGCTTGACTGGGGTGGTGTGACTTGCGTCAAAGTGCACTGCAAGATAGTCTGACATGTAGGGTGGGATTGGAGAGATGGGATGGAGGGTGGGTAAGGGAGAGATAATATGCTCGAGGATAATGCCTTTCCTGTGAGTTGGGTGTTTTGTGCGCTGTGTGAGGATCAAAGTGTCAGTAGGAAGTGGAAATATTTCTTCATTGACTTGGTTGCTGAGTTGGCGAAGATATCAAACAAGTTGAGAAAGATAGGGTGGCAACGCATCCTGTATAGTCTTTGATGAAGGTGTTGTGCTTGGGTGGTCTGTAGATGAGGTGGAAAATGACAGATGATGGCAAAATCAATCCAGTTGGGAGCATGGCTCTGATGCCTTGTGAATAATGGCGAGTCATCCACCCGTCTTGTTCAGACAGGGTTGTTGTTGACTTCTGTAGTTGTTGCGGATGAGCATTGAGGTTGATGTCATTCATTTCTCTGTAATGAAAAAGGCATTCAAATCATGTGTGGTGATGAGGTTGGTAACGTATGCTACTTGGTTGTTTGCTGAGCGTACTTTGGCGAGCATCATTTTTCATGTAGTGGTGGATGATGGAGTGCTGATAGGGTCTATGGTGAAGTGGGAGAGTTCACTGTGATGAGGTGTGCTTGATTTTACTGGTGAGAGACATGGTTGTTGATGACTGGTGATATTGGGAATTGTCAGTTGTGAGACAGCTTACCTGATGTTATTGGAGCAGAGGTTCCGGATCCTTCTGGTCAGAGCAGGTCTAAACAGGAATTCACTTTTTGTTTGTTTGCCCTTCACTTCATATGCCCAGCAAGAGACCTTTTGATCTAGCGGTTAACAAAGGAAAGGAAAAGACATGGCTGAGCAGGTAGTTGGGGTGTAGGTAATGTGTCCTAAATCCAAGAACCAGCTTACGAACTGCAAATGAAAACAGGCTGGAGGGCTGCTTAAGTAGGGATAAAGTGCTGCAAAACAAGAAGGCACCAAAACATTAGTAGTGATTGTCAGATGGGTGAGCTTAGGTCACGCAACCTGGATTCACTTGCAGCAGATCACCAACTACAAAAGAAAAGAGGGTGATGTATTAAACGCAGGTCACAGAATAATGTACTTCAGTTTATTGTGGAGTAAGAAAACAAACACACGTGATGGGGGTGATGAAAAATAAGCTTCACTTGAGCAGGTTTTAAAATACCATTGAGTTTTCCTATTCCAAACCCAGGATGAGGGGTGATTGTTGATGAACTCAAAATCTTCATCAACACAAAAGTCCACCAATCCAACAGTATTCAAATGGCATTCAGAATAAGTATAAACAAGTCTGTTATAAAGTCCTTGACTTTGGCCCATGCGGACCCAGTCCAAGATTCGAGGAGGAATCCTCCTCTTTGTCTTCTTGGTTTCGGGTTCCTCTACCCTTGACACTGTAGAGCACATCTACCCCCCCCACCCCCAGACTCAGATTTCACAATCTTTCATATTTCTCTAGCCATATCTCCTCTTGGCAATGTCTGTCATCCTGGGCTTCTGTGGAAATATAGTGAGAGGGACTTCTGGCGTTTGACAACCTCCCTATCTCCCTACTCTAAAGGGTCACTCCTTACCTAAATGGCACTGCCATAACCTCTCTAAACCCCTCTGAGGTGGCACTGTCTTGTTCTTCCTCTTGCCTCACGGATGTGCCCTGGAACAAATAGGTCTGCTGGATCCTGCCTATGCCCACCTGTCTTCATTCCTCCTTCTTAGTCTGGATGATCATATGGCACTTCTATTGAAATACCTCTCCCACAGTCACTTTATGGAGGAGTGCTCTCCTCCGAGTAATCCATCTCCTCACCCTCTTACCTACCTTCAAGGCTTCTATCTTGAGCTGGTAACCTTCCTCCTCCTTCTCCAGATAAATAACATTCTTTGTACTCCAATATATGTTTCTCCTAATGGTAACACCCCCACCAATAACTTCATCTCCTAATGATGCCTCTCCTCCTTCAATATCTCACTCCATAAATGTAAAGTCTCCTACTTCAGTATCTCTCTCTCTCTGTATAGTAATGCTATCCCTTTTATTTTAATTTAATGTTAATTGTTTTTTTATAACGCGCTTAATACCTGAGATTGGTTTCTAAGCATGGATCCGGGATTCAAACCTCTGTTGCTCTGCATGGTCTTGCTTCCAAGACCAGCAAGTTGCCCCTGTGCTATCCCCTGTGCTATCCTTCTTCAATCTATTTACCCATCTGGCAACTCTACTATCTCCAATCCCTCTATCACCTGTTGGTACCTCTCTCCCATCCGCTATCTCCTTCCACAAATGGCAAATATACATTATCTCTTCCTTTCTCCGAAATCGACAATCTCTTTCCAATTTATCTACCTCAGAACTCCTACCACTGGCCAATTTGCTCCAAACATCTTTCTCCAGTTCCCCTTTCAACACTGCACGCTCTCCAACATATTAGTTTGGCTTATACAGTACTTGACTGTGGGCAGTGCTTACGACCATAACGTTTTTCATTGTGGTATGGGGAAGCCTGGCTGTGAATGGGTCAAATGAGCCACAGGTGGGTGGGACTGAGATCATAGCAATGATTGCTGCCATCTTGATTCTCTTCTCAATGTTTTGCTGGCTACTCGTGATGATGGTGGGGAAACTTTCCCCCTTGTTTAAGTATAGTTTGTTTGCTGATCTCTTCATACAGCAGCTCAAACTAATTCCTGTACATTCCTACTGGTGGGTGAGGTGGCTGTAACCCCTCCTTCTAATTCATGCAAACAATGAATATTGTTTCTATCAATTTAAATATTTGGTGAGGAGATGTATGCCTCTCCCTATTCAGTCACTGCATCTGTGGGGAAGCAATGCGTTCCCACTTCTTTGTGCCTTTGTTTGGTATGGTGAGGAAGAAGGAAGGTCTCCTCTGCATTTTGGTTGACTGTAGAAAACAGAGCTATTCTTCTCTTTGCCACTCCAGACGCCAGATGGGTACTAGTTTTATTTTCTTTGTCTGTCTTTATCTGCTAAAAAATGTATTGAGTTTTATTGAGTTTTATGTTTTATGTAGCTGCTTTTATATGTTGGCTACTGCCATGATCCAGCTAGGATTTTCGAGCACAGTTTTTTTAAATTTAATTTTCTTACAGGGCACAGCCAATGTGTTTCTTATCCCCTTGACATCCAACTATTATTGTGATTGTAGAGCGGACATTTTCATAAAGATGTAGTTTTCTGTTTATGTCACAATGGGGGAAGGGGTGAAACACTTGAAATGGAGATTAACCTCATATAGAGTGACTACCTTCCAGTTTCAGTCACTCCCTTGAAAGCATTGCCTTCACCCTTTGATGTCACCACTGCCTCTGCAATACTACTACTACCTCCCCTATACTACCATTCCCGCCTCCACATTACTACTGCAAACATTTTTCTCAGACACCCTTCTTTCCATCACACAAGCAATTCAGATTCACTCCCTCTCCTATTCACTCACCAGCCTTTCGTGCACACTCACAATGCAGTACCAGTTGCACTCACTAATCAATGAATCATGTGCCCCAAATACCACCTCCACAATGTACGCCATAATCCTTCCTCCTGCTTGTCTACTTGTATGCTATCTCATCCTCGTTTGACCTCACCTGTACAACCCAAAACACGGTGCTTCCTGCAGTTTCTTTTAACCACTCCCTATCCTTTGGTTGGTCTGATATCCCTAGACAATTGTGCCCTGTTTGTGTTGTTTTCCCACCCCCTTCCTCTATATGGAGCCGACACAGTACAACAATGGCGGTTTGTGTGTTAGTGTGTCCCAGCCAGGGTTGTCTAGTCTCTCTTTGGTGGGGTTTGATTTATGCTCCTGTTGGTTGAAGGGGCCCTTGCCAGTCTCATCGCCAGGCGGTTCAAGGCTTGCTTGCAGTGAGTGGTGCCAGCAACAGCCGTATAGGAGCTCCAGCTCCTCATTCTGTAGCTTCCCTTCAGATCTTGTCTATGTGCCGTTCACATATAGTTCCTGACAGGTTAGCAGGACATCAGGCACTCTTCCTGCTATCTCTCTTTCTATAAGGTGGGTTCTTTGGATGGATGTGATTGGGGTGGTGATGGTTTTCTGTCTTCCTCTTCTTCTCCCATATATGTTGTTTCTCTTAAATTGAAAGAAAAACCTTGACCACCACTTGGGTTCAAAGGCATGGTGAGAATCAAATTGGTTCTAGGGAGGGGACACAAAATGGAGCCCTCCAAAATTGACACAATCCCCCTCTGGGGTAGGGCTGCCTCTTGATTCTTCTCTTTTAGGCCTTCCACCCCAGGCTGATAGGGGTTCCCATCCCATCTTTACAAGGTCACATTACTAACCTTGTCAACATAAGTAATAGAAGGAACAACTTCCCCCTACATAATTTAATACGCATGGTCAACATTGATACACAGAGTAAAGTTAGGCTACACTACTGCACATTAACAATTAACATTCCCTTTATTCTATCCTTCACTTTCAGAATCTGTGAGAACTGCAAGGTTATATACTATAGCATACTCTACCTCACCTCACACTACCTTACACCAATCACTCCTCTCTAGCACACCCCTCTCACCCATTCTACATTACTCCACTCTGCCTCACCCCACTCTACCTCACCCCACTCCACCTCACCATACTTATGCACTCCACCTCAGTGACTCTATCCAACCACAATCAATCACTGTTATTTTCTCACTTGCTCACTCTTCCTCACTCACTCTTCCTCATCCCACTCACCCACAATACCTCACCCCCACTGACCCACAGTCTACCTCACCCACTATACCCCAATTCACTTACCTGACTCAACTCATCCATTATACCTCTCCCCAAACACATACCCTACTCCCCCCTGGACCACTGTACCGCACTTCACCCTAGACACTACACCTTAGCATAACCATGCCTTTTGTATGCTTCACAGGCACTTCACTATTGTCTGTGACAGCAATAAGGAAAAACGGGTAGTCCGCTCAAATGTCTGGATGAAGAGATTGGACGAATTTGGGGATGTCTTGTTCACAGACAAGTCTACCATTGCACGCACTGGAGATATTCAGAAGGTTGGCATTCAGAAATAAAGAAGACTATTCAATCGAGCACAAGCAAAAGCATCCAATCAAAGTATATGTCTGAGGTGGCATCTCCAATAAGTGCGCAAAACCCTTGATTTATTTTGAGGGCATAAGGAACACAGCCTTCTATAGAAAGATCATAATTTTAAATTAGATGTTGCTGTTTGTGAGGGAGATGTGCACTGGGGGAAACCCATCAATTATGCATCGTACAGGACAATGATGTAAAGCACACCACTGTTGCTCTCTTTATCGCAGAACAGTGGCTCACCTGGGTTTGAAGCATTAGGGCATGCCTGAGCTAAATCCAGCTTGTGTTGATCTGGGCAATATTTAAAGTGTATCTTAAGCATTTACCTAGGTCACCAATAAGAGAGAACCGATGGAGGGTATATCAAAGTTTAGGTGCCCACTCCTCAACCCAGATTAAAATAAACCACATTAAGAAGGGTGAACTCAGAAGTTGGGAAAACCCTGTGGGCCGAGCAGCTAATGGTTCTGCTGTTAACTGGTTGCAAGCCACGCTAAAGACTGCTTGGGTGTGTTTCCCTGACACACCTCTGAAAAATAACAAGAACACAGAGAAGTAGTTTCTATGGGCACTTTGCTTAATTAATCAATGGGTAAATAGTCTTGGGCCCTTTAAGACAAGGTAGCAATACTTAGAGATGGATAGGGATGCAGAATGTACTCAAACATCAATAATCAAACCGACTAAGGAAGTTAGCAAAAGTCAGTGCTGTTCTATTTGCAATTGTCGAACACAGGGATGCCGACAGACATCAGCGGACATCGCAAATCAAAATCTCGATGAATATCATAAAAAACATAACTTTTATAGTCAAATTTCATCATCATTGATGTCACACTATGTGGAAAACTACAAAAACCTGCTTGGGGATGTGATAGCTTTATAGGGAACATCTAAGTATACGTTCCATACTAACAGGAGTTGTGATTGAGTCTCTAACCTTAGGTGGACAGCTAAGCCCTCCTCTAGTGCAAGTCACCTTCATCGTCACAAACTACTCGACGTTAGGGCTCTCTTTTACGTGGCCTTCTACAATTGGTTGGCCCGCTTGTGCCCTTCTGGAATATTCCATATGCTAGAAGCATGCAGGATGGTACACCAGGTGCTGGGAGGGTCTGCTTAGTCATGCCTCCCCAGCCAATTAACCAAACATCTATCATCACTCTTGCAGTCTGCCTTTCAATTAAGTCTTTGAAATTGGCCTTGCAGAAGCTCTCTGTGCCTGAGAATAAAAGGGAGTATGGTATGGTCTTATCTTCTGGTTTGGTGTAGCTCGAACCTAAGTCTATTTTCATCTGACCATGTGTTGGGAGACCACGTTTTCGAGCTCTTTGCTGCATATAATACTATTAAATGATGAACTCTTGACTCTTCCAGTGATTTTTCATTCCACCTCAAACAGAAGTTTGTTTCTTTCTCACGTTCATGTAGCTACTTGACAGATAACCAGGCTCATGCTGGTCTCAACTCTTGGTGGTGGGCCATCCAAGCCTTTTTTAAATTCTCCTTTGCCATTAGCTATTTTCCAACAGTGCCACACTGAAACCCCTTCCATTCACAGGGTCAAGATTTGCTAAAATGCATCGTAGAACATCCAGATTCTATAAATTCCTATGTCTGTACACTGGCACATCGCCACAATCTATTCACTACGTAGTTAGCCTCACAATGATTTTCTTTTCGTCTGCTTGCATTACAGCATCTGTACAAGTGTAAAATGACTTTGCATTTTCTTCAGCGTTTCTCCGCACGAGCAACTTCATTTTGATCCCGAAATGTTGCTTGTCTTTGACACCATCTCTTCAGATCTTATAGAATGTCTATGTTTTGTAGTCTTGTGTATCTTTTCAGGGTGTGCCAATTCTGCTTCGCATGACGTCTTCTTTCTCGTTCTTGTTCACACTTCTTCCGGGAATTCATATAGGGTTCATATAGGGTTTTCTCAATGGATACCTTGATTCAAGAATTATTTGCTGTACAGGCATCCTCCCTGGTACTACAGGTGTCACAATTTCCAGTTCCCAAAATATAGGCAACATGGGGGCAGAGCTTCTGGTAGGGGTATTTGGCTCATCCTCCACAGTAGTGTCATAGTTTGTTAATGTATTGAACAGAAGAATTCATTCAAAGTAATCATAAAAAAAATGTTTATCCAAATATCAAATGTATTCAGCCACCATTCGGCATAAACAACATATGTATTCAGCCAACATTAGGGACACACTTGGTTAATTACAAACAGTGTCATAATGATGGTTCTAGATAAACAAAACAAACAAGAGAAAAACAAAAAGGCATCTTACACCATTGGAGTAGTTGCTAATGGTTACACAAGGTTATAGTGAGATCAGTACAAAAAAATGTGTATTTCGCAAAGAACAAATACTCAGCCTGTTGGGCTTTTTGTTAGCAATTTATGCACAAACTGTAGGAGTAACCAGTTTAGATTATTCAAATTTCATAAAGCACATATATTCAGCCAACTTGTGTTTCGAACATAGCTCTTCCTCAGGGCTGTTTTTAATAGGTGCATTGTCTTGATTTCAAATAAATTGTTATTCTAAAGAAACCAAGGTTATTCCTGAAGCTCTAATATGTGGTTACAATAGTGAAGGTATGGTCAGTACATGGGTACTGTAAAAGTAAAACAGTAATTGCCAGCATAAGAACTGGATAAAACTGACTTGTCGGGTAAGTGCGGTTTGATTCTACACAAGTCTGCCAATTGTATATAAATGTATATGCCGCCGGTCAAGTGGCACAGCAAGTAGAGCGCTCGCTTTGACATTTGTACAGAGCCTGCTAACGCAGGTTCGAATCTCGGCGGGGCCTTTCATCCTTCCGAGGTCGATAAATGAGCACCACATACCGTGGGTAACAATAAGCAGCGCTCAGATACTTGAGGGTTCGTAGCGCTACATAAATGCCAAATTATTATTATTATTATTATTATTATTATTATTATTATTATTATCCTACTTGGTATTTTAAACCAAAAAGATGACCAGAGAGCAATGGATCGATTTCGCATGGTAACCCGTGTCCCATGGTATGATAGATGTGTAGGACTCAATTGTGTTGCTTAGCAACAAAAAACTCGCTTCTTGCAGAGTGCAGCAACCAAGATTTTTGTTAGTGAACAAACACATTAACAAAGGTGTCCAGTTGTCATGGGGTTGCAACTAGTCTATAAATGCACTGTAATACGTCCCCATTGAATACATGTGCCATTGTCATATTACTCAGCAACTGAACTAGCAATAGTAATGCAGTAGATACAGTACAGGAAAGAAGTACATACAATACTAAAATTGTTTTCAATCCTTGTTTTGTGAGCAAGAAAACTAGTGTAGAAAAGTATGGGAAAGTGATTATAAATAGCAAAGAGTTGTCTACTCAATTAAACATAAGGAGAGAAAGGAAAAGGACCAGTCAAAGTCAACAGGTATGGATTTTTGATTGCTGCCACTGTTGTGGGGCCAAGAGGAGGAGTGGTAGGAAGGGCACAAGGCAGAAGGTTTGACAGATTCCACTGGTATTGTGGCCAAAGGGAGGTACAGTGGCTGGTGTGTAGGATGAGGGAGGTTGATGTCTGAACTAGTGTTGGAGGCCAAGAGGCATAGCATTGGGTAGGGTACAGTAGGTTGCAGTAGACAAAGTTGCCAGATGTCACTTGTGTCATGGTGAAGGGGAAGAGCAGTTGGTGGTGCACAGGTGCAAATGAATCTAGGTCACATGGCCTAAGCCCCACCCACCTTCTTATCCCTGCCTCTTCCTTTCTGCTCTCCACTCTTAGATCAAGGGTGTCTCTCGCCTGGGCATCTGAAGTGGAGGGCAGATGAAGAATAGAGCAATTACTGTTTGGAGCTTTTCAGACCGGGAGGACCAAGGGTACGAAAGCCTGTTTAGACAGGTAAGCACGTGTCGACATTTGTTTTCTCCATCGTCCCCACAGGCCATCCCCACCATCACCATCAATGGCATGTCCCCTCCTCTAAGGCACTGACTCTGCAGTGCAGCAACCTCACCCACATCAGCTTCAATCCCATCAGCACCCCCTCACCATCCGCAACACCAAAGTTGATGCTCGCCAACGTCTGCTCAGCTATCACCCATGCCGCAGACATTGCCAACCTCATCACTGCACACAAACATCATTCCCTTTTCATCACCGAGATCTGGATGACGCCCACCTCCACCCACAACCTAGACGTCTTTATCCCTGATGGCTACAGAATCCAGCACAGAGACCAGCCGAACAAGACAAGCAGAGGCCTTGCAGTCATCCACAAGACCTTGTGGTCCTGCACCAGACATGAAATCAACAACATTAGCTCCTTTGAAGACTTCTCCTACAACTTCCCGCTCCCCCCCATGGACACAGTCACCTTCCATATCATCTACAGACCACCCAACACCACTCACATTGGAGACTTCACCCACCTGGACACCACCATGCTCCTCACATGCACCAACAACATTTTCCTAGGTAACTTCAACCTCCCAGGCAATCAAGCCATCAAACCAGTGAAGGAAGCTCTCCTCAGCCTTCTTGACACCCTCAGCCTCACCAAGCACACGAAAAACCTAATGCATGAGAAAGGAAAAATCCTCAATCTAATCATCACTGCACTGCCATCCCTCCCCTGCAACTTTTCTCTCCTGCTTGACTGGTCTGGCCATCTGGCCATGCCTTTCAACATTCTGCACCCCACTCCAGTCAAACACTCCCAGCAGAAACCCATCAAACACACATTCAGGTCCTTTAGGAACTTCCCAGTGGAAGCCCTCACAGAAGACCTAGTCATCCTCCACTTCACATAGACCAAACACCCACAAACGAACTGCGACTCTCTACTGGAAGAACCCAATGCTATCGTCTCAGCCTTCATCAACTGACACATACCTCTAAAATAACGCATCTGCAAACAGAAACGATCTGCACCTGTGTACACACAAGAACTCAACCTCATCAAAAGAGTAATCAGGAAACAAGAGAAAACCTGGTGCTGCTCCAGGACCGCATCTGACCTGGCACTCCTCAAGGAGCTCCGACCAACCCATCAAAAATGTATCAACCCAGCCAAGGACTCCTACTATAAGAAAACCATAGCAGAAGTCGACAGAAGCCGACAACAAGCCGACAACAAGCCGACACAAAAGCAGTGCTCTCTTCAAAGCAGTCAAAAGCTGCACCAACCCACTACTCAACCCTGCCATACCACACTCCATCTAAAAAAACACTGCCATCAACACTGACAAAACCAGAAAGATTTTCCAGCACATAGAAACCAGCTCTGCATCCACAGACCCATCTCATGTACCTCCTCGCAAAATCTCCACACCCTGGCCAACATTTAAGATGCTCTCGACAGTGGACCTGATAGAAACCCTGGTCGCCCTCAAAGAAATGTCCTATCCAGAGGACATCCTCCCAGCATCCATCCTCAAGACCCTCCCAGCAGAAGCTCTCCTTCCCTACTTGGAGCTCCCTAACTAAAGGCACCTTCCCATCAACCCTAAAGACACTAAAATGTCCCCCTCTACTAAAGAAACCCACTGTGGATCCCAACAACCTAGGTAACTATCGCCACATCACCCATCTTCCCTTCCTAGGTAAGACCATTGAGAAAGCGGTAGCGGCGCAACTGCAGCAACACATCGACACAAACAATCTCCTCCAAATCTACCAATTCAGGTTCAGACCCAGATGCAGCACGGAGACGGCTACTACACAGGTGGTCAACAACGTTCTCAACAACCTTGAAGACGGCCACCTCTGCCTCCTGGTTCTACTCAACCTCTCACCCGCTTTCTACACAGTAGACCATCAGGCGCTCATGGACAACCTACATCTGCGCATGGAGATCAGCAACCTTGTTCTATGGTGGTTCAAGTCCTTTCTTGCCAAAGGCCAGCAGTCTGTTCAGATGGACACCTCTAGATCGACAATGCTACCTGTCACCTGTGAAGTTCCACAGGATTCCATCCTCTCCAGTAACCTTCAATCTATACATGGAGCAGCTGGGAGCCCTCCTAACCACCCACAACATCCACATCCACCAATACACTGATGACACACATCTATACCTCAAGATAAACTCCATCAAGGACATCTACAGACTCAAAACCTGTGTCTCACTGATCCAGTTTGGGTGCCCAGTGCATACTTGAAGCTCAACCCCTCCAAGATTGAATTCCTACGCCTCACCAACAACACTGAACACCCAGATATACAGACCTGGCTATAAACCATGAACACAGAGGGTTTCACAACTGAGCTCACTCCTGCACCAAGTCCCTTGGGTTCCACATCAACAAAGACCTCTCCTCAAGACACACATAGCTAAGAGAACTCAGGCAGCTTGGTTTCCGCTCTCCCTACTGTGGAAAGTCAAGCCCTTCCAGCCTCTGGACAGCTTTAGATCCACCCTTCCAGCACTGGTCCTATCCAACCCGGATTAGGGTAATGCTCTCCTTGAAGGTCTTCTGTTGACCACCCTTTTGCCATTGAGAAGTGTTCTACATGCAGCTGCATGCCTCATTAAAGTTCTATGCAGGTACGACCACATCACCCCGGCCCTCATCGACCTTCACTGGCTCCCACTGCGTGCACAAATCACCTTCAATTCTTGCTGCATAATCTATAAGGCAGTCACCTTCAAGTCACCCAGCTACCTACCTGCCTATGCGCAAGACTATGGACTTCGAGAACAAAGAGGGATCCCAGGGTTGCACAACAGGGCCGATCCTGGCCAATAAATACAAATCACAATCATTAGTGGCCCTGTGTACTTGTGGGTTTAGGACTACTCTCAATATGGGATTCAGCGATTGGGAGTGAGTAAAGAAATTCAATTTACTGGGCCTCATTACAGGTCAGGCGGTCCGGAATTAACAGCCACTGTTAATTCCGGACTGCCCGATCCCGAGTCCTGCAGGCGGGAGGTGATCTTCCCGCCAGGTCTGACCTGGCGGGTTGAAAACCTCCCGCCTGCAGGCGGACATGGAAACACCAGCACCATCATGAGATGCTGCTGGTGTTTCCACTTCCCCATTCCCATTGAGTCCTATGGGATTTACACCATTCCGCCTCCGGGATTCCCAGGACACCAGGGTCGTAATGCCCTGGTATTTCTGGGAGTCACGGATGCGGAATGGCAATACAAGTCCGGCGGTAACGGGTTGGTTTTACAGCTGCCGTTACCGCCAGACTTGTAATGAGGCCCACTGTCTCTTCATACAAAAAGTTATATTCAATATATTCTTACAAAAATATAGAAACAATGGGCCTCATTACGAGTCTGGCGGTAACCACGGCAGTAAAACCGCCTGGTTACCGCCGGACTCGTATTACCATTCCGCCTACGTAATTCCCGGAAATACCAGGGCATTACGACACTGGTGTCCTGGGAATCCCGGAGGCGGAATGGTGTAAATCCCCATTCCCATTGAGTCCCATAGGAGTCAATGGGAATGTGGAAGTTGAATCAACGGCATCATCTCGTGATGGTGCTGGTGTTTCCACGTCTGCCTGCAGGTGGGAGGTGTTCAACCCGCCAGGTCAGACCTGGCGGGAAGATCACCTCCCGCCTGCAGGACTCGGGATCGGCCGGTCCAGAATTAACAGTGGCGGCGGGTTTACTGCCACTGTTAATTCCGGACCGCCCCGAGTCTGGCAGTAACCATAGAGGTAAAACCGCCTGATTACCGCCAGACTCGTATTACCATTCCGCCTCTGTGATGGGAAACCCGGAGGCGGAATGGTGTAAATCCCCATTCCCACTGAGTCCCGCAGGACTCAATGGGAATGTGGAAGTGGAAACACCGGCACCATCTTGTGATGGTGCTGGTGTTTCCACGTCCGCCTGCAGGCGGGAGGTGTTCAACCCGCCAGGTCAGACCTGGCGGGAAGATCACCTCCCGCCTGCAGGACTCGGGAACAGGCGGTCCGGTATTAACAGTGGCAGCGGGTTTACCGCCACTGTTAATTCCGGACCGGCCGAATGTCTACTAAAACAAATGGTTATTCTTGTTCACAAATGTTATGTGCACACGTGCTTGATAGAAAAGTACATATTTCAAAGTTTATCAAAGTTAAAACAATAAATTCACAAAACATATAACAGCAGAGATACAATGGGCATCATTACGACCCTAGCGCTAAGGGATTACCGGTACCGGTAAGGGTACCCGTACCGGTAATCCCTTAGCGCCTAATTACGAGGTCCCTTTGCGGGTTGGAGACATTAACACCTGCTTTTTGCAGGCGTTAAAAACCAACCCGCAAAGGGACCTTAGTGCTAAGTACGGTGCCGCAATTTGCGGCACCATACTTAGCGCCTTCCCCATTTCCATTGAGCCCTATGGGGCAAAAATGGGAATGGGGAAGGGCCATAGATGCATGGGGAATTACCGCCCTGCCAACCTGGGAATGGGGCGGTAATTCCCCATTCCGCCATGGCGGAGTCGGTAAATTACCGGCATGGACCATGGTGCTGCTAGCACCATGGTCCAACGCCAGGGTCGTAATGAGGGCCAATGACTTGAATAAAGTTGTCTTAAGGCTTCTTGTTTTTAAAGAAAACGTGCACCTCAATGATGACTAATATTTAAACAGACTTTAGAATAAGTCTGTAAGCATAACCCAACATGTTTCATTCCATTGGATCAAAACTTGCAATACCAGGAACTTCTTTAGGGGATTTCACTTTCACTGTTTTCTTCTACAGCCACTCTTATAGGTGGGGTTAACATGTAAGTCTATCTTTCAGGTTAAGTTCTTGTTCATTTTTAGAATTTGCATTATTCTATATATTGAACATGTGGTGATTTCCTGTAGATGTAGTTGCTGCCTGTATCATAAACATACACAACAGCTTTAATTGCATGCTGTTCGTGATAAAAATCAACACAATTGAATGAGCTTAAATTAATGAAGAGGTATATTCATGTCACATACCACTTATATTTTGTTGAATGAGGGTAGCGGAAGAAAATCAATTCCTCTATTTAACCTTCCCTAAGGAGCCATAAACACAGTGGGCCTCATTACGAGTCTGGCGGTAGCCTGCCAGTTTTTTCGGCTCAGATACCGCCAGACTCGTATTTCCATTCCACCTCTGTGATTCCCGGAATTACTGGGGCATTACAACCCGGTGACCCGGAAATTCCGGAGGCGGAATTCGGTAAATCCCCATTCCCATTGAGTCCCATTGGACTCAATGGGAATGGGGACCATGAAAACACCGGCACTATCTTGTGATGGTGCTGGTGTTTCCACGTCCGCCTGCAGGCGGGCGGTGTTAAACCCGCCAGGTCAGACCTGGCGGGAATGATACCTCCGCCTGCAGGACTCGAGATCACCCGGTATGGAAACAACGGTGGCGCCGCGTTTACCACCACCGTTACTTTCATACCGGAAGACTCGTAATGAGGCCCAATATCTCCTAGTTCATAGCTACTTCTTTGTAAATAATTATGTGTTACATACTGTGCATATTATAGTGTATGCACTTTCTCATTTAGATCTTCAATCAATTGCTGGCTTCTAGTGGCTGCTATATTGGTAATTCATGTTGTCATTAATCTTGATTTTCCCAAATTTGGTGGTCATAATTATGAAACAACATAGTTATATATTGTCAATCTACTGTCCAACTTCAGATTAACTGGAAGCAGGTATGAACATAGACTCTCATAAAGGGAGCACTTACTTCTTAAACTGAACACTTGACTCGTTATTGAGTGTCTTGAGTTTGCCTTAATGGTGCTCTAGTTTCAGATCGACATCTTCAGTTAAAGTCATACACCATTATTGCACTATGGAGGCATGAGAAAAGAAAGGAAATAACTTTTCCATTCATCTGTCTCGTGTTTCGACAAAGCATAGCCACTTCTTTGTTACAATGTTCAAACGTACTTATGAATTTGGACGTGTTGTGCATGTGGAGCTGCTTGCGGTTGCCTTTACAGTACGTTCAACTAATCGAGAGTGTTCGGGTCCTTCTATTAATTCAAAGACTGTCATATGACTGGATATGTGCACATCTACGTTGGACCTTAGTTCAGAATGGCAACCATTTTAGCTTATGTATATTGTAAATAAAACACATGCTGCAGATACGAGTTCTTATTGGGATATCACTACATATTGCTATTGTATGTCTATAATTGGTACCTTTTACGGTTACAATTACTATTGTTTTAGTAACTCACAAATTCATAAATTCACTGTATTTTAGAATACCTGGCTCATAATGAGTTCAAAATAACTTTATGTTGAGCGTTAGTTTCCCATGGTTCCAGTTCCTAGTTGTAAACCTATTGAAAATGCTACCTAATATATATAGATATCAGTAAAAGCCTGGATAACCTTTGTAAAGCTTTTGAATGAAAATGACATAATCTGAGATTCACAGAAACACACAGCAGAACCTTTTTAACTTTTCTTAGATGTGAATCTTAAAATTGTGGACCAGGCATTGACTACAGAACTCCACAGGAAGCCAAATGGTACTAACACACCCCTACATGCAACCAGTGGTCATTCCAAAAATTTGATATGGAGCATTCCATATGGTGAGTTTATAAGAATTAGAAGGAATTGTAGGCCTATGATCTTGACAGTACAATTGCAGCAAGGGGGTTTCTTAATCAATGTTATCTGAAGAAAGTCATTGCAAAAGCATACATCAAAGCAAGAAAAAAAGAAAGATCCTGTATTTTGATAGGATCTCGCTCTTCAAGTAAGTCTGCAAACGAAAATGATGCAACAAGATTAATTTTGACCTACAACAAGGAGACATCCGAAGTTAAACATATACTACACAAGCACTGGAAGATTTTGCTAGCAGACAAAGATCTTGCACCGATCCTGAAAACATATCCGGAAATCAGTCTTAGACGCAGCTGCTCTTTAAAAGACACTCTAGTTCAAAGTTTTCTGGCACAAGATACAACGTCTGAAAAAGAAACATGGTTAACAAAACAGAAGCCGGGATTTCAAAAATGCACAAGATGCAATATTTGTAAATATGCCAAGAATTGTACAAATTATATACATCCGATTTTAGGCAATTAAATCATGATTTTGGATAAAATCACGTGAGACTGAATACGCGGTGTACGTATTGTCATGTGAATGACAGAAATGTTATATAGGCAGCACCAAATGTAAACTTAAAATAAGAATCCAGCAACATGTGGGGGCCATTTTACATCAGGACCCTAATTATCCAATGGCTAAACATTTTAGTGATTATCATCAATGCAACCTGGAGCGTTTCTATTTCTTTGGTATTTACAAAATTGATCAAGATCCAAGAGGTGGGGATAGAGAGAAGAAACTCCGCTAAAAAGAGACATGTTGCATCTTGGATTTTGAGAGCAAGTACCCATAGGGACATAATGTATATGAAGAGATGTACACCTTTTTGGGTTAATAATCCTAACAAATTTGTATGTCAATATTGTTTTCAGTGTGATCTTCCTTTTCTTCTCTTTTCTTTTTCTTTTAAGGGTTTTTTGGGATCTATTGAATCATACATACATCGTATGTCTAAAACATTATGTTTATGCCCACACTTTTTCTAGTCCACTAGGCCAGTTGTTCTTAAGGTTTATTTCAAGTAGAACTTTTCAAGTTATCTTGAGGGAAAATATGATGGTGCTTATGTTGGAGAATTTTAGACCTCGGTCTGGGGTTCCTTTTTATAGCAGTACACTTAGGGTGATTTATAAAAAAAAAAATGTTTTGATAATAATACATGTGACTGGCTAGATAAGGCACTGAGGAGTAACTGTGGAATAATTCTTTTTTTTTTTTAAAGTGAGTGAATTAAGAGATATAGGCCCTCATTACGAGTTCGGCCGGTAGCCATGCCGTTATTGGCGGCAAGGATGCCGCCGAAATCGCATCCGTGTCCGAGTCCTCGAGGGAGGAATTACCGGGCCATCCGAACACGGTCCTTCCCCATTCCCATTTCAGCCCCAATAGGGCTGAATGGGAATGGGAGAGGGAGCAAACAATGGGCCATAACGAGATGGCATGTTGTTTGCTCCCTCTTCCCCTCACGGGACCCCGTAAGCACGCCTGGTTTCCCCAGGCATGCTTAACGTGTCCCACGAGGGGACCTCGTAATGTGGCGTAACGGGTTGAATGGCACCGTCACCTTTTACGGCGCCGTTTAACCCGTTCCGCCAGGGTCGTAATGAGGCCCATAGTGTATTAGGGACATCTAGATTTTTACATTTTAACACTTTCACCAATCAGTGCTGGTTTTTAACAATATGTGAATTGTAGAAGTATTATTGATTTTTTGTATACATTGTGTATGTGTTTGGTAGTTATAATCTATTCCATCTAAACCTGTTTACCAATTGTGTTTCATATGAAACAGGAATTAATCTCTTATTTTAGAACTCAGATTTCAACATATGTCTTAATAATGAGTTTTTCTGGCATAAGCTCACCAAGAACGATTGTGAGCAATCATATTTAAAATGTATGCACTATGCACTTTATCTCATATGGGCAACCTAAGATTAGAATACCTTTGTGTACTATGCATTGGAATTTGGCTGCTAGCACTATGCACTTTAATGTATAGACATTTGAATTCAGATGAGCACCATGCACTTTATGTTATGACTATGAGAATATTTAGTTGCACTATGCACTTCAATAACAAAGCCACAGACACACTAACGTAAGACAGAGATGTTAATTGATACATAACTGTATGTCTACACACAAGAGTCGATGCAATATCAAAAGGGATATATTACAGGCTAGTAATGCTCGCACAACACACACAACACAAAATTCTCCCACCAAATGTATATGACCAGTCACGTTCTAAATTGGTTTAAGTTATAAGTAAATGGCAATCTGTATATTCTAATTTTGAAAGAAAGGCTGTTCCACTCAAAGATGGCCCATATCAAGCAAATTCTATGGAACACATAGAAACTAGCCCTTCTTTTATGTCCAGGCTCGCTCACTTGGAAATGGGCAACAGTATGCCATGAATAGAAAACAACACAGAGGAATCAGTCCCCTTTCTATGCCCAATATCATGCCACATGAGGTATTTTAAAATGTATGGTGATGTGGATGACCTGTTGTGATCAAGTGGTGAGGGAACCGCAAAAAGCGTAAACTCTACTATGCAAGGGCCGCACTTTTTGGGAGAGCCACAATGTTAATGGATTTTTAACAGCCATGTGTTGCGCGCATATATTGAATAAAGGACTTTTGTGATTTTGGTTTGCTGAAGCAACTTTCATTGAATGGGGGAGTGCTTTTCAAAAGACTGCGGAAGAAACAGTCATACGAAAATATATATATATATTCACTACAAAAAAAACTTTGTTGAGGGGACATTATGGTTAAGTTGCCCTAACAAAAACCTGTACACTTCACTAAAAAAAGTTCCTCCTCCCCTTTATGCTTCAGATTAAAACCGAAAAACCCCTAAAATTCGCCAGTTATGGTAAAGTAAGCCCCCAACTCTGCCACTACCCGTGTACACTGCTAACACTAACATCCAGACCATGAAAGATGTCATCACAAATGTGAATGCTGACATCAATGACGACATCACTTGTTTAGCCCCTTCCTTTTCCTTCCCTGCCATACACATGTATGTGCATTCAGTAAAAAAAAAAATCACTAGAGGAATGTTATACTTCACAGTGCAACCAGACACCACTGCACATTCCCCCATTATAGTAAGCTAAGCAACCATACCTCGCACCATCTACGTGCATTGCTAAGACTAACACCCAGGACATCAAAGATGACATCACAAATATCATTGATAACATCTAGAAGACATTCTAAAAAACAATTTACTGGACACATACTATCCGAACAGGAGTACCACTCTGGAAAGAATGTGTCTAGACCACATAGCTCACAAATTTGCATACAAAAATAATGTAAAACCCAATGAAAGTAATCGTAGATATAGAGTGACCGATTGTGAAGGGAGCTTAGTGAAACTTAACAAACGAAGCTTAATTAATCATGTGAAACTGTCATTACAAACTCTGCAACAGAAAGAACTATATTACATGTCTCTGTTAAAACCTTTCAAACCATGGAGAAAAGAGGACGACATACTAAATAATTATGAGTGCTATAAAGATGCTTTCAAGGCAAATGAAAGCACTATCATAGATGTGAACTTTACGCAGTACAAAACAATGTTACACAATGAGCAGCAACAGGAAGAAGAACGTCAGGCCCAACTAGATAAAGACTCTTCCGACAGTAGTCAACCTTCTGTAACAGGAAGTCACGAACCATTAGGACAACCACTAATAGCAAATGAGGCTGAAGTAGCTATGGCAGAAGTAGAAAACACCATGTATCAGTATCAAGAAGATAGAGAAGAGTTAACTGTACAACAAGCAAAACTTAACAACGATCAGCGCACCATTTTTGAAGACGTGACAAAACAAATTGTACATGGTATACAACACGAAAATAAAGAATGTACCTGCCAAAATTACAAACCTATACTGCTGTACGTTAGTGGAGAAGCTGGATCAGGGAAAACATTCTTAATCAAAATCAACAGCAAGTTCCTTCAACAATTGACAAACAACAAACTGTCAGTTGTTGTAACCGCCCCCACAGTTTTAGCTGCCTACAACATAGGCGGTGTGACTTTACACTGATTACGACTGCTTCCAGTAGAGCATCAAAATAAATTAGACTACTACAAACTTTCTGCAGAAGCTGCAATGGAATTACGTAGAGTATTGAAACAAATGGAAATGCTACTAATAGATGAAGTGAGCATGGTCTCCAACCTAATGTTGGCTTTGATTCATCTCAGATTGCAAGAAGTACTTAAAAATAATAATAAAGAACTCTTTGCAGGGAAACACATAATTGTTTTCGGAGATCTTCTACAATTGACACCAGTGAAAGGTGAACAGATTTTTAAAGCCACAAACTCTGCCGGAAAACTGTTGGTAGCATAGGTAATGTTAACTTTTGGCAACATTTCCAATACAGAGAATTAACTGAGAACATGCAGCAATCTGCAGATCTCACTTATGCCAACATCTAAAAAAGTATTAGAGTTGGTGTATTATCGCAAGAAGCACAAGCTGTATTGAAAAACGGCATATACATGCAGTTTATGGCGATAATGCACGTGCAACTGATGTTATGGAACAAATAGCGCACAAAAATATCAATTGTATGGCCTTAATGCCAACTCTTGCAAGCTGTTTCAAATTCATTGAAACAATGTTAAAGAAAGAAATGCAAGCAATAATAGAAATTAGCGCCACAGACAAACTAAACACAGCTGGGTTGGAAAAAATATTGAAATTATCATTAAATTGTAGAGTAATGCATAAACATAACCTTGACGTCGAGCAAGGGTTAGTTAATGGAGCACTGGGCACTGTTGTTGGCTTTCAATCTTACCCACGTGATAGCAACATTCAGTTTGTAAATATTTGCTTTGATAAAGTTTCAGAAGTGAAAAGGATATGGCGCTCAATTGCTCGATTCCTTCTCTTCAAAGACATGTATGTACGTAGAGAGCAATTTTCTCTAACTCTTGCATATGCAGTTACCATTCATAAATCCCAAGGTCTTAACGTAGAGAAAGCATTGATAGATATAGGAAACACAGTGTTTAAGAAAGGCATGAGCTACGTAGCATTATCACGCTTACGTACACTTGACTGTTTATTGCTAATAAACTTTGATTCAAGTAAAGTCAAAGCTGATATTCCTTGCATTCTCGAATACAATAGATTGTGTTCACTGTACACCCCTCATCTGAAACAATACCATGTTCTAGATAAAGTAAAACGTGGTAAAAGAAAAGTAAATGAAGCAGAAATGCAACAGAATGCAACAGCAAATTCCGCAAAGAAAAGAAAAGAAGCTACATTTTCACCAATTGCTGCAAACATCGAATAACCTATTAGGGAATGTAAACCAGGCACGTCGGCAAAGAAGCAACAGAAACACCGAAAAAATGCACTCAGATACAGAACTTGCTGGCCCATTCAAATTTACAAATGAAAGTGGGGTAAGTTGCTATGCAAATGTAGCAATGAATATTCTATTTCAATTGCCACCAATTGTTAACAATATTTACCTGCACAGTACAGACCAATTGTGTTTTTCAAATGTTAGTGCTGCATAGAAATGCAACAAGCAATCCTGACAACACATACAGTGTTCATGGAATAAGGCAACAATTGGACGACTGTGCTGGAATGGTGAAATTCACTATGGCCTCACAAGAAGATCCACAAGAATTTCTAATGTACATACTATTAGTATTGGAAAACAACAGCATACCTGTAAATTAAATCATCCAAATGTTCATACATGTGGAAACATACATGCAATCTCTGTAGCAAAGTGATACAGGAAGAAATCCCAAATGAGCGATTTGTGTATATTCTCATACCAAATAGTGAGAGCATTCCATTTCAACAACTTGTACAAAATGCAAACCATGGCAGATTATGTAGTATTTGCAATTCAGACAATCGCTCCACCTTACTGATACAATCACATAGTGCCTACATAATACTTATGCTTCTATGTTATAATGCAGATGGCACCAAAATCAACTGCAAACTGACTGGATTCACACATGGTCAAGTGTCAGTTCGAAAGAAATCATTTACAACAGTGGGAATAATCTACCATGCAGGTGCTACAACCAATGTAGGTCACTATACTGCATACATTAAAACGAATTCTAGATGGTTTGAATGTAATGATAGCACCATTACTCTAAAGCAGAGGTTGCCAGCTAACATAACAAATTCGTATTTATTGTTATTGAAGCCAAAATTTACGAAAGAATGTGTACTTCAAGATTGTCAACAAACTATGTGAAAGACTACAAACAGTTAGAATACGCCCACAGGTATCTAACTACCCAACAGAATGGAAGAATGACAGTAATAAATGATTATCACAGATAGTTGGAAACAAATGCACAGTTAGAATACGCCTATAGTTATCTAACTGTTGTTAAAAATCAGCAGGAAGGCAACAAAGGAAACAGTAATGGGAAAGATGAAGGAAACAAGATATAACAACTACACAAATGAATGAGTATCACAAATCTGTAGGAACAAATGCACAGTTAGAATATGCCTACAGGTATCTAACTGCTGTAATAAAAAATGGGCAGGAAGGCAACAAACATAACATTGATCAGAAAGATGAAGAAAACACTGAAAGAAAAAAATGAAGTAGTTAGTACCATAGGAAATGAAGGGTTTTTTTTTTATCCGAAAAGGATTTTTTTCCCCAGACCCAAGGATTAGAAAAGCAAACACAGAAACGGAGCGCAATTCACAGTATACTGGTTTGTAAACTAAATATGAGGGTAAAAAAAATGTTAACTATTATGCAATGTAGTAAATTTAAAAAAAAATGCAAACACTAACACAACTTTTTGTTTCATCACAGAAATGAAAAAATTATGCTTTTGCCAAGTACGATAGACAAATCAAAAAAAGTATGTGGATACTGAACAAAGTAAGGAGTAAGTATATTGGCAGGCATTTTCTACACATGGGAATCTACACATCTAATCTATGGTACTAATCTGCTACAGTGCCTGTAGTCTGCCCTTCCATCTTCGGTGAGTAACCTACCACCTATGCCCTACAACCAAGGTACAAGGAGTATAGTTCCTATCCACAACCATCGCTGCATATGCAAACCATGGTCCTTGTAAATTAGCTGCTTATAAATGTACTTTTCGGACCATCGTCTGCAGCCATGAAGTTTAGACACTAGGGCATCAACACAACTAGCACATTCCACCACACCCATATTGATTTGTAACTCCACTGCTTATGACTTCAGTCTTGCATGCATGGGCTTTAGACATACACTCAAGAGTGCAGGGTCTCCCCACAACCACCTCGGTGATGTGTGGTAGTGGGGGTTATTCTATCGGTATGTTATCCTTCAGTACCTCTACTCAGATGCTTCCCTCCTAGCTGTATGTCTGTAGATCTTACATGGGATGGGTGTGCAGTGTCTTCCAAGTCTAGTACTTACCAATTTTCTTCTTGGTTGCATGGCCTTTGGCCATGCACCCAAGACTGCACGCACTCCCCACAACTTGCCAATCAAAACACACACTACGGGTGTATGCATGGGTGGCACATGCGGCGGTGGTTGTGGCCAGGGCATACCGTCTTGGAAATAATGCCTTCGGCCATGCATCCAAGACTCTAGGCCCTGGCCACAACCACCATAGCATGTGCCACCTATGGCGGCGTACTAATTAATATAATAATAGCCATTTAAAAAAATAATGCATTCATGGCATGTTGTCATTTTCAATTTTCCCTAACACCACATGTGTCCTTACAAATGTAACAACTCCCCTGTGCACTGCACGGGCTGAAATACTTCCCTTATTGGACCCCTCATTTTCTGTGCGTACAAGAAGGCCATAGGACATATGTCATTAAGTAGGTATAAGTGTATTATTGGGTGCATGGCCTTCGGCCCTGTACCCAAGAGTGCAGGGTCTCCCCACAACCACCTCAGTGATGTGTGGTAGTAGGGTTTATTCTCTAGGTGTGTTATCCTTCAGTACGTCTGCTCAGAGGCTTCACTCCTACCTGTATGTTTGTGAATCTTGCATGGGATGGGTGTGCAGTGTCTTCCACGTCTAATACTTACCACTTTGTTCTTGGGTGAATGGCCTTCGGCCATGCACGAAACACTGCACGCACTCCCCACAACTTGCCAATCAAAATGCAACACTACGGGTGTATGCATGGGTGGCACATGCAATGGTGGTTGTGGCCAGGGCCTACAGTCTTCGGCCGACGGCCATGAATCCAAGTCTCTAGGCCCTGGCCACAACCACCATAGCATGTGCCACCCATGGCAACGTGCTAATGAATATAATAATAGCCATTTAAAAAAATAATGCTTTCATGGCATGTTGTCATTTTCAATTTTCCCTAACACCACATGTGTCCTTACAAATGTAACAACTCCCCTGTGCACTGCACGGGCTGAAATACTTCCCTTATTGGACCCCTCATTTTCTGTGCGTACAAGAAGGCCATAGGACATATGTCATTAAGTAGGTATAAGTGTATTATTGGGTGCATGGCCTTCGGCCCTGTACCCAAGAGTGCAGGGTCTCCCCACAACCACCTCAGTGATGTGTGGTAGTAGGGTTTATTCTCTAGGTGTGTTATCCTTCAGTACGTCTGCTCAGAGGCTTCACTCCTACCTGTATGTTTGTGAATCTTGCATGGGATGGGTGTGCAGTGTCTTCCACGTCTAATACTTACCACTTTGTTCTTGGGTGAATGGCCTTCGGCCATGCACGAAACACTGCACGCACTCCCCACAACTTGCCAATCAAAATGCAACACTACGGGTGTATGCATGGGTGGCACATGCAATGGTGGTTGTGGCCAGGGCCTACAGTCTTCGGCCGACGGCCATGAATCCAAGTCTCTAGGCCCTGGCCACAACCACCATAGCATGTGCCACCCATGGCAACGTGCTAATGAATATAATAATAGCCATTGGAAAAAATAATGCATTCACGGCATGTTGTCAATTTCAATGTTCCCTAACACCACATGTGTCCTTACAAATGTAACAGCTCCCCCATGCACTGAACGGGCTGAAATACTGGCCTTATTGGACCCCTCATTTTCTGTGCGTACAAGGAGGCCATATAACATATGTCATTAAGTAGGTATAAGTGTACTGTGCGTACAAGATGTCCATAGAAATTACATAATGACGCCCAACCCCCAGAATAAATGCATTGATCACCCATATCTTAAGACTTTAACCCCTGCCCACAACCGCCGTAGCATGTGCCACCCATCGCGGCATACTAATGAATATAATAATAGCCATTGGAAAAAATAATGCATTCATGACATGTTGTCAATTTCAATGTTGCCTACCAATACGTGTGTGCTTTCAACAGTTACAAATTTCCTGTCCACTCCTGCCCTCTAAATGGACTGAAGTGCTATCGATATTACACCCCGCATTTACTGTGCGTACAAGGTGTCCATAGAAATTACATCATGACGACCGAAGAACAAATGCATTGATCACCCATGTCTTACTGTCTGAACCTTTCCCAATGCTCTGTGACACAGCAAAATTGTTTCATGAAAAAACAAACGCTGTTTGTTGCTCCGCTTTCCGTGGATCCAAGAATTTGGGCGCATGCAAACCATCTGACGCAGAACACGTCTCGCAGCAGCCAATGGGCAGAGACATTGTGTGTCCGTGGTCATGACGCCAGCCACTTAGCCAATCTGTATCTTGTTCGTCGCCCGACAGGAAAGTGTGACCACGGAGCAAACATAGATATCACTAATTATTTGAGACCTACTTTTTCATAATTATAAAGAAGCATACTGCACGAATGGTGACCAAATTTACAAAAGCATGCTTTCTGGACCAAGCCCCTGTACCTGCTGCAGATTACATCTAAATTCGTCCAGCCGTTTCACCTGTAGCCGTGCGCAAAGTTTTTCCCCCATTCACTCTATGGGAAAAAAAGATGTTTTGGGACCCCCCTATAACTTTGCCCCCCCGGCCCAAACATCTCCGGTTCAGAGTGCCCCATATACTTATTTTGCAAAGTTTGGTGAGGATTCGTCCAGGGGGAGTAGAGTTATAAGCAGCCCAAAAAGTGTTCTTGCTATGGAAACAACACCTTAACCATAACTACATGCCCACTACCGCACTACCGTGGGCGTGTAATATATATATATATATATATATATATATATATATATATATATATATATATATATATATATATATATATATATATATATATATCTCAAATAAATGATTGTGTTACTGTAAATGCTTTATATGTAGGTACTGAAATGTAAGATGACAATCTAATATATTGATGTCACAAATGGATGCATTTGCTAAATAAGTAGATATTGTGTATGTCTGGAATCTTCTAGCTAGTCAGATTGTACCATTCAATGTTTGTAATCCTGATGCATGGCTTATGGTTAAAAAAAATAGACGTAGTTCTAGTCTTGTCAGTTTCATCTTGTCATGACTCTTCTCGTTAACGATTTTCAATAATATTGTCCACTTTAGTTTGTCACATTTATGTTCTACTACCAGATAATGTCCTACCATCGGAGCTATTAATACTAGATTCCTAATGCGGCTCTTAAGCTCAGTGGGTCTAGTCTTTATTTTACATTCTGTTTTGCCGATTTAGATATTATGGCAAGAACCAGATAGCGTGCACGAGCCAATTAGTATTACAATTGGTGAAGCTTCTTATTTGCCAAGGTTTATTCAATCCTTTGTCTGCTTCAAGTGTTCTGTCCATTTCGGCACTACATCTACAATCTCCAGAGGGACTATGTCCTCTCCGTTTAGGTAGCCCCCATTTTTCGGTTATCATTTTCTACCCTTGGACAAAATATGCCAATTCTTAGAGATCATTCTTTTGATCTGGTCGTACAAGGGATTGTAAGTACTATCTAAATAATGTTGTCACTAGTCTTTTTCCCTTTCCAGATTCTAGCAATGCGCCGCGGTTATTATTAGAGGCTGTTTTGTAAGCTCTCTTAATTATTTTCTTGGGATAACATCTTTCCTTCAAGTTGGAACTCAAAGCTTTAGCTTCCATTTCAAACTCTGTTTTATTGGTACTATTTTGTTTTAAATGCAAAAACTGACCAAAGGGCACATTTTCTCTTGTGTGCTTGGGGTGAAAGCTCAAGAAGGACAGAAGAGAATTTGTTTCTGTTTCTTTGTGAAAAGGTTTCACTTTCAGTACCATATAAGTCTGGTAGATAGTAATGTCCTAAAAATAAATATTGCAATCACTTTGGTAACCTGTGAATTTTAAATAAGGTTGGATTGTACAACCAAAAATAATATGTTCCAGATGACAAGTACATCATCGATGTAGCGTCTCCATAGTTTTAAATGGTTTATAAATGGGTTATCTTCTAATAAAATAGTTTTTCTTTCAAGAATCTCAACACAAAGATTGGCAAGTGTAGGGGCTACAGCTGAGCCCATTGCTGTGCCATGAATAAGACTATGGAACATCTTCCCCTTTAGCATCTGACTCCCCCAGCACTCCTACAATTCAGAAAAGAACTCAAGACTCACCTCTTCAAAGAGTCTGTCCTCCGTAACACCTAGGCCATCACAATGCTGCCGCACTACATGACTTGCTAGACACCACCCACCCCTCTTCTACCGGCAACCTGGTATAGCTGCATCCCTCCTCTCTGCCCCTCTGTACTTTAGGCCCCGCTGTATATCAGTTCTATTATTAGCTCTGCGAAGCGCTCTGTTGTGCATCTGTATTTTTGTATACCTTTGTAAATCACTCTGTTGCTTCTGGAAGCCAGGTCCGCGCTCAATAAATATAATAATAATAGCAATAGCAGTGGGCTGATGGGGAGGTGATGGGTAACGAGAGGCAAATTACTCTTAACAAGTGCTTTATCTGGGCAAACCATAAGCCTATAAAGAAAATATTCCAGATCTTGAACAAAACAAGAATCCACAAACCTAATCTATCAATGTCTGGTGATAGTCTTAATAGAAAAAAATAATGGTTTCCTAGGGCAGTTTTGGCATCTCCATGTCCTTTCAGTTTCTCCTCTAGACCACTTCAGAGTCTTTTTTCTTCAGACCAATGTACTCTCTAAGCTGTGTGCATGTGTGCTTTATCAGCTTCCTTCAGGGTGATGCTCAGAATACTTTAAGCAGCACACAGTAGGAGGTTTTGTCTTTTTGGGACAAATTTCTAATTTGGCGGTATTTTCTTACCTTGATATTTTGGAGGTAAACTGGCAGTAAACTGGCTTTACCACTAGAGATAGTTCAGTATTACCCTATTTTGCTGATAATATAGTGTTAGCTTATGTTGGCGATCATTTTTAGTGGTATCTTACATTTGTGGTATTTTCAGAATTACCTTATTTTGTGGTATCGTGGTGAGCATATCTTTTTTATACTACCACCCCATCATAAAACAAAACTTTCCTCTCTATTAGAATATCTCTTTGTCGCTTTTAGAGATGCCCCAGACCTATCACATTTTCAGGGAACACAGTGGGTTTATTCAGAATGCAACCTTTTGTATGCTGTTTGTATTACTGGCTTATTTACATCCAGTAATCTATGTGTCTCATCTGACACTGCCTTCTTTTCCGCATGCAAAGAAGGACTCATTCACACCCACACACCCTTCTACCTGGCAGATAGATATATCTATACACCTGTTCTTGTTTATTACTTTTAGCACTGGTGATAAAATAGTAAATACTTTAGCACCTCAAAATGGACAACAAACCTTTATGATTTTCCTTTCCCTTCAAAATGACTGATAGACTCATGAAATAAAGCACAAAAGAAAAACTCAAAATGCTTTCAGTTCACGATATATTACACAATCATTATAACAAGGTTACATTATGTGTTGTTACAATCATTTGCTCTTACCACGTTTGTCATAGCCTCAAGACTATAAAAGATAACAGAGAAGAGAGAAGAAAAAAAACGACAACAGAAAGAAGCACTTTTTTATGGCAACTATGCATGAAGAAATTTGGCACATTTTATACCAGAATACATCATTTTTTGTTATAATTTCAGCACCCTAAGCTAATCTATTACATGTCAGCCATTCTCACGTCCTCCTCACTTAACTTCACTCACCCAGAACTTATCCTCACGACCTCACAGCTCACAGGCAGAATTCGGAACTCCTTCTGCTTCAATGCTAGCAAGCCAGCTTTATTTATGGGCTGCCAGCTGTGTTTAAGGCTGCACTCCCTGAGTCTCCATTCAAAGACACCAGCAGCTCCTGAATCCTTGGCTATTCGCATTCAGCTCTGAAACCTCTCTGAACTCTTCATCTCATTTTGCCCATTAAAAATAACTCTCCCTGTCTAACAACTGACATCAGCTGGCTGTGCCACTTCTCTTTCTCCACCAATCATAGTGACAGAATGTTTTGTAAAACAACTCTCTCTGTGTTCCAGAACAATGAAAGCTTCAGCCCAGCAAAGCAATTGTTTAAATTTCCTTTCCTGCTGGTGCATATTTATGCTTTTCATGAAAGAAAAATGGAATGCATCTCACTGTGTCCACGAACTGCATTACAATGTTAGAGGGAATGGGGTTAATATATTAGTAATACAATTAGAATAAGGTTAGTTTATTATATATTTCTAATGCAGTTCCACGCTGATGAAATCATCCCAATTGTGAGTCCGCAGAGTCCTTGGTGTTTGGGAAGCGAGTTCCCCTGTGAGCATCCCTGCAAGGGGTTAACTTTTCTGCCCGGCGAGGAGGAGGCGGGCTTACAAGCACAAAAACTCCCGGAAGCGCGGAGCGCGCAGAGTCCGCAGAGTCCTTGGTGTTTGGGAAGCGAGTTCCCCTGTGAGCGTCCCTGCAAGGGGTTAACTTTTCTGCCCGGCGAGGAGGAGGCGGGCTTACAAGCACAAAAACTCCCGGAAGCGCGGAGCGCGCAGAGTCTGCAGAGTCCTTGGTGTCCTTTGTGGCGTTTTGTGGGGGAGCAGTCTACTTTTGCCGCTTTTGCTGCCTGTGCTGCGCTGCCCTGGTCTAGCCTGCTGATCTCAGCCCTCTGCCCACGGTTTTACTTCATCAAACCTGCATGCACGCAAGGTATGGTGTTTGCTGTTGGTGCCTGCCGCTAATTTTATGACTCTGCTTGTCCTTAATTTAATTTAAGGTTTGCTGGAGGGGCGGGGGAGGAGAGACGGACTACGGCAGCTCCTCAAGCTGTCAGGCGTTCCCCGCCCTCCAGCCCTTGTGACTTCTGTTTAGTGCACCTGGGGGCCCTTGGGCCTTGGATCTGTTTACTTATAGTTCTGGAAACCTCTTGTACCTCTGACTTTGACTTGGAGAGGCAGAAATAGTTGGGCTATAACCGCCTGCCATTGACTGCCATTGACTCTCGTAAGGGCGGTCCTTACATGCCCCTACCCGTTTATGGTTCTCTTATCACCACCTCCCTCATATTTATTAATTATATATTTTTGGTTTGGGGATTGTGAAGCCCCGTGCTCTAGCTAGAACAGCTAGAACGATCCCAATTTTTATCTCATGGTTATATTATTGTATAATATTTGCTGTTTTTAATCCATTATTATATTTACATATCTTTATGGGGTTGTTTATAAGAGCGTAATATTCTTTTATATTGTATAGTATTTAGTGCTTAATTCTGAAGAGAGTGTGAGGGGGCTGCGAGTTTTCTTTTTTTCTCTCCCCCTCATCTCCAACCGTGGCCTTACTTTTGGCTTAT
Source organism: Ambystoma mexicanum (assembly GCF_040938575.1). Lineage (NCBI taxonomy): Eukaryota > Metazoa > Chordata > Amphibia > Caudata > Ambystomatidae > Ambystoma > Ambystoma mexicanum. Next base: position 1,008,127,472 of record NC_090928.1, on the reverse strand, counting down.
ACTGGCTTGTCCGGTTTTTTGTTTCCCGCTTAATTTTACCCATTCAAGTATTTAATTTTATGGGGAAGAGAAAAGCCGGAGAGGGTGGGGTTGGGGTCGGGGCTGGAGTTGTTAGTAAAAGGGCGAAAAAACCTAAAAATGTCACTTCTACCCGAATTACTAAACCCCCTAATGAAGCGATTAAAGCTAAAACCCTACCGAAAATTGGTGTAACCCCATCCCAGAGATCGTTGGACTTTTATCTGGATGCCATGGCAAATAAAATAGTTAACTGTATGAATGCGGTTGATCCTGCCCCCAGAGAGGTTGTCCCCCGGGGTGAGGGATTGGGTTTGGCGGATAAGCAGGGACAGGGGGTTGCTGATAGGGGTGATATGTCGAGGGGAGATGCGACTGTCCCTGGTACGGTGACGCCTCCTCATTTACTGCCACAACCTATGCACCCCGTGGAGGGGGCACCCAGTACTAATGGCAGGATTTTGGCAGAAAGGGAATCTGGGTTGCTTGATTGTTCCACCGCCAGTGGGAGCGATAAAGAATGGTTGGAGGCCTTATTGGAGGAGAAGCTTAAGCCACTACAGTTGATGCTAAACTCTTTAAAGGGGCTTAAAGATGGGGTTTTAACCACCTTGGCTATTATGGATGACTCCATCAGGGCTATTTCTCTTAAACTGTCTGATTTGGCCGTTATTGTTGCGGAAAGGGGCTTAGAGGACTGGCGGTGTAAGTGTCTACCAACCACCCCCCTATCTAGGGAAACCACCTCTAAGGGTAAGAAGGACATACCTCCTCAAGGGTGCTATCAAGAGGTGGTGATCATTGAAGATCAGCACGATATACCAGGGGCCAAAAAGAGGCCAATTGGGCCTGTGAGGGACAGGGAGAGTGACGAACATGAAAAATCATTAAGTGAAAAGGGGCTGGGGAGTGGGTTAGGGTCCAATACAACCCTGAACCTACCCCCGGAAGCGGTCCCTTTTGTGGGGATCATCACTGGTCTGCTAGGGTGGCCAACGGGTAGTTTCGAATCCACTCTTTCCCTGATTAACAAGGCCTCGCACTGGGTCAACTCGAATCTGATGGGACCTAAGATCGATCCCAAAATGATTCGTATGGCCAGGCGTGTGGGATGGGTGGGAAACAGACCTAAGAATCTGAGGGGAGACTGTGTGGTAATCACCTTTTCTGATGCTCAGATCACGGATTATCTTTTGAATACTAATCTAGCCCGGGGCCTTAAGCCCAATGGTACTAAACTGTCCAGTAAGCTACTCCCTCTGGATTATTTCTATATCCCTGGCAGGGGAAGGAAGTTGCCGACCCTAATGTCAGGAAGTAGGCAAGATGGAGGTTTTGGAAATCCTAATATTAATCTGGTTAGAACGTTACCGACCAATAGCCCCTTGGCCGGTTGGAGTACAATCGTTTCCAACAAGGGTCAGCGTAATGCCCCGGTAAAAAACGTTCCGGTACCCTTGCCTCTGGAAAACCATTTCGAGATTTTGACGTCCTGTGAGGATGTGGACTGACAAGAGGCTGTAACCGAGGCTGGGGCAATGGTGTCGACCCCTTTAGTATTCCACAGGAATTTGGCCATAGACAATCTGCAATTGCGCCTGCTCTCTTGGAATATAGCAGGCGCATCGAGGAAATTAAAGCTGGGTCCAGTGAGGGAACGTCTTCAAGCTAACTCTATAATCCTACTTCAAGAAACTTGGGCTCTAGAACCCCCATACTTAGATGGTTTTATTTCATTTGATATTCCTGCCAACAAAAAACCGAGAGGAAGACTCTTTGGTGGTTTGTGTATTTTGATTAAGGGTGCTCTGGAATGTGGGATTGAGCTGATCCCAACAGGGCTGGATTTTTTGCAGGTTGCGTCTCTATCAACTAGGATGGGGAAGGTAATCTGCATCATCAACTTTTATAATAGCCCTCACTTTTCTGATTTGGAGAGTCTGTCCAAGGTCAAAAGGTTCATTGAGAACCTGTTGTCCAGGGAAGGTAGGAAGTTCACCTCATGTATTTGGGGTGGGGATTTCAATTTAAAAATGGGGGGGGTGGACCTGGGCGCTATTGACCCCCATGAGGATCAGGTAGAGAACATCCCGCCTAGATGTATGAGAGATGCGAGAGTTTGTCCGAAGGGTCTTCAGTTTAACTCCTGGTTGCTGGAATGGGGGTTCCGTATTGTTAATGGCCGAAAGGCTCCAGACATCCCAGGGGAGGGAACGTTTAAGAATCACTTAGGCTGTTCAACTATTGATTACTTTTGCATCTCAGTAAACCTCTGGGAATGTGTTGTGAGCTTTGAGGTGCAGGCGGATACCCATAGCGACCATTTGCCCATCTGTCTTACTCTCAAGGGTTTGTTGGGGGAACGGGAATCTCTGGCCATAGCCCCTAGCCCTCGGCAGGGAGTACCCTTGGGTTCCAGAAGAATTAAATGGGGCACCATCTTAGAGGAGGGGCTACACTATTCTTCCCTAAAGGAGAATAATCCGCTTGTGCTGGACATATTGGGCAATCATCAATCCGCACATGTAATTGTAGAGAAATGTGTAGAATTATTGGCTGCACTAACATCAAAATTCTATAAAACTATTAAGTCCAATGGTAATGTATCTAAGAGAGGATGGTTTGATGAGGCCTGCAAAAATGCAAAGAAATCGCTGCCGAGAACCCTTAAGGACCCAACTAGTTGTAGATTGAAGATTGCACAAGATAGGAAAATCTACCAACGGGAGTTAAAGAGAAGGAAAATGGAGATAGAACAGGCAGCCTGGGAAGGTTTCTTGAATGCCGCCATGAAGAGGGACCAGAAGGCCTTTTGGGCATTTGTAAAAAGTGGTCCGGAGGGATGTTGGTCCAACGTGGGGAGTGGCACCCATGTGGAAGAAGAGGTATGGTTGGCGCATTTTGGTAGCCTATTTGGATCTGCACATTCAGAGGTCGAGTCAGACTTTAGTGGCCCCTGCCTGACGTTTGAGGTGGAGGAGATTGCTAAGGCAATCAGGCTTCAAGCACATAACTGCGCCCCCGGCCCGGATATGATACCCTCAGATCTGTTCCAGGACCCAGTTGATTTGTGGGCCCCACTTCTGACTGTGGCGTTTAATGCTTGTCTAAAATCGAGGAAATACCCTTCCTCGTGGAAGAGGGCAATAATATTCCCTATTTTTAAAAAGGGAGACATGTCTAGTCCCGGTGCATACAGGCCAATATCCCTTCTAGACTCATCGTTTAAAATTTTTGGGAGAATTCTGCTGGCCCGAATAGAATCCTGGCTTGGGGAACAGTCAGTTCTTTCTGACATCAAATTTGGGTTTCGCCCTGGAGTGGGCACCATAGAACAGAGTCTCAATTTGTATTTGCTGGTGGCTAATTCTGTGTTTTGTCGGGGCAAGGCTGTCTATCTAGCTTTTATGGACCTAAGCACCGCCTTTGATAAAGTGGATAGAGCTAAGCTCTGGGAAGTGCTTGGGTCCTTAGGGTGCCCAGGGGAAATTTTGCAGGCCTTGGTTGACATCCATTCGAATAATGAGGCCTGTGTTCGCAGTGGCTCTGGGGGACACTACACGGCTTGTTTTCAGGTGGGGTGTGGTGTGAGGCAGGGTTGTGTACTGGCCCCATCTGCTTCTGCCTCTACATTAATGGCCTTTCACAGGACTTGACTGGAGTATTGGCGGATTTTCTAGTTTTGGGCGGAAGGGGGTTCCCAGTATTGGCCTATGCTGATGACACTGTCCTTCTCGCAAGAACACCTAGGGCCCTACAGATATTGATTAACGCTTACTCAAGGTTCATGGATAATTTGGGGTTAAAAATTAATTCTAAGAAATCTGCAGTAATGGCGTGCGTTGGTAGAAAACGTTCTGTGCCCATGAAACCGATGCTATGTGCAGATGAAATCATCCCCAGAGTTAGGACGTTTGTTTACCTTGGAATATGTTTTTCAGAGGCCTTAAATGGTAAAGATCACGTGGCCAAACAATCTGTTAAGATGAGTCAACAGATTGGTGGAATCTTTAGATTTATGTCGAAGTGTAGGGGCCGGCCTTTGGATGTGATCCTTAAGATTTATGGCACCCAAACTGCGGCTTCCACTTTGTACGGTGCAGCTATCTGGGGTTTCCAGAATGCAGCGGATATCCAGCGTAAGGAGAGCAAATTCTTTAAAAATCTGCTTGGGCTCCCGTCCAGTGTATCTGGAATAGCCGTCCATAGGGAGTTGGGTGTGGAGCTTTGGGAAGACCAGTGGGCGTTGGCCCCTCTTTTATTTTGTGTCAGGCTGTGGGCTAATGAGCATGCTTCCTTGTGCCATACTATTATTCGTACTGTGCTAGGTAAATGTGGCTGGAAAAAAATTCCCTGGCTAGCATATGTCTTTTCAATTCTGGGTGAAGTAAATTTAGGCGCCCTTTTTCCGCCTGATACTATTTTGTCCAAAAGTGAGGGGTCCGTCTACAAATCCATGCTGGGTGAATTCATAGCAAGTAAAAGAATTTTGCTAGAACGTGGCCATAGTAATGGTGAATTTCACTCAAGCATTAGCTGTCTAACTGGAATCCAACCTTACTTGCTTTGGAGTACGTTAAAAAAGGACAGATGGCTGATTACGAGGGCACGGTTCGATTGCCTTCGGCTGCAAGGCAACACTTATAAATGGAAGGGTTTTCCCGACTCAGCGGGTTGCCCGGTTTGTGGACACGGTAGAGAGGATCTCTCTCATTTGTTATTCTTCTGTATAGGGTATGCAGGTATACGTAAAGTGTCCCTTATTCCTGTCCTTAAGAAATCGATGATCCGCACACACTGGGCTGCTCTTGTGTTCCTCTTGAGCGCCGAAACAGTTCACACCGCATGGGCTCTTTTGACGTTCCTGAAAAGAGCGATGTATTTTAGAAACTGTATTCTGAAACTGCAAGGTGGTGAGGGTCTGTAAGAAAAATTTTATAGCACTCGTAATGGGTTAAAGTATTCTGTACTGTTTTTTTTTTTTTTTTCCTTTTTTTTTTTCTTGTATGAATCATCACTAAAATATCTTTTAACGTAGTTCATGACGAGGCAACCGTCCAGGTGCTAAATGTATTTGTATGCTGTTGTTGGTAATGTTCTATGATTCTATTTTTATGGAAGTGTAATTTTAAGATTTTGTAATATGAATCAGTGTAATAATTGTGTTTATCTGTCGTTTAATGGTTGCTTTATACAACCGAATAAACTTGTTTGACTGACTGGCCAATTGTAAAATTTGCTAATTTTTAAAATGACAGCACACTGTGCTAAATGCTTCCACAACTAAACTCATTTTGCTGGTTTAACTAAACGCTTTAAAAAAAAGATAATGCTTGCTGAAAAACTGTGCCTGGCACCTATTTCGAAATGGCTGCATTTCCATACTGTATATTGCATACTGCCAATAAACTACATGCTTTTAAAAATAATGCTTACTGAAAATATGTGCCTGGCTGCCTTTCTATACTGCATACTGGCAGTAAAATCCCCATATACATCCTTACATACTCTCCTTTTTCCGACAATTCTGGCTAATAAACCCATAATTGGACGAAACCCGTATTTTAAAAATTTGTGTTTCCCGAGACATCTCTCTTTTTCCATTGTTGTTAGATGAATCACGGTTGAAAGAATAGCATCTTAATAAAATGAAGATTTAAATATTTCACAACAAACCATTGCCTAATCATCACGAAAGTGAAGCAGATCCCAAATAAGGCCCATCAGTCCCTCACACACATGTGCATGTGCATGCATATTTCCAACTGAAGTGTCCACGTATATTTGCGCCTACAATGTCTTTTTCAATTATAGTCCTTATATATGTATTTCTCATTAGTGTATATGTATGACAAAACAATAAAATAAAATAAATAAAACAAATGGCTAACATTACTAACTAAAACAATTAAATAAAATAACAAACTTGTGGGTCTCTATTGTTCCCATTTTCAGTCACCATTGGTAAAGCATAGGATAATACTATGCCCCACCAGCAACGCTGTAAAATTAAGTTCAACTGACTACTGTTCCATTGATGGCATTCAGCATCTTTCACCACATGTTATAGAGAAACAAGCTCCCAGTGGCTGCGAGGATTAAGTTAAAAACCTTCTGCATTGTACACAAGGCCTTCTGGGGTCTGGAGCCGCAATACCTTCAACTCTCTCTTCCTAAATATCTTCCCTTTTGAGCTCTTCGCTCATCTGCCTACCACTCCCTCAGGGTCAGTCGCTTCTCCAAGCAATGAGTTGGTGGCACTCTCTTCGGCAGGGGCCTCTCTCTGGAACAGCCTTCCTGCCTCCCTGAAACTTGAGGAGAACCATCTCAGATTCCGGAAACACCTCAAAACCTTCCTCTTTGCTTCTGCTTTCTCTCATCCCCTCCCTTGCTGAATTCCTGACTGACATTGCACTGGTTACCTGGCCACTCTCTTCTGATCTCTGGCCCTGGCCCCATCAATTGCCCACCTGCACTGCCTCCCTGGCAACCCCTGCACTTGGGGACCATTTTTCTGCATCCCTTCAGTCCCCCTACCAGCATTTATGTCTGCACTTCCTTGCACTTGCCACTAACTGGCTGTTTATTTATCTGTTTTAATATTATTTATTCCACTTTCCCATGTACTGCACTTTCCCCTCTCCCTTCCCCCGTGCCCTTTTCTTTTCCCCCCTTCCCATGCACTTGCACGATCTGTATGACACCTGGTCTAGAAGGATCGTTGTCTGTCCTCCCTTGCCCCCTTGCCTCGTCGTGCCTTAAAAAACTTGTGTATAGGCGCGTTATAAATGCCATTTCATATCATATCTTCATGACCACACATCTGAGATTTTGTGATCACCAAATGTACATACTCGCATCCTCTTCAGTGTAATCCCTCTGATTCGGCGCTCATGGGCGTTTCTCCACAGAAATCATCTCTTTTGGCATCCCAGTCTGTCTTCACCTCCATACTTCGGTCCGGAGGCTTTCCAGGGCTTCCTCCCGTGGACTCCGGGAATCCATCATCTCTCGCGTCCTCCAGTCTTGCGAGCTCCAACCCCTGCCAGGACAATAGTTAGTCATATCTAAATCAAATAGAAAAAGAACATATTAAGTACATAGCACAATACAAATTTTATCCCTTCTACTAGCTGGCCAAAAACTAAAATGTGGCCCAAAACATTATGAACCTTTAAACTTGTCGCTTTTGGATATCTGCAAATAAGCACATGTTATAGAGAAACAAACAACATAAATATCCCACCTTATTACACATTTCCCAATAATCTGCATGTATAATAACTTTATCACATTGTGCTAGAATAGACTGATTTGACTCAGCACCTTTCATAAATGCATAGTGTCCCATTGTTTTTTATAATTTCTTTTTAACATTGCTTTTTTTCTAGTACTATACTACTATATTTTTAATTCTCATGAATAAAACACCACCTCGTCACTTTAATTATGCATACATTATATAGTCAACAGTTCTTCACTTATTCATTAACATACACACTTACTGTGTTTTCATCAGTTATCTTACTGCTAGCTCTCTTTCCCATGCAATTAGTACACCTAACCCATCTCCACCTGCTCAAGCCTCTTTATTTCAGCTTAGGATGACAGGGCTTAATTTGATTGACATGGACAAATATCTCTGTCGCTATTTCACCCTCTGTCTTCAAAATTTTGTACACCAGTGGGGACACTTTATCTATGATTTTCGAATGGTCCTTGCAATGCCGCAGGAAATGTTGAGTTTTTATGTTTACCTCTCCTGAAATGAAACTTATATACCCGATAACCTATTTTATACTCTTTCACAAATGTCTTTTTATCATAGTAGGACTTTGCACTATCAGCAACTCTCTCCAAATTTTGAGGCGCAAATGCAAAGGCATGTTGTAAATGCTTTCTCAATTCTTCCACATACTCATGAACTGTAGATGCACTCACAAGTGTTTGCTCATGCATCGTGTATAATAAATGTTGTGGCTGTACAATTTCCCTTCCTGTCAACACTAAAGGTAATCGCAAATCCCAACTAGAACCTGTCTCCGCTACAAACTACTTTAGTATCTCCACGACAGATCTATTACAAAAACATTCCCAGAAGATGTGGGCCGATATGCGATATGCAATTTCCTTTTTACCCTCAATATCTGCCACACCTTGCTCATTAAGGCGCTGGTGAAATGACTTCCTCTGTCTGACTCCATTCTTTGTGGTAATATAAATCTTGAAAATATGTGATTTACCAGCAATGTAGCTGCTGTTTGTGCACTACAATCTGGTGCAGGAATACATTCTACCCATTTCGACATTAAACACACCACCATCACAATATATTGGGTTCCCCTAATCGATCTCTTTGCAGGTCCTACATAGTCGATTTGTAAATCTGACCATGAAAGGGTTAAACCTCTTTTCATTAATGGAGTGCTTTGCATTCCTGAAGCAGGTTTAAATTGTGCACATAACAGACATGCCCTGGTATATAATTCCACATCTTGGGACATGTGTGGCCAGTAAGCATATTCTTTCAGTATCTCTAAAGTTTTTTGTGAATTTCTGTGTCCTGCAGTTATCGCATCATGTGCATAGTGTAACATTAGCCCTCTGAATGAAAGAGGTACCACCCACTGTATTTGCCCTGTTATGGATTCCGTGGTCATCAGACCATCCTGTAGTTTAATTCATTTTTTGTTCTTTAATAACACTGTCAACTCTTCTTTTCCTGTACAATCATTTTCAGTTGAAGGATTTTGTTCAGGGTTCATCAAATGATTATAATAGATCCCCAATACTGGATCCTCTTTTTGTGCCTTAATCAGATCCTGATCTGGTGTATCATAAGTCTATTGCACTACAGGTTGTTCAACTTCTTTTGGAGATTTAGAGTGTGTAACTGCATCTAATTGTATTTCACCAAATAAGTGTTCAATGGGCAACAATTCTCCCATAACCGCCCCAATCTTGGCCAATTGGTCTGCTCTATCATTTTCCTCCTTATCCTCTCCTGGTGGTTTGAGATGTCCATGAATTTGTCTTCAGTGTATTGTTAAAACATTCTCTGACACTAATATGTCTATAGCTTGAATCATTTTCCCATGTGTGAGGGGATTTTTGTTATATGTGAGCATGCCACTTGCTTTCCTGCCAGGCAAATATACTACAAAGCTCTTTCGTGCATAATCAGAATCAGTCACCAGGACAATTTCACTGAATTTGTTATCAACTGCAGTAGTAATAGCTTTATAAATGGCTGCTAACTCTGCTATTTGTCTACTCCTAGCCCCAATTCTCATTCCTATACTAGGAATGTCCTCAAATCTCAACCAGACGTTTCCTATCCCTGACACCAACTGTTTATTGCTGTCATTTTCAATGTGAAAAGCACATCCATCGACATACACAATTGGTAATTCCTTGCATGTATTTTCATCAAAAGCTTTATGTGGTGATTGTTGAAACTCCTGGAAACTGGACTCCACCTCTACCTCATCTGATACACAGTCAGCTGCACAGTTATGTAGATCTGCCAACCCTTGAGCAATTGGGCTCTTTTTATTTTGGCCATATTTCACTTCTACAGGAAAGCCCTGCAATGCCAATGTCCATGAAGTAATTCTGGACTGTGCTAAATTACATTATCTAATCCTTTTACTCTGTAAAAACTGCAATGGTTGATGGCTTGTCTCAATGATCACCTTTTCCCCTTGAACAATGGGATGAAAATGTTGCAATGCCCATGCGGTGGTCAGACGAGCCTTTTCACATTCACTGGATTTACTTTCAACCTAAGAAAATGCCTTACTTGCATAAGCAATAGTTTTATGGTTCAAATCATGTTTTTGAGATAACACTGCTGACATGCACTGCTCAGTGACGCCTATTTCTATAAAAAAATCTTTATTCTTTATGCAATAGGCCAAGCATAATGCCTTTATGAGACATTCCTTCAATTTAGCAACTACCTCATATTTCTCCTTTTCCCATTTCCAGGGTGTATTCAGCTTCAATATTTTAGTCAATGGTTGATTGATTTCAGCATAATGTTCAATACATTTCCTGTTATATCCTGTCATTCCTAATAGACTTTTTAAACCTTTCATGTTTCTAGGATCTTTAAATTTCTGTATGGCCTCCACCTTTTTCTTTTGTGGATTTAACCCATGATCAGTTACTTCGTGGCCTAAGAAATTCACCTTTGTCTTGCACCATTGGGCCTTCTGTAAAGATACTTTGGCACCGCCTTCTGCAATTGGTCAAGTACATGGCTAATTCCATCAAAATCACTTTCTATGCTTTCATTTTTTATCAGGACATCATCTACATAACTATGGTCGCTCTTTCTGCTGCATCTGGCATGGCTTTTCTCAAAAATATGCCAAATTTGCTCCCACTATTGACATACCCAAATGGTGTTCTGGACCAAGTGTATTGCGTTTTATCAAATCAAAATGCAAATAAATTCTGAATGTCTTCTGCCAATGGCACACACCAGTACCCAGATGTAAGATATAAATTAGTAAATACTTTTGCCCCATGCACCTGAGCAAGGCCCTGATCAATGAATGGCAGAGGCCATCTAGACACTGGCACTCTTTTATTTAATTCCCTCAGGTCTGCACACAGATGCCATTGACCATTTGGCTTTAATACACACACAACTGGAGTGTTGGAGGTACTATGAATGGGTCTGATAATTCCCCTAGACTCCAAGTTTTTAATTATCTCTGCCAATGACTCCAAGCATGCCAGTGGCAATCGATATTGGCGCACACATACTGGATTTCTACCACACCCCTCTGGTAATGTGGCAACATGTAAATCAGTTAGGCCGCAATCATATGCATCTTTGGCAAAAATCTCTGCTAACAGAATCTGTTCCTCTTCCATTTTTGAAAATTCCAGGAAATCCTCCAATGGAGGAACCTCTGTGCTTTCTTCCAACTGTATGGCTATCTCTCTTTGCACACTTGCCACTTTTAAATATTTTGGCATATCAGCCTCCATTTCAATGTGCTGATTTCCTGTATCATTTTCATTTAAATCAAATAATATACAATTCTCTTGGTGACAGCACATTGTCTCATTAGAATTATAAGGGTACACAGACTGAATTTTGAACATCCCTTTGGGTTGAGAATCCAGGTACTCTGGCAAGACACCCTGCACATCTACACATCTCTCAGGGATATTTCCAATCACCATATTTTGTATTGCCATTCCTAGCATAGAATCCTCTTCTAAATGAATATCGTGATGCCCTTTATTATCCACCATGATATTGACGGACCCATCCCTAATATCTACCAATGGGGTATATTCATAGTCCAGCCCATGCTGTTTCATGGACTCATTCAAGCACACAAATGCATTAGAATCCTTTATTTGCTGTCCATTTTTGCACTTTAGTGTTATAGTAACCTGTCTAGTGAATGCAGGAATCATAACACCTTCTTCACCTGTAGCTCAATTGCTTATGGCACCAACTGTGTACAATGATGAGCCTTTCTTCTGTCTTCAAATTTGGGCGCAGGCCCGCCTAGCCAGGACCATACTTTTTGGTTAAGGAAATCTAACACCATACACATCCTGTGCATGATATTTTTGCTCAGGTAAAAATCATTTTGTGTTCCACTCACTATCCACACATTGTGGTAGATGGTTTTTGTCCAACAGTAATCTTTAGCATGCACCTTCCTGCAATTCGATTTTCAAAATCCAGATTGTCCAATCCAGAGATGTATTGGTTTTTAATTCTAAACTTAGGGATCTCCTCCCTTTCCATAATTCTCTGCAGTAGTTTCTCATTAACAAAACTCTTTGCCTGTTCAAGTGCCAAAGTGGCTTTTATCACTTCAGAATGGCCATTTATACCAATATGAATTAATGGCTGCTCGTCTTCCATATGTATTTCAGCAAGAGTGGTGATGTGTTTTTCTGTGTCTGCTTTAGGGATGGTGTTCTGTTTGCATTTATTTTATTTTAAATGGAAGCGCAATGTGTGTTCATCTATTTCAGTTTGCCATTTCTCCCTAGGATCCAAATAAATCTGCAAGGATTGTTTTTCTTTTTCACTTTGCATTTTGTCCTGACACATCAAAATAACAGTGACACTAGGCACACAGCTATTCTGGAGATACACTTCCACTGCATCATTTGATTTGGCAACAGTATGGCATTCATTTACACTGCTGTTTTGTGACTTTATTTTCTTAGGCATTAATGGTTTTTTGGTTAAAGACCACAGAACCCCATTTACCCCATCAATGAGAGGAGACAATATTTTCAGGCAATCAGCTCCCATCAAGAATGGAATTTAAAAAATAGATGTGTTCAATACTTCCTGTTTCATTCTGTGTTTTCCTATCTTTATGTCAACTTCAGTGACACCTTCAATAGGCACCTCCTCACCATTAGAATTATGTACTGGGCCTTCACTTTGTCTCACTTTGATCTGATTCTGTGGAGCTCTCCCTTCATTGATACTTTTTACCAATTCTTTGGGCATAATTGTGGCCTGTACACCTGTGTTAATCATGGCAAATGTATTTCACTTCTCTTCCATAGTAATGGGAGCATAATACCGGTCCTCAACTTCCTCCAATACACACAAATAGTGTGAATTTTTACTGATTTCAGGAATCACTTTTCTCTGACTCTTCTCACTCTTGGCTAAGCACATTGGTAAAGGAAAGAACATTTTTCCCTCCTTTCTTTCCATTTCCATTTGAGAAAACGTGCCCATCTCCCCATGTTCAGAGGTCATTTCGAGTGTGGCCACGGTTCGCCCATCCGTCCGGGGATCATCAGAGTTCACACTGCAATCCTCCAACTGAATATGCATATAAACATCACCTGATAGGTTGTCATTTTCTAATTCAGGACATTTATTGGTATTTCGCATGATATCAGTTTTTTTAATTTCTTCAAAAATATGTGACTCAAAGAACTCTTCAGGTGACTGATCTGTACCCTCCTTTGTGGTACTTATTTTTCCTGCCTGCATTTTATTAGCATCCTAATTGTCTAGGGAGTGTGTTCTAACATTCACATTTACTCACTCATTAATTATTTTGTCAGTGCATAAGTTGTCTTTGTTAAATCTGTCTCTTTGTTCCTTTGGAACTTTATGTTTTTCCCCTTTTCCGTTTTCATTTGTACAGACTTCCGATGTTTGATTCAATGCTAGGTTAAACCAAACCTCTTTTTTAGATGTGTTTGCAACTTCTGTTTTATGTTCATTTGCAGGTGTTAGCATGTTTAAATAATCAAGCAGCTCAGACCATTATGCAAAATCGGCTCATTGGAATCTTTTTATCGTTGAAGGTGTCATGATTACGGTATCAGGTAATAATATCGCCACATATATGGTCGCCGTAAATAATATCGCCGGGAAAATGTCGTGGCAATATTATTTGGGTGACCATATGTATGGCGACAGGAGAAAAAAAAAATGTTAAAAAAAAATAATCATAATTTTTGGGGATTGCGGGGGTGTCCCCCGCGTGTTCCGTGAAAAAATGTTGCCACAAAAAACAACAATTTTTCGGCAATATTTTTGTATGCCGATATTTCTGTGGCGACATTATTACATGGAACCTTGATTACTTAGTCACTTATTATCAGAAGCCACAAGGTCACTACTATGACCTTCTGCCCCTTCATTTGATGACAGTTTTTGAACTGTACAGAGTTTTCCTATTTGTTCTGCCAACCTTTTTACTTGGGCCTCGAGACACTGGAACCTTTCCATTTCTCTAGAATCTTCTCTTTGTGGCCTAGGCCGGTATTGGTTGTTCTCCCCCTAGTTAAATCTATTCTGATATCTCTCAGGAGAGTGATTCATATCTGAATTGTTTCTGAACTCTTGATTCATGTGAGGCGGGAAGCGGGGTGTACCTATTGTTTGGTTGTAATCCCCTGGTGGCAGAGATTGATTGTATTAATGTGGAGCATAGTTCATATTCTGCCTTGTGTTGTGTCTCTCATTTTGTGAGATCTGTTCCATATGCTGATTGCCATTTTTTCAATAAATCGATCCACATAACGTGGTCTGTCCTGGTTGCCATATATCATGGTGTTGGGGTCCAATTTGCTCTGTGTCCCCAATGTCTGGTAGAGACTGTTACTTCTGTGATCTTGATTTTATCTCTGATTGTTGTTCATGCCTGACATATTGGGCCGATATCCTACCCGGGGTCTGTCTCCTAGGTACCTAGGGTTAATGTAACTCTCTCTATTACTAGGATCATGTGACTGAAACATCGATGCCGAGGGCGGCAACCTCTGTGGAGTACACCTCCGTTCGAGTGTCATATTATTTCTGCATGGACTTTGAGTGGACTCAAGTGACATTTTAGCCAACCTGAGTTGACCTGATCTCCATTACTGTTGCCGAGGATTCTTTAGATTTTGATCTTGTTTCTTTCATTTTATCACCCTCTCTACCCTGACAGTGGAGCACTTCATACAGTTTGGTACTTTGGTGCACAATCCATTCAAGGGACTTCTCACTTCAAACTCGCAGACTAACTGTGATATCATGTCTTTCCACAAACCATAAAAATAGCTAGTTTTAAACTCATTGGAATTGGGATTAAAAGATACATCAAATCGAGAAAAGGTTCTTTCTAAGTCTTGAAGAAATTGGCGAGGTGCTGTACACTATGTATGTATGACATCTTTGATCATGTTTATATGCACCTGCAACACTAAATATGTACATACCTGTAACTGTAACATAACCCTTTGTTGACTGCTTTTAATTGTAACTGTAACCAGATCTAATTTACGCGCCCGTATGCCCCCGGGCCTGGCTGCGCTTTATAAATAAAATAAATACAAATACAAATTTGGCCCAGCTGTGATATGCAGCTTTTTCGCCTCCTGTAATGACTGAAATGGAGAAAAATGACGCCTAACCACTTTTTCAAATGCTGCCCATGACATGTTCTCCTGTTCATTCAATACTCTGATGATGCTCGCTGTGGGAGCATCCAGAATTAAGTGAAAGTATTGTCTGTATTGTTGCTTGGGTATGTTTAGGACTTTAAATATATCATGCACTGCTTCTAAGTGGTCCTCTAAACAGCACTCCCCTCCTTTATTGAACGGTTTATCAGGGCCTTGATTGACTTCATTATCTTGATAGGGCTACTTGGCGCTATGTTTGGAATTGTATTACTTTGTGGTTCAACCCTTGTCTCAGGTGTATGGGATTGGTGGTAACCCCCAATGGGTGAGTCAAACCCCCCAAAGGTTCTACAATCAAGTCCAGACACCGGCATAGCCACCAGGACACTATTTCCCCATGTAAAAATGAAATTCACCTCAATCCCATTGAATGTGGTGCCCTGTCGCTTGCTCTGAGACCTGAACTCGCACATCTGCTGTTCCAAATCTTTGCACTTTTTAAGGGGTATGCCTGCCTCCTTACACAAGTAAGTGTTTTCATCACCCATTTTATTAATCACAGTTTGCATATCGCTCATACGCATTTGACATTCATTAAACTATTTGTCCCGCTTGTCCCTTTCATGAAACATTTTAGCTATATCTTGTTCAATTTTGCCTCCGAATATTTCACCAATTCTGGGAATGTGGCATCAATTTGAGACATTCTGAGATTCATTTTCAGTTTCACACTGCTCTCACAAAATGAGTTCCTTTTAATTCACGTATGGCAGTGTGGCACACACTTGACATGCCCAGTAGTTGCTCTACAGTCTGTTCCCACAGGCCCAATGCACCATTTGTGTAGGAGGTTTTGTCTTTTTGAGACAAATTTGGAATTTGGCGGTATTTTCTTACTCTGATATTTTGGCGGTAAACCGGTTGTGAACTGGCTTTGCCACTAGAGATAGTTCAGTATTACCCTATTTTGGTTATAATATAGTGTTAGCTTATGTTGGCGGTAATTTTTAGTGGTATCTTACTTTTGTGGTATTTTCAGAATTACCTTATTTTGTGGAACAGTGGTGAGCATATCTTTTTTATACTACCCACCCCATCATAAAACAAAACTTTCCTCTCTATTAGAATGTCTCTTGGTCGCCTGTAGAGAACCCCCACAGACCTATCACATTTTCAGGGAACACAGCGAGTTTATTCCGAATGCAACCTTTTTTATGTTGCTTGTATTACTGGCTTATTTACATCAAGTAATCTATGTGTCTCATCTGACACTGCCTTCTTTTCCACATGCAAAGAAGGAGATATATCTATATACCTTTTCTTGTTTAATACTTTTAGCACTTGTGATAAAATGGTAAATACTTTAGAGCCTCAGCATGGACCGCAAACCTTTATGATTTTCCTTTCCCTTTTAAATGACTGATAGACTTATGAAATAAAACACACAAGAAAAACTCAAAATGCTTTCAGTACACAATATATTACACAATCATGATAGCAAGGTTACATTATGTGTTGTTACAATCATTTGCTCTTACCACGTTTGTCATAGCCTTGAGCCTATAAAAGATAACAGAGAAGAGAGAAAAAAAAAAGACGACAACAGAAAGGAGCACTTTGCATGGCCACTAGGCATGGATAAACCTGACACATTTTATATCATAATACATGATTTTTGTTATAACTTCAGCACCTTAAGCTAATTTAATTACATGTCAGCCATTCTCACGTCCTCCTCACTTAACTTCGCTCACCCAGAACTTATCTTTATGACCACACAGCTCACAGGCAGAATTCGGAACTCCTTTGGCTTCAAGGAAAGCAAACCATCTTTTTTTATGGGCTGCCAGCTGTGTTCAAGGCTGCATTCCCTGAGTCTCCATACAAAGACACCAGCAGCTCATGAATCCCTGGCTATTCACGTTCAGCTCCCAAACCGCTCTGACCTCTTCATCTCACTTTGCCCATTAAAAAATCCCTCCCTGTCTATCAACTTTCATCAGCTGGCTGTTCCACCTCTCTTTTCCTACCAATCATAGTGCAAGAATGTTTTGTAAAAAAAAAAAACTCTCTCTGTGCTTCAGCCCAGCAAAGCATTTGTTTCAATTTCCTTTCCTGCTGGTGCATATTTCTGCTTTTCATGAATAAAAAAATGGAATGCATCTCACTGTGCTCACAAACTGCATTACAATGTTAGAGGGATTGGGGTTAATATATTAGTAATACAATTAGTATAAGGTTAGTTAATTATGTATTTCTAAAGCAGTTGCACACAGATGAAAATATCCCAATTGTAAAAATATGCACATTTTTAAAATGACAGCACGCTGTGCTAAATGGTTCTACAACTAAACCCATTATGCTGGTTTAGCTAAATGCTTTAAAAAAAAATAATGCTTGCTGAAAAACTGTGCCTGGCACCTATTTCGAAATTGCTGCATTTCCATACTGCATACTGCCAATAAACAACATGCTTTTAAAAATAATGCTTACTGAACAACTGTGCCTGGCTGCCTTTCCATACTGCATGCTGCATACTGGCAGTAAAATCCCCTTATATATCCTTACAGCACACAGACAATTCCCAACTATTCCAAAATATATATTTTCTTTCTCTTAAAATAATAATGCTAAATTATACTAACTTATTTATACTGCCCTACTATGTAAGCTTGACCTTAAAATCGTAAAACCCTCAATATAGAATACACCCATAAGAGGTTAAAAACTAATATGAACAATTGGTTCCATGAAGAGAAGATGTACTAAGATATGCATGCATACATTAAGAAAATGATCTTCTCTCCCCAACCATGACTCATGTACTTGAAGAGACGTATACCCTATGGCTCCAACATCCTGCTCAAGCCACAATCAGAAATGTCCAGACCACCTTGACTCTGCCCACCTTGTCTCTGCAAAAGGTTACCAGACTTGTACCTACATCCACTTCTTTTATGTTTGTTATGATAGCAATGATGTTCAAGCACAGTCATTTCTGTTACTCATGGTGCCTTAGCAAAAGCATCACCCAGATTATGTAACCCAATTGTCAGCTCAAATATCAGAGAGCCACTGTAAGTAAGCAGGCTACTTGGATTGGTAACCGCATCCAACGCTTCCTATTCTTTGTTCATATGTCACAAAAGCACTTTGAATTTGCCCCCTGGCATGTTAAGACATTATAAGTCTCACATATTAATTTGCCCTGCAAGCATTTTGAGTAGACAAATGCCATGCTCAGTGTATCTTATTAGAATTGTTAACATTACCCTATAAGTGGAGAGCAACATTGCAATATAATTTACTTGGCATGCAAGGGATAATGGGTATGGCCTATACCTGGCATTATTTGCATATAGTATTAGGGCAAGGGATATACAGATAACTACAATGCTTTTCACACAATCTCCAACCTTTCCAAGTTGTCAGAGTACCATGGGACAGAGACCTTAACACATTATATGGTAACTCTCTACTATACAAAAACAGTTTCACTGTGCACTTGTATAATACTACCCAACAACTGAAAGGCGGTATATGTTGAAAACAATCTTGTATGCACTTCATAGTAGTTGTGTACAGGCAGATACATTTTCATAAACTGCACATATCATGGTAAGGCTTTAAATATGTTTTGCTTGCAAAGTAATGTGGGTATGCAAATATCCCAGTTAGTGTTTCACTGCTGCAATACCTCACAATCTACACAGCCCTGTGAACTAGTTTTGGAGGCTAGCATAGGAGCCTGGGAGGGGTATGGGCCGAAGGGCATTAAAGAACACTCCTCCAGGGCAAAGAACAAATCAGAAACTTTGAAAAAACAACTCTGACTTTTTGGCAGTACAGTGAAGAAAATGTGTGTTTGCTTGCTAAAGGATAGGACACTGTAGTCCCGTCTAGGAAACTGCACCTTCTGCTTCTGTCTATGCTAAACTGCTGAGAGCTTTTCAATATAATCATGTATTCTGTGTTTATTGCCTCAAGCATCCCCATGCATCTTGTTCAAATGATAACCGTGAATTTCAGAAGAGGTGGTCCCTAGTTAAAGAAGAAGGCACTCAATATGTTGTACCTGTGAGCATTGCTGCCATTGACCTAAAAGGCAAATGCATGTGATTTCTTTTCAGCGGGCTTCAGAAGAAACCTCAGTAAGGCTCTTGTTGATTTTTTTCTAGGCTGTGATGAGGAAGGGTGGGCAAAACTGTAAGCGGTATTAAGTGCCCTGTCATTTCACTTCCTATGTCAGGGTTACAAGCAGGGATCTGATACGATTTTACTCACTACTAGAATCAAATGATTTCTCAAGGAATAAGAAGGTAATTAGCTTTGCCAGCAGGGATATTTCATGCTTATTAAAATATGTTCTTTCCCCTTAAAAGTTCTCTTGAGATCGGGCAGTAATATTATTTGAGTTTCTATCAAGACACTGCTCTGCTTGTCACTGATTCAAAATAAAAATATCAGTGGAAACCTGTGGATAGAGGCAAGGGGGTAGGCTCCTATATTCATGGTTTATTGTGTTTGTTGAGCACATGTTCCTGTTTTTAGAGAGTAAACATGGATGTTAGATATGTCTTTTAGCTGTAAGGCTGGTCTTGGGTAAATGTTGTCACAACTCACAGGACAATGTAAGGTGGATAGTAGGAAGAACTCCTATTGGCTTGTTTTCTGACACATTCCTTTAGTTGCCATTGTTACATTTGCAAACATGTTATCCTGTCTGAATTGTTTCAGAGGCACATCAGTCATTGTGCATACACGTATTTTCTCTGTGCAGGAATACCTTTGGTTGGAACCATGGCATTGTGAAGTTTTGACTAGATGATAAGCTATCCTTCAATTCACATATTAATTATTTGTTTTTTCAGCCTATATGTCTGGAAAAAGTGTTGAAAGATACCACATTTACACTGGTTTGGAAAGAATTGCAATGGTTGGGAAGGGGGACTTCATTTCCAAACTTTTCAGAGATGGGAGCTCACTAACTACGCATGCTCACAACGTGGCTATTCAGTTGTTCACATGGAAAGTAATGAGTGCACGAAAGCTAGCCATTTCTGCACTTAGGGAAAAATAATTAGAGGGAACATTGCTCATTCCCTCTGGATCTAAGGAGAATTGTTCCAACCTGAACCAGGGTCCTTGTCAGGCAGCTTTTATTATTACCATCTTGTAGGGGTCTCTCAATCCCAGGATTTCCTTTATCTCGGGGCCCTCTCAGAAGAACCAATTTCTAAGGCCTTGCACCTTCTTCCAGGTCCCTGGCATAGCATTGTTCGATGTTCTCAAACTCTGCCACACCACTAGTCCTGGTGGCATGTCTCTGGATAGGATATCGCAGAGCATGTGCTGTATAACTGCTTGCAGGTAGGCTACTGCTCCAGGTAGTGGCCTCACTCTTTTTTTCCAGTGTGCAGCAAGTAGTGCAATACCTTCTTTGCTACCTATTTTATTTACCTGTGCTGGAGTGTGTATTTGTAAGGTATCCTGGATTGGTCTGTTTTTGGGTTGCCCTCTTTTGGGTCTTTTGATTGGCCCATTATTCAATAGTTCGATAACAGGGTCTTTTGGCATCAATTGTTAATCTTCTCATACAGGGTAAGGGGTAAGGTGTGTCTATTATTCACAAATGCTGGTTCTGTGGCTTCAAATGTGTGCTGTGCCCATAGTGCCATCTTACAATTCCATTAGGCACTTTTCGCGGTTCTGCAGTGCTCTACAACTGAATGTGTTCGCTGGGCGAACAGATGTGGCATTTTTATTTGACAGTGGATGGCCTGGAATCTGCTTCTCTCCCTGGTTCTGCTAACCCCATATTGTTAAAGAGTGATTTCTCTCCATGATCTGCTTTGGTCAGGGACAGGGCCTCCTGGGATTTGTAGTCCCATTGTGATATTTTAGGTTCTGGCTTTCTTACTGGGGAAAACGTAATATTGATTCTCAGAAGGGTTCCAAGTTCCTTTTGGAGGCACATCAGGTTGCGACCACCCAAGTCCCATATGTCTTATCACCCTCATAGCAGTGAATGGGGTGTGCCTGGAACCCTCATTAACAGCATTTCCATAACCACTGATTTCACTTCTTCTGGAAAAAAAGAAACTAGAGATTTTCAATCTGTCTTCATATGTTGATGTTTTTTATTTTATTTTGGAACTATTCTTTCATGATATTTAGCAAACCTCAGAAAGGTTTTCCTTTATGATATTATTTCAGGTTTGTGATTTGAAAGCCCTCTGTGGTGCTTTAACTGTGCTCATCTCCTGCAATATCTTATTTTCTACCCTAAGTCATTGTTACAGATCTATGCTTCCCCCCCCCCCCTGCACCTTGGCATGGCCTGGCTCTTGACTGTGGTGCACATGCCTGCTCTTCTGGTGGTAAAATACAAATACACAGTAGAAGGTGGGATGTGGGGGCATTTTCTACAGCTTGCTGGGCATCTCAATGTCAACTCAACAAGTGCTGGTAAGCGGTTTCGTTGTTTGTATGAATGTCCCTGAATTGTTCCTTGTCCTGCTACTGACCTACTTTCTTCACAGTTGTACATATGCCACCACACATAAATGGGATTAACTAGTATTTAATCAGTACCAATTGGAACTACTGTTATGTATTATATGTTTTGCAGTCCACCAAAAGTATACCTGTTTACTGCCTGCAGATGTATTTATGTCTCACTGTATCGATTCACAGTGGTATGCCTAGCACAGCTATATCATCCATTGTATGAACTTCCATGACTGCATTCACAGGACATTTAAAATCACCAAATGTATTCATGTTGCAACTCTAAATGTGTACTGTTCCACTTGAGGCTGGTGGCCTTACCCATGACTGTCCTGGTCTTATTTTTATTCCCTCATCTGAGTCTTTCTCCACATGTTCTCCTGACTCTTGGAATGCTTTACTCACACTATTCGCTGACATCTAGGTGTGCATTACATATATTTTTGAATCACAAATCTAGGTGTGCCTTACATGTATTTTTGAATCTCAAATCTACGTTTGCCTTACATGTCTTTTTGAATCTCAAATCTAGGTGTGCTTACATGGATTGTTGAATCTCAAATCTAGGTGTGCCTTGCATGTATTTGTGAATCTCTAATCTAGGTGTGCCTTGCATGTATTTTTGAATCTCAAATCTAGGTGTGCCTTGCATGTTTTTCTGACTGTTTAACTTAGACAATCTTTCACTGCTCTATTGGTTGTTTGCACCTCATTCCAGCTTGGCCGGCTTGCAAAATCTTTTATGCACTGTGGCTCCCCCCCCCCGGTATCCCCTTGCTGCCATGGTGCTCTCCATCCCTCCCATCTATTCTAACTGTTTCTCCATCACCTATCCTCACTCTTTTTCAAAGACTGGAAGGAAGAAATTTAAGAAGGCACTCCCGATCTCTAACCCTGGTCTGCCCATTGCTGACACCTACACAAATGCTTCCTCCAGACAGACCATCACTGACATTCTCTTTGCTGTTCCTTCATCTGACTTATGGACTCCCCACATGATTTATGTCCTCTACCCTTTTTCTTCCTCTCCCATTAATGGTGGTACCAGATGGGAAGTGTTCCTTCTTGACAGACGTCTTCCACCTCGTTTCAACTCCCCCCTCTCCTGCTACTCCACATTCCCCCATGCTCCCTCTTACCACCTCTCAGTGGTGGCACCATGCCCCTGTGCCCCTCTGGAAAACATTTAAAGGGGGAACCAGCTTCACTTAGCTACCCTCAATTTCTGCTCTTCTGTCAAAAACTCCTCTGACATCTGTCGCCTACTCTAAGACCTTGACCTTGACGTCCTTGCACTCACTGAGACGTGGTTCAAAGCTAGCTCGGTCACTGTTTTTGAAAATGTTCTCCTTGAGGGCTACAAGATCCTTTTCAACCCCAGGTCCTCACAAATCTTTTCTGAGTGTGCTCCCACTACCATCATCCCCACTCAATCCTACTCCTTCTTTGAAGGCCTCATCTGTAAGATCTCTGTCTCTCCTCACCTCCCCCTCATTCCCACCTCCATCTACCTCTTACTTTGCCTCTTCCCCCAAACTTCTCTTCCCAGGGGGGGGGGGGGCGCAAGAGCCCAGCATGAAATGTAAAAAAAATAAGTGTTTGTATTTTTTTTATTTTTTTAAGATTGGAGGAAATGGGCAGGGGCAGCTAACATGGTCAGACTGGACCATAAAACGGCCTAAGGCACCAATGAAAAAGTGGCCAGCAGTTGCAAATGGATATTCAGTCCTTTAGTCACAAACTGTTTGAATAATACCCAAGAGAGTTTTTTTTGTTCAAATGTAAACAAATTGTCATATTTAAAGAATATTTATTCAGCAACAATGGTCACAACTACTAACTGCATAGTGAAGTAAACTCCTCAAACTGACCCACATTGGCCAAAAAAGTGGCCCATTTTGACTGGCCTACAGTAGCATTTTGCATTTTTGGTACAGTCATCACCCTATTGCCCTATAGGCTAGTCCAAGCCTTGCGGCTCATCCATAATGGGTGAGGGGGCGTCCACCCGCTGGCCACCTCACCCATTATGGAGGAGCCGAGGAGCAATCCCAATGAAACACTGAGCACTCCCTCAGCTGCTTTTTCCAGCTGAGGGAGTACTTCTGGGTTGGCTGAACTGTCAAAGGGAAACATGCCTTTGACAGTTCCATTCCCCAGCCGCACATGCTCACTGAGCCATGCAAGGCTGGGGGCGTTTTGCTTCTCCAGCCTTGCATAGCTCATTGGAAATGCTGGCTGAGGCACTGCATGTATTTATGTATGTATGTGTGTATGTACGAGGAGTTGCTCCTGCGCCTCCTCGCACATATGGGCAGAGCAACCTGGAGCAGGGCATTTTAGCAACCACACGCAGGCCCCTGCAGAAGGTACGTTTATGGTGATTTATTTTTTATTTAAATATGTGTATGGATGCGTGTATGCTTATGTTATGGGACTGTGGTGGGTTCAGGATGGGCGGGAGCACTAGGATAGTGGTGGGAGCAGGGTGGGAAGAGCCCAGGGTCTGTTCGGGGAGTAGGGTGCAGTGACAGCGTGCAAATGTTCACAGCCATTTCTACATACTGTCCATCTAGCATGTTTGGGGGGGCGGCCTGTGCAAATTTTACTCAGGGGGGGCCTGGCCAGCCCATATTTTGCTCAGGGGGGCCCAGACCAAAGAAGTTTGAAGACCACTGACCTAGACACTCCAGGTATGGTCACTGTAACCTCTGTGACTCTCTTTCCCTCACTATTCTTCCCTTTGGCCCAACACACTGTGCTAGGCACACCTTGGATGTTCTCATCTCAACCGACAACCCTCTCTCCAACCGTCTTACTAACCCCCTCTCCTGGTCTGACCTCTATCTACTCTCCTCTCACCTTGAACTCCCCAGTACCCTGTCACCGCCTCTGCACGCACTGTCAGTCTCCTTCTCTGTCATTCAACCAATGAAGTGTATGTCAGTCATTGCATTTTGGCTCTACCTTCATCCCTCCTCCCTCCCCTGCCTTCAACTCTCATTCTGACTCTGCTTTGGCAAACCTCCTTCTCTCTATCTCAAACACCTTGGACATCCTTGCCAGTGCCATGAGGATCTGCATGAAGCCTACCTCCAAATGCAATTCTCTGTATGACTCTGAACTGGCAGCTTTGAAACGCAGCCTTTGAAAGTGGCAGGCATTTAACTCATTCTCTGATAAACTGGCTTGCCTTGCCATCTCCTCCAAAGGCAATATCGTCTACACTGGGGCCACCAATATCATGGCTGAAGTTTTTAAAATCTGCAAGGAACTATTGCAGTCGCATCCTTTCCTCCTCCCTCCCAAGCCCTCTGCACTGTACTGGTCACACACTTCTCCAAATCTCTGGCCATCCTGTCCTCTCAGTCATCTGCTCCCCTCCTCAGCCCCCCTTTCTCTTGCCTCCCTTGGCATCCTTATTCCCCCCCATAGTCTCCTCTTTCTTTCCCACTGCACCCAACAAGGTCTCTAAAGTAGTTCGCTCTATGAAAGTCTGTTCTAAACAGGTGCTTCTCTGCTATTCCAGAACCATCAAGGACAACATTGCCTCCCTCATCCCAGACCCAGCTGACCTCTTCAAACATTCCTTTGCCACTTGCTCCTTCCCACTATCCCTTAAGCACTCTCTTGTGCATTCTCTCCTAAAAAAGCTGTCTGCTGACCCTTCTAGCCTGGCTAACTATCACTGTATCTCTATTAACTCTATGACCCCTTTCTTGTGAAAACTCCGGGAAAAGCTGGTCATCTTCCACCTGACCCTCCACACCGAAATGGCTGGCTGCGCCCATGACCTCCAGTCTGGTTTTCGGGCATCCAGAGGCATGGAAACCACTCTCCTGAACATCCATGAAATCCTGCTCTTAATCCTGGACTATAACACTTCATATGTTCCGATCCTCCTCAATCTTTCTTCTGCCTTTGACACAGTCAACCACTCTAAACTCTTAAATCATCTTCATGATGCCCTTGGTATCACATACCAGGCACCTACTCCCTTTCAAAAAGATCCTCCCAAGCGCAAATGGGTCCTTTCCTCTCCTCCTCCTCTCTCTTTACCGGTGGCATCCCTTAGGGCTCTAACCTATCGCCATGGCTTTTTGACATCTACCTAGCCCCTCTGCCCCATTTCATCTCCACCTTCACCCCTCATTTTCAGTGTTATGCAGATGACACAAAGCTTTCCTTTAAGCTGTCATCCTCTTCCTCCTACAATTCCTCTCTCATACCTGAATGCCTGACTGCTATTCAGGCTTCATGCTCTGCCAATGATCTATGGCTTAATGCAAGTAAGACAGAGATCCTTCTCATTAGGATTACTGCTCCTTGCCCCCCCCCCCACTCTCTGGCCACCCTCCTTGGCCCCCCTCACCCACCTTTAAGGGAAAGAAAGCATGGGGTTATCTTTGACTCCTCTCTCCCTCCACACATTCCGGACCTTGCCAGGAAGTCCAACTTTCCGCTCCACTTCCTTAGAGGCATTGAACCTGTTCTCACCTTCCCCCAGAAGCTCAATGTCTCCAGAGCCATGGTTCTCTCTAGGCTGGACTGCTTCAGCAGCCCCCTCCTCAATCTGCCTCTTTTCTCCCTTTGCCCCCTTCAACTAATCCAGAATAGTACTGCAAGACGTATCCTTGGCCTCAAACCCAGGGACCGCATCTCCCCAGCCCTAAAATCTCTCCACTGGGTCCTGGTGACAGCAAGGATCAAATTCAAGACCCTTTGCATCATCCTCAAGGCTGTCTGGGGCTTGGTACCTCTCTAACTCCAGCGTTCTCTCTCTAAGTACCTCCCTGCTAGAGTTCTTCGTCCTCTAGCTCCAACTCTCTACAGGTCAAACGTTTCTCCAAGCAGAACGTAGGGGGTAGATCACTCTCCTCAGCAGGTTCCTGCTTCTGGAACAGCCTCCCTGCCCACTTCAAACTTGAGCGATCTTCTTAGATTTTTCAAGACTTTCCTTTTCTCCTCTTCTTTGCCTCTCCCCCTCCTGTGCTAATGTCCCTCTGGCACAGCAACTGGGGCCAGATCCCTTCTGAGTCGAGTCATACAGGGACCAGAACAACCCCCCACCAGTCCTCCCAGCATCTGTTGCCAGCACTTGCCCTTGGTCACCGTTCACTGAAGAAGCCCAACCTGGTTCCCCTGGCCATAGCACTTATCCTCCCTTCCCCCTTTTCTGTTCCTGCACTCGCCATTTTGCCCCCCCCCACAGCACTTGCTCAACCCCCTTTTTGCGCAACCCACTCCTGCACTCCCCCCCCCCACCCTCTGCACTTAGCACCTTTGTCTTGTACTTGCCCGGTAGGATTGTCACAAGGACAATATAACTGTTATTGTTGTTTTGCAGTTTTTTCTTTTCCTATGTCATCCCCCGCTCAATACTGTCTTGTGGTGCATGGTAACACTTGTGTGTAGGCGCCATACAAATGTCCAATACATAAATAAAAATAAATAAACGTGATCATGGACATCACTGCACATGCAATTTATCACTCACTGATGCAAATCTAGTGGAAAAATCATACTTTATGACCTTGATCCCCATTTGTATAGCACAGGGTTGAAATAGGCTAAATGATAGGCTCAAACCATAATTGGAATATATTCTATAAAGTGAGTTAAAAAATAATGTAATAAAAATGTTGTTCCCTCAAATGCATTGCCATTTTTAATATTGAAAATAAAGCTACATGTAAGTGGATTTGCTTAATTTACTTTCCAAAATAAAGCTCACCATTTTTTCAGTGTAAAATATGCATTCAAAACTAGCTATCCAGCTTTCGAGTCAGTGATGCCTTGTTTTTGCCAGCGTGTTTTAAAGATTGTGTTCTTCTTTTCTTCTATTTTTAAAGGATGATACACGCGGATAATTAGAAATAACAGAACATTTGCATGCTATTTTCCATATTTGTTTTGAATATACTCATCATTTTAGTCTGATACGGAACCTATGTATGGATCTTTGTTTTGATAAATGCCATAGAATCTATTCTGCTCTTGATTATGAATAAATTTACATTTATGTGGACCAACCAGCATTAGGGCTGCTTCCATTTACTGTCTCCATCTTTTGAAAATTCTTAGTATATTTCAGTTTTTATCTTGTGTCAAAATAGAAAAATTATATATGTGTAGCTATATATTCAGGGAAAAAAACTTTAGTTGCATGGACATTAAGGTGAGTACTTGATGCAACAAAACCTCTGAAATTCAGCCAAAGCCACCTTAACTTTGTGCCGCCTGGTGCGCAACCTAAGGCCACAATGATGACATCACAGATCACGTCACTGATGACATCACTAATTACATTACAACAGTAACCAGCATTAAGGATGGCCTTCTGCCATGGTCAGCGTACGTGTCCAAATACATATTAATACATTAATGGGTACTAATCATGGTGTTCAGTATTGAACACTGGCCACAGTCTTCACCCATGTGCACTGTATATTCTAAAAATAACAGGCCACCAACCATAGACTTTTGACTTCACCAGTGGCTACAGCTTTCAGCTGTGTCCACTACTTATTATAAATACTAATCAGCGCCAATAGCCATGGGCTTTAGCACAAATACTGGCCAGTGGCCACAATCTTTGCCTGTGCCCGGTATATGTTCTAATTTATTAATAGGACACTTGCCATGGCCTTTGATTATGAGCAGTTTGTACATCTTTTGGCCATGTCCACTGTATATTTTAAAATACTAACATTCCATAAGCGATGGATTTAGGATGTGCCCACTGTGTATTAAACAACACTAAGCAGGCCCTATCTACGGCCTTAAGCCATACCCACTGTATATTATATTGTAATGGGTTACTTATAACACACTTAATACCCAGATGTTTCTAAGCGCGAACCCAGGGATCAAACCTGTGTTGCTCTGGTTCGTTTTACTTCCAAGACGAGCGTGTTGCCCCTGAGCTATTCTCCCGAGACTATATACATGGTCTTCAACACAATACTAGCCTGTCGTTACGGCCTTTGGCGGTGCCGACTGTATATTCTAACATATTAATGGGCTCTAGCTATGGCCTTTGGCAATGGACACCAGCTTTCAAGCTTTCAAGGCTGCCCACTGTATGTGTTAAACAGTGACGGGCCACTAGGCATGGCTTTTAACCTATTTTGCTACACTAACTGACCACGAGCGAGCTAGGGTTTAAAACTAAAAAAAAAACATAGCATTCTAGACTGGGACATGATGCAGTAACCAGGACTAACCCTGCTTAGTTTTAAAGTGAGGAAGGATCCAGCCCCCTTAGGTCATGTTGCTCTATGCGGTTTTATGGTGGGCTCTTTTACAATGCAACATCACAATAGCTTTGAAGCTAAGCAGGGTTGGTCCCAGTTACTGCATGGATGGCAAACCCGATGTAGCTGTAAAAATATCTGTTTTTTTATTATTATTGACTGGGAACCTACAAATACCAGAATGCATTTCAGCAAAAGGCACATAAATGGTCTCTTAGTGCAAATCGTTTCGAGGACTGACAGTAGCATGGTTTAAAACAAAAGTGTGAATGCCTATTCAGTCGCTCGTCCATGAAGTAACCGGGACTGATGCTGCTTAGCTTTAAACCAAGGAAAGGGTGGGCCAGTTTCTCTAAGTAGTCTTGTAACTTTCCATTCTTTACCAGGCAAAATGGCCTGAGGGGGTTGGCACCTTCCTCACTTAAAAAGCTAAGCAGGGTCTGTCCTGGTTACTGCATGGATGGTATAGCTGGATGAATAACAGCCCGACATCACTATACTTGTTAAAATATCTTTCAAACACAACTCTAACCATGGGTGTAGCCATGGTTAGAGTCTGTAGACCTTTATAACTGCAGTTATTTGGAGAAAAAAAATGAAATGCTTTCCTGCCCCTCCTGCTTTCTCTCTCTTGTCCCCACTACACATGCTGTTTCTGTGACAGTTTGCTTTGAGAATTCGGCTGCAAAAAGCTTGCATTGCAAACTCAGCCCCTAGACCCCCTCCATCTCCTAGCCACCCCCCACCTTTAGCCTGATGACATGTGCATCTTTTTTGACCAGCAAATGGTGTTTTTCCTATGTTTCATTTTCCCATAACCTCAGCTATAACCTCGGCTATTTCTCACACTGAGAGAAAAACAAGATGGCGGATGTTTCATTTCTAAAAACACCAATTTCTTGTAATTTACCCGTGATATTAGCTATCTTTATTTGAGAATGGGGCAACCCCTTCTCTGACAAATATTGAAATAACTAGTGCACAGAATAACCCCAAACCACAAAATGTGTCGCAACATAGCATCATATTCATTACGTACTCGTGTGTATACACTTAGTAATACATTCCCGTCGCCTGTGAGCTTGATATATTATTGATCCATGACATTATAGAAGAATAATAGGATTTCCAGTGTGTCGCTGGCATACAAAGTCCTTGAGAATTATGGCTGGCACAAGCTGCATTTGGATAGTCCTATGCTTATCCAGGACTGC
The DNA here is from genome assembly GCF_040938575.1 of Ambystoma mexicanum. Lineage (NCBI taxonomy): Eukaryota > Metazoa > Chordata > Amphibia > Caudata > Ambystomatidae > Ambystoma > Ambystoma mexicanum. The sequence continues at coordinate 1,008,097,564 of NC_090928.1, read as the reverse complement.
AGGAACATGAAGCAGGTAGCTAGCTCTGACTCTGCTCTCTCACCATCTATTGTATGACTGAACAGCCTCTGTGACCCTGAGACGTGGCATACACCCTTCACCCTACCTCAGCTGCTCATACAAGGAATTGGGCAATAAAGGCTGTAAATACATCCTCAGATAAAACTCTTTTAAACTTTTTTTAGGATAGTACTCTTTGGCAGCTGTGGAGAAATGGGATTTGAGGGTGTGAGGTAGTATCCATTTAGCCTCAGCCTCTTATTTCTTAGAACTGAGTGCTTGGATGTCTAGGATGAACCTCGAATTTTGGTGAGTGGTGGGCTTGGTTTTGCGTGGTGCAAGGGCGCGTGATAGTGTCAACTGGGCCAGTGAACGTTTCAATGTATAGATCAGCTAGAATGACGGGGTTGGTGTGTGGGGGTTGTGCACAGGGGAGTTGCTAAGTCTGGAAAAGACCCGGGGCTAAGCTGATGTTGGAACTGTTGGGACTCGGGGCTAGCTAGTCTTTTGGCTGTAGCTCCTGAGATTCTATCCGGGGCTACAACCAAAAGACCAGGGGCTATAGCCCCCTTAACCCCCCCCTAGCAATGCCCCTGGTTGTGCAGATTGTAAATTGCCAAGCAAGGGAAGAATTCTGGCTTTGGTTAGGTTTCACATGCTCTGTGCAATGGTGGGTGGTAAGGATTGGGTGATGCGTGAGTGCAGGCTGCTAGTAGGTAAAATGAAATATATGGCATCGTGGTCATTCCAAGGGCAGGAGCAGTTGGAGTAAGCAGAGACCTGACAGTTGAGGTCTGCTAGCCAGTCCAAAATAAAACCTTTTGCATGAGGGGGCACCAACATAAGTTGTATGAATCTTAGGGTGATACGGGAGTTGGCTACAGATGCAGCAGTGGTTTCTTCCTTTTTATTGAGACCTAGGTTAAAGTTTCCCGGGAAGATATTTTTTGTGGTGGGCTTGATGTTGAAGCAAAGAATATGCTTGACATCCTCTTCAAAGGATAGAAGTGTGCCTGTGGGGTGATAAATGATATGCATGGTGATGGTGGTGCTGTGGGAGAGGGGTAGTTTGAAAGAGAGTATGTCACAGTTGGGTATCTGGGTCATACTGAACTGTCTGACCAGGAGAGTATCTCTCAGAACCAGTGCTACTCCCCATCCTCTAGAGTTGAGTCTATAACTACGGAGGATAGTGAATCCCAGAGGGATTGAAATTGACAGGATGGACCTGAGGCGTCATGTAGCCAAGTTTCTGAGATGGCTAGGAGGTCCAGATTGTTGACAACGAAGAGGTCTTGGATGTTAAAGGGGTGGGCTTGGATGGATCTGGCATTGACTAGTGGGGCAAGTAGATTAGGCAGGATGATGTTGGTCATGCTAGTGGACAGGTGGCTCGCTGAAACTTTTGGTGCGCAGGGCAGTGTTGTAGTGGGATTAGAGGGCAGGCTGATACCGGCAGTGATGATATGCAGGAGACTGGTGGTGCTGTCTGCAACGCAATTTGGTAGTACAGCAGGAAGGTTCCGTGGGTCGCTAGTGGGCAAGTTACTGGGCATGTACTAGGCTAGTAGTGCCCTCCATGGTGCAGTGAAAAGTAGGGGCTGGTGAGAGGGTAGAGGCTAATGGGTGGCTGGCTAGTAACTGAGCAGGCATCTGTCTTGCATGAAGCACTAGCCCTGTGCAGTGATAAAGCGGGAGGGCTGGGGTGGCAGATAGAGGCTGTGCTGACAGGGGTGTGATGGGAGGCATGATTACTGGTACTATTGTGTCATGGAGTGGCAAGCAGATTATGCATGAGGATGTGATCTTCACTAATGGGCAAGAGGCTGGAGGCACGGTATGAGGCATGGTGCACGGGAAAGTCCTGCAGGCTAGTGTCACTAGATTTTTGAATGCTTGAAGACCTGAGTCTGGGTGTGCTCTACAGTGTGCTTTTTTGAAGACAGCCATACTGATTGGGGCGGTTTAGGCAGGTTCAGTCCCCTTGCATATTCAGTGCCTGATGGTTACCTGCTAGAAAAGTGTTTCTGAGGTGCGGCAAGGGCAGTAGAGCTGTAACCGGGTTGATACTCCTCTCAATCTAGGGGGTTGGTGGACTTTCGTGGCCAGTATGCAGTAAACCTGGGGATGCAGGTAGGGTGGGTTGTGTGCAAGCACACGCAGAGTCAGGTATTTCTATGTGTTGTTGAGATGGGTAAGGAGGTGCATGGAGGTCAGGTGTGGGCACCAATGTCGGCAAGCCTTGTGTTACCTGTGCAGCCAGCATTGGTGAGAACATAAGGGGGGACTAGCTTAGTGTCAGTAAAGGATGGAGATGCAGAGGTGAATATTTAGGCGTGGGTATCTGAAGATGCATGAGCGCATATGGGAGAAAGGAGGTGGGCAGGATTGCAGCGAAGTGGGGCATGAGTTTGTGTAAGAAAGGAGTCACAAGGTATTAAGAAACAGAAAAGTGCACATACCATAGCACAATGTCGAGCAGGCAGCCCTCCCGGCCCGGACAGGCCCAGACAGGCAACGTATGCCTTTGAATACAGCCTTTAAATGAGCCCGGCTCCGCAAGCCTGTTCAGTGAGGCAGGATCATTACCCTATCAGACAGCCAATAGGAGGTCTTCACAGGAGGGGCTTGATTGGCGCCTGAGGAGTGTCCTACACAGTCGATTGCAGGGCATCAATAACGGGCACAGGGCTTGGATGTGGCAGGGCCCAGGCCCAGATAGGCAACATATTCCTTTGAATGCGGCCTTTGAGTGAGTATGGTGCAGGAAGGATAATAAAGATCTCAGGGTTGTAAAATCCTTCAGGGTTCTATTAGATTTGAGGAGGCCATGGACACATGTATAGTTTTCATCAGTTTAGTGGTAGTAAAACTCAATGCCAGTTTACCACAGAAATGTGGGTTTAATGGAGGATTGAGATCCCAGCTATGTAGGAGATTGTTTGACAATGTGAGCATCAACCGTCACATCTCATCGGCTGTTCGTCTGTAAATATTAATGAAGATCATTTTTGTGTGCCCATATACATTTTCACAATATTCAGAAATCAGAGAATGGGTCGCATATAAAGAAATAAATTCCTTTTTTGCTGTGTCATCTGCAAAACCCTGGTTTAGTTGGCAGATAGTTCGGACCACTGTTGCGGTGTCCTGGATCTACGCATAGTAGGGAGATGAAGAATTATGCCACTGGGGTTTTGGTTGTTGTTTGAAAGCTTATACCCAATCTATGTGCCCTTTGGCTATGTAATTGGTAGGTCACAGGGAACTGAGGCAAGCATTTGGATAGACATGTCAACTTGATCATAGGTTCTCCTGCCTTCACTTTGGGAGCCCCATATACACTTATGATGTTGTATCAACTTCTATTCTGCAAAGTCCCGAATCTGGACCTAAATGACAGAATCTGTCTCCATTTTGTGAAGTTTAGTCTTCTCTTCTTAATATATTTTAATCCTGTTTTCTGTTGTGATCATTTGGGTGTCATATTTCTCTGTCCTAGTGCAGATAGCATTTACGTCATATGTTATCTGAGACATTTTAATCTAATTTGTTTGTGACATAAAGGGCTTCAATAAAGCTTGTTATTCCATGAGCTCAGCAATGATTCGTTTTGTGGCATGCTTAGCAGGAAAGTTGAGCCTGGCTTACATTTTGTGCCTTTAAAGAGACCCAAAATGTCTCTCCATTCTGCGATCGACTGACTTTAGTTCTATCATCCTTAAACTCTAGCTCTCATCAGTGCACTCTCTGCCCACCCATTCAAATGGTAAATCTCTTTACCTTATTCTCCTCTCAACTCTCTGACTCTTACATCTCCACCCTTCCTTCTCACCTTCCATGGTATTTCTCTTAATCTCCACTTCTGCTTCCACCCTACTCTCTCCATCTACCATTTCCACTTACCAAGCTCGGGTTTCTCTATCTACCTCTCTGACCTATACCACTCTCTCTCCTCAAATGGAAAATACACTATTCCATCCACTGATAAAGCCACTCTTAATGCTTCTTTCTCCTCTCATGTCCCTTTTACTGCATTCACTCCTGGGCTTTCCCCTCCATGGCCTTGGATTGCACCTACCATCCACACTCTGAAACCAACAATGAGGAATGACCTTAACACTTGTCAAAGATCTAGACACTCCTCAGATCTCCATCTCTTCCTGACTGCTCTTTAGAACTATTCCTCTGCTCTAGACTCTGCCAAACATGACCTTTATCTCCCTCTCATTTCATCTCAATCCCCTCAACTAGGCACCTCCAAAATCTCTCAACTCAATTCTCTCACCTCTTAATCCCTCCTCCATCACCTCTACTCTTTCTGCTAATGATCTAGCTCTCTACTTTGCTTAACAAATCTCCAACATTCAAAACTACCTTTCATCCCCCCTGCATCCTCACTCTTCTCCACCATCTCAACCCTCCTCGTCTGTGACAATGTCTTCCTTTCCTTTCACCCTACTAACCATGATGAGATTCTTGACCTTCTCCTCAGGGCTAACCCTTTATGTGCCCCCATCGACCCACTATCCTTACACACATTGAAACTCAAAACTCCCTCTGTTGCTCCATATCTTACTTCCCTCTTTAAATCCTCTCTTGACAGTGCCACTTTTCCATCATCCCACAAGTCTGCTACTGTCATTCCTATCCTTACGGAACCTAGCTTAGCTCCTAACTGTCCTGACAACTTTTTTCCTGTCTCTCTTCTACCTCACTATTCAAAAATCCCAGAGCCTGTAATTTTCAAATGACTCACTAAGTTTCTAGACATACACAACCTATGGGATCCTCTACAGTCTGACTTCTGACCCCTGCTCTCTACTGAGTCAGCTCTCCTCAATGTCAGCAACTATATCTCTTCTACTCATCATGCTAATCGTTCATCTATTCCTATTCTTCTGGACCTCTCTGATGCCTTCAATACTGTCAACCATCCTGACCTTATTTCAACACTATCTCTCCTAGGCATCAGGGACAAGGCCCTTGATTGGTTTACTTAATATCACCCTTGCAGACACTTCCATGTGACCTGGAACAGCCTTACCTCCTGACTCACCTCCTTACAGTTGGTGTTCCCCAAGGGTCAGGCCTGCACCCACTTCTCTTCACTTTCTATACCTCTGATCTTGGCATATTGATCTCCTCCTCTGGTTTCTTCTAACAACTCTTCGCTCAGATCTTCTCCTTTCCCTCCTTATCTGATTGGCTACAGTAAAAAAATTGTCTTAACTGTCTCTCTGTCATCAAATATTGAATGGCATCTCACTCACACATGTTCAACACCAGTACGACTGAAGTGCTCTACTTCTACAACCAAAGAGGCCATCTCGTCCTCTCTCCTCTTCTATTCTTCTCTTCTAACTACCTTTCCTAATCTACTTCTGCTCACAACCTTGGCGTCATGTTTGTACCATTTCACAACTTCTTGCTTTAATCTCCATATCTGCCACTGCTCAACTTAATCTGAACAGAGAAAAATAAAACATTGTCTTCCCTTCAACACTGCTAAGCACCTAATCTCCTCTTTAGTACTCTCTTGATCTGACGATTGTGCCAGTCTAGTGTATTGCCTCCCAACAATGCGCTTTCACCTCTCGACATAGTCCTCAACTTTGCTTTTCTTGCATTCTTTAAACTTCCCCGCTTCACCTCCACCTCCTCATGCCACCATCAGTTAGGCTGGTTATATACAAAACAGAGGGCAAAGTATAAATGTATTCCCATCATCTTCAAAACTATACATTGACTTGCCCCACCGTACCTTTTGACCGATCTCACTCCCTACTCTGCCCCTTGCTCCCTACAATCACCCTCGGCTCACCTCCTTGCAACCTCTCATGCCCCTTGCATGCCCTGTTTTTACTGCTCTTGTCATCTCTTCACTGACTTACTCAGGAATGCTCTCCCTCTCTGCACTACTCCCAATCTATCTATATTTAAATCCAATCTCTTAGCGCTCCTCCTTTTAGAAGAAGCACTTGCATCGCATTCTATGCCACCACATTCTCCCCTACCCCTCTACGATAAACCCACAGCACTTATTCCTCGCCCCTTCATCCTAGCACTTCCTTCACTATCCCGATTCTATATAATGCTCTACTGTCCTTTTCCCTCGTTCATATGTTTACCTTGTCTGCATCATCAGGATTTATATCCATATCCTCTGACCCATTGTTAGGGATACTGGTCCTCTGTAAATCAACGTTACACAGTTTTGTAAGCATTTCTGTGTCAAAAATGCATTGTTTTCTCTGTAATTGCCATACAATAATATAAAAATAGAAAGTAACAAGCATGACTGAATCAAGTATCACCATGTTGGTGCGTAGTGCTCAATTAGTAAGAGAGGTAATTAATTGAATTCATCTTTTATAATGCTTTTGCAGGAATGGGATTCAAACCTGTGTTGCTCTGTGTTGTCTTGCTTCTTAGATAAACATGTTGCCCCTGAGGTATCCTGCCAGCCCAGAGGTACTTGTGGCCCAGGTACCTCCTCTTTATCAACATATGTGAGGGCATGGGCACTGGAGGAATGGGTGAACTCCAGATGCTCTAGCAAGTATTTGATTAAATGTAACACATTTAATTAAACAAGGTGCATTTTGAATGACAAAACAGGAACAATTTTTTCATTTCAAAATGATTTTGCTAATGCAAAAGAGTTTCTTTGTTTTATATTGACAATTAATGATATACATTATCAGCTCTAATTTTGTAAACTTTTGCCGGATTAAAAAAAAAAAAAGGATGCAAATTCATTGAAGGATCCCAGGTCAAATACATTAAGGAATTATATATTACAATGTGTGAATTATTAATACATTGGCATATTTGTATAACTGTTATTAATACAGCTACAGAAACATAAAGGATGTCTCTGTATTTATGTTTGCTTTGTGATTCTGAATATATTGTTCTTATTAAATAGCATAGATTGATGGAAGAATAATAATTGTAAGACTTGCTTCTATTTAACCATAATTCCTGAGCTGGGCTTACTTACAGTGATTGCATCCCCTTATCCGATGGTAAAATACATTGGCCAAAAGAAGCAAAGAGGAGGAACCTTGTGAGTGTGAGTAAGTGAAGATAAGCTATCATAGGTTTTCACCAATAAAAAACTGCTGTGTCAAATAATGCTGCATGGGTAGAGTTTTCTTGGTCTTTATAGTCAGAGGCATAGGAGGAGCTTTTGGGAAAACAAAAAAGGGCTGTCTGACAGGGGGAAAAGCTGAATGCAGATGCCTTTCTTCAGACAGAACCAGATTACCTGGGATGGATTTTGGCAGCAGGCAGACAGACTAGACAAACCAGAAGTACAACAATCACAAAGCATTTAGATAAATGTCCCAGGATTAGTTTAATCCAAGATATCTTTTGACAGTATTTTGGGGGCCGTTTACAAGCTATGTCACTAAAGGGGGACTGGGCTGTAAATTAATCTTGGGAGGGTATATATAATAAAAGGGTTTCCTAGAATCCATAATTGCTCAGGGTACAATTGTAACTTACAGTAAAACAATTTGTAATTAATTCCCTGGGTTGACACAGAAGCAATTATGCCTGGGTTTTCAAGATTGTGTACAGTATCTCTCAGATGTTCAGCTATTTCTGTATTATTTATTTATGATATTTATAAAGCACCTTTATCCAAAGAGTGTTAAACTTCTCAACCTGTGAAAACCATATAATTTTCAGATTTTTCAACAGGGAAATCTGAGTCACTACCAAAAGCCCCGTCCGTGGTTCTGATGTAAATGCTCTGCGATTAGATTATCATATACTTGCAATGCAACTGTGACAAATCGACTTCTGCCCTGCAAGAGTACAAGGATGAGTTGAGTGTAAGACGACCACTGAGTTCTCACACTTCTACAAACCAAGAGCCACTGGTACAGCAGATTTTACGAATCAGGGTACTGATAGAGCCAGGCACACGTACATACTATGCTTCTGCCATGGAGCTGATGAAGGAGGAATCTGATTAGCAGATGTCCCTTTCAGAGATGGAATTACTCACATAATTTTCTTATTTAATACAAATCAAAAAAGCCAGAGCTTTCACACCCTTGCCAGATGGCAATTCATCACAAAAATGTGTTATTTTAATGACAATTATGTGTAAATGGTTGTGCGAAATATCAGGATCATTAATCTTTCTAATAGGGCAGACCCATGGCTGGTATAAGTTGATACATGTACAATAACATTGTTTTCCAATATTACTGAACTGTTTCTTCTGAGTTATATGTTGTGTAAAAGAGATAATTAACTATTTAGTTTTGAGTATGTACAGTTATTACAAGATCCAATTTATGTTTAGAATGGTAGTTTATGGTTGATTGTATCTTTGTCTGGATGTTGAAATCATGGAAAATAAGTTGGATATTTTAATGTGATGTAAACATAAGGGAGATATTAGAGGGCAGGATCCATTTCTGTAGACAGGCTGTTTGTATCTATGTAGAGTATTGTGGGTGACTTACCAGAATTTAAAGTTAGGGGACCACGTTTAATTCCTGATGTTATGATTTTTTTTCTCAATAAAATATTCAGATTAAAACAACAATTTCTTGTCACAGATTATGGGATGGGAATGTCTTGGTGGATGGTATTAGTTCAGGAATGTGTCTCTGTAAAATAAATCAAACTCTAGCAATTTAGATATATTGCCTTTTGAAGATACTTATTGATGGAAAAAGGTATCCAACATCAGTGGATGTACCCTGCCTTACCGTCATAAATCATGTATTTTTCATTTCTTTCATTGAGTGAAGGACAGCTGGTACAGAAAATGATAATGTATTTGAGTGTCGGCGTGCACAGGAGTAGCCACATTTAATAGTAGGTTTGGAGTTTATGGTACCGTGGTAGAACATGGACAGGTTGTGGAAACTCCTCAAGACCCTCTTTTTCTCTTCTTCCTTCCCTCTCTCCCTGCCCTGATAATGACCTCATCTGTTTCATTTGACTGACTACCTGTTTCCTTCTTAGCCCTACCGGGAACCAGGCCTTCCTTGCTTTGTCCACGTCTGTGCTCACACTTAGAATCTGAACTTTCACTCCCTGCACTCCCTGCATGCCGTGGAAAATGTCCACCTGCCCTCCGCTTAGCACTTGACAAGCCTCTGCGGCCCTCTTCCCCACCCTACTCCCTACAGCACTTGCACGCTCTCCACTCTGCCCTGCACTTTCCTTCCCACCCTATCATCATTGCATTCCGCTCCAACCGGCACTCCCCCCTCACTCTCCTCTCTCTCATACTTCTTGTTACTGCACTTGCACGATCCAAATGACACAGGGCCTAGTAGAAAGGTTATTATTTTTCTTCCCTGACCCCCCTGCCCCTTTTTGTCTTGTAGTGCCTTGAAACATGTTGGTAGTTCAAAAAAATCGGATGTGTGAGATGAATAGTTGGGTCTGGTCATGGCACTGCCATGAGGCTATATCATGTTAGAGTTCTATGGCTTTATAGTTGTGCTGGGGCAGATATACACTGCACTATCTGGGGTGAGAAAAGATAGGCTTGTGTTTTTTTTTAAGTGTGCTCAGGGTATGAATGGCCAAAGTAAATTGGAATAAAATAGTTTTGCATGGCAAGGGGCAGCATTCAAACAGTGACAGACCTGGAGGTTTGTGGTGGAGATGTAGTAGAATGTATGAAGATGAGGAGGGGGGATCTCTTGGGGTGAGTGGAAGTTGTGGAATTGGTAGAAGTGCACCTGGAGTTAGAGACATTGTGAGGAAATATAAGGTGGTAGAGCGACAGGGGTCATGTTGCATATTGGTTTAATTCTAAACTGGAGTATGCAAGAGGCATCAGGAGGTGGGGGGATAGAATACACCAGTATTTTGGCTGAAACGTGGCTCACTTGGCTGGTTGTTGTCGATGTAGACTTGAGGAATTTGAGGGAATGAGAGGAGTGTCATGCACTGTTTTACTGGGTCATGTGGTCGACATTGCCCAGTTGGAAAGAGTAGGGGTGAGATGAGTGTGTACTATTGCAAAGAAAACATTGTGGCATTGTTTCAAAACATTTGCACTGTGGCAAGTGCAACTTTTCCTGGTACAAGCACTATGGCAAAAATAGCACAAGTGCAAAAAACATGCACTTTCAATGCATTTTCCCAGCATGGCAAAATGTGCCCTGATTGCGAGATTGGGGTCAGTGAGAAAGGAATATATGCATATCATCTTTGTCAAATCTATCAAGGTTTTTGTATAATTTAATAGAGCAATGTCCATTTTCTGAAGTATTTTTATATATTATGATAAATTGTTAAATCACAGTGAACTGATAATGTCCTTCCGGGGTTGAGAATGCTGACCTCTCTCTCGCTCCATCTGTCAAGTCGACCTGCCAAAACCCTGCCATGAGGTCAAAGGTATTCATGTACTTGGCAGCACCAGCTGGTCAATGAACTCATCTGCCCGAGGAATGGGGTGAGCATTTGTCTTCATGACAGAATTGAGACCCCTGTAGTGCATACAAAAGCAAACTTCAGTCTTCCCACTACTGTTTTTCTTAGGGACCAGTACCACTGTGCTAGCCCAGGGGCTGTGGAATGGCTCTACCACTCCTAGGGAGAGCATCTTGGAAACGTCCTCCTTGATGGTGTCCCTGACATTCTCGGATATCCGGTGAATCCTACTCTTCACCAGCTTACTGTCTCCAGTGTCCACATCATGGGTGCACCAATCTGCATGACCTGAAATCAGAGAAAACAGACCGGCAAACTGTCCCAGTAAATGGTGAGAGCCTGTCAGTTGCTGTTCTGACAGGTCGGTTGCAAGGTTAACACCTTCAACCGACCCATCTGTGCCTTCAGTGTGCAGGAGGTCTGGGAGTGGAACAGCCTGTCTCCTCCTCAGTCTCTCCGTCAGTCACTAATTCCATGACCTAATCATCCCTGCTATAATGTTGTTTTACCCAGTTGAAGTGAAAGCCCCTGCACATCTGTTTGGATCCTTTCACATCAATGAGATAATTCACCTCCCTGACCTTTTCCAGCACACAGTAAGGCCCAGTCCTTTTGTCCTGAAGGGCAATGGGTTAGTTAGGCTCCATAATCCACACCCACTGGCCTGGAGAATAGACTGTCACTGTGGCTTTCTGGTCATGCCAGTATTTCATCAGCTTCTGCCTGGCCTTTAGGTTTTTCATTGACTGTTCCATGTACTTTGCCTTTCCAGACCAAAGGCCAAGTACATTATGCACCACAACTCATGTAGGGGATGAGAGTTTGCTTGCCCATCAATCTTTCACTAGACTGAGGGGACCTCATACAGGCTGTCCAAACAGAAGCTCAAAGGTGCTAAACCCTACTCTGTTCTATGGCACTTCCCTGTAGTTGATAAGAATACATGGCATGAGAATATCCCATTTCCTCCTCAGGTGCTCTTCCAAGCCACCTATCATGCCTTTCAGGGTCTTGTTGTACTGTTCAACAAGCCCATTTGTTTGTGGATGGAAGGATGAGGGGACCTATAGGTGACTCCACACTATTCCCACATGGCCTTCATGTATGCTGATAGGAAGTTTGATCCCCTGTCTTGAGGAATCCAACATGTGAGAATATCCCAATCAGAACCTTCACAACCACAGGGGCTTTGATGCTCCTCAGAGGGACAGCCTCAGTGTATCCTGTGGCGTGTTCTGCCACCACCAAGACGTATCTGTTCTCTGAGCGGTTTGAGGATCCAAAGGACCCACAATATCCAAGCTCATTCTCTCAAAAGGCCACCCAACCATGGTAGTGGAATTAAGCGGGCCTTTGTGACACCACCTGACTTGCCAGAAGCTTGACAAGTCAGTCACGACCAGAACAAATTCCTTAACCTGTTCGCCAAAATGCAGCCAGTAAAAGTGTGCAGACTACCGGTCTGATATCTTAGTCACTCCCAAGTGACCCGTTAATGGAATTTGGTGAACCAAATCACAAAGGAACTTTCTATGGCATTGGGGAATCACCAATCTTCAGGTGCCCTCACCCTCAGAATCTTTTGGCTCACTGTACAGGAGTTCATCCTCCCAGTACACTTTAAACAGTCCAGGGGCCCTGCCCTTAGCCTGCTCCTCCACCTGCTTCTCCAGACCCGCCAGAGTGGGACACTCTTTCTGTGCTATGAAGAAGTCAGTCTGATCTGGGCCCCTAGCTGATGAGAACTCATCCGGTTTAGGCAGGCCTTTCACATCTGCACTCATCTGGTCCCCCACCTCAGGTTCCTGCACTGTACCAGGCAACTCTGAAGTCACTGGGTCCCCTGCTACCAAAGTAGGGTCCTCTGTGGCTACTGGCCGCTCTCCCCCAGGAGTAGGTGACTCAGCAGTCTGTGAAACTAGACTAGGTACTAACGGCCATGCCAGTCTTTCCAACAAGCCCTCTGAAGCATTCCAGGCCCTAAGGCTCTGTGAGAGTTCAATTTGTCGATCTCTTTGGCCCTCAATTGGGTAGTCGCTGCAACTATTTCAGCATCAGGAAGATCATTAACCAACAGACATGGTACAGGGGTGGAGTCTTTTACTGCTACACAGGGCTGGGTCATTTCGCCTCACCATCTGAACTTTACTATCGCCAAGGGGCACTTACTCTTTCCATCAAACCCAAGTATGCTGCAATGAGGCCCATCAATATACTGGCCTGGCTGTACCGACTGCTGGGTGACAGCAGTGATGTTAGCCGCTGGTCTCGGACTGTAGGAGTCCTCTAAGAGGCCCACACTGATGATGGCCACTTCCACGAGTCCAGCATTCACTATGGCTTGCTTGGGTAAGCCATTGCAAGCAGCATCCCCTTTCCTATGCGCCAGCTCCTTATACACGAGACAGCATTTGGGTGGTGAGAACGCAGGTGTCCCAGTGTTAGGGGTGCCTACACTCTTCTTTTCGTTGTGCACGGCTGAACTAGAGTTTGGGGATTTCCCTTTGTTCTTTTGGGGACCTGACTTCGAATAGGATTGGGTTGGACCTTTTTCCTTCCCATCCTTGTTTACTTTTCTGTCCACAGATTTCTTTTCCAGTTTGGGTGTGCTCACCTGAGCCTTTTTCTGGACTTGAGTACTCACAAACCTGTTGCCAGCCTTTGCAAGCTTCCTAGGGTGTGTGGTAGTCTTTTCCACAAGATGCTGGTGTAGGTCAACCACATGTTTCAATACATGTTCACATGCAATAAAATTGTACATCCCTTTAAATGTGTCACCTTTGTTACCAGTCTACCACCCACTCAGATATTTCAATGACACATATGTGTCTGCCCACTTTTCTTTCTGAGCTCTCTGAAGCTCTTGAAATACTGTTCTGGGGTTTTACAGAACTTCCTGAGGAGGGCTGCTTTATGCTCTCATGAAAGGGACTTTCCTCAAGAGTTAACTGAAGAATTGCATCATTCCCTGGTAATGGTAAACGACTCATCAGGGCTGCACCCCACACTACCTTATCCACCTTCAGTAGCTGGAAAGCCAGCTTGAGCACTTCAAACCAGTCAAGAATATCCTTCCCCACTTCACTTCATAAGCCTGCACTAAGTCTTTGGGGATGTGCCTCTGTGGCTTATTCCCGGCACTCTGTTTTGAGCCACTACTGCTGCTTTTGCTAGAGGTGGATCTGTTGGCCTCCTTCTTCTCATCAAGTGCCAGCTTGCGCAGCTCTCTAGTGACCTTGTCCCGCTTTTTCTGTTCCTCTAGCACTAGTCTCCTCTCATCGAGCAGGAGTTTTCCAGCCACTACCTCATTAACAGCCAGAACAATGACTGGGCCACTTAGAGATTGTGCTGAGGCATGGGACCTGTGGGATGATGCATTATCCCCTCTCCTCACTAACACTCTTGAGTTTTGAGAAACAACATTTGCCATCCGGCAGGATGATTAGTAAAAACAATGCTCATGCGGTCATCCTCATCGTTTTCCCCTTCTGTAAGGTCTTGTTCATTCAGCTACACAGGGCATAATCCATCCCTGGGGTCTTCTCCCCAACCGCCCCTGCTTCTACCCATGCTTGGAGGCTGGTCAGAAACTAGAGTTTATTAACCTTAGTGCTGTGGGGAAGTCCCCTCTCTTGACATAAGATGCACAGGACATCTTTGCTCATTCCTTTTACAGTATCCATGTCAAGATCGATTACTATAACTAATACCTAGCAGTGACTAAACATTGTCTGCAACACTACTTTTATCATTGGGTGACTAAACTGTGCGCAATTCCCCAACTGATCCGACCGGTTGCCACCAATGTGACAAATCAACTTCTGGAACACCAGTGGTCCGGGGATGAATATTGGTTTCTAAACCATCAATCAGCCTCACACCTCTAGTACACCAGAAGGAATCCGAACAGATTGGAAACACAGGTCAATTATAAACCTCCTTATCCAATGTTGTTAACGTGGATGGAACGGCAGGCTTATCTCCGCAAGGTCATGGATCGTTGGTTAGTTGCCATGAAAATACACATATTACCCAATGATAAAAGGGACTGTCCAGTCAAGGTTGTCTAAATATATCTACTTTATTATTAGTGCAACAGACAGTTCTAGCAAACTTCAAAATACAACCGATTGTGTAAATGAACACAGAGGACAGACAGTTTCATGAAGGAAACAGATGCACTTTGGATACTGACAGGAGGATAGTCAGTAAAGCAATCAGTCGTAACTGTTCAAGGTTATATGGTTTCAGCACCATGGGAGCAAGGGCTCGTAAATGTCATTAGGAGCATTCGGAGAAGGACCAGGTGGACAGAACCACAATGAACCTGGTGCTTGAGATGGTCTTGATGCTTGACAGCGTTGAGTCGAGTCCAGGACGCTTTGCAGCTCCAGCGACAGAATTCAAGATGGGAGACAGCTGCGGGTATCAGGCAGGAGGCAGTTCGGCAAGGGAGGCTGGACAGACGGCAGCAGGCTAGCCTACATGGTGGCTCATGGTCAAAAATGATTGTCTCTGTGCTGGTTGCCAGATCTGGAAGGCTGGTAGGGGCATCTCGGATGGCTTTAGAGACAGCAGCGTGACAACAGTCAATGGTACAGCCGGTCACAGTTCAAGGGCTTGACTTACTCGAAAATGTCCTTAAAAGATGGATGCTGGCTGATGCTTATTGTGGCACTCCTCCCAGCTTCTTCGCTGGTTTCATGTCTTCCTTTAAGGTGGACGGCTCAAAGCTGAGGATTGTGTTTGTGGGCAATGGGCTTGCCATTTGGTCAGAGACTCTATGGCACTTCCCACCTAGGAGGCTGACTGGCTGACCCTAGCAGTGCACACTGTGTGCTGGCTGGGTAGTGGTTCTGGAGCTGCTGGAGGGTCCTAAGGATTCATTATCTCCCTCTGTTCCCTGGGAGATGTTTGGGGGAGTGATCTTGCTTCCCTCTTGGAAATCTATGGCAGAAGCTGTAAGGCAGACTGTACCTTCAGCCAGGGTCCACATTAGTTATTCTTGTTACTCTTTGAGAAGTCTTCAGATGATCTGCTAATTGAGGGGATGAGCCATCTTTTAAAGTCAAATGGACCCTAGTGATTGGTGCAGGCTAAGCCTACCTTAATGAACCAACCCTGGGTCCCCACAAACAATCTTCTGTAATGCGTGAGGTCATAACCAGAGTGCTTTGCAACAGGAAAGGTAAGGGGTGACAACATGTACTACTAAGTCCCACCAATTTTCCAGTTTGTTGTGGATCAAAGTGTTTATCTCTGGTTAATAGAGCTCTCTGACCAAAGCACAGGTCTCCCACGAAGTTTGTGGCGAGAACAGGCTTTCTGTCTCAATCAAATCACATACGTCTTCCCTCTGAAATGGTGTCCCCCTGCAGGGGTTGCCTACTGTAAACAGTTGTCCCAGACATGACATTCACTGCCCTTCATACAGAGGGGTGGGAGCTAGCTTCAAGTTGACACATTGCATATCAAAGAGGTGTTGGTTTCCTGTCCCCTTTTGTCAGTTCTTTGATCAGGCCTCTCTCAGGCTGGTTTCAATTAACTCTTATCAGTATGCGCTGCCACAAGCAGATCTATGACATTGGACAGGGCAGATCCATGGGGATTTTGATATTTAATTAGGCTGGCCATAGCGGGAGGAAGATGTTGAGATGCTTTGATGTACCCTTGACTGTCACATTCCAGCTGAACATGACAGGGGGACTGCATCTGTAGTCTGTGTCCATCCAGAGTACACGTGACTATGTGTTTGTTGTGCAGCGAGGATAGGAAAATGTGTGCGTTTTAGCCCTAAACATTTTCCACAGGTTGATCTACCAACATTTAATTTCATTACAAAACTTCAAACAAGCCCAGGCGAGCGCATACTCCCTGTGCAGATAGTCGAATTCCTCCTAGCCATGTCTTTACAAATGCATTGTTTTGTGGTTCCAGGGCTACTTTGTTGCCCATAAAAATCCTGTGTTCTTGATTAATTTTGAGTTTTTTTGGGTAGGTACCAAATACTGTATGCCCAGGTAGAGGTGTGTCTGGTTTTTCATTGGTGAGACTATCATAAATTGATCCTGTTTGTCTGGGCTGAGTCTTCAGTTTGAGGGCATCCATGTGCTCACCTGTGTGAGACAGTTGATGAGGGCAGTGTTTGTATCATTCATACTGGTCCTTTTGAAGATATGTCTCATCTGCAAAGTTGTAACAGATGAGTACATGGTCTACGAGCCTCAAAAGTGTGGCCACACAGATATTGAAAAGAAGGAGTGACATGCATAATCTTTGGCAGACTCTACAAGTTATTTTCTGAGAGTTGGAAGTGAAAGAGGGAGGACAGGTGTTTTCTGTTAAATATGTGAGAAAAGACTTCGCCGATTCTATGTTGCATAGTGCAGTCCACCTTCTTCCTGTGTCCTGATTATATATCTGTCTTGAACTGTGTCAAAGGCCAGTGAGATATTGAAGAGTGCGAAGGCTGATGTGATGATATGCCTGCATTGATTTTCAGGTCATCCCCTATAAATACAGGTGCCGACTCTGTGCCCCTCAACGATCAGAATCCTACCTGTGTGTGATCTAAGCTGATATTCACTTGAGCATGTGCCAGGATCTGGCTGTATATGTAGATATTTAGGATCGTCATTGGCAATTTATTTATATTTCAGATAGTATGGTACTTAGTGAGGTCATCTGGGTCTCTAGTAATATTTTTGAGGAGTGGTTAAAGATATGCCATCTTGAAGGAAACAATCCTGTTTCAGATCCATAGTTCATCGGTTTACAAACAGTTTGAGTCTTTGTGTAGTAAGGTCCTCTTTTTTCAGGTCCAGTGCACCGGACAGCCTGCTGTGTTTAACTTTCTTTCACCAGGTTTTTGAAGTCTGTGTTCCGGTGGAATTGGTTGAATGGTGGGGTTGTGATTGGGTTGTCATTGAGAGATGGCCTCAATTTCCTCAGTCTATGCTACATGTATGGTTTCACAGGTGTTCTCCAGAATACAACAACTCTCAGAAATGGTTCACAGGTTTTTATTTAAAAGAAAATAAAGGGGGCCCACCTGAGAGCAATCCCTCTCTCCCTCTCTCCCATCTCCCTGTGAGCTTTCTCCACCCTAGACCAGACTTCCATAATCTCCAAGATGGCTACCAGAGATTGGTAACCCATACATCTAATGTCTTTCTGGCTAACATTGAGGGCCTAAAGGCAACAGCCTCAACTATCGACTCCCTTCAGGGTCTTTTTAGGAGGATCCTAGCCAGAGGTCCCACAAAACATGTAATGGTTTTTGAACCAAGAATGCATGCCTTCCAAATGCTTAGGTCTGACTTGCTTTTATCCTTCTCACATGCTAATAGTTCTCACCATGATGATCCTTCCTGTTACTTCCTTCTTCCCTTCCTCTAGCTCTATTTTTTCTCTCTACGCTGTCCCTTCAATGTTATTCTGTCCCACCTCTAGTCCTTACTTCTACCCTTTCTGACCAATCTCTATTTATCTCCCCTCTTACTACTTTTCTACTCTTGACTCCCACCGTTTTCTATAATATACTCCACCCCACTTACTCTCACCCTCCCAGTCTTTTTGCTTACTCAATAGCATTTACTCCCCCTACTCGCCCACTAAGTCCCACTCACTCACCTTGCCTACCACACATCCACTCTCATACCCAAGTACCACTTTTTCTCACCAATTGAATCCTTACCTTCAACACTTGCTCGGTTAGTGACCTTCAACCTCTGCTTCACCATCCTTCAACCACGTGATGTCTTGATCTGGCTCCTCCTTGCCCCTTGACTTCACCCAAACAACCCACGTTCTCCTGATCTATGCAGCTCATTTTATCCTCGTCCTGCCTCCATTGGGTCTAGGGCCCACCTCATTCCCTGGGCCAATCTGTGCCTTGTTCGGGGTCTGGGTTACACAGGTGTGGTGCAAAAAAGCACCTTATAAGCCCAAACCCCTTTACGAACATGGGTAGCAGGTGTTTGGGATTGGAGGCCTCATACAGTGAATTTCAATGTCAGAGTTGCTATGAGGTAGCTCTTGATTGCTGGTCTTCAGTGAACAATGTTTCACAGTTCCGTGCTTCCCACTGCATCTCTTGCTAGTGGGCTGAATGTTCCGTCATCCACTGCAAGGACTTCTGAGCTTGGAGCCTCTGCAATAGAATAGAGAGAAAACTGGCAAGCATGTTGTAAGAATATTTTGGGATGATAAAAAGTGGTACTTCCGACTTGCAATACAACACATAAGGGTAAGGGGAGGGGAAAGAGACCAGGGCCCTGTCAACTCCACCCCACCACTGGGACAGGGCTGCCTCTGGCAAACTCTCTGCTAGTTCTCCAGCCCCCGTTTGGGAGACTTACCCATCCCCCTTTACACAGTCAGGTCTCTGAACATCTAAAGATGGCTTGCTTCGTGTTATTCACTTTATTTTGTAAGTGTTTGGTGATGTTATCACACACTTTCTTGGATGGCATATGTGATATATTTCATGATGTTGGGTTTCTTTTTTTCATGAATGATTCTGCACATTTCCTCCTCTGGGTGATTTGCTTTCCTGAAGCGTACTGTGCAGTGCTGTTTTGATTAGCCTTTATACAAATGCAGCCATGCATTGTCAAATCTTTCTCTGATATGTTGCCTTGTTTTCCTACAATGTTCCCTCCAAGTTGGTTCAAGTTTCTAGTTTGTTTTCTTCAGTGGTGAGTAATATAGGGGGCCTCCCTATATTTTCCTCGCGGAGCGAGAACTCTGTTGCTCATGGTTCCCTCAATTAAAGTTTGGGCTAATGTTCCACATGTATGTATGGGTTTGATGGGGCTAGCATTTTAGTGTTCTTTTCTCACTTTTTAAACTCCAAACCCTGCACTGTTGCTATGGTTTTATAGGTATAGCTATGTCAAAACAATGTTTTTGCCTGTGCCTTTAAAACTTATTTGCACCATATGGTTCTCTTTACACACTGAGCTGTAATCAACTAATGATAATGATTTTTTATTTATATAGCGGATACACCTAAGCAATGTACATAGAACATATTTAGATACATTAATCATACCAAATAAAGTTGGTACTCCTTTATCAACCTCGGAAGGATGAAAGGCTGTATTGGCTTTGGTGAGATTGGAACCTGCGACCTGCAGATCAGTTCCATGTCATTTGATCGCAGGGTTTTTTGCCGCTATTTTTTTTTTTTTAAACCCATCGATTTTTTTTTTTAAATTAATTTTGGGGGGGTCCCCCCCCAAACCCCAGATGTTTGAAAAAATGTGATGGGTTTTTTAGAAAAAATATTCACGGTAAAAAACCCAGCGAATAAACATCCTGCGATGAAATGACGTTGTACCCTGCAGATCACACATAGATCACAACAGTGAGCTCTCAAACCGCTGAGCTATGTTACCAGCTGTGATTGTGGCATCTTGTATGTTTGGTGTTCCCTACTGTGCACAGATGGCCACTTGCATCCAGCAAAACATCACAGTTTGCTTTATGATTCTGCACTCCTGAGGTTTCGTAATCCAATTTATGGGGTGGAAGAAGAGAGGGTTTTCATGTATGGATGGCCACTAATTACCTACTAGAAATAACCCACATGTGTGGGGTCCTGCAGGTTCTGTATTTACCCACTTCCCCCTTGCACCAAATACCAGCCAAAGACAGGAAGGGGTTTCAGTTTTTAGTGTAGGTATTTGAGCGGCTTCTAAGTTTTCGTGCATGGCTGTGTGAGGCTACAAGCACACCTTCTGTAAATTCCCAGTCGATGAAGGACCACGTTTTCACACCAATATGCTCCATGAAATGGAGTGACTTATTTACTGACGAATTTTGCGGGACTTCTTTGCCATTCAAAAAGCACACATACACCACTTGTGCATTCCAAAAACTGTTCTGTGCCAAAGGTCTGTGCGAAACCACCACAGCATGGATTTAGAACCAGTTTTCGTGCCCTGTGCAGTCTATGTAACATGGGCGATATGGTATGAAAAATTGTTAATGTGTTTTCCATTTGTATCCCCGAGAAATGTACTGTTTGATATAATTACATTCAGGGACATCATTTGGGGGTTTCCAGGGGTTGCAACCCCAATTATTTAAAAAATAAAATGAATGCTCCTGGCCTAGCGGGGTCCCTGCAGCCCCCGCGGTGTTAGGGGTCCCCACCACACCAGGTCTGGTGAGTCCACTGGCCCAAACCTCACACATCATCGTGAAGACTGGGCCGGGGAGGTTCTCAGTAGGGGTTGGCATTGGAGCTGACCCTGACAGGTGGCACAGATCACAAACCATGTTCAGCTCCACTCCTTCTCCATCTGCTTCTTCGCAGCTCACGTACAGGTACCAGGCAGGAAGCTCTCGGAGCTTCCTGGCTCCTGTTTGTGAGCAGCATGAAGGAGCCGAGGGTGGAATGGAAGGACGGACCGAAGCTGGAAGAAAAAGGTAAGAAGGCTTTAAAAAAATAATATGATGTATATTGTGCATGTGTGAAGTGTGTGTCAGATGTATGCATGTGAATGGCGGGTAAATGAGAAGTAATGTGATGTGATGTGGTTTTTTTACAATTCTGGGTGGCTGTGTGCATGTGTAGAGAATGCAATGAGTGGTTGTAAGAGAAGTGACTGGTGGGGGAATGTGTATGAATGTGATGGTCTGTTTTTGACTATTTTGGGTGGGTGTGTGCCAGTTTAGAGAATGTTATCCGTGGATGTAAGAGAAGGAGTGAGTGAGTGAGTGAGTGAGTGAGTGAGTGAGTGAATGAATATGAATTTGATGGTGTATTTTTAAATGTTGTGGGTGGGTGTGTGCCTGTGGGGACAATGCAATGAGTGGATGTAAGAGAAGTTGTGAGTGACTGGTGGGCGAATGAGAATGAATGTGATGGTGTGTTTTTGAATGTTTTGAGTTGATGGCCGGGGGTATGCCTGTTTATAGAATGCACTGAGTGGATGTAAGAGAATGTGTAAGAGTGAGTGACTGGTGTGTGAATGAGTATGAATGTGATGGGTGTGTTTTTGAAAGTTATGGGTGGGTGGGTGGGTGTGTTCCTGGGAATAGAATCAATGGGTGGAGGTAAGAAAAGGTGTATGACTGAGTGACTGGTGTAAATAAGTATGAATGTGATGGTGTGTTTTTGAATGTTCTGGGTGGTTGTGTGCCTGTGTAGAAAATGCAATGAGTGGATGTAAGAGGAGGTGTGAGTGAGTGATAGGTGGATGAATGAGTATGAATGTAATGGTGTGTTTTTGAATGCTCTGGGCGGGTGAGTGTGTGCTTGTGTAGGGAATGCAACGAGTGGATGTAAGTAAAGGTGTGAGTGAGTGACTTGTGTGTGTGTGTGTGTGTGTGTGTATGAGTTTTGATGTAGTGTGTGTTTGAATGTTCTGGGTGGGTGTGTCTGTGTGTGCCTGAGTGGGGAAAGCAGCGTGAATTAATGTGAGAGGGGATGTATGGGTGTGTAACCGATGGGTGAAAGGGGATGCATGAGTGTGTGTGTAAGGCCCTGGGAGACAGGGGATCGCTACAGAATTTTTTCGACATCATTTATTGACTTTGCATGTTCTACTGGTATTATCAGGCAAAGCCAAGTTCATGTGTATCATTACCTGGCTAGCCATGCATATTGGTGCACTCAGTCTGTGGGATGTTTTACCCACGCAACCGAGCCCTACCACAAAAAAAAAACTGTGCATTACTGGCATTGAAAACATCATGATGGCCAGAACTCCCCAGAAAATGCACAGGGAAAACATGAAGAATAGGCTGCCACCCATTTTTGCCTATGTTGTGAGCACAGGAGGGCACTGCCTAAAACCACTATTGGGCTACACACACAGTAGCCTGAAATCATTGGGAATGGCAAGGCTGATTGCCAAAAGCAACCCAGAGCTGTTGGGAATTCATTTTCTTGATGTCAAAAAGTTGCTAAAATCATGGGGGTGCAGTACCAGCTTTGTCCACAAATCGGCGCTAGCGGTCTAAACTCTGACTGGAGAACTGCTACTTCAGAAGCTAATCAGCCTCCTGAGACAGCTGGAAACTTCAAAGGCCCGCTGGTTAATTAAAACTCTTAACCACCTGCTGTTCCCAGAGACAATCTGATTGCATTAACAGGCCAAGAGGCTGGGAAACCTTCTCACCTCAGAGACCCACACAAAAGCCCAGGAAATCACAGGTTCATGCTAACCAAATGCAGAGTGGCCCCCTGGCCTGCTGACCTCAGCCGACACAAAAGACTCTTGCAATTGAATGGGGTTTGTTGATTTCAGTGTGGACTGTAAACAAAGCCCTGCCTGGGAGAGGAGAGACATGTGGTACTCCCAAGTTTCTGGGGGTCGACTCAGACACTTTTGTGGAATCATATTGCAGCAAATATATGTTTAAGTTAAATGCTTCTAAAATATTGTATTAAGCTCACAAAAATGTGCAATTTGGAGAACCTTAATCTAAGAAATGTACCCACAAATCAAGACTTGATTCAATTCTGTACCATGTTCTAGGACCAAACCCTGCTATTTATTGATATTACAGACAATGGGTTTATGCTAGAGACCTAGTAAAGTACTGGAATACGGGTAGAAGGGGGGTGTACATTTGTATAATTTTTGATGAAAAACCAATGTTGCAAAACCCACTAAAAACGAAAATAAGTTGCCATTTCTTATTCCAAGCTATTAGAAACATCAGAGTTGGAACAGAGACTACCTTATGTGATATATGATGTGTGTATGTAATGTCAACCACTTGTGTATCTGGGAAAGGTATTTAGTTATTTAAATTATTTCTAAGGTAAGAGCAAAGGGGAGTGTTCTTTCTATATGCCATAAAGATGACACCTCATGACTCACTCTGACACACAACTCTGTTCTCCAGTGAGAGCATAGAAAACTCTTCAACCTATCAGAACCCTTAGTGGGTTGGGCATGCAGAATTAGCCGACCCACCCACTCTCTAAACACATAAAAAGAGCCACTGGAAGCCAGATAGGACTTTCTTTTTCACTTTCGGCGGAGCATTTTGACTTCAGACTTCACATCCAGAGATCCAGACTTCAAATCCATCAATCTCCAGAGACCAGAAATTAACTACAGAATTTATAGCAGAGAGGCCTGAATCCACAAGCTGAATCCTTTTTCAGCAGGCCTCCAAATCATTTGCAAACTATTCAACAGCCGGGCGAGCTGTTTGAATTTTTGCCGAGAACTTTTGTCAGAACCAGAGAATCAGACCGCTGTGCAGTGCCGCTAGCAGAGCTGACACAGAAGGTAGAATTATCCAGTGAGCAGAACCAGGCCGAGACCGTCCGTGCCGAGGGAACCGCAGTCCAATCCTGACCCGATCCGTGGCGAAGTCGCATTCCTGTCCAAAATATAGTGTGAGTAACGCCAGAACTGTGCAAAACCCAATCTCTTAGTTTAAAATAATCTAATCCAAACTATTTTAACCTATTTAGAACTGCCTCCTAGAATCGTGTCATTCTGTCATCTTTAAACCTGAAAACTGTCATCTGTCATTCTGAGCTTTAAAATTTAAAATCTGATAAACTACCTTTACTAAATCGGTCGTATCTCCGGAACCGTTTGTGATAAAAGCTGGATTTAACTTTTATTAGGAAGCTGAGATTCTAAGCTTTCCAACAAGCTCTGAACCGACTTGCTCCTCCTCATACCCCCGCCGTAATTGCGCTTGATGCACAGGACTAAATTTGCTGCGATTTGACATTTGCTTAATTTCAGCCACGTGTAAAAATATTTGTCCTTGCTTTCCTTTGCTGAAATTTGTTTGCAACCTGACAATCATTCATAGAGCAAAAGTGATCCTGAACTAATACAAAGTAGCTGTCACCCACCGTGAACCTCTAGAGGGAATTAAAATCATTTTAGCATATTTTTCACTTCGTTGCATACCACCTTTAAAGTACTTTGCCTGTGTTTAAAATCATCCCTGTTGCTCTAAGCTTGCTAGGGGGGGAACTGAATTATATTTGATTGCATTCCTGAGAACTGTGTGCTTTCCTTCCATCTCTTTACATTGCATAAAGGGGGGGGGGTGAATTGCTACCAGGGGGAAAAGTGATTACATTGTTTTGGTTGAAATCATATCAAGTTTATTTTCTGTACTGCATTTTCATTCATCATTGCATTGTCCTTGAAGCCATAAAAGCATTCTCAGCTACTTTATCCTCTCTATATCACTTCTAAGCCATCAAAAAGAGTGCACCACTGTAACATTATCCCTTGTTGATCACTATCATCTTCACAAGTGTGATAGCAAATATTAATTTATTATAAAAGTGTGATATATATATATTGTTTAATTTTCAAATACACTTTTTAAATTTGCAAAACAAACCTACTTCTTGGCTCAGCGAGGTCAGGGGGATTCTGAGAGAGGGGTGTTATATAAGGGTTGTCATCCAAAGTAAACGAACTGGACATAAAAATACATCAATAAGGGCTTCCATCAGCATCCCAGACTAGGCATTGACTTAGCTGTAGTGTTGAATTGAACTTGCTTACAAAATGGGGGCTCGTCCGGCATATTCTGGGTTAGATTTACCACTTGTGCAGCTTAATACAGTGTGCCAACTGACCGGATACACATATCCGGTTAGATCACCACGCTGTTTTACACTGTGAAAGCACCCATCAAAGGAACGCTCTAAGGAAACGGTCTGTTTTGCAAAATAAAATACAAACTTCTGTAAGTCAGGAAGGAACTCAAATTCCAGAATGACGACACCGGTAGACATCAAAATAGCCAGAGAGCACTTCTTACATAAGCTATTTGTGAGAGGTGATTGGACTGAGCAGGGCCAGGATGCGTAGTTGCAGGCAATCACACAACAGGTCACTGCAACTGGGTTAGATACCTGGAGAGATCAGGGTCCCTTACATGTGGCCCTGAGTGAACTATACATGGCACCTAAAGCTAAAGATGAACACGACAGGATGGTTAGGATAGCGGCATATTTGTATCTATATATGGGAGCCATGCAGGACAAATGTGCTGAAGGCCAAGATCTGGCAAATAGGCAACAGATCGCGTTAGAGAAGGCCCAATCTGACCTGGTCTCTTCTGAGCAGAGGATGCACAGAAGCCAGGAGTCAGAAAATGAGAGCAGACAGTATCTCATTAAAATCAAAGAGGACATGTGTATCCTGAAACAGGAAAAGTCTGACCAGGATACCAGAGTTCTGGCCTTGCAGAAGGAGTACCAAGAAGGTTTGGACTCCCTACTGCAGAGCCAGAAAAAGCTGGAGCAACAATTAGATTTCAATAGGGCATGTGCTGAGCAGGTAGTCACCCTGCAAAGCCACCTAGATAGGGAAAAGTCAGAGAGCAATAAACTGATCCTGAAAGAACTGGATATCCCAGGCAGAGTTTGATCAGGAGTGTCAGAAAGCTGGTGCCTTTCAAACGCAAAGGGGCGACCTGGCGGCACAGATGCAGACTCTTGGTCAGGAAAGGGACACATTAGGCCAGGAAGTCAGCCATTTAAAAAGAAAAACTGAAGAAAATCACGGGGCCTTCCAGGGGCTGGGAAACCTCCAAAAAGAGCATCAGAACTTACTAGAGCACACCAGGAGGGTGGAAGAGGCTCTGGCAAGAAAGGAGCAGGCCAGTGGGGATGGGACTCAGGAGGTAACCCTCCTGCAGCAAAGACTGGCCCAGTACTCCAGGACCAATCAGGAGGCACAGAGAGAGAATGAGGCTCTCTGTCAGCACAATGATAGGCTCCAGCAACAGGTAGCCATGCAGGAGAGACTGATAGAGTCTAGTAAGGCCTTAACTGAGGAACTTAAAGAGCAGGCTCTTGCATTGCAACAGGGAGCAGAGGCTGATAGAGATGAGGTTCGCTGGGAAAGGGAAACGCCTGAGCATAACCTCAGGAGCCCTAGTACCAGAGGCCTTCATCTCTCCCAGTCCCTGGACACTGCCACCCCCATGTCCCGTGGCGCACATGAGCACAGGGCCAGAGGGATGGCAGATTACTATCAAGCCAAAAGGATGGGGCTCGTAGGCCAGTACCACTCAGGAATGGATGGGCGGGCATCCGGGTATGGGCACCTAAGTACAGTGCAATTTATTGGGAAACCCCAGGAGATAGGCCCACTAAGGGCATCCTGAAAACCTCTGCCCAGTTAGGTCAGTGGCGGGGGTAGCCATCAAATCCTGGTAGCAAGGAGGGATCTGAAGACTCCACTGAGCGTCACAGGACACAGGAGACCAGGTCCCCACATTCTGCCAGCTATTCCCAGGCTCGCAGAATCCGGGAAAACCTGGAAGATCAGACGGGCACCTCTGGGAGCAGTGCTTCTGAATCAGAGGATGAATGGACCAGGGTTACCCGAACCAAAAAGGCCAATAAGGTAAAAAGGGCCTTGCTTAAGGACCCCTTAAAACAGATTAAGGCAATCAGGAGTGTTATCACGCCTTATCATAAGAACACCAAGTATTCTGTTTGGGAACACTTGGAGCTCTATGAGCAAATGATGAAGACTTTCCATTTGAAGGACAGCAGTAGCTGCATCCAGTACGTCAAATGGACATTCTCCCCTGAATACTCCAGTTTCTTTGCGGGGCTGGAGGACCAAAACCATTCAAGATGTTCCACATATAGGGCGGCCATCTTGAAACATTTTTCTGCACATAGAAATCCCCAAGAGGCTTGCAAGGCAGCCTACAATTTGCAATGTGGGGAGGATCAGGCCCCACAAGAATTTCTGCAAGAATTGAAGCATGCCTTTGCGCAGACCACCAGAAGGATGCGCACGGACAGCAGAGTATTCATCAACACATTTTTCCATGCTCTTCCCAAGTACATAATGACCCAGCTCGTGAGAGATTTTCACGAGAAAAGATCTTTAGACTGGGTCATTGAGCAAGCCACCCGGATCTATGAGGTGCAGAAGCCCGTAGAAAATAAAAGTAATGCGCAGAAAAACCCCAAAACCAACAGCACCCCTGCTACTGCCACGGTGGCAGAGGTAAAGGTTGCCCCCGTTTTAGATTTGGAGATGAGGGGTCCTAAAAACCTGCCTGCGCCAAATAATTCACAGCCCAGAAGGCCCTCGGGCCAGTCACAGACAGGGAGTCAAGGAGGTAGTCCCACAAATGGGGTCCCTCGTTCCCCTCATTATGTAAGTCCCCGCTACAAGGGAAACCGACCCATCCTGGGTTATGTGTGGACTCCTCCAGGCCAAGGGTTGGGATCCAGTCAAGCACCTAACCCAGAGAACTTCCCTCCAAACTTCCCACAGGAGGGCAGAAATTCACCAAACCCTGGGCCGAACTTTTTCCCCAGGTATCCACAAGGTTTCCAGCCCCAAACTCATCCATCCTTCTTTCCCCAATTCCCTGAGCCCAGACAACCAAATCCAGGAGAGGGGAGGTCAAGGGTGGAGGGGTACCCAAATCTTCCCAACCCAGGGTATTACAAGAGAAGGGATAGCTACCCTTCCCGGGATCAGCCCAGGGGAGAAAATAGAGCCCCGTATCAGCCTGAGCGGGTTTCACAATTAGAGCGCCAGGTTCAGAACATGGCACAGGATTTGGGCCGCATGCTGAGGGCCCAACAAAACCCTCAGATGGGCATGCCGGCACAGAACGCCCCAAACTCTGGACCTGGTGCTCCAGAACAATGATGGGGGCAGCACCCCGATAAACCACCGGTTCCCAGGGAGGAGGCACAAGGGGAAGGGGGGTGTAAAGCCTTGGAGGAAGCTTCCTTCCCAACTTGTAAACAGCCCCTGGAAACCCAGGAACCAGAAACAAAATCTCCTACCCCTGAAAGTCTGCCACCCAAGGAGCAGAGAGGAGGTAGGAGAAACAAAGGACCCAAACAGACCCACTTTGTGGAGGAGGTACAGGTCTTCCAATTTGAGGGAGAGGGATCCTCAGAGGATTCTGGGAAAAGGATCTTTTTCTTCAGAGATGGGGGGAACTCCTCCCAAGGAAAAATGGGTCCCAAGAGATTCCAATCCAGACTGGGTGGATGTGGGGATTGAGCTGTTGCCGCCCATCATCCTATCCCAGAACCAACAAAACCAAACCTCCCTGGTTCAAACCCATCCTGGTGTCTGCTTCCAAAAAGGCAGGGGCGGCCCAGAACCGGAACCAGGGGAACCTAAAACCGAATCAACGGACTGGGTAGATGTGGGGATTGAGCTGTCGCCGCCCATCATTCTATCCCAGAACCAACAATACCAAAATCCCATGGGTCAAACCCATCCTGATGACTGCCAAGCAGGTGTATGCTCAAAATCTCCATTGGCAACAAGAGCATAATCCATAATTGTTGGGTCGTGCGAGACGTCACTGCCGCCTTTTACTTAGGCGGTGACATTCTGAATCGCTTTGCCATTAGTTTGGACCTAATAAACTTTAAAGCTTGATCCCGATTATCGGATAATCCCATGGGTTTTGATGATCCAGAAACAGCATTTAGGTCAGCTCAATTGCTACATTATGCAGTTGAAATTCAGATTAAAGAGGAAGTCACCATCCCAGAAAGGACCCGACAATTCTCCCTGGAAGTGAAAGTTAAAGAGGACAAAAATTGAAAATCCCTGATGCTTATATTCATCTAAATGCTTCTATCCAACAGCAAGGGTTGGGGGTAAACCAAACACCATTAGTCAACATAGAACATGAAACTATTCCAATAGAGGTGGATAACAGCGACTTAAAGAGTATTACTCTAGCCACAGGCACCATTATTGGAATGGCGGTTGATGACCGACATTTCTCCATTGATTTAAGAAATTAACTGTTAGGACCCATCCCCAAGGACTGTTTTGACAGTGACAGTGATGACAATACAACACCAGACAGGATTTTCACCCGGCATGGGGGGAACTTCCTGGTGTACACTTCTTGCCCTTATGGTAAGGAAGATGTGACTTGTGACTTCAGGAGGGATGAGGTGATTTTCCAGGTCCATGAGGGCTGCCTTTCCCACCTGAAGCCTCCAGTCCAAATCAGCACTCTGATCAGGGACTTCTTCATCCAGCTGGAGGAGGCCGCTGAGATAGCCAAACCAGAAGTCTTTCCAGGCTTCAGGCAGATGGTGGAAGAGAGAGTCAACATAGCTGATGCCTGTGTGACTCTGGGACAGAAGCAAAAGTTGAAACAAGTTTTCTTGGGTTTCCAAGATCTCTTTGCGGTAGACTCATATGACTGTGGTCGCAACGACATCCACACAACAACAATTCCCACGGACCCTGGCATGACTCCAGTGTTTGTGAAGCAATATCGCTTGCCTCTCGCATCCATGGAGTCCCTTACTGAAATAATTAAGAACCTTGAGTCCCAGAGAATAATCCATCCAGTCCACAGCACTTTCAATAACCCGGTGCTGGGAATATTGAAGCCAAACGTCCAGTGGAGACTCTGTGCCAACTTTAGGAAGCTCAACAAACGGGTCCATACTTCCCGATGGCCTCTGCCCTACATTGACCAAGGGCTGGCCCAGATTCAGGGGTCACACTGCGATAGACCTGACCAATGGATACTGGACCTTGCCTGTCAGTAAGGAGGACCAATACAAACTGGCTTTTACCTTTGGGGGCCAGCTGTACACATGGACCCGGACTCCATTCGGATGCCTCAACTCCGGCAATGAATTCAACATTTTCCTACATAAGGCCATGCCCGACCTGGGTGCGAGGGATAACCTGGCTTATGTAGATGATGTCCTCATCAAAAGTTCATCTGTGGAAGAACACATAGCAGAGATCCGTTATGTTCTGACGCAGTTGAGGGCCGCAGGAGCAAAACTTTCCTTTCAGAAAGCACAGTGGTGTAGAACCTGTGTTAATTTCTTGGGGCATGAGATTACTCCTCAGGGTCTCTGTCCCCAGGAAAAGAAAGTGGAAGCACTTCAGAAACTGAAGGATCCCACAACTCTGCGGGAACTAAGGAGCCTCCTTGGACTGACTAATTACAGCAGAAAGTTCATTGAGGGCTACGCAGAGATCACTAGACCGCTGATTCATCTCCTGAAGGGGTGGGGGGGGTCAAGTGGGAATGGGGTCCAGAACAATCCGAGGCAGTAAGGCAACTCAAAAGAAGCCTCTCACAAGCACCTTGCCTAGCTTACCCTGTCAGAAACAAGGAGTTCTTCCTGGAGACAGGGTTCTCTAATACGTGCTTGACGGCAGTATTATACCAAAAGCATGACAAGATCAATAAAGTAATCTCCTATGCGAGCAAAACTTTATCCCCTGTGGAGGAAAAATTCAACGATTGTGAGAAGGCACTCCTGGCAACGGTGTGGGCATTGAAGAATTACCACCCGTTCATCCAGGGGGAACACATCATAGTGGAGACTCCACACCAGCCTCTGCAATATCTCCAAAGTGACAGAATCCGGGCTGGAAATGAGAGTAATTCCCGAATTACTTCCTGGATTCTGTCAATGCAAGGCTTTCCTGTGGAGGTCAGATATGGCCAAAACAAGAAGAGTCCCCTTGCGCAAGGTCTGGCTGACTTGCATGATTGTGCCAGAGAAAACTGTCTTGAGGACGAGAGTCTAAAAATCAAGGACAACATGGAGGCATACCTTAATTCCCCACAGAAAGTCTTTGAAGAAGACAAGTGTGAGGGAATGCCCACTGTCTATGTGGATGGATGCTCTTACCATGTTGACAACAACAGGGAAAAAGAACTGGTGGCCGGCGTAGGCAATGCATGGGTGAATGAGTCCCCAGAACCCTCCGCTGGGTGCGAAATTGGTCCCGGAAGTAGTCAGGTGGCAGAATTAATGGCTGTGCATCAAGACATCCTCACTGCTGTCTAACATCATCTCCACGAACTGGTCATAATCACAGATTCGGATTATGTACGGAACGGGTTCGTGGAGCACCTGGTTAACTGGAAAACCAGAGGCATGTTATGTGCTAATAACAAACCTTTGAAACATGGGAAGTTAATTCAAAACATTGATGATCTGGTCACCTCGAATGGGATGACCATCTACTGGAAAAAGATCAAGGGTCATTCCAAAGTAGAAGGACCAGACAAAACTGGAAATGACTTAGCTGATCAGCTGGCCAAAACCGGGGCCATCCAAGGGGATCTAATAGAAATAGAGTCCCTGTTGGGGGAAATCCAGGTCACTGCTATCACTAGGTCCCAGACAAATGCTCACAATGATCTTTCAACTGAACAATGGAGTAAGGAGACCCCTGATGCTGATTTGATTACAGCTCAGAAAGGGGATCCAATAATTGGTAAGTTTTACCAACACATTGAGGACCCTGAGAACTTTCCCTTGACGGAAACCGATTACATTGGGAAAGAGGACCTAAGAGTGTTGATGAAATGTCCAAAAAGGTTCCGAATCCAAGACGGTTTGTTGGTAAGGAAATCCCAAGCTGGCCATGATCAGTGGGTGATTCCTACCTCATTCCGAAGCCTGATGTTAAGTCACGCCCATGATGCGGCCACCGCCGGTCATAGGGGGTTTCATACAACACTTGAAATCTTAAGAGAGATTGCATACTGGCCACACATGGGGCAGGACCTCGACCAGTACTTGAAGGGGTGTCCGGTGTGTGCAAAATTTCAGCCAACATCCCTCACACACTGGGCGCCTCTCCAAAAGAGGGGGATGACACTGCCATGGTCACATTTGCAAATCGACTTCGTAGGCCCTGTAATTCGCTCGTCTAGAGGAAACAAGTACATGTTGACCGTCACATACTTGTTTACCAAGTGGGTGGAATGTCTCCCAGCCCCAAAATTGCAAGGCAGAAACAGCAGCTGCCCTGATGATTAACCACATCTTTTCCCGTTTTGGTCTACCTCAAAGGATTGAGTCAGACAGAGGTAGCCACTTCACCAGTGAAGTAATGACAAAGATGTGGGAGATACTGGAGGTTAAAAGGAAGCTACACATTGCTTACAGGCCAGCTTCTTCTGGTGCAGTGGAGAGATATAACAGAACCATTGTGAGCATATTAAAAAAGTTTGTGGCAGATTCTGGGCCAAGTTGGGATATCCGACTACCTCTGGTCCTAATGGCCATCAGATCTACCCCTTCATCTGCAACTAAAATGTCACCATTTGAGTTGGTTACCGAGTTGATGACCGGACGCAAGATGGTGCTTCACCAGCATTTGCTCTACAGGACCCAAGAGCAGACACTGATAAATGCCTCCACAACTCATGAGTATGTGGAGAATTTAAGGAAACACCTTCAGCATGCTTTTGCCTATGCTCAGCGGAATCTAGAAAGATCAGCTGATAGCATGAAAACCCAATATGACTTGAAGACCGCCAGGAAGGAATATACTGTGGGAGACCGGGTCTATCTATACAATTTCCAAAGGAACCAGGCCAAACAGCGAAAATGTTTGCCTACATGGAAGGGACTGTTTGAAATTATAGACAAAATCTCCCCAGTAGCTTATACGATCTGCATCCCCAAAGGTAGTCTGGTGGAAGGGGGGGACAAGTGGGTCCATATAAATCAGCTAAAGTGGTGCCATCCCTGGCACACTCTGCAGCAACTGGAGGAGTCCTCTGCAATACCAGAGGGGACCGCTCCAGATTAATTCAGTTCCAACCTTAAAATATCCCACATATAGTCTCTAAAATATTATGATGCTTGTATGCAACTGTCTTTGAATTATATCTTGTTTTTCAAAATAAGAATGCTATGTCTCTTGATTTATAAAATGTATATGACGCCCCACTATATCAATAGTGGGGGAGAAATGTCTACGAATAGGTATTGCCGCTTTTGCTTTATCATCCTAGGAGAGATGAAACCATGGAGACTGACCAAGGAGGACGACCGGGGACTGGGAGCAAAGATCCGAGGGGCCAGGGGTACCGCCCAATATTCCCATCAGGACCGGCGAGGAGAACCGATCGATCCACCTGATGGAGGAAAAGATACAGAACTGTGCCATCTACCGGAAGAAGATGAGGCGAACATCCCAGATTTTGCGAGTTCCATCAGTGAAAGATCAGAATGGCTATCGCAAGAGGGGGGCTTGTAGGATGTTTTACCCATGCAACTGAGCCCTACCACAAAAAAAAAACTGTGCATTACTGGCATTGAAAACATCATGATGGCCAGAACTCCCCAGAAAATGCACAGGGAAAACATGAAGAATAGGCTGCCACCCATTTTTGCCTATGTTGTGAGCACAGGAGGGCACTGCCTAAAACCACCATTGGGCTACACACACAGTAGCCTGAAATCATTGGGAGTGGCAAGGCTGATTGCCAAAAGCAACCCAGAGCTGTTGGGAATTCATTTTCTTGATGTCAAAAAGTTGCTAAAATCATGGGGGTGCAGTACGAGCTTTGTCCACAAACCGGCGCTAGCGGTCTAAACTCTGACAGGAGAACTGCTACTTCAGAAGCTAGTCAGCCTCCTGAGACAGCTGGAAACTTCAAAGGTCCGCTCGTTAATTAAAACTCTTAACAACCTGCTGTTCCCAGAGACAATCTGATTGCATTAACAGGCCAAGAGACTGGGAAACCTTCTCACCTCAGAGACCCACACAACAGCCCAGGAAATCACAGGTTCATGCTAACCAAATGCAGAGTGGCCCCCTGGCCTGCTGACCTCAGCCGACACAATAGACTCTTGCAATTGAATGGGGTATTTTGATTTCAGTGTGGACTGTAAACAGAGCCCTGCCTGGGAGCGGAGAGACATGTGGTACTCCCAAGTTTCTGGGGGTGGACTCAGGCACTTTTTGTGGAATCTTATT
This sequence comes from Ambystoma mexicanum, assembly GCF_040938575.1. Lineage (NCBI taxonomy): Eukaryota > Metazoa > Chordata > Amphibia > Caudata > Ambystomatidae > Ambystoma > Ambystoma mexicanum. Next base: position 1,008,063,410 of record NC_090928.1, on the reverse strand, counting down.
GCAGCAAATATATGTTTAAGTTAAATGCTTCTAAAATATTGTATTAAGCTCACAAAAATGTGCAATTTGGAGAACATTAATCTAAGAAATGTACCCACAATTCAAGACTTGATTCAACTCTGTACCATGTTCTTGGACCAAACCCCGCTATTTATTGATATTACAGACACTGGGTTTATGCTAGAGACCTAGTAAAGTACCGGAATATGGGTAGAAGGGGGTGTACATTTGTGTAATTTTTGATGAAAAACCAATGTTGCAAAACCCACTAAAAACGAAAATAAGTTGCCATTTCTTATTCCAAGCTCTTAGAAACATCAGAGTTGGAACAGAGACTACCTTATGTGATATATGATGTGTGTATGTAATGTCAACCACTTGTGTATCTAGGAAAGGTATTTAGTCATGAAAATGATTTCTAAGGTTAGAGCAAATGGGAATGTTCTTTCTGTATGCCATAAAGATGGCACCTCATGGCTCACTCTGACACACAACTCTGTTTTCCAGTGAGAGCACAGAAAACTCTTCAACCTATCAGAACCCTTAGTGGGTGGGCATGCAGAATTAGCCGACCCACCCACTCTCTAAACACATAAAAAGAGCCACTGGAAGCCAGATAGGACTTTCTTTTTCACTTTCGGCGGAGCATTTTGACTTCAGACTTCACATCCAGAGATCCAGACTTCAAATCCATCAATCTCCAGAGACCAGAAATTAACTCCAGAATTTGTAGCAGAGAGGCCTGAATCCACAAGCTGAATCCTTTTTCAGCAGGCCTCCAAATCATTTTCAAACTATTTAACAGCGAGCTGTTTGAATTTTTGCCAAGAACCTTTGTCAGAACCAGAGATCCAGACCGCTGTGCAGTGCCGTTAGCAGAGCTGACCCAGAAGGTAGAATTATCCAGTGAGCAGAACCAGGCCAAGACCGTCCGTGGCGAGGGAACCGCAGTCCAATCCTGACCCGATCCGTGGCAAAGTCGCATTCCTGTCCAAAATATAGTGTGAGTACCGCCAGAACTGTGCAAAACCCAATCTCTTAGTTTAAAATAATCTAATCAAAACTATTTTAACCTATTTAGAACTGCCTCCTAGAATTGTGTCATTCTGTCATCTTTAAACCTGAAAACTGTCATCTGTCTTTCTGAGCTTTAAAATTTCAAATCCGAAAAACTACCTTTACTAAATCGGCCGTATCTACGGAACCGTTTGTGATAGAAGCGAGATTTAACTTTTATTTTGAAGCTGAGATTCTAAGCTTTCCAAACCCACTTGCTACTCCTCATACTCCCTCCGTAATTGCGCTTGACGCACGTGACTAAATTTGCCGCGATTTGACATTTGCTTAATTTCAGCCACGTGTAAAAATATTTGTCCTTGCTTTGCATTGCTGAAATTCGTTTGCAGCCTGACAATCATTCATAGAGCATTGCTAAAGTGATCCTGAACTAATACAAATTAGCTGTCACCCACCCTGAACCTCTAGAGGGAATTAAAATCATTTTAGCATATTTTTCACTTCTTTGCATACCACCTTTAAAGTACTTTGCCTGTGTTTAAAATCATCCCTGTTGCTCTAAGCTTGCTAGGGGGGGAACTGAATTATATTTGATTGCATTCCTGAGAACTGTGTGCTTCCCTTTCATCTCTTTACATTGCATAAAGGGGGGGGTGAATTGCTACCAGGGGGAAAAGTGATTACATTGTTTTGGTTGAAATCATATCAAGTTTTTTTTCTGTACTGCATTTTCATTCATCATTGCATTGTCCTTGTAGCCATAAAAGCATTCTCAGCTACTTTATCCTCTCTATATCACTTCTAAGCCATCAAAAAGAGTGCACCACTCTAACATTATCCCTTGTTGATCACTATCTGCTTCACAAGTGTGATAGCAAATATTAATTTATTATAAAAGTGTGATATATATATATATATATATATATAGTTTAATTTTCAAATAAACCTTTTAAATTTGCAAAACAAACCTACTTCTTGGCTCAGCGGGGTCAGGGGGATTCTGAGAGAGGGGTGTTATATAAGGGTTGTCATCCAGAGTAAACAAACTGGACATAAAAATACATCAATAAGGGCTTCCATCAGCATCCGAGACTAGGCATTGACTTAGCTGTAGTGTTGAATTGAAGTCGCTTACAAGTCTAGACATTGCTTACTGTGGCATGACATTTATTACTCGCATCTTTAAAAAGCAAGCATGATAAGAAGTGTAAAATTGCTAGACTGATGTTTTGGTGTAGCAGACTGTATATATTTTACTGTAGCATGACGTTTTATTAACTGTGCCTCTATGATGAATCAAGCATAATAAATGTTTTCATGGGTCTGGATTGGCTTACATTGGTACCAGTTTGGACAGGTTTTCATATTGTGACATGTCACTTTTAATGGCCAATCCAACGGGAATATGTGATTACATAACGGTACTGGCATTTATTGGAAGAGCCCGTTTTGTGCCCAGTGCCAGCAATGATACTATAAAAAAATCTTAAAGGAAACATTAGTATGGTCTTGTATGAGAATACTAGCATATGTTGGTGGAGCCAGGATGTAAATGTATGGGCACAGCGGGCATGAAAATGATTTTTATACTGCATATATTGCATAATATATCATAATGCATTGGGAAATACCCTGTGCACTTTTGGTGACTTGCATCTTTTTTTCATGATTATCCTTCAGAACTGATTGTTAGCCTTTACCCAAATTGTTGGCCTTTTACAGACATTTGTGCTCTGTAATGCATCATTTTAATATATTATTCAAAACAGTTCCCCCACCCCAAACTCATTTTCGTTAGTTCAGGCTTACTTGCTACGCTGGGTCAAAATCGCATACTTGTGGCAAATATTTGCACCCTCGAAATAAATTACTCACCAGCCACCACTTGTGGCTGGTATAATTATGGACCAGGTTACTGCCCCCCTTTTTCTACACTAAGTGAAACATTTGAGCTTTGAAAACATATTTACTTCTTTCACCTCAGTAGTTCATGCCCCTTCAGTGGCACAATCATCAAGGACATTGCGCATACATGGTGGTCTGGGCCGGCCTGGTGTGTGGCGTGAACTGTGCTTTAATGAGTTTGGAGGGGACCCCAAGCAAGGCTGACAGGGGGGCCCTCACATTTTGTGCTATGCCATTGGGTGCCACTGGGTCCGACAAAAGGGTAGTGTGCAGTGCACGCCTTGAAGTCTGACAGTTTGTCTGACGTTGCGTCCCTGAGTGAGATGCAACTCGTGGGTGTTTTGTATTTAAAATAACTCTGTGGGGCAGCAATGATAATACATTAAATGGTGGGTCGCTTTTTAAGTCCTCTAGCACCCATTAGACTTAGATAATAAGAACTATAGTGGGTCTTGGGTAAATTGAAAGAGAGATTCCCAGGTATTATACTCCAGCAAAGATAAAATTATCAGATGCACTTCTCTGTGTGCATGCAGACCAGTCTAATAGGTTTCCTCTATTGTAATGGTAGCTGAATCATTGATACATTCATAACCTGGGAATTTGGTTTATACTAAATCCTAGTCAATGATTCAGTTTTCAGGGATTACTCGTGCAGCATTTTGCTCCTCGGTAAACAGCAGCGCACGCCTCCCAGGTCAGTTCTATTCTGGCTTGTTTAGCACAGCAACGTCACAGATAACGAGTACTTCTGTTTCCATTGATCTATAGATGTTTCATACACTAGCTGTAGCCTGCATTAGAGATTACGGTTACACTGTTACAATTACTGCATTATGGATGTTTTACATATAGACCCCACATCGAATCTGAAAAATGACATTCCCCAAATGTGTGATTGTGGACAAATCATGCCTCCCTCTGTGCCTCATTTCTTATATCTGGATGAAATGAGAGCACCTGGAAACACAGGTGCTAGACGCATCTGAAAAGTCTGAAGGTCATTTGCCATCATGTCCTGTGATGTTACTTGGGGTCTGGGACATATGACATCACTTCCGATGATCAGTATATGATGGAAGGCACAACAATATCAAAAGTATGTAAATTCAGGTCATTTCGCTAGGATATGGTCATTTGAACTCAGGTAGTTCATATACAGTTTAAGGGGCAACAGGGAGATTCTCGAGGCCACTCGAGATCCTAAATTATGAAACACTAAACACACACCAGCTGTTGCCAGCTGATAACCCTATGCTGCACTCCTGATGGGGAGACAATTCCCCAAGGTTATTTTCAGTATCTCGTGAACCCAATCCAACTCCAACAAGGAGAAGTCTTAAGTCACGATAGACCACACTGTCAATTAAATTACAATACAAGAAAGCCTTCACTGTACTAAAAAAATATTCATATGATAAACAAGATCTAAATAACATCTATCTCTCTGCTTGTCTACAGAGAAGCACCACCAAACTGAGACAAAACAGTTTTAGACAGATAAAGTATTTTTATATATATATATAGGCAAATCAATTTCACAAAAGGTGCGTTCCAATATTACACCCACACTATTAACTCATACTGTGGTAATCATTAGAAACAAAAGTAGTTATACATTTAAACAACAACAATATTCTGAGCTGAATTACAGTCCTCAAAAACACCCAAATGTTCTTAAAACGTTATTCATGAAGTAACACATTTAAATATTTAATTATTTAACACAATTGTCCATCTGGGCAGTACAATTCTTTCTGCTCAGAATCTCCTAAACACAACCATGTGTACTGACGCGTTTCAGATTATGCAACAATCCTTCTTCACGGTGGGATATGTTAAAGTTTCAAAAGTTGTTCATTAATTCCTACAAAAGGGAAGGACAACCTCATTAGACTTTTATGTCAGACGTGAGATTTCATAGGTCACTCTCAATGAAGAAGTAAAACTAACCTCATTCCAGTGTACGTATCAACAACCAGGATCAATCTGTATGATAAAAATGTACAGAAGTGGATTGTAGAGATTTGTTCTCAAACATGATTCAATTCTTAGACTAATACTGTTGGAATTAGGTGTACTCACTCGGAAGGAAGACCAGTGCCTCTCCCCGGGTGAACACAATGGTGAAGGGCTGGGTTTTCCAGTGGGTGGTGGTTGAAGGCAAAAAGAGATAGACTGAGTTCTTGAATATGTATTTAAATTTGATCTACTTATAACACTCTCAAGCTTATAAAAAATGAAGTGATCACATGCTCAGTTTACTGAGGTATACTTGTTAAGGTCACACATTTTAAAAATGTTCTCTTGATGTTCATTAATACATCCGACCGCCAAAATGTGCATACAACGTTGTGCAGCTCATATCTGGCTTTGTTAACTATAATCATCCCTAACAAATAAACTGAGATACTGTCCATACCCCCTAAGGGATACGGCGCTCATGTTAGTTAATGCTTAACATTGACTGAAAGGCTCTCTCAGGCTCTCATGTGCTGCTGTAACACGATCACTAGTTGGAAAAATATGCCTGGACATGTTAAGTGTGCAACACGCCCTCTCTAATAGTATACTGCCAAAAGTGTATCGGGTGCCAGTCAACCAATACACGGAACTATTACCGCTTAGGGTGTCTTCTTAAGAACACTCACCATAAACAATGCGCAACTCCCAGTACGACCGCGCAGCTGGTCGCTAAGACGAACTGCTCGGGAGTATTCTGTTTATGTGGTTGTCATGGAGGCGACGCGCATGCGCGTTTCGACTCCAGACGTCCATCTTGGTATGGGAATCAGCAACCGCAGTCCACGACTCGCGGTACGTTGATCTCATTCTCTTTTACTCACGGTACTGCTGGTACCAAAAGGGCATACGCTAGGTAAGTCACAATGCCACTATTCAAAAAAAATGTCAATAAGGGCAAAGTACACCCTGACCAGTTTCATATTAATTGAGAATGTGAAGAAGGCAGAAAAGTCATAGGGGAGGATACAATGTGTCAGAAACGGGGGGAGATGGTCTATGTCACCACATACTCAGCTCAAAGCAAAAACATTAGGAACATCATTCAAAGAAATTGGCCCATGCTGCAAATGGACCCCTCTACACAAACACTCTTTCAACAGCTGCCGATTTTTGCCTACATGAACAGTAAGGCCATGAGGAACAGTTTGGTTAGAGCGGACCTATCCTTGCATCAGGAGACGCAGTCTCAATATAAGGGAACTCAACCCTGCCATTACTGCCAGCATTGCAGTAATATTTTTTCAGGCAACATAATTTCACACCCACACACAGGGAAACCTATTACACTGAAACATTCATGTACCTGTGATTCTTCTAATGTGGTTTATGCCCTCAAATGTCCCTGTGGCTTCTATTATGTTGGGATCACTATGAGAAAAGCGAAATTGCGTTGGACCGAGCACAAGTCCAACAGTCGGACAAAAAGTCTTAGATCCCCAGTATTAATGCACTTTCTAGAAGCAAAAGACAGTATTGCTCAGCTTAAGTGTATGATCCTAGAACAAGTAAGGGTGGGACCAAGAGGGGGAGATGTGCATAAGAGATTACTCCAGAGGGAGATTGTTTGGATTGATCTTTTGGACTGGACATTGAATTTGACCTTATGTGTTTCCTTTAAGGTCTCTTGCTGTGCTTCTAATCATTTGTGTCAAGTTGCGTATAGACTGTTTACAAAAATTAACAGACGTGTGTTTGTTAATTATTGTGCCTTTATGTATTTCCGGCATTACTGTTGAGGCTGCATCCGAATACATGATTCATGATTATAGATTGATATAAAGAGTTGAGGTGTATTGAAATTCATAAGAAAACTGCTAGTTGGTGATTTTTGGGGTGGCTTTCCAGAGTGTGAACGGCAGAGGTGCCAGGAGTTCTATGTTGAGCCTGGCTACAGGGAGTTACGAGTCTGTCAAATTAGAACGTAAGCGGACTTGAATCCGCAGGACAAATTACATATAGATGGAGATCTTTTCTCTTCTTGCCTAGATATGTTATCAGGTCAGGTATCCTAGTATGAATTTTGATTATTGCACCATACCTGTCAGAGTCCCTAGTGGTATTAGGAGTGACTGGATTTCCATGTCACTCCACGTTTTCCCATGGGTCACCCTAATAAACTTGCGGGAGCTAGGGGCTTGGAGCAATATTTTACTGCGGTTCGCCCCATCTCCCGGCATGAAGTAATTTACTCACAGCTATCTCAGCTGTAAGATCATTGATAGGTGGTGGCAACATTGGGTATTTGCCCGGATGCCCCCTCTCCCTTGTTCTCCCCCCGTTTCTGACACATTGTATCCTCCCCTATGACTTTTTTGCCTTCTTCACATTCTCAATTAATATGAAACTGGTCAGGGTGTACTTTGCCCTTATTAACATTTTTTTTGAATAGTGGCATTGTGACTTACCTAGCGTATGCCCTTTTGGTACCAGTACCATTAGTAAAAGAGAATGAGATCAACGTACCGCGAGTCGTGGACTGCGGTTGCTGATTCCCATACCAAGATGGACGTCTGGAGTCGAAACGGGCATGCGCGTCGCCTCCATGACGACCACATAAACAGAATACTCCCGAGCAGTTCGTCTTGGCGACGAGCTGCCCGGTCGTACTGGGAGTTGCGCATTGTTTATGGTGAGTGTTATTAACGAGACACCCTGAGCGGTAATAGTTCCGTGTATTGGTTGACGGGCACCCGATACACTTTTGGAAGTATACTATTAGAGAGGGCGTGTTGCACACTTAACATGTCCAGGCAAATTTTTCCAACTAGTGAGCGTGTTACATCAGCACATGAGTGCCTGAGAGTCTCTTTCAGTCAATGTTAAGCATTAACTAACATGAGCGCCATATCCCTTAGGGGGTATGGACAGTATCTCAGTTCATTTGTTAGGGATGATTATAGTTAACAAAGCCAGATATGAGCTGCACTACGTTGTATGCACATTTTGGCGGTCGGATGTATTAATGAAAATCAAGAGAACATTTTTGAAATGTGTGACCTTAACAAGTATACCTCAGTAAACTGAGCATGTGATTACTTCATTTTTTACAAGCTTGAGAGTGTTATAAGTAGATCAAATTTAAATACATATTCAAGAACTCAGTCGATCTCTTTTTGCCTTCAGCCACCACCCACTGGAAAACCCAGCCCTTCACCATTGTGGTCACCCGGGGAGAGGCACTGGTCTTCCTTCCGAGTGAGTACACCTAATTCCAACAGTATTAGTCTAAGAATGAAATCATGTTTGAGAACAAATCTCTACAATCCACTTCTGTGCATTTTTATCATACAGATTGTTCCCGGTTGTTGATACGTACACTGGAATGAGGTTAGTTTTACTTGTTCATTGAGAGTGACCTATGAAATCTCATGTCTGACATAAAAGTCTAATGAGGTTGCCCTTCCCTTTTGTAGGAATTAATGAACAACTTTTGAAACTTTAACACATCCCACCCTGAAGAAGGATTGTTGCATAATCCGAAACGCGTCGGTACACATGGTTGTGTTTAGGAGATTCTGAGCAGAAAGAATTGTACTGCCCAGATGGACAATTGTGTTAAATAATTCAATATTTAAATGTGTTACTTCATGAATAACATTTTGAGAACATTTGGGTGTTTTTGAGGACTGTAATTCAGCTCAGAATATTGTTGTTTAAATGTATGACTACTTTTGTTTCTAATGATTACCACGCTACGAGTTAATAGTGTGGGTGTAATATTGGAACGCACCTTTTGTGAAATTGATTTGCCTATATACATATATAAAAATACTTTATCTGTCTAAAACTGTTTTGTCTCAGTTTGGTGGTGCTTCTCTGTAGACAAGCAGAGAGATAGATGTTATTTATATCTTGTTTATCATATGAATATTTTTTGAGTACAGTGAAGGCTTTATTGTATTGTAATTTAGTTGACAGTGTGATCTCTCGTGACTTAAGACTTCTCCTTGTTGGAGTTGGATTGCGTTCACGAGATACTGAAAATAACCTTGGGGAATTGTCTCCCCATCAGGAGTGCAGCATAGGTTTATCAGCTGGCAACAGCTGGTGTGTGTTTGGTATCACTTCTGATGATGTCATCATGGCATTAAGGGTTGTGCGATGTCACTTCCACTACCCCTGGCATTTTGGTGAAATGACAAACCTGATTACATCCATGCACTGACATTTTGATGATTATCAAATCGGTTTGGCAATTACAAAACATTGCCATGAACCTGTGCCAAGATTAATGTGCAAACGAATAAAGAATCCCGCCTTTCAGGTTGTAATGTATTTGTATTTGTATTTATTTTAATTTATATTTCGCTTTAATCCAAAGCGCTGTACAAGAGGAACAAGCAAATACAACAAGCATTACATGATATTTGAATCAAAACCAGAAAACTGTACAATGAACAATTTACATTATTGATGAGGATAGGCATGATAGAGAGGGAAAAAAGTGAGAGATGGGGTAGGAGGTGTAGGTAGAATCATTAGAGAGAAAGGCAGGGACTTCATTTGGGGGTCGCCAGAGGTCGCAACTGCAACCTCTGAGGTCTCCCTTGCGACCTATGTGGTCACCCTTGCGACCTCTAGAACAAAATAGAAATGTAATGAAATGTAAGCCCATGGGCTGTGGCCAGCAGCATGTGGCTCTTTAGTTCTGGAATGACTGGCTTTCTTGTTAAAGCCCCTTAAAAAAAAAGAAGAAAAAGAAGAAAAGGAGTGACACAAGTCTAACACTGACCCTAAATAAGAAAGACTAGGAATACCAAATAATGTGTCTTTCTGGAATTCTATACAATAATTGCTAGACTCATTAAAGGTTTATTTCAGGCCCACTTCAGGGGGTGAGTCATTGATTTAGTCTGTTTTTAAACGCCTCAACTCAGCCTTTAATCCTTCTGAGGTCGATAAATGAGTACCAACACAGGTTGGGTGATATTGGGTGTATATTTTTTCTATATAAAGAGCTTAAGCGTAAGTGCTATATAATAACACATCATTATCATTTGGTCGTGGACGTCTGCTTGCATTCACAGTAATTTGGTAATATGGACCTATATACACTAATCTTAACAATACATATGGCGATCCATTCTTGTATGAAATGCACATTCCATTATAGCGATATAGTAACCATATTTTTTGTAGTGTACAATGCTATGTGATAGCACTTCCTGTTTTGTCAACGGGTGAAAGGTTGCGTTCCATCGCATCCCACGATATCACTTTGTGGTGGGGTCAAATGACATCACTTCCTGTGATGTCACCAGGGGTCAAGGGTCGTGTGATGTCACTTCCGCTACTCCTGGCATTTTGGTGAAATGACGTCCCTGGAGAAAGGAAGCGAAAAGGTGCTAGCGGGGTGAGTGGAAGAGATAAGATTTTAGAGAAGTGCGGAAAGAAGTGTAGGAGGTAATAGAGCGGACTGGGAGGGATAGGCGGTTCCAATGGAAAGGAGCGAGAAGTTGGAAGGAGCGGAAGCAGGAAGGGGCACAGGTTGGAGGAGAAGAGAGAAGGAAGAGATCTGCAGAACGGAGTGAACGAGTGTGTAATGTGTAGCAGTAAGCAGAGCTAAAAAAAATTAAAAAAGTCTTTTCCATATTGTGTTTTTTTTAGCAGAATGAAGCACAGACAAAATCTAGTTTGCGCCAAATCGATTCCACTTAATGGTCTAACTAGTTTATCGTGCCATTTGGTAAGTTGTATTGCGATTTCGATCACTTATTTTTTCATAGAGTGCATTAAATAACTTTGAATATCAGAAGACTGCTGCTAGCCATGATCGTATCCCTTTTCAAGGAAAGCTTGGGTGCATCCTTACCGGTGGAGTATTTTAAGCTATCCTCTGATGGATATCAAAGGTTTCATGGCATCTGTGCACATTGAGTGCCATTGGCCTGCACGAGGCCAAGAGGTTCCGAGTTGCCAGAAGAATTCAGCCTGCACCAAAAGCCCTCTACGGTATCTGCACCATAAATGTACTGTGCGCACGTTTTAAGAACAACAAAATACATGTTTAAGTCAGCATAAGGGTCCATATACAAATCTACCGGATAAAACGTTCAAAATTAATTGAAAAGGGATTGTGAGATTGTTTTCCCAGTATCTATTCATAAGAATCAATGCAACTTTACATCTATTTTCTGATGTTTTTTTTTTTTTTTTTATCTTGGCCTTTCCTCTTTCTCCACCCAGGCTTGCACCGGAGGCGGCTGCTCCGTCAGCAACGCGAGCGAGGCTGCCACCGAGGAGAGCGCCCCCGAAGGAGTGGCAGCGCCTCGAATCCAGTCCCATTCCTCCGACTCATTCTTCGTGTCCTGGCCGAGGCCCGAGTTCCCAAACGGTACGTGAAGTCCCTTCGCCTCGAGCGAAAAAGATGATTAGTGAAGGCAAATTAATACTCCAAATTGCAGCTTATGTGGGGTGCTTAATTTTTAATGATGATTTTAGGACGTGAAATACTTGAGACGGTATCTTGTGTTCAAGCGTGGCGCTCGCTCTATTTAGGTTCCAACAGATTTCTAGCAGCTCAAAAGTGCTCCCTTTTGATAGCAGGCGCGCATTACAACTTATTGCGTTAGGCAGAGCGAATTAATTTCCCTTTTGACAGAGCCAGTGCGCTGGGATGTGCCCGTGACTCGCTTGTATTCAGCGCCCTCCCTGCATGAAATGATTATCCATGTTAGATAGCGCGCGCGCAGTGTGGCAGCCGGATCAGTGCTTTCAAGGCCTTCAATTCGTTTTGCTTACGCGCATTGTTACAGTGCCATGCAAGGCACTCGCACACACTTGCAGTATCCGGCGCATTCACAGATTTTATGTCTTGTAAAGGAAAAGTCGTTATGAATAAGTCTATTTAAACATGGCAGTGGGAGGCGTGTAATACAGTGTAACACATTATTGGCCAACTGGAAATAAAATGGGCCTGTTAGACACATTCGAGCTAATTCGCTTGTGGCTTGACAAATACATTACAAGGGAAATGTACTCTGTGCTGATATGTGTCTTATTTTAAATATAACAATACGGTAAATAATTGTTTGTGAGAACCATGGCATTATGGAAGAATAGATTAAAAGAATTATCAAGCACTGTGCCTTTGGTTCAGGCCCGGCTCCAGGAATATTCATCTGGGTGGGCCAGGTTTGTGATAAGGGGGGGGCCCAAATACCATTGGGTTTGGGTATAGGAGCACCCTAAAGAAAGTGCTGGCGTCGATCCAGATTTCACATATCTGTGGCCCTGCAAAAATGTCTTCCCATAACTGGAAAAATACATGTCCACCCTTCTATAAAAAATAAAAAAAAAACAGTACAGAGCAAAAGGAGAAGCAAGGAAAATACTGTTGCAAAATCAATCTACTTAGCTTCCCTTCCCATCTGCTCTTCCCTTGCTATTTTGTCCTATCCTCCTCCACCCCCAGTCACCTTCCTTCAGCTCCCCTAATCGGCATTCCCATTTAGCCCCACTCCCACCTACTCCGACCAGACCCCAGCATGTCTTTCTTAGCCTGGCTGGGCAACATCAGGGTGATACATCCTCCACCTCCTCAGAGAGGGCTGAGCAGTGAGGAGGCCCCCAGTCTTTGAACCATCTCAGATGATGGTGTTCGCCCAACAATGCCTTCCTGAACACTGTGGCTACTCCCAAGGGGCCCCAGAAGAGGTGCTTGTGGTCCCTCCATCTTATGTGAAAGATAGCCCCCCTCCAGAATACTGAAGTAAGCAATAGGAGATTTTGTTTCTTAGAAAATTACGTTGCATTTTTGCAGCACATTTTAATTGAGTTGAGGGTGCGAGGGAGTGATGGCATGTAGGAGAGAGTGCTAGGGCTGGGAGAGCTCCATCAGGAGTCTGACTGTGCAGGTTGAGGGGTTTCCGGCCTCATGGAATCACTCCACTGCCTTGCCCCTGACATCATTGATTGGTACATACAGGTTATAATATGCAATTGTCCATGATGACATTTTGTTTGATGGGTTTACTTTGATTGACTATTGAATAACACAATTTTGTTCAATAAAAGCAGCCTGATATTTTTAAAGAAAGATGTGTGTGTGTGCGTGTGGGTGTGTGCTTGGCGAGTTCCAATACATGACCTGCCCATCTATTAAACCATGAGTGGGACGTTTGGAATAGCTTATAATGCAACATGAATCACTTCTAGGGGCACCTAATTTTAGCAGGTACAACATAGTGAAATTAAATGATTTGTACAGGATCACACACTTTGGTTGAGTGGTAAAGCCAGTATTTGAGCCTAACCTGAAATTTAGATACTTGGCCATACATCTTCCAAGCTCAACTTAGAACAAATATGTGTTGAAGTTTGGTTTTGAATACCTACAATAATACTTAATTTTATACAGATTGCTTTGAAAATGCAAGTCTAAATGATAAATCAACCTGACAATGCATTCAGTATTGTGGAAATGTGTTGTATGAAAAGAGTAAGAGGGGCATTATGTTTTGAATCCTAAATTGCACAGGAAGGGAGTGCTCCTGTTTGCACTTTTTGCAAAAGGGGAAATGCGTTCATTGTAATTGTTTCAATCAAGTACTGGAAAAGTAAAGTGTAAAACACAGGCGAAAAATGCCTTTGCTCTTTACATTTCCACTAGGTGTCTGGGAAAGTGTAAATCACTTCCACAATTAATGATTGTCGGAACCAAACACAATGGATTCCTTTGGAATCTGCTTGCTTTTACCAGGTGTAAATGTCAGACGGATCCCAAGGAATCCATTGGTTTTCTGCCAACATAAAAATAAATGCTGGTTTGAAGCAAAACAGAGGCTAGGGGAGATAGAGGGCCACTCTCAAGACCACTCAGCTGCCTTGGGGGAGATCCAACGCTCTGTCCAAACTCTCCAGGACAAATGTGAGATCCTTGGATTCAAGCAAGAGGACCTTGAAAACAGGGCTCGTCGCAACAACCTATGGATACAGGGTATTCCATCCTCAGTCCCGGACAAAGACATGTCAGAATACGTGGGGGACTTCTTACAATCTTTGCTACCAAAGCTAGACAAACCTCAGCTGATGCTGGACTGCACCCACAGATTATGCCCTCATCAAGGGGTGGACTCAGACCCCCCCCCCGACGTGATAACAAGGGTACACTTTTGCACCACAAAACAAGCCATATCAGCAATAGGCTGGTCCCGGGACAAACTGACATTTCAGGGCTCCCCCTCCAGATATATCAAGATCTCTCCCTCCTCACGCTACAGAGGAGAAGATCCCTCCGACCTCTGACTCTCGTCCTCCAAGACCACCAAATTCGATACAGATGGCTGTTACCAACAGCCCTGCAATTTTCGTACAAGGGTACCCTCCGAAGAATTAGTCACCTTGAAGATGCAGAGATGATCCTACACCTGGACTCCCCTGGGGGTTCAGTGAACCCGCATCCTGAGGGCCCGGGGACGGGACAACTGCCTCCCTACCGAAACCAAGGTGGGCATCCTGGTCAAGGGTGTAGAGGGACAGGAGGGGGAGGTGACCCACGGCAGAAATGGCGAGCTTCGAGAGGCATTAGATCCCGGGGCAACGAGGGCCAAGTGGCAACTCTTTGAGCTGCTCCGGCCTGATTTCATGGAGCTCAACCCCATCGCTCCTTCGAAGGCCCCGCGCTGCATCGATATAGTTCCGTCGACACTGAAACATGGAACTACGAATACATGCGGTGGGCTTCCCACGGCCCATGCCCACCTCCAAGGTACATGCTATCGAAGGGTCCTTGAAAAGAAATACAGATCTCGTTTCCTGCCCCAGCCCGGTTGGCTGGGGGCACATGTTTGGCCCCGTTGGCCAGGGGATGTACCAAACCCAAAATGTCGGCCCCCCGAATGGTTAAAGTTCTGGCCTATCATTGGAGGCTGAGGTTAAAATCCCAATCACAAGATGACATCAAGCCAATAACACACCGAAATATTGGTTGACCCGCACTCATCTCAATTCCCCCACCCGGATTCCACAATGGCCTCAGACTCTGCCCTGACTCATCGAAATTCTGAAGCTTGTCTTCTTCAACATCAGAGGGCTTACCTCCCCTGCCAAGTGTAAATCCATCTTGCAGAGACTGCAGGACGAAGACGCCGCAGTGGCCTTTTTGCAAGAGACCCATCTATTGCCGGCAGACTTCGGGCAGCTGCACACCAGACACTTCCCACTTCTATTCTTGGCCTCTGGCGGCACCAAAAAGGGGGGAACTGCGATCCTCTTTGCAAAAGGGTTGAACCCACAATTCTTGGAAACAAAACAATGCTCCGAGGGCCGCTACATAGTGGTCAAATGCCTGTTGCTGGGAAAACTGTACTCGTTCATCTCAGTGTATGCCCCCAACGAAGGACAAGCTACCTTTTACAAGTCTCTGGGCAGTGCTCTCCCCCTCTTTGTGGAAGGCCAAATCGTAATAGGAGGGGATTTCAACGAGGTTCCGGACCCAACAAGGGACAGATCACACTCTCCCACCCCCAAAGACTTCAAATTCGTTATCAGTCTGCTCCGCCTCTTCAGGACCTTAGATGTGGTGAACTCATGGTGGGTGGTCCATCCCACTGAGACAGATTTCTCTTTTTACTCTTATGTACACAGAACCTTTTCGAGGACCGATCTTTTACAGACATCTGCACAGATACTGGCCTATGTTGATGGAGTATCCATTGGCTCTAGAAATCAATCCGATCACGCCTCTGTAACTGTAGTGCTTCGAGCACACGACCCAATCCCAAATCCGCAACGCAGATGGACTTTGTATGACCCCATGCTTAATGAGATGCCATTGAGAGACACAATTGCCATAACAATCCAGAATTTCTTCAATGAAAACCCAAATGAAGAAACCTCCCCAACAAACACCTGGGACGCTATGAAAGAGGTAATACAGTGGGAGCTGATTGCGCAAGGAACAGCATATCATAGGTACAAATGACAAGGCTGCCTGGCCCTTGAAGCGGAACTCCAACAAGTGGAAGAAAATCGTAGGCAAAAAGGCTGGTCCCCAAAAACCCAGCAAGCCATTCGCGCAGCCTGGAAAAAGATAGGACCCCACTATGCTGAACATACGGCACACCTACTGGCTCAATCCAAACAATTCTACTCTTCCAGGAACAATAAAGGGAACAAATTGTTGGTGGAAAAGCTGGCAAAGGCGAAGAGGAGAAATACAATTACTCGGCTTCTCGACCAACATGGCGTGGTTCAATACGTGGAGCAAGAGAAGCTGAGGCTCACGCAAGACCAAGCCAAACAACAAGAACATTTGTGGAAGGCGGCACTTTTGTAAGACTCTGTCCGGGAAAGCCTGGACACTCCGATTTCAGGTGAGGAGGTTGATGCTTTCATTAAATCCCTTAAATCCTGAGCCCCTGACCCTGACGGATATTCCACCAAGTTCTATAAGGTCTTCCGGCCCCAACTAGCTCCCTCCCTGGTCACGCTCTTCAACTCCTTCAGGGAATCAGGCTCTGTAACCCCTCCCATGCAGGAATCGATCACCCTTCTTCTACTGAAGCTGGGCGAAGACCCCAGGGACAACTCCTCCTATAGACCAATCTCTCTTCTGAACAAAGACGCAAATCTCTCCTCCGAGATCCTCGCAAACCGCTTGTCACACATATTATGGCTTGTCAAACCGCTTGTCACACATATTATGGCTGACTCCCACCCCGACACAGCCCTCTCCATGCTCTATTCCTCTATATCTGATACTCTTGATATCCTTGCCCCCGTCATGAGAATCCGCCTGAAGCCCAAAGCCAAATGTAATTCCTGGTACGACTCGGATCTCGTCACCCTAAAACGCAAGTGCAGGGTGGCAGAGAGGAAATGGCGTGCTTCATGTTCATCCTCTGACAAACTGGCCTGCCGCCTGCTCCAAAGGCAATACCGGCTCTCCGTTCTCACTAAGAAGAGAGCCCTTATCCAAGCCCGCATCTCTGAGGCATCAAACAACTCGGCCGAACTCTTTAAAATCTGCAAGGAGCTGGCCAACCCTGCTGCAGTCTCTACCTCTCCTGTGCCCTCCCAGGCCCTCTGCACTGCACTGGCCTCGCACTTCATCTCAAAAACTCAGGACATCCTGTCCTCACTCTCCTCCCCTCTCCTCCCTCCCTCTTTTCCCGGCTCTTCCTCTTGCTCTCTTGCAGCCGCCCCTCCGCCCTCCTTCTCTTCATTTCCACCTTTTTCTGCTGACGAGGTTTCCAGACAAGTCCGATCTATGAAAGCCTCGTCTAAACAGGTTCACCCCTGTTCCTCCAAAACCATCAAGGACCACATCGTCTCCCTGGCTCCTGCCCTGGCTGACTTTTGCAACCACTCATTCGCCTCTGGAGTCTTCCCATCCCCCCTCAAGCACTCCCTTGTGCACCCCCTCCTCAAGAAACCCTCTTCCGACCCCTCCTGCCCGGCCAACTATCGCCCAATCTCCATTACTCCCTTCCTGGGCAAGCTCCTGGAGAAACTGGCCATCTCCCAGCTTAACCTCCATGCTGAATCTGTTGGTAATCTTCATGACCATCAATCCGGCTTCAGAGCGGCCAGAAGCACGGAAACTGCTCTCCTGAACATCCGTGAGGACCTGCTCCTGAACCTCGATTCCAACACTCCCTGTGTTCTCATTCTGCTCGATCTCTCCTCTGCCTTTGACACTGTCAACCATGCCATCCTGCTCAACCGTCTCCGTGATAACCTGGGTATCACTGGTCAGGCTCTGGCATGGCTGACCTCTTTCCTCTCCGGTCGACCCTCCCAGGTCCAAATGGGCTCCTTCCTCTCTGACATCTTTTTCTCCACCTGTGGTGTCCCCCAGGGATCCAACCTCTCTCCCTGGCTTTTCAACCAGTATCTGGCACTCCTTGCCCACCGCATCACCGCCCTCTGCCCCCACTTCCAGTGCTATGCGGACGATACCCAGCTCATTTTCAGGCTACCCTCGGCCTCCTCCTCTCCTTCCCTCATCTCCGACTGTCTGTCTGCTATCCAGGAATGGTGTGCCGCCAATGACCTCTGCCTTAACGCCAGTAAGACTGAGATTCTACTCATCGGCGCACCCACTCCCTCCTTCCCTGCAGCTCTCTGGCCGGCCTCCCTTGGCCCCCTTCCTGCCCCTACCTGCAAGGCTAAAAACCTCGGGGTCATCTTCGACTCCACACTCTCCTTCTCTCCTCATATATCTGATGTCTCTAAGAAATCACACTACCAGCTGCACCTCCTCAGAGGTATTCTTCCCTTCCTCTCCTTCCCCCAGAAGCTCACTGTCTCCCGAGCCCTGGTTCTCTCAAGGCTGGACTACTGTAACAGCCTCTATCTTAATCTCCCTGCCTCCACTCTCCGCCCTCTGCAACTTATCCAGAACAGAACTGCGAGACTTGTCCTTGGCCTCAAGCCCAGGGACCGTATCTCTCCAGGACTGAAATCTCTTCACTGGCTCCCAGTGGCTGCGAGGATTAAGTTCAAAACCCTCTGCATTGTCCACAAGGCCTTCTGGGGCCTGGGGCCTAAATACCTTCAACTCTCTCTTCCTAAATATCTTCCTTCACGAGCCCTTCGCTCATCCAACTCCCTCATGGTCAGCCGCTTCTCGAAGCAACGTGCTGGGGGTAGATCTCTCTCCGCAGCAGGGGCCTCCCTCTGGAACAGCCTGCCTGCCTCCCTGAAACTTGAGGAGAACCATCTCCGGTTCCGGAAGCACCTCAAAACCTTCCTCTTCGCTTCTGCCTTCTCTCTCCCTCTCCCCTGCTAAACCTGCTTAACTCCCCACTAAATTCTACACTTAACCTGCATCTGGGCCACTCTCAGCGACCTCGGTCCAGGGCCCAGCCACTCTCCACTTGCACTGCCCCCCTGGCTCCCCCTGCACTGTGGGACTGTCACTGTATCCCTACAGCCCCCTACCCAGCACTTGCTCTGCACTTACCTCGCACTTGCCACCAGCTGGCCCTTTTTATTTATTATCATTTATTATTTTATTACGCCACTTACCTTGTACTGCACTTTTCCCCCCACCTCCTCCCCCTGCACTTTCTCCTTTTCCCCTTACCTCTGCACTTGCACGATCTGAATGACACCTGGCCTAGTAGGATCGTTTGTCCGTCTTCCCCTTGTTTCCCTCCCTCCCTGCCTCGTCGCGCCTTGAAACACTTGTGTATAGGCGCGTTACAAATACCATATCATATCATATCATATTACCCGACATTATCAACCATGATCAAACCGGCTTAATTAAAAACAGATCCACAGGATTTAATATCCGCAGAACCCTGAATTTAATTGACATCACCTTTCAAGGTTCAAGGAAACTGGTGCTGCTGGCCCTTGACGCTACCAAAGTGTTTGATAAAGTCGATTGGGTGTTTATGCGCCTTACCCTAGAGGTGTTCTGCTTCAGACTAGCCTTCCAAAATATGGTCTTGGCCAACTATAAATCCCTGAAAACTCTCCTCATGGTTAATGGCTCTCTCTCTAGCCCAATTCCTCTAACTTGCGGAACCAGGGACGTATGTCCTATGTCCCTGCTTCTATTTGCATTGATTATGGAGCCCTTTTCTCAAAGAATCATCGTAAACACTAATATTAAGGGCCTACACATTGGCTCCTCCCAGCACAAAATAGCTCTCTACGCAGACAATATTTTGCTAACCATTTCAGAGGTTGGCACCTCTCTAGGGCAGGCTCCCTCTGAAATTGATAGTTTTGGGAGGGTCACAGGCTTCAACATTAGTTTTGATAAATCTGTAGCACTGGGGATAGGCCTAACACCAGGTGAGCGGCAATCCCTCGTCTCTCTTAGCCCTATTCAATGGAAGAAAAATATGATTCCCTACTTGGGGGTTCATATTCCGGCGAGCCCAAAGGAAGTTTACCGAGTAAATTTCCCCCCACTCTTTAAAGAGCTCTAGAAGGACCGGAGCGCTGGTGATCACAAGAAATCTCACTAATAGGGCGCATCACAGCCTGCAAAATGAACCTCCTCCCGATGTTCCTATATGCCTGCTCCTCCCTGCCCGCCGCAATCCCACTCCCCGCACTCCACCGTCTGCAAAGGAGAGTGCTCTGGTTCATCTGAAGTGGTAAAAAGGCCAGAATTTCTCCAAAAATAATGATGGGCAATACTAAACTAGGCAGGTTGGGGGTCCCTGATTTGCAGGGCTACCAGGTGGCAGCACAGCTAGCTCACACCCATGCTTGGTTTATGGCCTCTGAGCACCCAAGATGGGTGGAGGTGGAACAATCCCGCTTGTCTCTCACATATCTTGCCCCCACAGCATCGGCGATGGAGGATACTGCTATCCTCCACTAAACATACCCTGCGCATATGGGACTGGGTCATGAAACACAGTGGGATCCCAAGGGGTCTGAGTCCCTCTTCCCCAATTTTCCATAATCCGGCATTCTCCCCTGAGGCCCAGCCCCAGAATTTTAAAAACTGGATTGCGGGGGGTCTTGAAACTCTGGGTCAGCTCTTCGTGGGGGCCAACCTCGCACCTTTGAACAATGCAAGGAGGCCCTAAACTCTTAAAGCCGCAACACACACCCCCACTTCCCTTGAATTGACCCTACAGGAGCTTCCGGCATGGGGGAAGATCTCCACCCTATATAAACGTCTACAGGGAGACTTTCTTTCTACAAGGACCCATATATGGCGCAGTGGGAGGCAGACTTGGGACATCCCACGGAGGACCAGGCGTGGGTGAATACATGACTCAGACGCATTCCTCATCCTCCTGCATCACTAACAGAGAATGTGCATATAATATACTTTTGCGCTGGTATTACCCCCCTCTTAGGTTTCACCACATGAACCGGGCCCAGGACCCCTCCTGTTGGAGACTCTGCGGACAGCAGGGCTCCTTCTTCCACATGTCGTGGTAATGCCCAAAGTTAAAACATTTCTGGAGACAATGCCTAGCCACCATCAAAAAAATTACCCAAGCAGTGATTCCACTGGAACCCGAACCTGTTCTCTTGGGGACCTCGGTCCCGGAGGTTTACCTGAGATCTGGAAAGAGACCCAAGCTGCTGACCCAGTGCCACTTAGCCGGTAGAATCATAGTTGCCCGAACCTGGGAAACAGCTGAAGGACCTTTTATGTTGCTCTAGTAAGGGTAGATGTGGGATATCCGGATCGCAGAGAAAGTGACGGCAGCCAGAGCTGGGCTCCTACATCATTTCTTGAACATTTGGGCTCCCTTCCTGGACTATGACCAGAACTTCCCAGCCTTAACTTATAAACCTCCTGAGGTTAGGAGGGTCCTTGGTGCTGAGGGGGACCTCCGGGGACAGAGGGCTTGGAACAGGAGGGGGGGCACAGTTGGAAAGGAGGGGACCAGAGCTGAAGCAGAGGGCACAAACTGATGAAACTCTGGCCTACTACAGTGGACAGACGGGGAAAAGCAGGGGTTATTCATATACAACTGTTTTTCCTGCTATGTATGCTGTTGCCACCATTGCATTGGTTTAAAATAAATATATTTAAAAAGAAAAAAATACATGGTGGTGGAAAACCAATCTGATTTGGCAGAGGGACCTCTGGTCTCCAACCTCACATGCCAAATCATACAAAATCCTGCAGGTCATAAAAAATGTAGATACATGCATTTGTCACCACTTCTTGTACTCCGCTTTGCTTGGAAAATGACCCCCTATGATTGTAGCTTTGTTTTCCCCATCCTGAATGGAAGCATATAGGTTCCAGTATATACATTAATGAGAATTTACAAAACATCTCATACAGACACAAAGTGAAATGTAATGCATGACAAGATCATTGTTTCACACTGCTTGTTCTGTACCCTAATCATCCAAAAATCACACTTTGTTAAAACCCTATATAATTTAAAGAAAAAAGTGCCGCAGCAATGGTCACTACCTGTTACCTTTTCTCATCTCTAATTACTTTCTGTTAATCACTTCCTGTTGTAAATAGGTTGCCTCTGAGACCCGTTAAAAAGATACAACCTCAGTGGGAGGGCCTGTGCAGGCCTGGCTGTTTGTATTTGGGGGAGAGAGGCAGAGCAAGGGGGCATGAGCATTTGTCTCAGGTCCAAATGTTAAATCCACCTCTGATTGCACTCTTTAGGAAACATGTAAATACTGCTTTTTAGTTTTAAAAGATGTACACCTTTTATATTTTGCATACAACATTATAGGAAATGCTCTTCTCTCGTGTTATTTTAAAGGTGCTCTTTAAGGGATTCAGGCACTGCCTAAACACCCAGCACCCAAGATTTACAATATACTTCCCAAACAAGACCCACAATGTCCATGATGTATTCTGTTGGAATGCAAACTCTGTTAAGTTACTCAAACAGTTTGAGCTTATCAAGTTGGTACTTAGTTTGAATCAGGAAACGTCTGGAAGACTGGCCTAGGCTTCCGCACAAACAAAGATACATTCTATTTAGGTCATAGACACACTGTTAAGTATGCATGAGAAGATCTGAAACTGGTCCATACCTGCCATCCTAACCTTATCATTTTCAGGTAGGGCCTTGTTGGACCAACTCAGTGAGGTAAAGCTTAATTACCTAGGCGTAGCAAGCAAGGCACTCACTCACATCTGGGCATATACATGTTCACTTTGGGAGATAAACTGAAACCAACATGCATTGACAAAGCAATCAGCTTGGGCTTTTGATTAGGCATGGATAGGCATTTGCCAGGCACTGCCATAAGGCTACCACCTGGCCATAGTATGCGAACAGCTGGGAAATGGTGCGAGTACCTGGACATATGATGACATTGCCTGGCAAAAGTCTAATACCTATAAACAAGCAAAAACGGTTGGCTTTGCGATTGCTTGTTTAAGACAGTACTTCAGGCAGATGCATTGACAAAGATATTGCTTATAAAATCAACAAGCTGAAGACACACATTAAGAGCTTTTTTTTATCATACCAGGAGCTCATTACAGTGGCAATTATGTAATTAAATGCCAAAAGAATGTTTAGATATATCACTGGCAGGCCCTCTATGTCAAAACGTTTGGTGTTACTTTGTGATAGAGTTTGCTCAATGAGTTCCAGAAAGGTTAGGTTTTGGTGGTGAGAGGCAAGTAGATGGTGGTAATTCCATGGGCTCTAACATAGCCGTGGCTAGTCATTGGGTGGGTAAATTGCCAAATACACCCATAGGATGTGTGCTTCCCCTACATTTTATCTCCATCCTATCTCTGTTCCATTGCAAGAGTTCTGTCTTGTACCTAATAGGAAAAAGTCTGAATCAATTATAACCACAGGCATTGCACTGGCCAGCCTTCTTTACCATTGTTTGCAAATCAGCCTTAGCCCATTCACCAATGCGAGAAGCCCTTCCCAAACTGCTAGACAACAAGGCCTAAAAATACATGTGGTTGCTGTGTTCCAGTGCAGAGGGATTATGGCCTAGCAATTGAGATTGGGCTGCACCTTTTGGTGGCAGCACCAAGAGTGATTTGCTAATGGCTTGTCCCCTTCTGTAATGGCGCAGGCATACAACAGAATTATGGCATGGAATGTTGCGCAGAGCAACGGTAGTGGTAATGTTTAATTCAAAGCCATCTATCACTTTTTATTTTACTACACTCCAGACTTACATTTTTGTTATTATCAACCTTATCTCTTTACTTTGCACTGAAGTAGTTAATGCATCAGAATAAATACTTTGAATGTAATTTCAAAGGTCTCCCAGTCAGAATATGCACCTTCTTCAGAAATCTGTGTTCAAGCAACATCATCTGTCATTTATTGTTTGATATAGTTAACCATTTTCTTAAGCATGATGCAAAAAAATGCTATTTTCCCACAAAAGATAAACATGCTTTAAATTACCGAAAGCAACAATGCGATTTTAGGTTTGAGAAAATAGTTGTAGGCAGCCTGCTTGAATAAGTATGCTACCTCTGCTATAGGTGTGAATGGCCCTCCATCTCCCATGTCATTTTATGGCTGTGGGGCATATATCATTGTCTAGGGCATGAAAACAAATCCTGGCCGACCTCCTGCAGTTTATCCTCTCAGAATGATATCTCTGAGGTTGCTGCTGCATGTGTAGAGTGAAATCCACCCCACTACCATATTCCCTCAGGTCCCACTGGCATGGCCTACTTTCTAGGGGGGCCAGAGTGTTGCCTTGGGGGGGCATGCCCCCACCTGCCCCCCCTGCTAGAGCCGGGCCTGCTTTGGTTTCATTCGGTGTGTTCACATCAGTGTCTAATGTCCACCCTTTAATCAATGCAGCTTTAATGACAGTGGGCTGGAAGGGGGCAGACCAAGTAACGACCTGCTAGCTCAAGCCTACAGCAATCCCAAGCAAAGTGAGGGCTTTAGTGAGTGCTCAGGGACGTAACCAGTCCAGGCCGCCCTGGTCATTAACACAATTAGCAGCATGACCCTTCCGTTATGGGGTGCTAATTACAGGGCCTGCGGTAGCGGCCCTGTAGTTATGGTTAAGTTGCTCAACCTATAGGAAGAGAACTTTTGTGCAGCCTATAACTTTGCACCCCCCCGTGGACGAATCCTTACCAAACTTTGCAAAACAAAATATGGCCCTGTCAGAAATGTTCGTCAAAGGGGGGCAAAGTTGTAGGGTGACCTCGAAATTTCCGTTTTTTCAATAGACGCAATGAAAAAAAATTGCTCACGTCTACAGCATAAACCGCTGGATGGATTTTCACCAAATTTGCGGCAGGAGCGGTTGCTTTGTCCCGAAAGCGTGCTTTTGTAAATTTGGTGTAAATCCATCCAGTAGTTCTTTTTAAAATGACCCAAAAATAGGTTAACAAAAATTAGTGATATCTTGTTTCGGTCTGCGGACTCACTTCCCTGTTCAGGCTGCAGACAGGCATCCGATTGGCCTAGAGGGCGACGTGATATCTGTGGACATCGGACACGCCCACTGATGGGATGGTGAAAACCATGAAGTGTGTCATATTTTTGAAAACGCTTGCCATGTTGGATTCGCGGACAGCCGCCGGTGTCTACGAACATCCGGTTAAAAACATATTAAAAAACACAACATTGCACTTGTCGCACTTATCACACGATTTCTGGGGAGCTGAGGGGTGATGAGCATGGGATGGGATATGGCTGTAAGAAGCCAAAAAACAGGTGTTTTTAATCCCCGAAGTCCGCAAACAGTCTGGATGTTCGGGTACAGTCCTGTGATGTTCGTGAACACTTCAGATGTTCGGGGACATCTACACCTATTATTGCATTACAGGGTTGGTGAAAAGCAGTTTTTGGATGGCGTATAACTTTGGCGCCACTCAATGAAACTTCATGAAATTTTGGAATTTTATTTTAGACCTGATTCTGTATGGTTTTGTGTGGAGCTGTTTTGTCAAGATGGAACACAATTAGATGGGGGTTCCAAAATATTGTAGAGGCTTATAAATCTGGTGCACTTGACAAATCTACACAAAAGTTTGCACAAAGAGTTTAGCTCTAGATATACATGTTTTCGTGAAGTTTGGTGAGATTTTGTCAAGAGGGGGCTAAATTAGAGGGGGGTCTCAACATTTTTAGATGGCTTATAACTTTGTTGCCATTTGACAAATTTGGACAAAGGTTTTCAGAAAGATTATAGACCCAACCTTGAATGTTTGTGTAAAGTCTGATTGGATTTTGTCAAGTGGGGGCCTAAGTTACATGACTATTGTATGTACATACATTTTGACAATTTTTAAAAAATAA
The DNA here is from genome assembly GCF_040938575.1 of Ambystoma mexicanum. Classification (NCBI taxonomy): domain Eukaryota; kingdom Metazoa; phylum Chordata; class Amphibia; order Caudata; family Ambystomatidae; genus Ambystoma; species Ambystoma mexicanum. The sequence continues at coordinate 1,008,037,800 of NC_090928.1, read as the reverse complement.
AGCGAATTTCCAGCAAACTCGTTTAAGAAGCATTGGCAAGAACCTTAAATCATGGTTTTGCAAATGTTCCCGTGTTTTATTTTTTGAAAAGTGTCATAATGTAGGTACAAAAAATAGTGATATACCTTTGGTGACGTAAGCATGAGGTCAAAACCGGACAATCTGGCTACTGACCATGACCACGAGGGTCGACAAATGGGGCTAAAGTGGCCATGTCTACCTGGGACCGGTTATGTGGTAAGTTATTTGAAAGTGGGATCGGACTGAAAGGGAAAACAAATTTGCTTGTGGTAATATGGTCACTTGGTTCTCTCTTCACTTTCTGCAGGCTGTCATGGAAAGGGAAGAGGGGCACTGTATGAAGCCCCACCTGTCCTTCATCCCACAGAAAGCCTGATAAAAATCCTGGCCCAAAAGGGCCAGTAGAAGTCATCATATACTGCAGTCAGAGGTGGCACAGTGGACAGGTCCCTGTTAGATGATGAATTACACCTTGTGATCAAGGTATATTTAGGGGCAGAGATAAGGAATAAAGTGCTGAGGATTAATGTGAAGAGTTGGCTAGTCTGTCTGTCTGTCTATGTGCCTGGTTTAAAAAGGTGTCGAAGAGCGACAAGAATAGGTTGTGTAAAGTTGAAGTAGAGATAAAAAGTTAATACCTATCATTATCAGCGCCGACCAAGAAGTAGGTTAATGTTATTGAAAAACAGAGGTTTTTTAAGGATTCCAAGATGGCCGCCGACACCAGGTAGACATGTGTCGATGGCGCTCCAGAACCTCCGTCTCACTTAAGCGGTTCCACCACCCCTTATGAGCTGAGGAACTCAGGAAAACAGCGGCCGGCGCCCCCTCGTACCTTCGACCACCCGTAGCTGCTATATCACCCAGCAGGAGAAAGGGAAATAACCGCAGCGCGCACCGGAGGCCCGCGGGCGAAAAGAGACACATCAGGCCTACTGGGCAGGGCAGGAGAAGGGGCCCTCCAGGCGAGACGAGATCACATCCCCGTCCCCGTCCTTGTGCCAGGGAACGGACAGAGTGGAGCGGCCTTGGGGAGGCGGACGCGTTCTGGCCGCACAGCGGGCTATCCCGCCGACCATCGGGCGGGTGTGGCTGGCTGAGCCGGGGAGGAGGAGGAGACCCCGGGAAAGGAGGTACCTTCGGGGCACACCGGAGGAGCTGTTATCGGCCCGGCGGTGGAGCCTTGGATCGGAGGCCCGCAGGGGCCGGACGCACGCAGGGGGGCCCGCGCAGGTCCTTTAGAGCGGTGGCGAGCTCTGGGCAGGAACCCCGGCCCGTGAAGCGGAGTACAGCTCCGGGCGGCGAGTGGAAACGACCAGAGCAGTGAGGTGAGCGGCGAGGGGAGCGGGGCCCGGGTGACATTTGCGCTGGGCTGGCGTCGGCGCCCCACACAGCCTCACGGAGGAACTGCCCCACCACACACAACCCCAACGGGCCCCCAAGACAACGTTAAACACTGCAAGGCCGGGGATTCATGCCTGGTCAGGAACAGTGAAGCAAGGAACTCAGACTCGGTCGGGAGTGACTCCCTGGGACCAGGGGGGCCCCAGACCCTCGAGCCACAAATATGGCGGCTAAAAACAAGGGCAAGGCCAATAAGAGCGGCCAGTCGCAGCCAGACGCCTCAGGCCCCATCACAGCCCTCTGGGCAAGCAAGGACGCAGCCGAGGAATGCAGGGCCACACAGGGGGGAAGTATGGAGCAGGAGCATGCCGAGACCCTGTAAGCGTCCGCTCAGATCTCACGCCAGGACCTGGATGCGGAGCTGCTTTCATTTCAAGCGTCTTTGGGGAAAACCTTTCAAGAGCAATTTCAATTAATGAGGTCTGACATCAATTAGGCGCTGGCCGAAATCAAGCAGGAAGTGGGGCAACTGGGGGAAAGAACGGACATAGTCGAGAAAGGCCTGCAGGAGATAGGCAGAGAGGCCACGGAGAACAGTGAAGCTATCGAGAGGCTCGACACGGCAATGCGGAACCTGGAAATAAGAATGGAAGACATGGAAAACAGGTCTCGGCGGATCAACATCAGGTTGAAGCTCCTGCCGGAGACGGTGCAAGACAGGGACCTGAAGGATATGGTTCAAGGAATTTTTGCTGAGCTACTGGGCGAGTCTTCACCTGATCGGATCGAATTGGACAGGGTCCACAGAGTGGGCTTCCTCAATAGGAACCCGAAGTATAGGCCGCGGGACGTGTTAGCGGCGTTTACGAGATATGCTCAAAAAGAGGCAGCACTCAAGGCTGCTAGACAAAAAGAGCCGATATCCTTTAACGACCAACGTATTGAACTGTACCAGGACCTCGCCAGCAGTACCTTGCTCAAGAGGCCAAGCAACAAACCAGACTGACTACCCCTCTCTCTACGGCCTGTCGATGACACAGGTGAAAGTGCAATAGAACTGTTTTATATTTCTACAGTCCCACAAACCTTTAGTGAGCCAATTATGTGACTGAGTCCGATGAATACAAAATTGTAAATCACTTTAATAGTTACATAAAACCATAACATAAAAACATTCATAGGATTGTTCATTCATCAATCACACCTTTCATTCCAATTCATATATTCTATGGACTAGGGGTTTGACAGATTACAATTTTTTGAGCATATTGGCTGTTTACAGTATGCATGACAACGGAAAACACATTGGAATTTCCTCTAGGTCGACATATGTTTCGGCCCTTCTTTCAGGTACCATCGTAGTCTGCGATGGTCAATATGGTAGGTATTGGGCCATCTTCAGTACAGTCGTGCTTATATTGAACTTTAATTTCATTACCCTTTTCTCATACAAAACGACGAATCTATGGTCGACTTGTATTATTGCAGACCTTGGAGCTGTAAATACCGGATATCTTTCGTATTTCCCAGTATCTGGAACCGAATGTGAATTAGGAGTGGTTGACTCTTCAGAAGGCTTTATTTTCTCTTCTTTCGATATCTCGTGATCCACTGTTGTTAGTTTGATCTGGTGTCATCCACGACATCCAGTGACATGCCTGTGCTTTCGTCGGCGGTGTAGAGCTGTAACACGGCGGCGTCCTCTTGGCCGATCGCGCGGTTGCTCAAGAGGCGACAATGGAGCCCCCTCACCCTGAAGCTTAAAGAAAAGGGGATTAGATATAAGTGGACCTTCCCTTTCGGACTTGTCTTCGATTTCGCTGGTTCTCAGAAGCGGATAACCACGATGCAGGAAGGAGCGGACGTACTTCAAATTGACCTGGATCAAGAACTGTCTGGCGAATCGAGGGTGGCGGGCCCGGGCAGCTCCTCAGAGGCGGGAAGTGGTGTCAGAACCAGGCCATGGGAATGGTCACTGGTCGGAGAGGGGAAAAGGAGAAGCCCTGTGCGGCGGAGGCCCCCCGGGAAGGGAGCGGATGAGGAGCCAGCGGAGGTGGAGTGAGCTGGACCAGAGGAGAGCTAATCGGGTACCTGAATGATCTCAGGGGGCAGTGGACACAGAGGCTGCTTTGATTACAAGGAGGGGAGAGGGTGCTAAGAGCAAACATCATGGGATCACTAAGGGCGAGGAAGCCTAGGGGGGTGGAGGGAGGCGGGCGGACCAAGTTTTAAGGTCACTGGGGGTTTGGAGGGGGGTGGGGGAAAAGGGGAGAAGGGGGGGAGGGGTCCTCAGGTGCTGTACGAGGGGCGAACTAGAAGTGACGCGCGCCTCCGGGTAAAAGACATGGGGCAAATGAGTGGGAGAGGGGAGCTGCTGGGGGCTCATGAACGGCGGGGACAAGTGTCTAATCACAATTCAAGTGGGTAACGCATAATGTTAGGGGCCTAAAAATACCCTGCTGAAAAGGAAAAAGCTGGAGCAATTTACGAAGCGGGGAAAACCGGACTTTCTGGGATTACAAGAGACACATCTGCTTCGCAAGGACCAGAGTCGCTTAAGGTTGAGTGGGTTCGATCAGGTGTTTCAGGCGTCTGGTCCCACGAAATCGGGGGGGGTGGCGCTGGCCATCAGGGGCACGGTGAACTTCCGCTTGGAGGACACCCTAAGGGACAAGGAGGGTATGTTTGTTGTGGTAAAAGGCACAATAGCGGAAGAGATGTATACAATAGGTGTGATCTATACGCCCAACACAGGGCAGGACTCCTTCCTCTGCGATCTTATGAGGAAAATAGGTAACAGGGCAAGAGGCCAGATAATCATAATGGGGGACCTGAATATAGCTTGGAACAAGGTCAAAGATAGGTCAGGAGGGACTTAAAGCCGTGGGGGCGGGGTGGTGGCCTCGGCGGAACTCTGGGACAAAGTAGAGAGCATAGGGTTGAGGGACGTGTGGAGGGAAATGAAGGGGGACGAGGAGGGCTACACATTCCTCTCTGAAGTTCATGGGACCCAGTCCAGAATTTACTACATCTGGATCTCGGCCAATCTGGTGGGTAAGGTCAAAGAGATAGAGGTTGGGCCCATGGGAATAGCAGATCATAAAATATTGTCGATGCAGCTGGAACTGGGAAAGAGGAGGAGGGGGCTGTGGGGTTGGAAATACCCGGAACACCTGCTGAGGGACCCAGTGGTAAGAGAGGAGATAGAGGGCAAGATCAGAGAGTTCTTCGATACTAACAAAAGAGGGGACACGAGTGAAGACACAAGATGGGATGCATTTAAGGCCACATTGAGGGGGGAAATTATAGCAGCTAAGGCACAGAGACAGAAACAGCTACAGGCCCTGGAGTCCCGGCTAGAAGCAGAAGTTGAGGAGGCGAGAGGCAGGGTAGCGGCAAACCCCAGCAGGATTAACCAGAAGGACTACAGGAGGGCAGTAGGACAATTGGTTATCCTTCGGACCAAAAAAGCGGAGGGGGCCTGGCTTTTTTTGAAGCAAAAATTTTATGCAAGAGGGAATAAGGCGGAGACCCTGCTGACTCGCCTCGATCGGGGAGCTGCCTCTAGAAACACAATCACGGCTCTAAACTCAAATAGGGGGGAAAGGGTTACTCGAATAGAAGATATTCAAGAGGCCATGGCCGAATTTTACGAGACCTTATATGCTTCACAGCACCCCAGCGGCCAAGCCCAAGTGAAATTTCTGGAAAGGGTTAACCTGCGTAAAATTGAGGGGGACGCCCAAATTGGTTTACAACAAAAGATAACAGAGGAGGAGGTGAGGGGGGTTATTCGGAAGCTGCCCGCAGGTAAGGCCCCTGGCCCTGATGGGTACACTGTGTCCTTTTATAAGACATTTGCGGGAGTGCTGGTTCCACACTTGACCTACCTTTTCAATTCTTTTCTAGGTAGTGGGCAAATCACCCCGTCCATGAAAGAAGCTAAGATCTCTCTGATTCTGAAGGAAGGCAAAGACCGCCTTGAAAGATCCTCCTATAGGCCAATAGCGCTCATTAACGTAGACGCAAAAATCTACACTAAGATCCTGGCGAATAGGCTCCAGGCGCTCCTCCCGGATTTGATCCACCAGGATCAGGCGGGATTCGTGAAGGGGAGGCAGACAGCGGATAATATTAGAAGGGTGGCCCATCTGGTGGAAAAGGTGGAAAAAACTCGCACACCGGCAGTACTCCTGTCCTTAGACGCTGAAAAAGCGTTCGACCGGGTGGAGTGGTCCTTCCTTTTCAAAACCATGGAAAAAATGGGGCTAGGAGGCGCTTATTTACAGATGGTCAAGGCAAACTATGAGGGCCCGCGAGCGAGGGTGGTGTTTAACGGGGCTTTAACTAGATCATTCCAACTCAGAAGAGGTACAAAACAAGGATGTCCCCTATCACCCCTGTTGTATGCAGTTTACTTGGAGCCCCTCCTGCAGGCAATACGGGAATCTGAAGGAATACAGGGAATACCGTTCAGGGGCAGGCAGCACAAGGTAGCGGCCTTCGCGGACGACATGTTGCTTGCCCTGACCAATCTCATAGAGTCGAGTACTCAAGCCAGGCTGCTACTAGAAGACTTTGGGGAGCATCCGGACTACGCATTAACATGCACAAGTCCGAACTGATGTACCAGACATTGGCAAGGGAGGAGAGGGAAGAGTTAAGGGGGACGACGCCCTTTGCCTGGCGACCGGGGGGAATTACGTACCTAGGGGTGAGAATCACTCCAGCTCTACGTGGATGGTATGCAGCAAACTACCCCCCACTCCTGCAAAGAATTAAGAAAGACCTCCTTAAGTAGCGGATCCTGGGGATCTCCTGGCTGGGGAGGCTAGAGGCACTTAAAATGGTTACCCTGCCGAGGCTGCTTTACCTCTTCCAAGTTATCCCTCAAGCAGTCCCGGCCAGCTTCTTCAAGGAGCTCCAGGCGATAACAAATTAGTTTATATGGGAGGGAAAAAGGGCAAGAGTGAGTAGGATGCAACTTATGGCCCTGAGAAAAGGGGGGGCTAGCTCTTCCCAACTTCCGCCAATATTACGAAGCTGCCCAACTAAGGGTGATCAGGGAATGGCTGCGGGAGGGGGAAGGAAAACACTGGGTCCAGATGGACAGAGCGGTTACGTGACATGAACTAGGGGAGGACCTGTGGCTGCCCAGACAGCACCGTCCGGGCCATATGTACCTTAGCTCGATCACCAAACTAGTTGCAGATAACTGGGACAGACTGGTCCAACGGAAGGAAATTACAACCTAGCCATCCCCCTTCACCTCCATCTTCAATAATAAAAACTTTACCCCAGGGTTGGAAAGAGGGGCATTCCGGAACTGGTGGGAGGGAGGATGCCGTTGGATGCAGGATATGTTTATAGGAGGGGAGATCAGTTATTTTGTAGATTGTAAAAGGGACTCCGCACTGGGGGAAGGTGAACGGCTGAGATACTCACAGGTGCGACACTGGCTTCTATACCCCCTAAATAAGGAGGCAGCCACTAGATCACCGACCCTTTTTGAGAAATTCCTGGTGACCAACGACAGCTCAAAAGGCCTTATCTCGCAGCTTTATAAGATCTTGGATGAGGCGAACCCTAGGCCGCAGTGGGCATATATGGGAAGGTGGGAAAAAATTCTGGGCAGGGAAATAGAGAGGAACGAGTGGGAAAAGCTTTGGAGAAAGATCCTCAAACTAGCGAGAGCCTCACAAACCCGGGAGGCCTGGTATAAGATATTATATGGGTGGCACTATACCCCAGCTCGGCTGCGCAGGATCTACCCGGACTCGTCGGGAACTTGCTGGAGGGGATGCGGCCAGGAGGGCACAGAGGAACATATCTGGTGGCGATGCCCAAAAATAGTCCCGTTCTGGGGAGACATCAAACAGGCGATGGAACGAGTGTTTGGGGCAGAGGGAGACATACCCCCGGAATGGTCACTATTAGGAATGAGGCCAGCAGAAGGGCCGGTGGGTTCGAGGGGCAGGGAAAGAGCGAGGGTGATGCTCACTCTAGCAGCAATGACAATCATAGCCCAGAGATGGAAGAGCTCGAACATACCAATGTTTCAAGACTGGCTGCATAAAGTCTGGGAGATAGTAGCAATGGAATGGACCTCCTATGCAATGAACAACACAATACAAAACTTTGCGGGCGAGTGGGGTGAGGTCCATTCCTTTCTCAGAGACGATTTCAGGATCATGTGGCGCCCACACGTTTAAGACTTCTGGATCTGGAATAACCCCAATTAGACACTTTGTGGTGACAGGGAGCTACGGAGACTTTGGAACAGCACCGGGGGGAGGGGGGAAGGGTAGGGAGGGGGGAGTTATGGGGATTGTTAAAGTTGTTGAAAATTCAATAAAGAGAATTTAAAAAAAAAAAAGAAAAACAGAGGTTTTGAGCAGCGATTTGTTGGAGCGCACTCATATTTGTTCTTTTTATAAATGTATCTGTGTAAACACTGGTAAGTATTGACAGTCAATTGAGACTTGTCACAATGGAAGATGTTACTCCTTTGATGCACTTGTGTTAAACCCTGCCAAAACATACCTAAGCTTAAACAGTATAGTGCGGAATGGGTGAAAGGCACAGCAGATAAGATGTTCATGCCGTGGCCACAAGGGGGATCTTTGGCAAAAGTGGTATTGCAACACATGACCACATACTTGCATGCTGCGTATACGGGAGATACATTTGAGAAAAGGTTTGCTATTCTAGCGCTTTGGAAGATGTACCAGGAAGAGAGAGAGGATCCGCCACTTGAGGATTGGATGCTTAATCAGTGTAAAGAGGAAGGTGTGGAGCCTTCTGCTCCCCTTAGCTTGCTTGAAGTAAAAAGTGTTAATACAGAAAGCGTAGGATTGTATCCATTGAAGGAACTGGAAGCGGCGACGGGGTATAGTAATACAATATAAAAACCACCTGCTTATAGGAGTGACCATAGTCTAGAGGAGACTAAGAGAAAAGAGGAAACCTTTAAGGTTTTACAAAACAGGGAAGAGGAAGGTGAACGATCAAATGTATTAACAAACATAGGACAGGAAATTGAGAGATGGAAAGGAGAAAAGGAGAAAGCTGACGAGGTAACGCTCGAACAGAACAAATGGATGGGAGGACAGATATTGCTTAAGCTAGATGGGAAATGCATAGAGGAAGTTAGGCAAAGGGAAGATCAAGACAAGCAAGATAGAAACAAAAGGGAACAAGAAAAGAAATTGAAAGAGGATGAACAGAAAAGGAAGAGCCAACAGCGGCGAGAACAGCTCTATCAGGAAGAGCAAAAAAAGAAAGAAGAAAGGGCAGAGGAAGGTATGATAATAGACAGAGGGCAATGGAAGAATGGGACAGACAGGACAGAAGAGCGAGAAGAGGATGCACAGAAATTAAGAGATAAGATAAGAGGATACAGAGATGAAAGGAAGAGAGAGGAAGAAAGAAGAGCGGAGGAAAGGAAGAAATGAGAAAGTAAGAGGAAAGAGTTAAATGGAAGCAAGAAAGCGAAGAGAGGCAGATGAAGAATCAGAACGAAAGAGGAGACAGCGAGAACGCAAGATTGAACGCATTCAGAACGAATTAATGGAGTCGAGCGCAGTGATATGATGGAGTGACATAGAAGAGTTCCACCCGTTACAGGGAGCAACGTCTGGGCCAGCTAAAGTTACACTAGATGAGGATTTCGATATAGGGAGCATTGGAATTGATAAAACCTATCAGGTTTTAAGAGAAAGAGGTGAATCCGGAAGCCGAGGAAAGGGAGATCAATCCATAAGATCCCAATCATGAGGCGAAGGGGGAAGCCCACTCGGTTCTGAGCACAGAGACCTGTCTTTAAATAGACAAGGGTGAAAGAGAGGAGAGCCATACTAGTTGGGGACTAGACATGTCAGAAGGAAAGAGATGATCCTTCAGTGGGGAGGGAAGGAGCATGTGTACTCCCGAGGGAGGCTTACAGGCAGATAAGGGAGTAAGATGGTCTGATTTAGAACAACCTAAGAACAGGATGGCTAAGCCTATAGTATGTTCAGAACACCCTAAAGGATGATCGTACAGCGAGAGGGGAGAATCGCCGCCATATTTAAGTCGTTGCAGTCCTTGCCCGGAAGAAGGCGATCAGGAACTATTGTTCCTACCATGATTAGGCAGATGATGGGAGCGGTTTGCGGTATAGGGTATACGCAGTTTCCCCTATTGGAGAAGAGAGTGGCAAGACCACAGTATATTCCATGGCCACAAATGGACAAAGATAATTTAAGGTGCAAACTAACCAGCTTAATGGCGGGTGCAGGGAAATGGATTTATGAGTTAGAGAAAATGACCAGAGGAAATACCTTGGTAATAGGGAATATTAAGGGACTCAGAGCACCCATTCTTGGGGAAAGATCAGATGACATTTGGACGAGAGCAGGTCATTCGAGTGACATGGCACAAAATACGGTGCATAATGGAGCGCCATTTAATAATTATAGGGCAGATGTTTGGAGAGCTCTTAGAGTACAATATCCTGATGTGTCAGTTATGGGTGCGATTATGACACAAAAGGTGAAGGAAGATGAAGATCCGCTGGCTTTTATTCAAGACATTCAAGAGCTCTGGTCTCTTGAAACATTTTGTGTCAGGGACTACCTGAGCCGGTACAAAGACAGCTTAAGAAATTTGTGGTAATGGAAGCAAAACTATGGCCTGAGATACAGTTGACTATAGTGCATCACTGTCAGTTGCTGTAGGAGAAGAAAAGAAAAGAAAGAAGATGCTAGAAAAATTGAGGAAGCTAAGTTAGTCCAGAGAAAAAGGTCAAAATACTCCATAGAATGAGCGGTATTGACAAGCAGAGAAGGGATAGAAGTACAGCAAGCAGTGGACACATCACAGGTAAACAATCAATGCCCGATGAATCAAGGAGAAAGTGGGTTTATACCATGGGGTAGATGCATGGGCTAGAGGGGAAGGGGTGGATTTCAAAATACTCAAGATGGGTTTCAGAATGGGCAGAATGAGAATCATAATGTGCAAGGAGGATTTAACCAAGGAGGGATAATTACTCTAATATATGTTGGACGTGTGTAATGACAGGGCACATTGTGAGCACATGTGGGAGCCAAGGGTATACACAAAATGGTCAGTAATCAAGAGGGGGGACAGCTTATCCTCCAGCATATAGCTCTTAAGCTAGGGAAGGGTTTGCTCAAGATCAGACAGTTTATCAGTCACAGGTGCCACAAGTGCAACAGGTACAGCAATCACAGCGATTACAGCAAGCACCATTGGATCTATGGCAAGGGTGGTCGCAGCACACCCCCATGCAGATACAGCAGAATGCAAACACAGGACAATTATTGACACCCAGAATAGGGGGTGTCACAGTGACAGAAGGAAATCCTTTCACGGGTACAGGGGTATGTATGTACCCACAATAGGACAGCTCACAGGGCGACTTGATGTGTTAAGTACTATCCGTGACACCAGACCCCCAAGAGGAACCAAGGGTTGATTTGACAATAGGAGGCAAATCTTTTCTCTTTTAGTTGACACTGGGTCTACTCGTTTGTGTATATGAGACGGAAAATACCCAATGTCAGGAAATGCCATGAATGCTCAAGGAATCTCTGGAGCTACAAGATGAGTTCCTTTTACTGATGAATTACCAGTCTCTATAGGAGAATGTGATATGTCTGTTCCATTGTTCTGTTCACGGCAGACACCAGTTAATATTCTGGAAAGAGACATAATTACAAAGCTTAATATAGTGATTTCTTTTACTGATGAAGGTATAGTGTGCTCCACTCGTGGGATACACTAGATGAATGTGAGCGAGTTTATATTGGCATTTACAGGGCAAATGGCTCTGCGAGGGGGGCCGATGGAGCCGGATGCATTTCTTTATGGAGTGAGCATTCTGTTTACATGGCTACCTGGCTGAGTGGGAATGTCTATGAGGATACCCAATGAATTTCTGTTCAGAGCACAGGTAACCGAGGACGAAGAAGGAGGACAGACTATTCCCTTAGAAGTAAATGCAGCCATAGTATGAGGGGAAATGGCAATGCTTGAAGGAACAGATAATGAGGGTAGACCATGGAGAACAATAATTCCCATTGGGGAAGAGTGCAGATTGACGTCACTGATGATGACATGTTTAAAGATGACCCAACAGATGATGAAGTAATATTGGAGATGATTATTACATATTGGATCAGAATAGAGAAAAGGGAGATCCCAGAGGGCACGGCAATAATGCAACAACGTGCAGTATTTTTCGATGTAGGCTTGGAGAAAGTAACAGGTGTTTTATGGACTATACGCCTCTATGATGTAGGCCTATTAAAAGGAGTGGGAGAGGTTAATATAAAGCTGAAAGCAGGAGCAAGTTTACCTCAAGTGAGACTATACCCTATGGCATGTCGCGAGAGGAAGATGAGGGCATTTTTGAGGCTATCTCAGCATTAATGAAGCAAGGTATTCTGGTACCGTCAAGAGTCATTGTGTGATACTGCAGTGTATCTGATTAAAAAATCAAATGGAGGGTCATGGAGATTGACTTGAAAAATGCGTTTTTCTCAATCCCGTTGCACAAAGACTCACAAGACTTGACATCCTTTTCATTTCACCAAATCTGACTGAAACACACTCATTTGCCTCAAGGGTACTGTGAGTCTCCGTCGATCTTTAATAGAGTCCTGCAGATGGACCTTGGCAATATTGATTTGAAGAGCATTGTGATACAGTACATAGATGACATTTTGATTTGCAGCACTACAGAAGATGAGTGCAGGAAAAGATTCGATCCAGTCAATGACCATCCTTGCAGACAAGGAATACAAGGTAGACAAAGAAAATGTACAGTATTGTCAAGAAGAAGTGTTGTCTATAGGTCAGTTGATTTCACATGAGGGAAAGAAAGTGACACCTTAAAGGGCTGAAGCGATTATGAAACCACACACGGTAATGCAGATGCAGCTATTCCCGGGATTATACAATTATGTGAGAGCATGGGTGTTTGACTACAGCTCATACACAAGACCCCTTTTGCAGGCTTTAAAGAAAGCACAGGTGAATAAAGAAAAAATAGAATGGACTGAGGAAAGAGAGGAAGGATTTGAAGAGTTAAAGAAAGTGATTTGTAAAGCTCCTGTTTTAGGAATTCCCATTTATGTCGACAAAATATTTTTATTTTCACACACTGATGGGACAGTTATGACAGCAGTGTTAACACAGAGAACCACATTGGGGTACAAACCTCTGGCATATTATAGTGGAATATTAGACCCCGTCATGAAAGGACATTTTCTGTGCAAACAGTTATTGGCAGCCGCCGCATTCACAATTTAGAAGTCTACAAGTATTGTAATGGGGTGTCCTATGACACTTGTTGTAGAACATGCTTTATTTGCCATTTTGGAGAAACCTAAGGGTACATTGACATCTCAGAGGGCTTATGTGTATGAAGTTATTATCCCAAATCCAGCGATTAAAATTGTCAGATGTAAAATAGTGAACCCTGCTACATTTATAGCTGAACCAGTGGCAGGGAGCGAGCATGTGCATGATTGCGCAAACTATGAGGAGTTCTACGACGACATCCAATGTGTTAAAGAAAATGCAGTGTCAGGAGAGGAGATTCTCTTTATTGATGGTTCTTAAAAAATTGATCAGACAAATGGGAAGACATTCCGGTGCCTCAGTAGTAAGGCATAGAGCAAATGGAGAATTTGAGGTTGTAGCAAGTGCAAGATTACTGTCTCACTTTTCAGCAGAAGGGGCAGAATTGATAGTGCTCATTTCGGCGCTTGAAAAACACGAAGGACAGGAATTGATGATATATAGTGACTCTGCCTATGTGACATTGACTGTGCACACAGGGATAGCACGTTGGAAAAGCAGGGGATACCTCTGAGCAGGCGGCACTCCAGTGCAGCATGCATCACTATTGGACAGGCTTATTACAGCACTTCAACTCCCAGTAGCCGTTGCGATAGTTAAATGTGCAGCACATACTAAGAAAACTGATTGAATTTCTTGCGCGAATGAAGCCGCAGACGTAGAAGCCTAAAGGGCTTCATATTCACCAGATATTTAAAGTTTTGATACTCCAGATGTTAAGGAAAAGGTGGTTAAGATTATGATGGTAAAAGAAGGATCTAACCATTTATCAAGAGCTGAGTTCATGGACATTCAAGGCAGTGCACCACAGGAAGAGCAAGAATTGTGGTAGTGAAGGGGGTGTTCTTTATCCCCCACAGAAGCATTGAGGAGACAGGACAATACCAGAAATCCGGTTATGACAGTGCATTATTTATGGTAGCGCTTGAACCGCTGAACTACCTAGCGCATGTAACCTGGGAGAGTATCACTGCAGGTATTGCAGAAGACTGGTTCATGCCGAACCTGTTAGAACACATTGCATTTTATGTAGCCTAAGTCTCAAGTGTTTTCTACTCATAGCAGAGATGCTTTAGCGTTGTTTCCATGGGCAGCAACCATGTTATTGGGAAGACACAAAAGGAGTGCAGAGGAGGATGATAATGGTATTGACACATAATTAGACAGTATGGCATATTTGGATAACAACATGTGGTATCAGCACATGAAAAAGATGGGTGAAAAAACCTTTAAGGGGAGCTGCTATGTTTGTTCTCTCATACCTTATGCTGTGGCGACCTCTAAGATCTTTATAGCTACAACAGTACCAATATAAAGAGCTCATTGTCTAAGGCATCTTGCACTCTGCCAGGCATGAGGTCAGTTCCAGGGTCGTACAGCATCCTTGATATGGGTGAATGAAAAGACGTCCCCAAGAGAAGACAACTATGTATAAGATCTGAAGACAAGAGAAGAACCAGAAACGTGAAATCTAGTGATAAAATATGAACAGTCTGGGATAAACGAGCAGGCATCAGAAGAGAAGAAAACAGGATGCTGGATTGCAAAGACAAGACGTTGGAAAAAATACAGAGATGTAAGAAAAGAGGCCAATTGCAAATTAAAGGAATATTGTAGACTCTGAAAGGATGGGCAAAGGTCTGATTTTGTGCAGAGCAGCTGCAATAAAATCATCACTGGCCAAAAATTGTGAAGCTGTTGACATGGGTCAACGATAAAGGTGGACCGTTGCAGATAGTGCCTTTGGCCAGTATAGAGGAGGAACTAAGTACCCCCACCTCAACCACTTCAAACATATTGCCTATATGTTGGGAACCAGGGTTTGAGACACGTGCAGTACCAGTGAGAATACTGATACCAAGGAGAATCCTGGAAGCAAGGTTCCCATTGAGAAATCCATACCTGCATACGAGACAATATGATGGCCATTTGAATAAGATCCCGAAAGAAGCAGAGCAAATTAATGGCAAAGAAGAAAGGTGACGTCACATGGAGCCAGAGTGACGTACATGAAGAGGAGGCAGAGACAAAATAATTAAGATATTCTATAAGGCATCAAGAAAGTATCAAAGATTAGTGAAATCTGGGGCCAAGGTGAAGAAACATATGCTACAAAACTGATGAAGATATCAAGTCATTTTACACGTGTACAGATGCAAAGAAACACAAGCAGATGAAGTATTCTTGATGCTAGTTTTTATAGTAAATAGATTGCGGCAAGCGCCAACATATGTATATGTATATGAACGAGTAAAGGATGGATGTTTCCACTACGTATTATAGCAGAGCTGGAATGAAAAAGGAAGGCCTCTTTTCCAGTGTGTCGCAGTTAAAAACAAATTGAGTTACAAAGTGAATCTCAGAAAGGCGAGGCTGGATGAGCCTAGGAAGCCAAGGTCTTATAAGGATGGGGTGAGCTGCAATTGGAAACAAATCTTGTGAAAGAACAAAACTCTTGGTCAGAAGATATGGCCAAGAACAGAGAAGATGTCAGAGGTCCATTAGAAACTAGTATTTTAAATGCACCAGATGCTCGATTTTGTGGTCTTCAGTCACGTGGAAGAATGGCGTTGGACGAACATGATGACCACACCTACGCATGAAGGCAGAGTGTGCCTTCACTCTCCTGAATTCTCCAGAGCAAAGAACACTCCCAAGGACAAGTTCAAAGTCCTCATTGACAGCAGACCACTGAGGTGATGATAGATGAGTATGCTAATTGTTGAGGGATGTCAGAGTACTACAATTCATGTGCAGCATGACTCGAAGTAGACATAAGATCATAAAATAAAGTAAATTGAAGTCAAATAAAGTTGAAAACGTACATGAAGAATATTATTGATATAACACATACCACAAATATTACAATGACTTACAATGAATAACTACATAAAGCATGAGTGCCTTAAAAAAAGTAATTGATTTTGTTAGAGAAATAGTGCTTAATCAAATAAATTTCTGTTTGTTTTTTTAATGTATATATTTTCTTGGTATATGCAACCTGTAGTGGGCCTTTTCTGCAGCTAGATTATGGTGTCATTGTTGAAATATACGTTTTGCTTGCCTGGAAGATGAACTTGAAACCTTATTGTTGTATGCGTAAGACAACTGCTCCCTCTAGTGGTGATAACATGAAATACGAATGTTATTCTCCTTGAAGATTAACGTTTTGTTGTATGCATAAGGCAACAGCTCCCTGTGGCGGTGATAACAGGTGAAGTAGGCAGGACGGCTTCGGACAATCATACATCTGGCCTTTTATTATATTGTATGATAATAAATAAAAAAAATACATTCTGTGAATTGAAAAACAATACACAAATCACCTGCTTTTTTATTTTATTTGGATGAGACGTCACCATGCTTTCATCTATTCTAATAACCTTACTTTTCCTCAAGTCCCTTGATAAGTGGTAGCCTGATCCACTCTCTTGGGACAGAGGTGCAGGTGGAGTTCGGATTCAGCGCCCTCTTGCAGTTTTCATTGTCCTCTAATTGCAAAATATGACTTAGTAAAAGAAATGTAACTTTGGAAATAGCAGTAAGAGTGCCATTCTAACACAATGATAATTATCTGGCTACATTCACTGCCACACAAAAGTAAAGTATTCTAAATTAGGTTTTCTTGATAGCTGTTTGATCAATGGGCTGCTGCTACAGAATAACAGTGGGCGAACAAATTAAGAAAACGATTCTTTAATTTAAGAAGAGAGTTTGTCAGTGCAAAATGTACAAGCTCAAACCTTCAAAATCTTGTCTCATTAGGCATAGTGACATCTATCTCTCCTTGAATATTTCTTTGCACTCTGCAGTGTACTCTGACACATGTGAGACATGTTCCCTAGAGCTCACTCGGCAGTGCTCTACTCCTCTTGGTCTCAGCATAGGAGGATACTGGTCCTAGCAGATGATTCTCGGGACTACAAAGAGCTGCTCTTACTTATTCCAGGCTACTCCTTGGCATGTCCAGATCCATCTTCCTGTGAATAGCAGTAACACTTGCAGTATTCTTACATGGGCATTAGTAATCAGGTTGTGTTACAGTTTGAAAACAGAGCATAACGTGTAGTCAGCTGCAGCAGAGTGGAACAATGTCTGCTGGATTACAGGTAAATATGACTACAATGGTCTTTTTCCCTGAAATAGCATGAATGCAAGTAAGCTAATATGACTTTCATGCACCCTGGGGGTGGACATGGCCAGTAATGGCCCGCCAGCCGAGCCATGTTAGGCCCAAGTAAAGCGAGGAGCTCGGGGAGGACTGTGGGCTGTTTCTGGCTCTGTCACCCCCTACCGGGGCATGCAAGCCATTCACACCCCACTTTTTATCTAGGTTGCAAGTGATTTTGTTTCCCCCTAGTGAGATTCACACTGCTTGTGCAGGCAATCTCCTGAGGGAAAAAAATAAACAAAAGACCCCCGTCAGCATAGAAAAAAGGTACTAAGTTCCTTTTTCATTTCTATGGCGACTGGGATCAGGAGGCGCGCGGGGACCAAAGCTCAAGCAGGTAAATTGGGAGGGAGGCGAGTCTGGGGAAGGGATTTGATTGGTTTTGGGGTTGGAAGTGAAGTGGGGAGGTAACAGGGAGAGACCCCTGACATAAAAAAAGAGAAAATGGCATCACCCAGGGAAGGGTGTCGGGTGGCTGGCACAGCAGGTGGAGAATGTATATTCTCGCCCACTGCTCCAGCCACCTGATTGACTAATGGCTCTTCTCCGGGTGCAAACCTATTAGAAGACTCGAAGAACAGTGAACCAGTGATGGAATTTGTCAGGCATATCACTGAAAATTGTGATGACGGTAGGGTTGGGGCCTCAATCGCTCATGGCTTCCAGAAGCTGTTGGCAGTCTATTTGTTGTGTTGTGATTTGTAGAAGGCTCTCGTAGCACTCTTTGCTATTTTCATCTTCCAATCTGAGAACATGCCTTCAAGAAGCTTTGAAAATGCTGTTGTTTTTGCTACATATGGAACCAGTGGTTGGTCCCTTTTATATTCTCATCTCATGCTGTCCATATTGAGTATTTTGTTATCTTGGTCAAATGTCCACCTGTTAAGGGTTGTAGGTAGGCATGTCTTTGTTAGGTTCCTGTTTTAGTGAAATGTCTTATTGTGTGTCGGTAGACCTATTTATCAGGAGTTTTCTTTGGGAGCCCACATAGTACTTGTTCAGTGTGTGACACATTTGAGTGATGCAATACTCAAAATATAGGTGATCAACAACCCTCATCTGTGGTCGCCAGGAAATCTTCCAGGGTCAACCGCAAAATAGAGTAGAAATCTAAAAGAGCAGCCAGCAAATGAGAGTGTATACAAAGTTATAGTCTGCATTTACAATGCACTGACATGAAGCAAAGAGCCAGAAGCAACAGGTTTTACAAGTGATATAAATCACACAATGAGCAATTACATTGCTAGAGACATGGCATCAAATAATAATATCAGAGAATCCTCCAAAACCTGAAGGTGTGTGCACCTTGACAGAGTAGCAACAAAGAATTCTTTACTGGAAGGCTATTGAGCTTACCTGGTGAGAACTCAGAAGAGCTGTTCAACTAGAACAAAGTTTTCCTCCTCAGCAGTTAATGACAGGCAAGAGAGTTTCTCTGTTTCATATACCAACTCTCTAAAGTTAAGACAACCCATCATCACCAGAGAGGTGCAGGGGGGTTAAAGTAGGGGGAGCTTCCAAAGTTGTTGCGGACATACTGGGCTACTCGGACAGTGCTTAAGAAATATTCCCATTACAATAGGCTGAGCAGGCCTGCAAATCATCTGCACAGCATTTCCTATCATGAAACACTTTGCCAGCAGCAAGAATAAAGAAACAAGAAGGACAGTCTAACTAGTCCTGAAAATGACGGTCTCGCTAACATTTCTTACACGATCACACATCCACAGGAAGGGCTTCACGATTGGATAGACTCCATGGCTTTTCTTCACAGCCTTCACATTGTGCCCACCTCTAACATACAACTCCAGACAACATGTAGAGAAGCCTGCTTTAGATGAACTGGAAGTTGTTCACTCTCTGCTTCCACATGGATCTGCCACAGGGCATCGGACCATCCAGTCCTCCGCTGTCTTCAGATTTCCGATAGGCATTTATCACAAACATGGATGGGACAGAATGGAGCAGTATAAATCTATTTAAAGGCTATTGTTACGGAGGAATCCCTGAAAAAAGATCTGCTATGAAAAGGGGAGCCTGAATTAAGATTGGGGTGTCTTCTGTTTCTCATTGTACTTTGAGAAGAGAAGTGGTTGCTTTGTATAGATTTTCTGTCTTTAGAATACAATTGTTTTTCAACCTTAAGCAACCTTCTCTTGACCTAGCTTTGATACTGGTGTAAGCGGTTTCAACCCAGCACTCCACCTAAGTCAATGCCTAGTATAGGATACCCAATGGAAACCCTTGTTTATATATTTTTATGTCTAAAGTTCTTTTATTTCTGGATGATGTACCCATATATAACGCCCCTCTCTTTGAATCCCCCAGCCTCACTGAACCAAGAAGTAGGTTTGTTTTGCAAATTAAAATATTTATTTGAAGAATTGAACAATATATATATCACACTTTTATAAATATGAATAATATCTGAATATCACACTTATGAACATTTATGCAATGATCAGCAATGGGTAATATTACAATATCAACAATCTCTTTAATCAATTAGGAGTAGGAATAGGATGAATAATGTAGCAGAGAATCTTTGTATGGTTCAAGGAAATGTAATGATAGGAAAGCATGCAACACAGAAATAAAACTTTATCTGACTTCAATCAAAAGAGAATATGATCACTCTTTCCCCCTGTCACTACTCACTCCCCCCAATATGCAATATGAAGAGATGGAATGAGGGCACACAGGTGTCAGGAACAACAATCAACAATTGCAGTTTCAATCCCGATCCCCCCCCAGCAAGCAGAGAGAAACAGGGCTGATTTTAAACAGGTCAAATGCTTTTGAATGTAATATGTGATGGAAGAAATGCTAAAAATGATTTGAATTAGCTAAATAGGATTCAGAACTAGTGAGAGTTGCTTTGGATAGGTTCAGGGAAAGACTAGCAATGATTGTTGAATGGATTAGCAGATGGGAAACAAATTTCAGAAGTCGGGAGCAAGAAATAGCTTTTTTTACATGTGGTGAAATTGAGCCAAATGCGAAATCGCGGCAAATCTTTCAGCGCACGCAAAATGAGACTTTGAAGGCAGAGGATGTTAGCTTCAAAGTGATGTTTAAATTTCGTTCCTGGCAGGTATGGTTCAAATGTTAGAGAGGTTTTCGTGAAGGTAGATTTTTCTCAAAAAGGTCAAGATTTCAAAATGAAAGATGCGCTGTTGAAGATTTGGAACAAAAATTTCTTAACACTAGAGAGTCTATGGAGCCACAAACTACACGGACAGCACAGCCACCTATCCAGAGACGCCCCCGGATGGTTTCTATCTGCCTGAGACGATTGCCTTTCTCCAGAAAATATATTTTAGCGCCAAGATGATTATCGCTACAATTATCACAGGATTATGCGGATGAGAGAAGAATTCAACATAGACAAAGGAGATTCAATAATGCAGTTATGGATGTGTTGGAATGGTTTGGATGGGATTACTTAAGCTAAGAGATGACTATGGACAGTTCTATGCTAAATACTCACTACTATGGCGTTGGAATGGAATGGGCTCATCAAAGATCTGGTCAAAGGTTTGGACTGGACTTCGCTCGCAACCGGACAGGATTCAGGACACCTGGACTCTGCTCTCAGCAAGGCACTCTGGTCTGCACGGCCTCTTGGACTGGATCTGACGGGTTCTGGGTCACAGCTCTGCTGGACTGATCTGGATCTTGGTTTCTAGCAAGAGTTATTGGCCAGAATAGCCAACACAGCACAGCCAGGCTGTTGAATTTGTTTAGGCCCATGAAAGTTTAGGGGTTAAAATCAGGTTGCTAGATTTTCAAGGCCTGCTGAAAAGGGTTCAGCTGTTTGGGTTAGGCCTCTGCTTCAGGGTTCTGGAGTCTTGTTCTGGAGTCTGGATCTTCCTTCAGAGTGCTTCGCCAGTCCATTAGTGATGAGTCAATGTGTGTGTTCCCTCTATTGCATTTTGTTGGGTATTTTGTGTAGATTTGGGGCCTAGCGGTATTTTCTTACCGCCAAAAATAAAAGTAATTTAGCAATAATCACTCCTTACATTTAGATTGGGTTGGTATTATGGTAGTATAGTGGTGAGCATTATTTCAGTACACATATATATTTAGTTGGTGTGCATTTTCACTTGTGGGCATGATTTCTTTCTTTTATTTGTGGCCCCAACATCCAGATCCCCTTTTTTTTGCTTAGATTGTTCGTGTGATCACTAGAGAGACCTCATGCTTACATTTCAGAAACACCACATTTACATATGGGGTGCCACCTAGGGCTGTTATCAATGATTTATCTACAGAAAATATATTTTAGCGCCAAGATGATTATCGCTACAATTATCACAGGATTATGCGGATGAGAGAAGAATTCAACATAGACAAAGGAGATTCAATAATGCAGTTATGGATGTGTTGGAATGGTTTGGATGGGATTACTTAAGCTAAGAGATGACTATGGACAGTTCTATGCTAAATACTCACTACTATGGCGTTGGAATGGAATGGGCTCATCAAAGATCTGGTCAAAGGTTTGGACTGGACTTCGCTCGCAACCGGACAGGATTCAGGACACCTGGACTCTGCTCTCAGCAAGGCACTCTGGTCTGCACGGCCTCTTGGACTGGATCTGACGGGTTCTGGGTCACAGCTCTGCTGGACTGATCTGGATCTTGGTTTCTAGCAAGAGTTATTGGCCAGAATAGCCAACACAGCACAGCCAGGCTGTTGAATTGGTTTAGGCCCCATGAAAGTTTAGGGGTTAAAATCAGGTTGCTAGATTTTCAAGGCCTGCTGAAAAGGGTTCAGCTGTTTGGGTTAGGCCTCTGCTTCAGGGTTCTGGAGTCTTGTTCTGGAGTCTGGATCTTCCTTCAGAGTGCTTCGCCAGTCCATTAGTGATGAGTCAATGTGTGTGTTCCCTCTATTGCATTTTTGTTGGGTATTTTGTGTAGATTTGGGGCCTAGCGGTATTTTCTTACCGCCAAAAATAAAAGTAATTTAGCAATAATCACTCCTTACATTTAGATTGGGTTGGTATTATGGTAGTATAGTGGTGAGCATTATTTCAGTACACAGATATATTTAGTTGGTGTGCATTTTCACTTGTGGGCATGATTTCTTTCTTTTATTTGTGGCCCCAACATCCAGATCCCCTTTTTTTTGCTTAGATTGTTCGTGTGATCACTAGAGAGACCTCAGGCTTACATTTCAGAAACACTACATTTACATATGGGGTGCCACCTAGGGCTGTTATCAATGATTTATCTACAACAGCGAACTATTATGTGTAATCATTAATTTATTTACATTAGTGAACTATGTCCAGAGGCCTCTCTCTGCTGACCATAAACCTCCAGCCGACTATTCTATTATGTCCCACTCAAAGGTCACACACACATATACACTGAGTGGAACCATGCACACGGCTATTTCACTGCCAAGTGTGATTTTTAGCTACCTTGTTCTTTCTGTTTTATCTACATGAAAATTGACAAATGCACTGTCTAAAATCTTCACCATATTAACAGTGCTATAATGATAGATGCACCCAAAAAAATAAAAATGTGCATTTTACATGTAGAAATCATTTTTGACTGAATAGCCTGTCTTCACATACATATCCATGTCACACTGGCAACACATGCCTTGCTGTACCACAATATAGCAATGCATTAAACCCATGCAGTGGCGCTGCATACAAATGCTAAATAAAATAGTCTTACAATTTGATGGAAGTCCCTTCTTTGGCATATTTAGCTTTTGAGACACAAGTTTCACCTGTACGATTTAGAGATCGCCAGCGTCTGACGGAGGCGAGTAACGGTATTGCATCCATTTTTTGACAAATTTCTTTCCAGCAACCATCTTCAAAAGTGGATTTTGTTCTGATAACATATACTTCTGCTGAAATTATATTTATGTGGATTCTTGAAGTAGAATGATGTTCAACACCCAACAAGGAGGTTGGATCTTTTAAGTGGGTTGTGAGCCATGATTTTTGCAAATTTGACAACCAAGAAAAACGGATTTCCACACAGCTCTGTGTTTCTTTTGCAGTCATTTTGCTCTGTGGGTAGCTAAATGATGGGTTTTGGCAGTGGTCTCCTGTGTTACCACTGACATAGGCAAAAGTGGATGGCGGCCTATTTTTCAGATTTTTTCTGCGCACTTCTGGGTGATTTTTAGCGAGCAGAATGCTCTCTGGAGGCCATTTCTGATGTTTCTGCTGCAAGCAATGCACAGTAATGTTGCAGGGCCTGGACTAGTGGTGTTAAAACATCCCACAAGCCCCCACTCTTGCGATTTGGCGTTGATTGACCATCAATGGAAATTCGCAAGACTGGGATGTCAGTTTCATCTCTTCTGATTCCACAAATGGCAAAGTTCATTTTCTTTTCCTCCATCAGGGGTGGATTGATCGGTTCTCCTCGCCAGTCCTGATGGGAGTATTGAGCGATACTCCGGGCCCCTCGGATCTTTGCTCACGGTGCCAGGGTAGTCCTCCTTGGTTAGTCTCCATGGTTTCCAATCAAAATACTTTGGGTGACAAAACAAAAACATATTTGTAGACATTTCCTCACCACTATTAATGTAGTGGGGCGAACACATACATTTTGATAACTGAGGACACATTTTTACATGTAATCATGGACTATACATGGAGTATTTTAGAGTTGGAGTTGTATGGAGCTGGAGCGACCCCCTCTGGGGTTCCAAAACTCTCCTCCAGTTGCTGCAGAGTGTGCCTAGGATGGCAACACTTTAGTTGATTAATATGGACCCACTTATCTTCCCCTTCTGCCAAACTGCCTTTGGGGATGCAGATGTTGTATGCGACTGGTGAGATTTTGTCTACAATTTCAAAAGGACCCCTCCAGGTAGGCAAAAATGTATGCTGTTTGGCCTGGTTCCTTTGGAAATTGTATAAGAATACCTGGTCTCCTACATTGTATTCTTTTCTGGTAGTCTTCAAGTCATAGTGGGTCTTCATGCTGTCGGCTGATATTTCTAGATTACGCTGAGCATAGGCAAAAGCATGTTGAAGGTGTTTTCTTAGATTTTCAACATACTCATGAGTTGTGGAGGCATTGATCAATGTCTGCTCTTGGGTTCTGTAGCGCAGATGCTGGGGAAGCACCATCCTGCGTCCAGTCATCAGCTCAAACGGTGACATTTTGGTTGCAGATGAAGGGGTACATCTGATGGCCATTAGGACAAGAGGTAATCCAATATCCCAACTTGGCCCAGAATCTGCCACAAACTTTTTTAATATGCTCACAATTGTTTTGTTGTATCTTTCCACTGCACCACTAGAGGACTGTCGGTAAGCAATGTGTAGCTTCCTTTTGACCCCAAGTATCTCCCACATCTTTGTCATTACTTCACTGGTGAAATGACTACCTCTGTCTAACTCGATCCTTTGGGGTAGTCCAAAATGCGAAAAGATGTGGTTGATAATCAGGGCAGCTGCTGTTTCTGCCTTGCAGTTTGGAGCCGGGAGACATTACACCCATTTAGTAAACAATCATGTCACGGTCAACATGTAATTGTTCCGCTAGAGGAGCGAATCACGGGCCCGATAAAATCGACTTGTAAATCTGACCATGGCAGTGTCATCCCCCTCTTTTGGAGAGGCGCACGGTGTGTAAGGGATGTTGGCTGAAATTGTGCACACACAAGACACCCCTTCAAGTATTGGTCGAGGTCCTGCCCCATGTGTGGCCAGTATGCAACCTTTCTTAAAATTTCAAGTGTTGTATGAAACCCCCTATGACCGGCTGTGGCCGCATCATGGGCGTGACTTAACATCAGCTTCAGAATGAGGTAGGAACCACCCACTGATCATGGCGAGCCAGGGATCTCCTTACCAACAAACCGTCTTGAATTCTGAACATTTTTGGACATTTCATCAACCCTCTGAGGTCCTCTTTCCCTATGTAATCAGTATCCATCAGGGGAAAGTTCTCAGGGACCTCAATGTGTTGATAAAACTTACCAATTATTGGATCCCCCTTCTGAGCCGTAATCAAATCAGCATCTGGGGTCTCCTTACTCCCTTGTGCAGTTGAAAGTTATTGTGAGCATTTGTCTGGGACCCAGTGATAGCAGTGACCTGGATTTCCCCCAACAGTTACTCGATCTCAATTAGATCCCCTTGGATGGCCCCGGTTTTGGCCAGCTGATCAGCTAGGTCATTTCCAGTTTTGTCTGGTCCCTCTACTTTAGAATGACCCTTAATCTTTTTCCAGTAGATGGTCATCCCATTTGAGGTGACCCTATCATAAATATTTTGAATTAACTTCCCATGTTTCAAGGGTTTGTTAATAGCACATAGCATGCCTCTGGTTTTCCAGTTAACCAGGTGCTCCACGAACACGTTCCGTACATAATCTGAATCTGTGATTATGACCAGTTCGTGGAGTTGATGTTGGACAGCAGTGAGAATGACTTGAAGCACAGCCATCAACTCTGCCACTTGACTACTTCGGGGACCAATCTTGTACCCCGCAGAGGGCTCTGGGGTCTCATTCACCAATGCATTCCCTACGCCGGCCACAAGTTCTTTTTCCCCGTTGTTGTCAACATGGTAAGAGCATCCATCCACATAGACAGTGGGCATTCCCTCACACTTGTCTTCTTCAAAGACTTTGTGTGGGGAATTAAGGTATGCCTGCATGTTGTCCTTGATTTTTAGACTCTCGACCTCGAGACAGTATTCTCTGGCACAATCATGCAAGTCAGCCAGACCTTGCGCGAGGGGACTCTTCTTGTTTTGGCCATATCTGACCTCCACAGAAAAGCCTTGCATTGACAGAATACAGGAAGTAATAGGGGAATTACTCACATTTCCGGCCTGGATTCTGTCACTTTGGAGATATTGCAGAGTCTGGTGTGGAGTCTCCACTATGATTTGTTCCCCCTGGATAAACGGGCCGTAATTCTTCAATGCCCACACCGTCGCCCGGAGTGCCTTCTCACAACCGTTGAATTTTTCCTCCACAGAGGATAAAGTTTTACTCACATAGGAGATTACTTTATTGACCTTGTCATGCTTTTGATATAATACCACAGTCAAGCATGTATTAGCGAACCCTGTATCCAAGAAGAACTCCTTGTTTCTCACAGGGAAGGCTAGGCAAGACGCTTGTGAGAGGCTTCTTTTGAGTTGTCTTACTGCCTCGGCTTGTTCTGGACCCCATTCCCACTTCACCCCCCCTTCAAAAGATGAAACAGGGGTCTTGTGATCGCTGCACAGCCCACAATGAACTGTCTACTGTAATTAGTCAGTCTAGGGAGGTTCCTTAGTTCCCGCAGAGTTGTGGGGTCTTTCAATTTCTGGAGTGCTTCCACTTTCTTTTCCTGGGGACAGAGACCCTGAGGAGTAATCTCATGCCTCAACAAATTGAAAAGGGTTCTACACCACTGTGCCTTTTGAAAGGAAAGTTTTGCTCCGGCTGCCCTCAACTGTGTCAGAACATAATGGATCTCTGTTACGTGTTCTTCAACAGTTGAGCTTTTGATGAGTACATCATCTACATAAGCCAGGTTACCCCTCTCACCCAGGTCGGGCATGAACTTATGTAGAAAAATGTTGAACTCATTGCCGGAGTTGATGTATCCGAAGGGAGTCCGGGTCCATGTGTACTGCTGCCCCCCAAAGGTAAAAGCCAGCTTGTATTGGTCCTCCCTACTGACAGGTGCAGTCCAGTATCCATTGGTCAGGTCTATTGCAGTGAATACCTGCGACCCCTGGATCTGGGCCAGCCCTTGGTTAATGTAGGGAAGAGGCCATCGGGAAGTATGGACTCGTTTGTTGAGCTCCCTAAGCTCGGCACAGAGTCTCGACTGCCGTTTGGCTTCAATATCCCCAGCACCGGATTATTGAACGTGCTGTGGACTGGACGGATTATCCCACGGGAATCAAGGTTCTTAATTATTTCAGTAAGGGACTCCATTGATGCGAAAGGCAAGCGATATTGGTTCACAAACACTGCAGTCATGCCAGGGTCCATGGGAATTGTTGTTGTGTAGATGTCGGTGCGACCACAGTCATATGAGTCCACCGCAAATAGATATTGAAAATCAAAGAAAACTTGTTTCAACTTTTGCTTCTGCTCCAGAGTCTCACAGGCATCAGCTAGGTTGACTCTCTCTTCAACCATCTGCCTGAAGCCTGGAAAGACTTCTGGTTTAGCTATCTCAGCGACCTCCTCCAGCTGGGTGGAGAAGTCCCTGGTCAGAGTGCTGATCTGGACTGGTGGCTTCAGGTGGGGAAGGCAGTCCTCACGGACCTGGAAAATCACCTCATCCCTCCTGAAGTCACAAGTCACATCTTCCTTACCATAAGGGGAGGAAGTGTACACCAGGAAGTTCCCCCATGCCGGGTAAAGATCCTGTCTGGTGTTGTGTTGTCATCACTATCACTGTCAAAACAGTCCTTGGGGATTGGTCCTAACAGTTCATTGACTAAATCTATGGAAACATGTCAGTCATCAACCGCCATTCCAATAATGGTGCCTGTGGCTAGAGTGAGACTCTTTAAGTCGCTGTTATCCACCTCTATTGGAATGGTGTCATGTTCTATATTGACTAGTGGTGTTGGGTTTACCCCCAACCCTTGCTGTTGGAAAGAAGCATTTAGATGAATATAGGCATCAGGGTTTTTCAATCTGTCCTCTTTTAACTTTCACCTCCAGGGAGAATTGTCGGGTCCTTTCTGGGATGGTGACTTCCTCTCCCATCTGAATTTCAACTGCATAAGGCAGCAATTGAGCTGACCTAAATGCTTTCTCTGGGTCATCAAAGCCCATGGGATTATCCGCTAATTGGGACCAAGCTTTGAAGTTTATTAGGTCCAAACTAATGGCAGTAAAAGGCGGCAGTGACGTCTCGCACGACCCAACAATTATGGACTATGCTCTTGTTGCCAATGGAGATTTTGAGCATACACCTGCTTGGCAGGAGATGTTTGGAATTGGGTGTTTCCAGATCCATTTCCCATTTGTCAGTTTGAATGTGGGAATGGCTGGATCTTTTGGGAGTTGGCGGAACATGGCTTCGCTGATGAAGCTCTTACCGTTATTCACGCACACTCGGGCGAGAACAGAGTCCTTCCCTTCATTTAACTGAGCAGGGATGAACAACTGCTCTCCAATTTGCTGAATATCAGCCAGGCTCTGAGCTGATTTCTCATCTTTCTGGACTATAGGAGTGGGAATGTCTGATTGTGGATTGGTAAAGAATTTCAGAGTCTTTCCTTCCAGTGTGGAATGCAACCTTAGACTGGAAGGAAGGTTGATTTTCAGAAATAGAGAGTACCCCCCATCACCAGTCTGTTGTCCTAATGCTATTACTGTCACGACTGGAATTTGGTTGTTCTGGAAGTGAAATTCTACTTGGTCAGATATTTGTTCAACCATGTGGCATGTGCCGTTTAGACTAACATGGTTGACACTCCGTTTTAACTTTATTGGTCGGCTAGTCTGGGTCCAGAGGACCTTGTTTACACAGTCTATTAAGGGTGACAACCTTCGCAGGAGGTCATTCGCTAGTAAACAAGGGGTGCCCTCTGGAGTCACAACTATGACCGGGTGCTTCACCTTGTGTCACCCAATTTTTATATCCAAATCCGCAGTCCCCTCGACGGGAATTCCATTCCCATCAAAGTTCTGAAGTTGTCCAGGAAGAGAGGTGAGAGGAATTTGATAATTCTCCCCCCTTCCTGAATTCAGTTTATCAAAGGCCTTTTTGGACAGAAGGGTAGATTGGGATCCAGTGTCCACCAGTACCAAAATTGTACCCTGCCCCTGTATTTGTACCGGGGCATAGAATATTCCCTCCTTCTCCGCAAGGGAGCACAGATAATGTACAGTTTTGGACAACTGGTGGGTTAATTTTCTTGTTTTGGACATTGAGAGAGAAGAGATTTGGGCAGAATTCTGTGGGGAGTCTTGGGAATCTGAAATAAGAAGGTGGTAACTAGAGATGGGAGAAGTTTTGAGTTCTGGTTCCGGTGCTGGGCCACCCCGCCTTTTTGGAGGAAGTCACCAGGATGGGTTTGCACCAGGGGATTTTTATGCTGTTGGTTCTGGGATTGGATGATGGGCGTCGCTAGCTCAGTCCGCACAACTACCCAGTCTGGATTTGAATCATTTGGGACCCATTTTTCCTTGGGAGGAGTTCCCCCATCTCTGAAGGAGAAGATCCTTTTCCCAGGATCCTCTGAGGATCCCTCTCCTTCAAATTGGAAGATTCGTACCTCCTCCTCAAAATGGGTCTTTTTAGGTTCTTCGTTTCTCCTACCCCCCCTTTGCTTCTTGGGTGGCAGACTTTCAGGGGCAGGAGATTTTGGTTCCATTCCTGGGTTTCCAGGGGCTTTTGACAAGTGGGGAAGGAAGCTTCCTCCAAGTTTTTACACCCCCCTTCCACTTGTGCCTCCTCCCTGGGAACCGGTGGGTTGTCGGGATGCTGTCCCCGTCATTGGTCTGGTGCACCAGGTCCAGAGTTGGAGGCATCTGTGCCGGCATGCTCATCTGAGGGTTCTGCTGAGCCCTCAGCATGCGACCCAGATCCTTGCCACATTTTCGACCTGGCGCTCTAAGCCACATTTTGGACCTGGCGCTCTAACTGTGAAACCTGCTCAGGCTGATACGGGGTTCTCATTTCTCCCCTGGGCTGAACCCGGGAAGGGTAGCTATCCCTTCTCCGGTAATACCCCGGGTTGGGAATATTTGGGTACCCCTCCACCCTTGGCCTCCCCTCTCCCAGATTAGGCTGTCTGGGCTCAGGAAATTGGGGAAAGAAGGATGGATTGTTCTGGGGGAAAAAGCTCTGCCCAGGATTTGGGGAATTTTTGCCCTCCTGGGGGAAGTGAGGAGGGACGTTCCCTGGGTAAGGCGCTGTTTGGTTGGATCCCCCCCCCCCTTGGGCTGGAGGTATCCACACATTACCAGGATCGGTCAGTTCCCTTTGTAGCGGGGACTATAGTCAGGGGAGTGAGGGATCCCATTTGTGGGACTACCTCCTTGGCTCCCTGTCTGTGACAGGCCCGAGGGCCTTCTGGGCTTGGGATTATTCTGCTGTGCAGGAGGGTTTTTAGGCCCCCCACCTCTAAGTCTAAAATGGGGGCAACCTTTACCTCTGCCACCTTAGCAGTAGCAGGGGTGTTGGTTGGTTTGGGGCATTTTTGAGCATTCTTGTTTTCTATGGGCTTTTGTACCTCATAGATTCGGGTGGCCTGTTCAATGACCCAGTCTGGTGATCTTTTCAAATGAAAATCTCTCACTAGCTGGGTCATGATGTACTTTGGTAGAGCGTGGAAAAAAGTGTTAACAAATTATTTGCTGTCCGTGCGCACCCTTCTGGTAGTCTGCGCAAAGGCACGCTTTAGATCCTGCACAAATTCTTGTGGGGCCTGATCCTCCCCACATTGCAAGTTGTAGGCTGCCATGCGAGCCTCTTGGGGATTTCTGTGTACAGAAAAATGCTTCAAGATGGCCGCCCTATAGGTGGACCATCTAGAATGATTTTGGTCCTCCAGCCCCGCAAAGAAGCTGGAGTATTTTGGTGAGAAGTTCCATTTCACATACTGAATGCAGCTACTACTGTCTTTCAAATGGAAAGTTTCCATCATCTGCTCAAAGAGCTCTAAGTGCTCCCAAACTGAATATTTAGCATTCTTATGATAAGGCGTGATGACGCTTCTTATTGCCTTGATTTGTTTTAAGGGATCCTTAAGCAAGGCCCTTTTTGCCTTATTGGCCTTCTTGGTTCGGGTCACCCTGGTCCAATCCTCCTCTGACTCAGAGGCACTGCTGCCAGAGGTGCCAGTCTGATCTTCTAGGTTTTTCCGGATTCTGCAAGCCTGGGAATGGCTGGCAGAATGTGTGGACCTAGTCTCATGTGTCCTGGGGCGCTCAGAGGATTCTTCTGATTCCTCCTTGCTCCCAGGATTTGATGGGTACCCCCCGCCCCCACTGTGCGAACTGGGCCAGGTTTTTAGGATTCCCTTAGTGGGCCTACTCTCCTGGAGTTCCCCACTAAATTTCACTGTACTGGGGTACCCATACCCAGATGCCCGCCCATCCATTCCTGGGAGGTGCTGCTCTATGAGCCCCATACTTCTGACTGGATAGTAATCTGCCATCCCCATGGCCCTGGGCTCATGTGCGCCAGTGGGCATTGGGGTGGCACTGTCCAGGGACTGGGAGAGATGGAGGTTATGCTCAGGTGTTTCCCTTTCCCAGCGAACCTCATCTCTATCAGCCCCTGCTCCCTGTTGCCATGCAAGAACCTGAGCTTTCTGTTCCTCAATTAAGGCCTTACTAGTATCTATCAGTCTCTCTTGCATGACTACCTGCCTGTGGAGCCTATCATTGTTCTGACAGAGAGCCTCATTTTCTCTCTGTGCTTGCTGGTTTGTCGTTGAGTATTGGGCCAGTCTTTGCTGCAGGAGGGTTACCTCCTGAGTCCTGTCCAGACTGGCCTGTTCCTTCCTTGCCAGAGCATCTTCCACCCTCCTGGTGTGCTCTATCAATCTATCATGCTCTTTTTGGAGGTCACCCAGTCCCTGGAGGGCCAGGTGATTTTCTTCCAGTTTCCCTTTTAAGTGGCAGACTTCCTGGCCTAAGTTGTCCCTTTCCTGAGCAAGAGCCTGCCTCTCTGCTGCCAGGTCGTCCCTCTGTCTTTGAATCTTTGAAGGGCACTAGCTTTCTGGCGCTCTTCATAAAACTCTCCTTGTGTGTCCAAATCTTTCCGAATTAATTTGTTGCTCTCTGCCTTCTCTCTATCTAGGTGGCTTTGCAGGGTGACTACCTGCTCTGCGCATACCCTGTTGAAGTCCAGTTGTTGCTCCAGCTTTTTCTGGCTCTGCAGTAGGGAGTCCAAACCTTCTTGGTACTCCTTCTGCAAGGCCAGAATTCTGGTATCCTGTTCTGCCTTTTACTGCTGCAGGATACCCACATCCTCTTTTATTTTAACTATATACTGCCTGCTTTCATTTTCTGACTTCTGGTTCCTCTGCAGCCTCTGCTCAGAAGAGTCCAGATCAGATTGGGCCTTCTCTAATGCCATCAGTTGCCTACTTGCCAGATCTTGGCCTTCAGCATATTTATCCTGTATAGCTCCAATAGATAAATATACATATGCCGCTATCTTGGCAATCTTATTTTGCTCATCCTTGGCCTTAGGGCCACATATAGTTCACTCAGGGCCACATGTAAGGGACCCTGATATCTCCAGATATCTAACCCTGTTGGAGTGATCTGTTGTGTGATTGCCTGCAACCACACATTCTGATCCTGCACAGTCCATTTACCTCTCACAAATAACTTATGTAAAAGGTGTTCTCTAGCCATCTTGATGTCTACCAATGTTGCCATTCTGGAAATATTAATTTCCTTCCTGATTTACAGAAGTTTATTTTATTTTTGCAAAACAGACAGTTTCTTTAGAGTGTTCCCTTTTGAGGGGTGCTTTTACAGTGTAACACAGCGTGGCAGCCCAACAGGATTTATGTATCCTGTCAGTTAGCAAACTGTATTAAGCTGCACAAGTGGTATTTCTAATCCAGAAATCCCGCGACGAGCCCCCAATCTGTAAGCGGTTTCAACCCAGCACTCCACCTAAGTCAATGCCTAGCATGGGATGCCCAATGGAAACCCTTCTTTATATATTTTTATGTCTAAAGTTCTTTTATTTCTGGATGATGTACCCTTATATAACGCCGCTCTCTTTGAATCCCCCCGGCCTCACTGAGCCAAGAAGTAGGTTTGTTTTGCAAATTAAAAGATTTATTTGAAGAATTGAACAATATATATATCACACTTTTATAAATATGAATAATGTCTGAATATCACACTTATGAATATTTATGCAATGATCAGCAATGGGTAATATTGCAATATCAACAATCTCTTTAATCAGTTAGGAGTAGGAATAGGATGAATAATGTAGCAGAGAATCTTTGTATGGTTCAAGGAAATGCAATGATAGGAAAGAATGCAACACAGAAATAAATCTTTATATGACTTCAATCAAAAGACAATATGATCACTCTTTCCCCGTGTCACTACTCACTCCCCCAATATGCAATATGAAGAGATGGAATGAGGGCACACAGGTTTCAGGAATAACAATCAACAATTGCAGTTTCAATCCCGATTCCCCCCCAGCAAGCAGAGAGAAACAGAGCTGATTTTAAACAGGTCAAATGCTTTTGAATGTAATATGAAGTGATGAATGAAATGCTAAAAATGATTTTAATTCGCTAAATAGGATTCAGAACTAGTCAGAGTTGCTTTGGATAGGTTCAGGGAAACACTAGCAATGATTGTTGAATGGATTAGCAGATGGGAAACAAATTTCAGAAGTCAGGAGCAAGAAATAGCTGTTTTTACATGTGGTGAAATTGATCAAATAATCGCGGCAAACTTTTCAGCGCACGAAAAACGAGATTACAGCAAAACTATAAGGAGTTGGAATGCGGTTCTTAGTTCGTTTGAAAGCTGAGGATGTTAGCTTCAAAATGACGGTTCAAAAGTTACAGAGGTTTTAGTGAAGGTAGATTTTTCTCAAAAAGGTCAAGATTTCAAAATGAAAGATGCGCTATTGAAGATTTGGAACAAAGATTTCTTAACACTAGGCAGTCTATGGAGACGCAAACTACACTGACAGCACAGCCACCTATCCAGAGGCGCCCCTGGATGGTTTCTATCTGCCTGAGGCGATTGCCTTTCTCCAGAAAATATATATTAGCGCCAAGATGATTATCGCTACAATTATCACAGGATTATGTGGATAAGAGAAGAATTCAACATAGACAAAAGAGATTCAATATTGCAGTTATGAATGTGTTGGAATGGTTTGGATGGGATTACTTAAGCTAAGAGATGACTATGGACAGTTCTATGCTAAATACTCACTAATATGGCTTTGGAATGGAATGGGCCCGTCAAAGATCTGGTCAAAGCTTTGGACTGGACTTCGCTCGCCACCGGACAGGATTCAGGACACCTGGACTCTGCTCTCAGCAAGGCACTCTGGTCTGCACGGCCGCTTGGACTGGATCTGACAGGTTCTGGGTCACAGCTCTGCTGAACTGATCTGGATCTTGGGTTCTAGCAAGGGTTCTTGGCCAGAATAGCCAACACAGCACAGCCAGGCTGTTGAATTGGTTTAGGCCCCGTGGAAGTTTAGGGGTCAAAATCAGGTTGCTAGATTTTCAAGGCCTGCTGAAAAGGGTTCAGCTTTTTGGGTTAGGCCTCTGCTTCAGGGTTCTGGAGTCTGGTTCTGGAGTCTGGATCTTCCTTCAGAGTGCTTCGCCAGTCAATCAGTGATGAGTCAATGTGTGTGTCCCCTATATTGCATTTGATGGAAGTCCCTTCTTTGGCATATTTAGCATTTGAGACACAAGTTTCTCCTGTCAGATTTAGAGATCGCCAGCGTCTGAGGGAGGCGACTAACGGTATTGCACCCATTTTTGACATATTTCTTTCCAGCAACCATCTTCAAAAGTGGATTTTGTTCTGATAACATATACTTCTGCTGATATTATATTTATGTGGATTCTTGAAGTAGAATGATGTTCAACACCCAACAGGAGGTTGGATCTTTTAAGTGGGTTGTGAGCCATGATTTTTGCAAATTTGACAACCAAGAAAAACGGATTTCCACACAGCTCTGTGTTTCTTTTGCAGTCATTTTGCTCTGTGGGTAGCCAAATGATGGGTTTTGGCAGTGGTCTCCTGTGTTACCACTGACAGAGGCAAAAGTGGATGGCGGCCTATTTTTTAGATTTTTCCTGCGCACTTCTGGGTGATTTTTAGCGAGCAGAATGCTCTCCGGCAGCCATTTCTGATGTTTCTGCTGCAAGCAATGCACAGTAATGTTGCAGGGCCTGGACTAGTGGTGTTAAAACATCCCACACTGGGTATTTCTTTCTTTCCTACTTTGTTCCCATTTGTATTGGAATATTTTAGATATTGTTCACTTTATAAAATCATGATATTGATCACTTTCTAAAATCATGATTGTTACAGTAATTTAAATACATCTTGTTTGTATTCCATGGATGTATGTAGTGCTCTGTCATGTTTTAGATTTCCTTGCTCCTTAGCTGGCTTCTTTAAAGAGTGTCTAATTGATCATGTTCATGCCACTATGTATCAGATGTGAAGAGTAACGTTCAGTATTGTGACTTCTCACCCCACGTTTTGCAATTGTAGCGGTATAGTGCAGGAGCTTCAAATGTGCTTTGGAGTCATTGTACATAACAGGCCTCCAGATAAGTGTTGAATCAAGCCTTTTTACGCATTATAATCTTGTATTTACGACATCTTTTTACATTCTATGCATATCATTATGCATAAGTTGAGAGCAGAGGGCAGCTGACTTGACAGAAACCAGAATGCATCTTTTGATTCTTATCTGCATGGATGAAACTGCAGGCTGAATGAGCAGTTTAGAAATTTTTCTCTGAGCCTATCAGGCAAAGCACAGAGTGAGATGAGGAATGCTTTCTTTCTGTTCAACTTCTGCTGTATTTTGTGTCCGTATAAACTCATGGAAAAGAGAATTATGCATGCATATTTATTTTCCTAGCATTTTACAATCATACTTTTATAAGATGGAAAACTTAGTTGCAATTCTGAAGTATCATTTTAACAAACAAATTATGCTTTTTTCGATGAATGCTTGCTTGCATTGTATAAAAATATTTTTCGGGGTTATATTGTGTCTATTTATCAGAAAGCTGCATCAATGTGGCATGTTAATGTATAGGAGAACGTTTTCCACAAATGTAATAACATGTTTGAAATCAGACATCTTTGCTACACAACTGTTTATGTTGTGTATTCTATCCATTTTCAAGTTTAGTAATGTTTTGGTTGCCTGTAGCATTCCTTTGACACTTTTTACTCTTACAACTCTTAAATGTACATCCTAATTATTAAAACCGTGTGTAACATACTCCCACCTCAAAACCTTATCTGGGGCACCGATGAGTATGCAATATCTAGTTTAAACATCCATCAAAACTTAAGTTTGGGTCAATATTGTAAATGGTACTATCAATGGTCAGCGGAAGCAACACCCTTGCTCAAGGGTGAGTGATTGTCATTACACCAATCACAGGAATCACAGCCTCTTTAAAATCTTCAAGACTACACTTAAAACATTCAAAGCCTGTTTCTCCAGGCAGTGCAAGCGTGGCTACAAAACAACACTGACATTGTTGATTTTGCAATTGAAATGGAAACTCAGCAAAACATGTGACTGTACTGGTAATCCAGATAGGTATTTAACATTTTTAAGTAGCGCTTCATGCAGGATTCCGCTGAATTTTAAGAACTGTGATTATTATTATCTCAGCCGATAGTCAGTTTACTGACCTCTGAAGGATCTAAGGCTAACTCGGGCCAGACAACATTTGACTATGAGATTAGATATAGATATTAACATTGAACACTTGCCTCTCTGGGCTATCGTATCACAACACTGGCAAACCATTAAGTAGTGCCAGTAACAATAAAAGAGGAATTTCATTAATCATCAACATGCTATTCTGGCATACCTTTTCTAGGTTAGGAGGGGAGTGAGCCCTCCTAAAGCCTATGTTGCACCTGGTCTATGTGAGTAGAGATTCTACAGCAGGCTGGGAACCCATTCCTTATCTGTTCTCTGTTTGGGAATCTTCTACCATTACTTTACCATGGACTGATCCACTCCATCTGTTCTACTTGAAGAAAGCTTGCATTGAACAGCTTATACATAAGCTGACCTATTCTGTGTGAGCAAAGCATTAACCACCTTATGATGCTGATGTACTCCTTGCATGTAGTGGAAGTTCACAGTGTTAGTGCTCACTTGTTCCATTAGTGAGAAGTTGTGTTCTACTTCACACTGTGCTTTATCTGTTAATTGTGAGAGAAACCTGATTTTCTGTCATGATGTAGACCGATGCTGCATAATAGGTATTTCAATACATGTTTAATTTTCTACATGCAACGGTAGATGTCACAAACATTTTATTCTCTTGTGAAGGATAAAACTCATTTTTACTCCATTTAAATCACACTTACTCACAAAGTTGTAAAACAGGGAGACAAATATCTTATCTGGATCACTGGACGTGCCCATCAATTTTTCCAGTAGGATTCATCTCATTTGTATGCCATTTTGTGAGTGGGAAGGTGGAGAGAGGGGTTGAGATGAAGCGTTTCTTGCCATGGTTTTCTATTGATGTTCACCAACTTTAATACCTAATTTTTAGTTCGAATCCCCTCACCTGGCTTACTCCATTACACAACATCTTGGCATTTTGTTATAGGTAACATTCTGAATCCTGTTAGATCGCTATATGTCATTTTCCTTCTTTTCCCTTTACTTTTTCTAAATATCTCCTTTCCCAGAGGGCTTTTTTGTTGTTGTTTTTAAACGTAAAATATACTTGTTAGGAACGCAGCTGTTTAATTATACTGTACAGCTATGTGACCTTATGATTGTCTTGCTGCAGTAAAGTGACTGCTCAAGGTTTACTTGGAAAATTTTATTTTTTAAATAATGGATCATATGTATTTGATCTTGGTTATTTTTGGTTGATGTGAGTTTTGAGGATTCCCATGCACAGAAATTAGGGAATGGGACACTGTTTAGAGGGGTCGCTTGGTATCTGATGGGATATCTGGAGTCAATA
Organism: Ambystoma mexicanum; assembly: GCF_040938575.1. Lineage (NCBI taxonomy): Eukaryota > Metazoa > Chordata > Amphibia > Caudata > Ambystomatidae > Ambystoma > Ambystoma mexicanum. Next base: position 1,008,000,229 of record NC_090928.1, on the reverse strand, counting down.
TACTATTTTAAGAGGTTTGTTTATATGGCTAATTTAAAGGTCTGCAGGGTGGGCAGGATCCTCACCAGTGTATTCAGGGAGTTGTAAAGTTTGGGCACCAACACTTTAAATTGCTCTGGGCTTGGACACACAATTTGCACTCCCTGATCGAGGGTGCTAGGACCCTTCCAGTGGGCCTGTTCCCCAAGGTCTGCTGGACCTGCTATTTAAAATTATGTCAAGATGGTTCAAGATTTTTAAATGCTATTCTTTGCTCCTAGGGTCAGCATTGTTGTCTCAGAACTGAAATCATGATTTCATTGTTTGTGCCTGTTACCTAGCAGTACGTGGACCAATATCCACATGCAACACTACCTTCTCTTGATTTCCTAATGGTGTAGTTGGACATGGTGCAAAAGAGACTGCATGCAGATATCAAGTATTAGAGAGAACACTGAAGATCCTTGAGGGGTGCAACATGCCTCATGGGGACAGTTCCAATGACAATGAGGTTCCACTTGAACCTCATACCTGCGTTGCCTGTGTATCCTTTTGCCTCATTCTCTGCTCTTTCCCTTGCATTGCCCTCTCATTTGCATCCCTCTGTTCCCCCACTCCTGAGCTCTACTATCTGCTAGGGAAACAGGGTATCCGTGAATTATTTATCCCTTCATTCATTTTATTTTGCTTCAATTGGCCTTACTGTGTCCTGTTTTATTTCAAATTATTTTGTTCCTATGTCACTCACCTTTTTCCTCCCCTGTCCTTGTAGTCCTGGGTATAAGCTTAAATCTGTGTTGCTTTCCACCTGCAGTTTTATTTCATATTACACAAGTATATTTTTTGTATTATTTGCCAATTCATTCCAATCTACCATCCACCTGAGTTGAGTGCACGTTGCTTCAGTTGTTTGGGTGTGGTATTTTTTCTTTGCCAATCTGATCACAACATTGTGTTGCTGTCAATCAAGAAGTGGTTCCTGATGCTTATTTAATATAGGGATAATCTATGCAACACAATCCTTCAAAGATATCCCTCACGGAGGCCTTCTGTGTATGTTATGTATACAAATCTTCATGAAGCCTTGCATTTCTTTCAAGTAACTAGAATTGCCTTAATGTGAGCCTTGAAATGACAGAAAGCTCTATTGCCATAATTGCAACAGGGGCAGATTGCTTGCAATAGCAACAGTACCCTATAGTCTCTTCACATGTTTTGGTTTTATCACATATCCACTTGTTGATATTGTGGCTTATGCTGCTATAGTGGCCTCTAGAGGTGGTGAATTTTTCAGTATCTACACATCTGGATAAACTCATTTTACAGCATTTGGCGAAGAGGCATCTCTCTGCATTTTTTGGCAATATTTTAAGGTTGTGTGTCAGGTAGTAGTGTAAAAGGGAGTTTGATGCTTCGTGTTATGGAGGGGCAGTCGAGATGGAATGGGGGCTTGCCCGCCTAAATACATATTTGAAGAAATACAGCAAATGGGTCGTGCAGCCAGATGTGCAAGATCTGGGCTTTTCACCCAGGCAGGTTGGAAATTTGCTTGTGGTTGGTTAACACATGAAGATCTTTCAGGGGTTGGGAAACAAAGTAGTATTTCTTCAGTAAAATAATGAGGTGGGCTGCTGCTTGCTGGACCCTTTTCGGTGCAGACAGGACCAAGGGATTTGAGTGTTGGTTAAGCTCACAAGTAGGATGAATTATGTTTTGGTGGGGTTGAGTTTCAAGTAGATGCTTCACATCCATGACAGAATGAGTGAAATGCTGAGCATTGGTTGATTGATGTCATTTATAGAAATTGCCTTTAGACAGAGCTGTGTTTCATCATCTTCATATGTGGTTGCCTTATAGGCTTTACCACAGTGGGCCACAAGTAGACACACATTTGCAAAGACTGTTCAATGATTGATTAGGAACTCACTAAGGTCTGTACCTTTCCCTCTCATCTCCTGTGGGCTTTTCCCTCCTAGCCCAGGTGTCCCTAAATCCTGAGGTGTTCTCTAGAGAGCGTTAATCACTAATATCTGAAAATCTGTCTGTATAATAGTGTAGATCTAAAGGCAACAGTTCATGTCTCTCACTATCTACGTGGTCAGTCCAGGTGGATCCTTACCTCGGGTTCCACAATAAGAATGCCATCCATATTTGGTGACTTCCAATCATTCAGGTCTCATGTGGTCTCTGTCCCTCATGTTCTTGTGTTCCTTGCCCTGATGTCTTTTCCTCCCTTCCTCTTCCATCTACTCTCCTGCCTCCTCTTCCTATCACTCTGCTCTTTCTCTTACTCTCTATTCCTTTCTCTCTCCCACTGATGTTCTTCCTTCCAATCCTATGCTCCCTCATTTACTACTCTTCTCCACTCCCCTCTCCACTACTCTCTCCACTCACCCCTCTACCTCTCCACTCATCTTTCTACTATTCTACACCCCCCTCACTTCTACCTTACTCTCTCCACTCCCCTCTCTACTACACTCCACCTGCCACTCTAGACTACACCACTCCTTCTCTCCCATTCACCCCTTTTCACCCTCTAATCACCTGATTTCACTTATTCAGCCCTACTCTACACTTAACCTCAGTCACTCCCTTCACTCACCAGGCATGCATTCTCAAACCCAAGTACTACTTTCTCTCATCAATCAATACCTCAATGGGCATCTGCTCTCTGTCATGTTCATCCATGCTCTATTGCATCATCATTTCACGGCATGCTCCCTTAGACTTCCTTCTCCCTTGACCTTACCCCAATTCTCCCACATCCCCTTCTGAGCACCTAACTCCCCCGCTCGATGGGTTACAGTGGTGTGAAAACATAAACCACCTCTTAAACCCGACCTCATGGGTAACAGATGAGCAAACAGTCAATTTTTGAGATTGTGTTTGGTGCATGATGAGCATCCTGAATGGTGATCCTCTGAGACGGATTCTCTGCTTGCTTTATGTTCATCATTGTCTCTCTTTCCAGTGGGTTGCATGCACCATGCTGTACTGTAAGGGTATCTGAATGTTGTGGTCCTGAAAAAGAAGATAACACTGGTCAGGATATAAGGATGTAGGTATGGGTGATATCAAGTGCTACTCTGCATTTTTAACCACAGGCATGTGTGCTCACTCCCCTCACCTCTGGTGCAGACTGTCTATGGCAAGCACCCTGTTAGGACCCCTAGCCCAGGTTGAGTTACCTGACCTGTCACAGTAGAAATAATTCAATATCATTTATTTGTTCTCAGATTTTGTAGTCCTGAATCTGACCATATTGATATGTCCCTGTCTGGGATGGCTTACATGTCAGTGCTGAAGCTGATGTTGTCAATGTGTTGTCAAATGTTGTCTACTTTTTCTCTGAATGAGTTCTTCATTGTGTCACTTGTGTCTGTGCTGTTATGTTTTGCAGGATCCGGCAGGGCGATGAAGCAAGGTTTGACAACTTTCTTAGTTCTTTTTGGAGGCTTATGATATGGATGAAGTCCATTGTGTAAGGTGTTAACATTAGCTGATCTGTTGGTGGTGCCGTTTATGGAGGTGAGGGTTTCTTCAAAATCACTAATTAGGAAATATATTAAGGAGCACTAGGGATTCTTGTTCATTTGGGTTGACACTGATGGGAAGGAAGTGCTTCAGTGTGGGTGGTGAATGCATTCTCTAGGCGTAGTGGTGGGAAGCACTTGGTATATGAGGATGTGGTGAATGCCATGTTGAGCACATTGCCCATGTTGTGTCAGTGTTCTGAGACCAGCTGGTTAATGTTCAGTGTATCATGGATGTCAGAAGATTGCTTTGGTTTGCTTAACTGCGTGTGTACCCAATGCATTGAGGTCACCAGGGAAGACGTCATTGGAATAGACAATTTCTTTTTTTTTTTTCTTTTTTTTTTTTTTCGTTCAGTTTTTACAAACTTTGTGAACACTTTTTAAACACTTTAACTTATTAAAAAACACTTTTAGAATACATAAAATTGAGTCCAAAAACAAAAATAGGAAGTACAACTAAATGGCAAACTCTCTTAGCTTAGCGCAAATGGACCTTGGTATATCTCCATTCGGGAGATTCCTCTAATTCTCGTTTATTTCTGTACTCTTTACACCTTCCGTTTTCAAATCTATGCGTATATAATAAATGGCTTTCTTGTTCAGTGTCTTCACTATTCACCAAGTCAATCGTTTGCGATTGTCTTAACCTCGCAATATGGAGAAGTCTCTTCCAACCGAATTTGCATTCGATCAAGGAATCACATCGTTGCAATCAGCAGTGATTTACTTTCACCAATGTGAAGATGTATCCACCATTCTTCCAGACCATACGACAGGACTCGACTCCTCTCCTTCCTTAAGCAATTTTCTCATTGAACTTTAAGTTCGGGGCAACGCAGGACCAGATGTTTTAAGTTTTCGGCTTCCTCTGCGCAGAACCTACATTTAGAGTTTCCAGCCGCAATCTTCCTTCGATGGATTAAGATCTCTTTGGTTTCATAGATGTTTAGGCGAAATTTTAAGTATAGTCTTCGTAATCGTTTACACAGTGATAGCGTTAGATATTTCGCGAGTGTGTTCCGTCTTTTGGCTTCAGGTGGAGTGTTTAGCATACACTTATGCGAAGATCTTTTTTCGTTGATTTCTATCCAGTCCCAGTCTAATAGTTTTAGTTTTACTAGATCTGGATTCTGCCATAAAGCATCTTCGTCTGAACCTAATTGTGCTAGAATTTCTTTGCACTGGCGCTTCCACTCACACAATGCTGATTTTCCTTGTCCTTTGTCTTCTATCAAGAATTTAACGGAGGGTAAATTTGCTACTTCGTGTGTTTTCCTGAACAGAGCCAGTTTGTTCCAAGTGATTCTCGCATTAAGAGTAGAGATTCCTATCTCAAACAGTACACATGCTGTAGGTGTGCTTAGTGGGATCTGGAGAATCCATTTCCAAAAGATGCTTTCGCAACGGGCCCATATTTTGTAATCACACCCAAACATATTCTCGGCACCATAGGTGAGAATTGGACTTACTTTACTTTGGTAAAATCTTCTTACTGCTTCATAAGAACATTTGCCATATTTTTGCTGTCAAAAAATGGTACCCTGTGCTGTTAATAATTTGCAGCTATTTAGGAGTTTTTTTTATCATTGGGGTGTCATTTATGCTAGAGTTAATCATGGTTCCTAAATATCTTGTGTGCGGCACCTTGTTTAATTTATTTGTTCCTATTGACCAAGTTGTTTTTTTTTTACTTGCAGTTCTTCCTCTTTGGTTTTCCAATACTAAAATCTCCGATTTGGCCACATTGATCTCAAGACCCAAGTCTTCAGCAAAAGTTCTTAGTGCTGTAAGTTTTCTTTGGAGCCCTATGGGGGTCTGGTCTATAATTACCATGTCGTCCGCATACATGATATGATTTATTGGGGCTCCATTTATGAGCGGCGGAAATGAAACAACAGATGACAGTGCTGTTCCAACTTCCGATATATAAAAGTTAAACAAGGTAGCTCCTAACGGGCACCCTTGTTTCACACCCCTCTCCGTTGGTATGGGATTGGTTAGATTTCCTTCACGATCTAGTCTCACCTGTATATAGGTGTCGGAGTATAGATCTTTAATAGCATGGATGAGGCTCGCGTTGCATCCTCTTTCTTTGAGTTTTTCCCATAAGGTTTCTCTGTCTACACCATCGAAGGCATTTGCCATATCGATAAAGGCCAGGTATATTTTTCGTCCTGATCTGATGGCATCGATTTTTAGCAGGTTCAATATCAACAAGTTTACACTACAGCCTACACCTTTGACAAAGCCCGACTGGCGTTCATCATATACTTTGTTTTGGTGGATCCACGTGGTCAGTTGAGCTAGCAGCATCGATGCAAACACTTTCCCCACTACATCGAGGAGGGCTATTGGGCGGTAGTTCGAGGGGTCTGTGCGGATGCCCTTCTTGTAAATCGGAACGATAATCCCGGATTTCCATGTCTCAGGGATTTTCCCTTCCTTTTTTATTGCTTTGAAAAGTGTCTGACAGAAATTTGGCCATTCTTCGATATTTTCTTTTAGGTCTGCATTTGACAGGCCATCAGGTCCCGCTGCACGGGAGGCATTACATCTCTTGATGGTCGCTCGGATGTCTTCTCTTTCCATGTCGATTTCCCACGGCTGTCTAGTGTCTTCATTTGATGGCTCAGACGTTTTTCTCCTTTTGAATAACATTGTGTAGTGCTTTACCCACTCTTTTTTGTGCACCATGCTTGATAGTAGTGCCTTATCGGATTCTGTGTGTCGTTAATAATGTCCCAAAAGCCTCTCGTGTTCTTTCGATTTAGCGCCTTCAGCATTGACTCTTCCCCTCTTTGTTCAAATATTGCTCTACGCTGTTTATACCAGTTGTTATATTGGTTTTTCACCTTTTTTATCTGTATTTCCATGTCCACTGTGTATAGGGCCCTAATTTTCCGTATTAATTTCCTTGATTCTCTTTTTCTTCGTGCTACTTCCGGGTCATACTGGTGTTTTCTGTACTCCGATCTCGTCAAAGACGTTCTCTTTTTGACTTTATGGATCTCAAGGAGTTGTTGGTATTCTATTGACCTCGGGAGGTTCTGTTCTTGAGATTTGTTTACTGATTCAGTGATTGACACAATGTTGCGTTCTTTCAGACGCAGTCTATTACGGCCAGGAACTACAGATGGATCTTGTCTCCATTGCCTACGCTCCACCGAGATGCTCTTATTCCATTCGGCTGCCACCATGTTGTGGTCGCTGTGGTTTGTCATAACCACGTGGAAAGAGTCGATTTCCTGGAATAGATTGTCAGAAACGAAAATGTAATCTAATATTGACTTTTGACTTCCTCGTATCTAGGTTGGTTTGGCTGGAGTATCACCCTTTATCGCTCCATTCAGCATTACTAGGTTTCTTAGAGACATTTCATCAAGCCAGCGATCACAGTTTGTTTTTTCTCAGTGATTCACTAATGCCTTAAATTGAGAGATCTCAATCAGTTTCATATTAAGGTCTCCACACAGTATTATTAGTGCTTTTGGATCACCTTCTAGTATGCTGTCGATTGCATCTAAGATGTCATCCTTAAATTTTAGATGTAGTTTCGCTGTTGTATTCCAATACACATTTAAAATGTAGATGGTCTGATTGTTAGTTGTTGACGGACACACTGGTTCAATGCAAATCTTTTGTAGAAGGGACGATAGATTCCAAGCTTCTTTAATTCTCAGACCGCTTTTTCTTTTAATCAGGGTTAATTGTCCCGACATTGGGCGACCTTTTCCTTTGCTAATCGCTGGATTGAAAGCTACTTCATAGCCTTCTACACAGGGTGTACATGTTAACCATGTTTCTTGCATGCAGACAATATCGGCTTTTCTCAGGAACTCTGGTGTTGAACTCAATAAATGGTTGAACCCCCTCGTGTTCCAGGAGGTTATCACCAGCTTTCCCCTTTGGCATTAGCTCATTGGTGACCCATTTAAAGATTTTGCTATCCATCCCCATGATTGGGACTCATCTTCAGTATTCAGTGTGTTTTTGCACTTCATCCTCTTTAAATCCTGGGTGTTCTCTACTATTATTCTGATTTTTTTCTGCTTTATCTCCTCAAACAAGTGTTGTATACCCCCACCTTCTTCGTCCCATCCATTTTTGTCTAGTTCTTGGGCTTCATTTATTAGACTTTTCTCCTGATGGCTTTTCAATTGTATTTCCTTTTCGCTTCTCAACTGAGCACCTTTATCTTTTGGATTATCACAGTCGTTTCCTCCCAGTGCATTATCTGCCTCATACACTTGGTAACCTGCGTTCAACAATTGTCTCTCGCTCAGCATTATCAGTTCCACAACTTTTTTCTCAGCAATGTGAAGCAGTACAAATTTCTGGTTTGAGTCTGCTATAATTTCAACCCTGTCAATTTGTGGGCTCTTTAAAGTTCTTAGCACCGGGATCTTTTTGAATATCTGCAATATTGTGTATCTGTTTAAAGCGGGGTCACTCTTTTTGAGATCATTTTTTTCCACCAGTACCCTATATCGGGTGGAATTCTCATCTTTCTTAGATTTGCAGCTGTGATCGATGGGTTTAGCTGTTTTTCTTTGACTTTTCGGAGAAAGTGCTGTAATTGATTGGGCCCCCCTCGTCGTTTGGCACTTCATGTCATTGCTTATTGGTTTGGTTGATAACCCACTTGGACTACACACAGCATTTTTTTTGTTGTTGTTGTATAATCCTTGCACTTTTCTCCTCCAACGTGCAAAAGCTTTTATCATTTCCCTCTTTGGGCTCTTTATTCTTTAACGTTGATTCTGCTTTTTTTGGAGTCGCAGGCCATAGGAAGACTCTTTTTCCTGGTTGCCCTGTCGCTCCCTCTTGTTCAGGTTCGATAGGGGTCTTGCATGTCGAAGTTGGCACTCCTCTCATCTTGTCTTGCTGGGTTTTCACTTCGTGTTCATCAGCTGTCTCAGTGGCGTTGTCTTCCTCAACATCTCCTTCAGTCCGTGAGCTATAGGTTGACATATTCAGTACATTTTCTTCATCCTCAACTTCCTCCTCAATCACCAATGATGTTTTTGTTTTTCCTTCTTCTTCGTTTGTCTCCATCTGTCTGGTCTTGCTCTTAGCTGGATCTTCTGTGGCCGTTGTTCTTGCGGCCTCGCTGGAGTCTGTGCTGCATTTTTTGTTAGTCACGCCCGTTGACTCAGTATTATTTACTGTGATGGTTAGTGCTTTAATGTTTCGAAAGAAGTTTGCAGAACTTCGTGGATTTTTGTTCTTCTGCACTTGCTGATTTTTAGATTTCTTTTTATGTTTACTCTGATTTATGTCGACAGACCTGCCTTTCACACTTTGACCCACGCTCTCCCTTTTGATTTTCTAGACTCGAAAATGTCAAACCATTCAGCTTCGTTCTTCTTTTCAGTTATGACATTGCGGGTCATTACGACCCAGGCGGTAAGTACGCCAGCTTTACCACTACGTTTACACCATGGTGGATGGCGGATTTACCATTCCAAGGTGAGTGGGGCGGTAAATCCCCATTTCCCATTTTACCTTTCCCCATTCCCATTTTTGCCCCATAGGGCATAATGGGAGTGGAAAAGGCGCTAATTACGCCACCGTAAATTACGGTGGCGTAATTAGCACCAAGGCGGTTTAGCGCCATGGATTTTAACGGCTGCTAAAAGCAGCCGTTAAAATCGGAATCAGGCGTTAAGGGTTAAGGACGGCGTTAACCCTTAACGCCTGAGTTGTAATGAGGCCCATTGACTTTGCTGTTTAAAGTCAATGTCTGATGTTGTTCCGAGGTTTTTGATCTCATTTTGCACGAACTTTTTGGTCTGAGGTGATCTGTAGATTAGATGGAAGGTGGCTGCCAGTGTATGAGGTTCAGAAGTAGCAGGTGAGATTGGCAACAGAATTTTTGATGGTACAGATCCAAGAGGTCATTTGATGCCTGAGTAGTTGGTGTGTTTTATGCTGTACCATGAAGGGTTGATAAAGTCTAATATGTTTTTGGGTGGTAGAGAACCAGATCTCTGTCATGAAGAGAGCATAAATATTGTGGGCCTTGTTGTGAGTGTGATGTGTGATGGTAATTTGCCAGTAAATTTGATGAATTACTATAAAACTCGATTGCCATTACTGCCACTTGGTTCCCTTGAGTTACTATGGGAGTAGGACTGGTGGCAATTCCTCATTGCTGAAGTCCATGGGGATTGTTAGAGAATTTATTGGTGGCAAAATGCATTGAATTTCATTAACGCAATTACCACCACTTTTGTCCTGCACTGCTGAGTTTGTAATGAGGCCCTATGTGTGGTAATGGTATTGGCAATGTTAGTAGCATGATGGATTTCTGTGTGAGTATTAATGAGAAGGATATTGTATGTAAGTTTCCGGGTTCAAATGAGGTAAATGTTTGGTGCACAGTTCATGTTTACATATCTAGTTAAGGTTGGGGATTAGAAGTATAAAATGTGGTCTAATGTGCATGTTGTTGGCCTGCTTAGGCTGAGACTGGTCCTAACATGGCCAGGCATGAGAAAACAATTGGGGATCATTACAGGTTTACCGGTCTGGAATTAACGTTCTGGTAATAACATTTACCAGCATGTTTCCGGACCGGCAAACTATAGGTTTTCCAGTGGAGCACCTGATTTATCTCCAACTAGCGGTAAATCAGGCACCTTACCGGCAAACAACAGCCAGTATTACCGGAACTGGTGTTACCAGTGCTGGTAATACCAGCAATCCCCCCATTGAGCCCTATGTACCCCATGGAATGGGGATTAACCTACCCTTGCTGCCACTTGTTATCTGCTGGTAATTCCTGCAGACCAAATGGCGGTAACGGTAGTACCGTTTGCTGGTATCCCACCGGATTTACCAGTGGGATACCACCAAACTTATCATGAGGCCCAATATCTTTGTCTGTGGTTTGCCTCTGACTCCTAGGCAAGAAAGGCAGAGGGAGCCATGAGTCAGTAGGTGAAGAGAGGAAGGTAGCCCAGCCAAAGAGTGTACCATAAATGAGGGGTGAAACACTTATACTACTGACTTATATAAATGTGCTGGAAAACACACATATCACTACAGGTCCCTACACATCAGTGTTAAATTGATCAGTGATAATTTGTAGAACACTCACATCAGACATTCAACAATGGATGTGACTTATTGTCATATGTCACTTGGTTGTGAGTCACACCCTCTTTGCATCAGAGAAGTGTGTGACTGATGTATTTTCTTTTCAGAAGAATTGCTGGTTTTAGCTGTTGAAGTATGATGACATGCCTGAACGATTATTATGGAACAACCAAAGGACATTTGTAATTCATCAATATTTCCTTGAAAAGATTTGTATCCATTAATCCTTGTTGTATTATATATCCAAGGGTTAGGTTGCGGTACAAAAACAAAAGTATGCTGAATACGATCGAGTCTACTCTTCGTTTTTCTTCAACAAGCACAACGTCAATCATTTTTTCACCTGCCCCACCTCCTTATCGATATGCATACTGATAAACAATGCACGTAAATCCAATGTGGAACAAATGTGGAGCTGTATTCTGTATTAAATGGGATAAATACAACACACATTGGGCCTCATTACGACCCAGGCGGTAAGTTACCGCCTGGGTCGTACCTTTACCACCATGGCGTAAACTACGTTTACGCCATGGTGGTTGGTGGACTTACCGCCCCATTCCGAGGTTGGCGGGGCGGTAAGTCCCCAATCCCCATTTACCCTTCCCCATTCCCATTTTTGCCCCATTTTTGCCCCAAATTACGGTGGCGTAATTAACATCAAGGTCCCTTAGCGCCATGGATTTTAACACCTGCTAAAAGCAGGTGTTAAAACCTCCATGGCGCTAAGGGACCTCGGAATCAGGCGGTAAGGGTCGGCGCTGTTTACGCCGCCGTAAACCCCTTACCGCCTGAGTCGTAATGAGGCCCATTGCATATATGCAATGAATGTTCTTCGTGATTTTAGAGTTATTGACCCAGGTAACATCTTGATTTTTGAGACCTTCATAAGAATGGTGAGTTAAAAGAATCATTAGCAAAATATGACAGGCAGTGCCCATATACGTGTTGAGACATGTAGGAAGCAGGAAAGCAGATATTGTGAGACATGTGCTTGAGCAATCACGTGCCTTCTTGATGATCTTCAGAATTTTGGATTGAAGAAATAAAAATAATTCTCAACATTTCCTCACAGTACAATGTAATATGTTTGCTTTTCTCAAAATACTTTTACATGTGCAGAAGTTAATATTAAATTCTGTCTTCACAGGGATAATAACAAGCTATGGATTATATATGAATGGCTTTCTGGTGCAGAACTCAACAAAGCGCCATTATTATGTTTCTGGCCTCACCCCTTGGAGTCTCCATTCATTTAGAGTCCAAGCGTGTACCACTAAAGGTTGTGCCCTGAGTCCATTGGTAAGCACTGCACTTTGTCACTGATTTATTTGAGATCACACTATGCAATGTTAAATGGTTTATACTGTTATGTATCACATGCTTCATTTCTAAAAATAAAGGTGATGTGCTTGTTCTTTTAACGTTATAAGAGCTGAATGATGTCAGACAGCTTCCTTTGCAACATCTTATTTTTTTATTTTTTGTACTAATGGAGCATGCTAGTGACTGCTATTAGTATGCATGCTACTCTCCTCTGCTAATATTGGGAACATGTTGGAGTCCTTGTAACACATATCATGCTAAAGATCATTGTACTAAAGCAGCATGTCTCTCCACTGACGAGTTATATGGGCTTTAGGGGGAAAACACCACAAATGCACGCGCGTGCACGTGCACACACACACATACACACACACACACTCTCTCTCTCTCTCTCCCTCTCTTCACTACAATCACGCCTGAACATCCTCCACACAGCAGCAAATACATCAGTTGTCAATCTATGTGCTATATAACATATTTCCTCCATTAGAACATGTGCCAACGTGAAGGTTCACCTTGGTGTAATCTTGATTACAGCTATCTTTTGCACACCCCATCCATATATTGTAGTGGGATTAGTATTCCTAATATTTACTTGATGACGTGTTAAATACTAAAAAAAAAAACGAAAAAAAAACAATTCCTGTAACAGCGCCTCAATGCACGCGGGCTGTGTGAGCGCTTTAAAAATGCAAACAAATTAAATTAAATACTGATTACTAATGTTTTGCTGTATTACCTGTACAGCGCTCTGTTGCACCCAAGCTAGGTTTGCACTATACAAATATTTATTAATAATAATATAATTCCACAATATATTTATTTTGTAATACCACAAATATTTATTAATACGAACCTCATACCACAAATCAAGAAAAACACACTATTGGCAGGATTGGGTATAGATGGGCGTCGGTGGGAAAAAGTGGAAATCCATTGGGAAGATGAAGGAACCTCAATAACAGCAAGGGGCAACAGCTGAGGTAAAAATAAATAGCACAATTGTATTTGGACATACTGGCTTACCCTCCTATGGCTAAAGTGCATACATAAAACACATATAAATGTATTTACAACAGGGAGAGGAGTGTGGTAGTTGGTAAAATGCGTTACTTCATTGAATACCTAGGCTTCCAATGGATGGATGTATTTTCTTCAGTGGTCTTTTCATTGACATATCAAGATGTCATAGAAACGTCCAAGAAATCCCTCAGCACCACAAGCTGGAATTGCCAAAAGGCATCCGGGGCATTGGAAGGCTTGCGGGGCATAACCTAGGATTCAATGGGTTACACTTCAGTTGAAATAGGTTGCTCGCATCCATCTCCTTCCTCATCATGTGGACATATGCTGATAAGAGCCGTGTACATCATGCTTTGTGTAGGTTACTTTGCACTGAACCAGGTCGAATGAGAGCAGAATTCATTGGAGTGGGTATCTATTGTATCTCCGTGTATCACACAGTACTCATTTGTACTTAAGATTGTGTATGTTACAACCCATCAGATTGCTCCGAAGTGAGCTATATTTGCTGGTGTAAGTCCACATTTGGAGCAAAGAAAGAGCTGCCCAAACCGCTGCATAAGCCCCCACCGCCCTATGTGAGTCAAAACTCCTACACCTTGACCCATTTTAAAATGCATGGCAAACATATTTTCCCTCACAAATGTGTCCTGAGCTGCACAGATGTTGGTCCTGGGGCCTTAGAGTCTTGTAAGTGCACTGTCCCATTTAGTAACATGCTTGTAGCCTTTCTAATGTCTGGCAGGCTGTTACCAGCTTCTATAACCATAATGCCAGAGATTTATCACCATATTGTATTATTCTAGATGTTTAGTTTCAGCTTCTGTTGGTACATACACATGTGTCTACAGGACACATATGTCCCAAGTGATATGTCCATCACATAGTTCTATTGACAAAGGATGCGAAGGATATTCTTTTTAGCTTTATCTACTCAAGTCCAAATATTCAATGTAGAAGGGCAAAGGATGTATTTGCAGAACCCTCACCAAATACCCTGAACCCAAGCCTGTAACAAAAAGGGTAGTTCGGTAACCAGCTCCATTGGTCAAATATGCAGAGCAGCATGTTTTAAGGAAATGAAATCCCGTACAGAATGTTGCATTTGTGTTGTGTTATCCATGGCATCCACAATAGAATTCCAAACAAAGGTGGTGTTACCAAATCAATGGTTTGGCATGTGCATTATTTGGCTTGGACATGCATGTGTTATTGGGAATGTGCGGGAGTACCCTGCCTGATGGTGTTGGTGGATGGTGGGGTCAGCAAGAGGATTGGGTGTTGCCACATGGAAGATGATGTTAGACCTAAGGCCAGCATCGGGCCAGGGCTAACCCACCATGCCATGTGTGAAAAACAGGAGCTTGTCACAAAGTAACCTTATCTACTCTGGTCTCTTTGAGAGAATTGAGGAGTAGTGTTCCCATAGAAGTGGCAATGCTGGTATGCTTGGTTCCCCTGGCCTGACTGTTGAACTGCTCCTGAATCTACCCCAAAAAAGGGATGCATGAGCTAGGCCATGCTATCCTGGCAGCACTAGATGGCCAGTCTCTATTCAAGCAACATAAAAGCAGAAACTCCTAAATGTTGGATGTGACTCCTAAGCTGTGGTCCAGTGGGTACTAGAGACCTAACCTAGCTCATAAAGCCCTCATAGGGTCAAGGTTGGACTACTGCAATGCCTGGTTTGCAGAAATCTCGCAGCGGAACATTAATAAACTGCGAATCATTCAAAACAATGCTCTCAGAGGCACACTCAATATTCATAAGCGTGAGCATATCTCAGATGTAAGAAAAAGATTCCACTGAGTACCGATCCGTGTGTTCATCATCTTTAAATCCTAAGCTGTCACTCACAAATGCCTTGCAAATAGGGCCCTAAGAAATTCTCTATATCACAATCTACTAGACCTATCATATCCTCTTACACCTACCAACTTATCATCCCATTCTTTCAGCGTGAGAGAGCAGGGGGGACTAGTTTCCCAGTCACTGCATCCAAGACCTGGAACTCCCTACTGCTTTTACTCATAGCTGAACAATCATACTAGGTGTTCCAGAAACATCTTAAAGCTGTACTTTTCTCTGCAAACCTACCCCTTGCTTGAGTTTAACCATGCTCCTTTATTCACAGACTCACTGCATAGGTGCATTTCTCCTCACTTCTGCCTTGCCACACTATACTAGCACATATGTAAAGAAGCTATCATGTCTGACTCACCTGCTTGTAACAGTGCCTTGATGCCTAAGGGTTTAGTGTGCTTAATTCTTGCATAAATAAATAAATACATAAATACCCTATTGTTACTCAATAAAGACAAGCGCCAAGATAATTAATCATCACCACTATCTATTCATCTGATACTTGTGCCCTTTGGATGACACGTGTTTCAGCTATACACCTTTTTCAAATCAGGGCATGTTTGTTTCTTTATTGTTGTCAAACATATACATTCATTAAGTATAGTAACAGTACATTTAAATACATGACAGACATTGTCATTTATACAAAAGCATAGCTTGCCATCTGTCCACTGCTATTAAGAATACTATGGTTGGTTGTCTCCATGACCATCAGTGTGGCTTCGGAGCTGCCAGAAGCACGGAAACTGCTCTCCTGAACAATCGTGAAAACCTGCTTTCTAACCTTGATTCCAACAGCCCCTGTGTCCTCATTTTACTTGATCTCTCTTCTGCCTTTGACAAAGTCAACCATGCCATCCTGCTCAACCGTCTTCGTGATAACCTGGGTATCACCGATCAGGCCCTGGATTGGCTGACTTCTTTCCTCTCTGATCGACCCTCCCAGGTCCAACTTCGGTCCTTCCTGTCCTCTATCTCCTCTATCTCTACCTGTGGTGTTCCCCTGGGCTCTAACCTCTCTCCCTGGCTGTTCAACCAATACCTGGAACTTCTTGCTATGTGCTCTCTGACCCAACACCCAGTGCTATGCGGATGACACTCCGCTCCATTTCAGGCTCCCTTCAGCCACCTCTTCTCCTTCTCTCATCTCTGACTGTCTTTCTGCTCATTAGGAGTGGAGTGCCAATAATGATCTCTGCCTTAATGCCAGTAAGAATGAGATTCTCCTCATCGGCACACCCACTCCCTCCTTTCCAGTCACACTCTCTCCGGCCTCTCTTGGCCCTCTTCCTGCCCCCACCTGTGAGGCTAACAAACTCGGGGTCATCTTCGACTACACCCACTCCTTCTCTCTACACATCTCTGACATCTCTAAGAAGTCACACTGCCAGCTGCAGCTCCTCAGAGCTATTCTTCCTTTCCTCTCCTTCCCCCAGAAGCTCATTGTCTCCAGAGCTCTGTTTCTCTCTAGGCTGGATTACTGCAACAACCTCTTTCTAAATCTGCCTGCCTCTACTATCCACCCTCTGCAACTCATTCAAAACAGGACTGCAAGACATGTCCTTGGCCTCAAGCCCAGGGATCATATCTCTCCAGGACTGAAATCTCTGCATTGGCTCCCAGTGGCTGTGGGGATTAAGTTCAAAACCCTCTGCATTGTCCACAAGGCCTTCTGGGGCTTCGGGCCTAAATAACTTCAACTCTCTCTTCCAAAATATCTTCCTTATCAAGCTATTTACTCATCCACCTCCAACTCTCTCAGCCTCAGTCGCTTCTCCAAGCAACAATTTGTTTGTAGATCTCTTTCTTCCGCTGGGGCCTCCCTCTGGAACAGCCTCCCTGCCTCTCTGAAAATTGAGGAAAACCATCTCTGGTTCCGGAAGGACCTCAAGACCTTCCTCTTTGCTTCTGCTTTCTCTCCTCCGCTCCACTGCTGAACTCTTGGCTAAAACTGAAACTGCACTGGTCACCTGGTTACCATCTGTTCCTGGTCCCAGGTCCCCTCCATGCTAGTTGCACTTCTGCACTGCCCTCCTGGTAAACCTTGCACTGTGGGGCTATTTCCGTATCCCTGCAGCCCCATACCAGCGCTTGACACCTGCACTTACCCTTGCACCTGCCACCAGCTGGCCGCACTTCTTATTTATTGTTTTGTTTTAATTTATTTACTGTTTATCCTATGTTCTGCACTCCCCCCTCCCCCTTTCCCCTCACACTTATCCTCTTCCCCCTCTACCCTGCACTTGTGCGGTTTCAATTTCACCTGACCTAGTGAGATAGTTGTCTCTGTCTTCCCTCTGTTCTCCTCCCATGCTTTGTTTTGCTTTGAAACACTTGTGTATAGGCGCTTTATAAATGCCATATCATATCATATCATACTATGGATATTCTGGCTCCTGAAAGAATGAAGAAAGCTGAAATGATAAAAAAATATATTGGTTCTCTGACAACATTATTAATGCTAGGAAGATTACACAAGCATTGGCACAGGAATGGAGGAAACATCCGGAACCTTCCACATTGGGAAAATACAAAAAAGCTGCTGCATTCTATAGGAACAACATTATTGAAGCAAAAGCTAAAAACTTTAATTCACGGATCAATAAAGCCAACTCGTCCACTAATTCATTATTTAAAATTCTTAAGGAATTCGAGAATTACACCTCTCCCTTTCCTTCTATCACCAAGGATTCCACCTGGTGCCAATTAATTCAAGATGAGCTCATAACTAAAACTACTAACCATCAAGTGCGTATCTCTTAGCAAATGAGTCATGTTACCTCTAATTCTAAACATACCCTATGAAATCTAACATGCCTGATGCCCCTAGTTCATCTATAACTAATTTGAATTCTGACACAGTACTGAAGTAGAAATTCATGATATTATTATGAACCTCGAAACAGCCACATACTCTGGGGACCCCTGTCCTACTAATATCCTGAAAGACTCCCTAACTGTGATTATCCCTTGGATCACCAAGCTCATCAATTAATCCTTCTGTGAAGGCACGGTCTCTGCCTCACTGAAGAATGCTTGGATTACTCTGGTGCTCAGAAAGAACTGTTTAGACCCTTCCATAGCCAAAAACTATCGCCCTATAACCTGTGTTCTATACCTATTAAAAATTCTTGACAGAGTTGCCTATCTACAACGAGAATAAACGTTTGGGCACTCATCATTCTGGTTTTGTAGTTCGGCACGGGACTGAGACAACATTTTTGGACCTTAAGTCCAACATCTCAAATATCATAGAGAGGGGCCATCCTGCCTTGGTTATGTTATTGGACCTCTCTGTGGCCTTTCATCTCATTGATCACAATATCCTTCATGAAAGGCTGCTCAATATTGCTAACTTCTTAGGTAATGCATATGACTGCATTTCTTCCAGTTTATGCTCTAGAACCTCAAGAATTGTTTTCAGGGATGCCGAAGCCACTCCTATTCTCTCTACTTGCGGAGTACCTCAGGGTTTTTGCCTGTCTCTGACTGTATTTAACATATATATCAGACCACTTCTTGATCTTTTTGATGACCTGGGTGTCCAATATGCTAATTATGCTGATGACAACCAGGTCCTCTTTGAGTTAACAGGTACCTATGCCACCAATCTCAATGATATGATATGAGCTTCTCATTGTTGAGACATCCCCTCAGCTTAAGACCTTGACCCCTGCTATTTCCATCTTTCTATCTTGGGTAATAGCATTCCGGTCTGTAAATCAGTTAGAACACTTCGGGTAATTTTGAACTCTGAACTATCCATGAAACAGCATGTCTCTAGTGTGCGCTCATCTTGTGGATTCATTACCAAGTTATTGTTTGAAATCAAGCCACATCTATGCTTTAAAAACTGGTCTCTTTTGGCCACTGCACTAGTTAACTTGCCACTTGAATATTGTAATAGTCTGCTTGTCAGGACTTCCCAATCTAATCTATCTCCTCTGCAAACTACGCAAAATGGTGCTGTCAGGGATATATACAGTCTTGCCAAGAATTATCATGTATCTACCTACAGAAAAAAAGCTACACTGGCTTCTGCTCAGTCAGAGATTTAGATGCAAGTTGCTCTCCCTGACCTATAAATACCAGAACGCTGCCACTCCTCTTTACTTGGAGTGAAGAATGTCTTGTGTTCAACCCCTCAGATCCCTGCGCTCTAATAACTCTCTCTCTCTTTATATCAGCTTCACTTTCGTCTGAAAAGGTTCAGAGGTACCTGCTTTGAGGTGTGTGCTCCTCGGGAATAGAATATCCTCCCTAATGCTTGTAAACTATCCTCCTTGCTTCTGGTCTTCAAAAAGGCCATCAAAACACTTATTTTTAATTCTGCTGAATAAATTGTACTCTCTCTCACTTTGCTCATCTTGTCTCTTCTGACCGACCTGTCCTCTTGATTTTTTGGCACTCTGAGGCCCATGGTCCTGCAGCACTTTGAAGAATCAAAAATAAAAAATAAATGCATATGGCTAGTGCCCATAAGTTTATTAGAGGACCAATTGACAAGATCCTTCACATTGGATTATAGATCTTTTTTTCCTTTATTGGATTTTTCAGGGGCCTCCCATTCTCTGGTGATTTGTGATTTGCTTATTACACATGAATGTGTTCTTATTAGACATGTTCATACCAGCCTCCGCTTTATAAAATAGATGTCAGAATATGGACGATTCCTCTGCCATCACCAGAGATCTAGTAATTCTTTCTGTATTCTCTGTTATTAGAGGTGCAAACATCACAGTGTCCCTTTTCTGTTTAAGACGCATAACATCTGCGTTATTTCTCACCCTGTCACTTGGATCTTTGTTTATGTATGAACGTGGAGTTGACAAAACTGCATTTATCTTATATGTGTATTTCAATAATTCATGTAATGTATTGTCTACGTTTTTTATGGAGGCTGATAATTACTTAAGGTTTCTTGTAGGTATTGCTGTTCTTCTACAATGTATTTCACCCATTATGGCTCCCACAAAAACATTACCCGAGCTACATGGGCCTTCATTTTCCCAGTTCATCTGCCAACCTGATAACGGAGCCAATGGAACTATGCACATTTTTTTTATAGATTTGTTCATTATACCAAGCAATTATTTTCTGAATTATTTTGGCATCATTTGATGAATGGTCACCAAAAATCTCTTGTAAAGTTTATCCAGAAACTCTAAGTATGTTTTTATCGTACAGTTCCTCTCAATTCATTGCTCTAACAGGTATACATCTTAAATGTAAGTTTTGATATGGAGAGACTCATTTATTAAGTGGAGAAACTGTATTTATGACAGAAACATGTCCTATTTGTTTTTCTTGCTTTCTTATCAATTGCACTGTGAAAGGTTTTAAAATGTAAACCAGATAACAAAATTCCTCCAGAATATGTATGCTGTCTTTTCATTTGCTGCCTGCTGATGTTCAGTGAGTTAGCTTATCTTTTTGGTATACTAAGTTGTTCACAATGGGGGAGGGGGTAGATATGCCTCCTGCAAGGATTTCACAGTTAGTTATTTTTTCTAGATTAGTAATGCGGACAACACTTTAAATTCAATTGCGGGCAGCACCTTATATGGGATACCATCCTACTATCCACAAAGCAATATTTCAATATGTCCCTGCCTCTGTTGGTGTTTACTTGGCGCCCTTGACGTATACAATAAAGAAAGTGAAACACTGTTCTTATCATCACCAAGTTATACATCCGTCCTTCCTTTTTTGACCCAAACAAAATGAAGACAGGAAAGAAAACATGTCTTGTATCTTTATGGGGTTTAGGAAAGCACCAGGACTCTTTTGTCAAATTAAATAACTTTGCAATTATAATTATTATTTCGATTTTACCATGGCTTAGGTCCTTCACATGGTCAGCATCTGTGAATGTATATTGCCATTTCACACATATTTGTCAGCTTGTTGGATGTTAATGACTTTTAGCCACCCTACCTCCTTCCAACTTCACCCTTTCCTCCTTTCAGCAAATCTCAGTCAGGCTATTCGCTCCCACCCCTATCACAATCCTGCTCATTTACAACCTACTTGCTTTGCTTAATCTCTTCTTGCCTATGTTTACCTCTTACTTGAAATTCGCCCAGTTGATGTTCTGGCCCTCTTAATGGGTGTTCTTTACCTTAAAAATATAACTAAGGTACATCAGCGCTAACTTGACTCCACTTTCTGTGACAACTCTCTATTCAACTTACTTAACCTTCTCATCCTCTCTCTAAGCAACTCTCTTGATCTCATTCACATCCTCCAACCCAGTCTTCTATGTGATCACTCAGTCATTCACTTAATCATCTCTCTTCCCTGACCAGTTTTGCTCCACCTCCTTCATCTATTTCAACTGTACGCACTGCTTGATTCAAACTCCCCAGCTGTCATTATCCTTCTCGATCTTCCTTCTGTCTTTGACACAGTCAACCATTCCATCCTCATACTATTGGTATCTCCGAATGGGCACTGGACTGGCTGGCATCCTTCCTTACTGACTGCTCTTCCCAAGTCAACCTGGCACATTCTCTCCTACCTCCCTCTCCCCCTGTGGTGTCCCGCAGGGTTCTATCCTCGGCCCCTACTCTTTTACACCTACCTTGCTCTGCTTGCATGCCTCATCTCTTCCCTTTCTCTCCCAACTTCCAGTGTTATGCAGATGACACACAGCTCTTTTTCAAACTCCCCGCTGACCCTCTTGCACCCTCCATCATCCCAGACTGTCTGTCTGCCATCCAGTCCTGCTGCACCACCAACGATCTATGCCTCAATGATTGTAAACTGAGATCCTTCCCATTGGGACCCCTGCTCCCTCCTTCTTCAGTTCACTCTGGCCTACCTCTTTTGGCTCTCCCCCTGCACCCCCTTCTGAAGTCAGAAACCTTGGAGCCATCTTTGACTCCTCTCTCTCCTTCCTCCCTCACACTCAGGACACTTTCAGATCTTCCTTCTCAAAGGAATTCTCCCTTTTCTCACTTTCCCCCAGAGGCACAATGTGACACAAACCCTGGTTCTCTCTAGGCTTGAATATTGCAACAGCCTCCTGAATCTACCATCTTCCACTCTGAGACCCCTCCAACTAATCCAGAATAGGGCAGCAAGACTTATCGTTGGCCTTAAGCCCAGGGACTGCATCTCTCCTGCACTAAAAAGTCTGCACAGGCTCCCGGTTGCTGCACAGATTAAATTCAAATCCCTATGCATCATCCACAACGCAGTCTGGGACAGAGTATCACGCTAACTTAAACATTATCTTACTAAATGCTCCCCCTCTAGACCACTACGCTCCTCTGGCTCCAACTCTCTGCGTGTAAAGCATTTTGCTAAACAGAGGGCAGGTGGTCGTTCGCTTTCCTCAGTTAGCTCCCTCCTATGGAACAGCCTCCAGCTCCCTCTGCGCCTTGAGTGGATCTTCTTAAATTCCAGAAGCTCCTTAAAACTCTCCTCTTTACCTCCTCCTTCCCCTCCTCTCTGCCCTGCTAACCCCACAGTTTCTGTAATTGATGCCCTGGCCCCTTAGGCATCCTTGTGGCCCTGACCTCCCTCACCCAATAAGTCCAACTCCTGTCTATCCTCTGCACTTACACCCTCCGCACTGGAGACTTGCACTTACACCCCTCGCGGCTTCAGGCCATGTAGCAATCAACATTCCTAGCACTTCACCAGTGGTTCACCCAGGAGCAGAGACTCTCCAGCACTTCCTCCCCTGCCAATTTCCCGGCTGCACTTTCCTGTTCTGAATACTCACAAGGCATAGTAGGTTCATGCTTCTTTTCCTTTTCCCCCCACTGCTCTTAAGTATTGTGTTCTTTATGTATTTTGATATGCTTCCAACTCCTGCTCCCTCCCTTGCCCTGTGGGCACTTTGAAACATTGTGCCTCATTACGAGTTTGGAGGTAGCCATGCCGTTTTTAGCGGCATGGCTACCCCAAAACTTGGGTCCCGAAAAATGGGAATCACCGGGCCATTCCGACCTTTGCGGCCCGGTAATTCCCATTTGCGGGACCCGGACCCGGTACATCCCCATTCCCATTTGAGCCCCCAAACGGTTCAATGGGAATGTGTAGGGTGCTAACAACGGTCCCATTAATGACGGGATCGTTGTTAGTATTCTGTTCTGCTAGCGGGTGCCGCTCTACACGTCTGGTCTGACCAGGCGTACACGGCGGCTCCGCGAGCAGAACTCGTGATGAGGCGGGGAGGCAACAATGGCGCCGGTAGCAGTACCGGCGCCGCTGTTGCCTTACCGCCAGGGTCGTTATGAAGTCCATTATATCTTATTGTATAAGTGGCAAACAAGCAAACAATAAATAAATAAATAAATACATATCACGAAATGCAAACACAACTCCAAGGTCCCATACCAGACTGAATGACAGTCTTGTTCCCAGTTCTCTGTCGTAGTATGCCCACTCCAACACACGTGCCTCCTTCTAATTCAAATCTCCACTGGCAAACCCCTTTAAAGATATCTATCCTGCCTTCTTCTTCACCCTCTCCCTCCTGTGCCCTCTAAAATGGGTCTTGTTAAGATGTGCTCTAGGTGATGAAAAAGTACTCCAGAGAGACAGGTTGGGAAGAAAACTTCTTTACTGGGTTCCGTGTTACAAGATGACACAATAGGTAAATCCAAAGGTAAGTAAGTAGGGTGTACAAGAAATCATCCACCGGCCTCCACTGTCACAGGCTGCTTCACTCCAACTGACAGTCATGGGACTTACAGGGTCACAGCATATCATTGCACAAGCACTCGTTCCACCAGGCATTCCACCAAGCAAGCATTCATGCATGGCCCAAGCAAGGGAAGAGCCTGCCCATGTAAAACACTTGTTTTCAGCAAAGCGTCTTAATGTTAACTGCTGTTGATATGGAAACAGAGCATCCAAAACGAAATTTGCACTGTGTACCATGCCGGTCAAGTGACTGTGGGCCTCATTACGACCCAGGCGGTAAGTTACCGCCTGGGCCGTGACTTTACCACCATGGCGTAAACTACGTTTACGCCATGGTGGTTGGCGGACTTACCGCCCCATTCCGACCTAGGCGGGGCGGTAAGTCCCCAATCCCCATTTACCCTTCCCCATTCCCATTTTTGCCCCATAGGGCATAATGGGAGTGGGGAAGGCGTTAATTACGCCACCGTAAATTACGGTGGCGTAATTAACTCCATGGTCCCTTAGCGCCATGGATTTTAACACCTGCTAAAAGCAGGTGTTAAAAGCACCATGGCGCTAGGGGACCTCGTAATTGGCGGTAAGGGGTCGGCGCAGCTAACGCTGGCGTAGACCCCTTACCGCCAGGGTCGTAATGAGGCCCTGTGTCACATCTTCCCAGCAAGGTGTTCACGAACTCTTCTCGCAAGGTATGAACACCTCTCCTCCAACTTGACAACATTGAGTGGGACCCACTTTCAAAAACCAGCAGCTGAGCCCCTACAACGGTCTTCCGTCTCTTTTATGAAATGCAGCAGAAGCGCCACATTCGGTGTCTCACAGGGATCCCCACAAACTTTAGCTGGGCTGCTTCCCTTATGCCACCAGTGCCACTGCATCCTCTGTCAAACGATTCCAAGGCAGTGCAGACCCACTCGACAGGGTCCCTTCCTCGTTTGCCCTCTGCACGTCATGATGCCAATATTCTTAGATGTCATCATTCTGGTAATTGGTGCCGCTCTGAGCAGAACTCCGAAACTGCTCCAAATAGGATGTGCCGCACACAGTTCTGCCCATGCACAAGTGCCTCAAGAAACACTTGGCTAAAGGGAAACCTTATTCCACTGTTCTGCACCGCTCATCAGCACTGCTAACAACATACTGCTCTGGTAAGCTGCCCACACTCTACCATCTCCCATGCTCTGCTGCAGCATTAAAGTAGCTCCCATGCACCGGAAAATCCAAAAGAGGGACAGTTGTGGGCCCATTCACATGCTTACCTCGGATGCCTCATTTAGATTACTTCAATGCATTACTGTATCCTCCATGTCAATACTACCTCTGTCTCTGCCAGGCAGTAGTCACAGAGTCTCTCCAAGACCTCTATAGCTTAAATGCTGCTCACAGCAAGATCGCTACTGGTGTCCTGGCACTGCTGGATGTCCAGACTGGTCGCAGGGCCCTCTGACTGCCCCTTGCAGGTTGTCCTTCCTCTGCAGGACGGTCGTATTTCCTGTCAAGACCCTCTGGCTGCCTCTTGCAGTTTCGCTCCCTCTATCTTTCCTCTGCAGGATGGCCCAAAAATACTTTTCAGGTCCACTGGCTGCCTCTTGCAGCCTCGCTCCTGCCCCCAGTCACGTCCAGCATGCCTCAGTCTTGCTGCTTTTCTCTAGGCAGGGGTCAGCTCACCTTTGGGGGCGGGGGGCTGGTGGATGTCTCCTCCTCTGGTCGCTCACTCTTCCTTCCTTCATTACTTCTGGACAGCTGTAGGTTCTTGGCTCTTCCCTCAATGCCAGCTCCTCGTCGCCATTGTTATGAAGTACTCTAGGTGATGAAGAAGTACTCCAGAGACACAGTCATTGAAGAAAACGTCTTTACTGAGTTCTGAGTTACAAGGTGACAAGGTAGGTAAGTAGGAAGTACAAGAAAACATCCACTTGCCTCCGCTCTCACAGGCTGCATCACTCGAACTGACAATCGTGGAGCTTACAGGGGCACTGACAGCACAACAATCCATAGGCATTCATTCCACCGGGCATTCCATCAAGCAAGCATTTATGCAGGGCAAAAGCAAGGGAAGCACAAGATCCACACTTCCTTGCAACTGATGAGGGCATCCAAAGATTGATCTCCACCCTCCTCACAGATTACAAACATTCTATGTTGACCCACACCATTGCTCACAATTCAGCTAAATCCTCCAGTTATATTAATCTAATTTCCTACCTCTGCTCACACTCTCACAAACTATCCCTGGTCCTCCAGATTATCCTCCTATCCTTCACTCTGACAAGTGTGCCTCATACTTCTCCACTCAAATCAGCATGCCCAACCTTCTATGTCTCCTGATCCTCCCTTCACCCCTTCATCCAACATGTCCAACACTCCCACACACTCCTCTCCATCACACTTCTCCCCAAAACCCCTTTGGAACTTATATCAATTGGTCACACTGCCAACCTCTCCTGTATGCCAATTTACCATTTTGAACCACATGCTATAAAGCAGCTCACACATTCCTCCTGAGCTCACCTGTCCTGCCAGCCTCTTTGTTTACAACATCAATGTTCCCTGCCTGCTACAAATCAGTCACATTATTACCTCTTCTAAAGAAATCCAATGCTGATCCCAACAACTCCTCATTCTACATACCTATCTGTCTCTTACGCCACCACTCTAAAATCCTTGTGAGAGCTGACTTTAACAGAAAAGGTAACCTCCGCAAGACACACTTAACAGTGACCCACTACAATCTTATTTCCTGTCCAAACATAACACCCAGACCACTCTTACTCATGTCAACAACGTCTCTACTGCTTGCTAATTCCCCCCCTTGCCCTGATTCATCTAGACTTGTCTGCAGCCTTTGACGCTCAAAATGACTTTTGCTCTTTCAAAGTATGTTCCTCTTTGGGTTCAAAGGCACTGTACTTGACTGGGTGTCCTCCAATGACAAATTCTTCTCTGTCTCATGGAATAACAGCACCTGCCCACCCACACCTCTATCACAGGCTGCTACTACAGCATCGTTTCTCCCATGACCTTGGACCCTCACATTCTTCATATTCTCTTTCGCATAGATATGAAACTCTTCCAGCTCATCATGGCCAACACCAGAGCAGCCAGGATCCTCATCCTGAAGTTTAGATCCCCTCAACAAAATTCTCATATTAGTGTCATGTACGCTTTTCTATCTACCCAGATTCTCCCCTAAAACTAACCACTGTCACAAAGCTGGACATGTCTCCATGCAAAACTGCTTTCTATTTAAGTTCATAATACTCATCTTTCAAGTTATCCATGGTTTAGCCACCATTATATCTTTGACTTCATCTGACTGTGCTCTACCTCGAGCACTCTATGCTCCTCACTTTTGCAACCAATCAGTTCCCTACCCTCATGTGTCTCCTTCTGATTTTTCTCCTCCCTATTTGCTCCACTCCATGGACAGTACGCCCCCAGTGATCAAAGTCATTTTTTGATGGATCTTCCAAATCAAACTCAGTCTCGTAGAAATTGAAGAAGTTCTTCTTACACAATGGCTTTCCTATTTAACCTGACATCCCAACCCACCTATCTCGTTTACAGGTCCGAGAACCACTCTCTTTAAACTCTAATTATGTAAATAACAGCCTTAGGCTCTTATATGTCTAAATTCATTTTTGAATCATATTGTGCCTGGTATCTGCTCCCACCCTTACTCCCCACATCATCTGGTCGCCGACATTAAATCTAGCAATTCTTCTTGTAAAGGCACCTGACCCAATGACTGTCTTCTCTTGCCGTTGTTTCTATTTGAAATGTCATTGTTGTTTTTACATAAGTAAAAAATACAAAACCAGCTGAGCAAGTGTTTGTTTGGCTTCCATCTCTGAAGTTTGGTTTTGTGCCAGTGTCTACTAATTATTGTTGGCCCAATTAAGCATTTTAACCTATACAACCAAAATATTTTAAACAATCAAAACATTAACACCTCCTCCCTGGTCAAGGAGATTCTATGTATGACATAAGGAACCTTCTACACTCTCTGTTCTATACAACTCTGTGCCTTTGGTGTTGACCTAAACACCCTTTTTTATAATTCATATCATGTTATATATATAATAGTGTAAAGCCTGTGCACTCAGGCTAAAGTGCGTAAAAGAAGACATTTTCAGAATGTAAATATATTACGTGGTATATGTTAACTTAATTTATGTTAATAGAGACAAAATGCAAAGGATCTTGCTCTTTATACGTGGAAGAGTAGTAACCTCAAACAAAATCTCCCAGAATCAACATAGTGCATATGGCCAATTGTTGTATCTGCTTCTCTTTTTCTTGGACTCCACTGACAGGTTTTGGAATCAAATATATAATGTAAAGGGATGTCAGTGTAATACAATTCACGTGCAGCATGATTCTCTTCATGCAACTTGAAGTATGCTGTTAATGCAGTATCCCTGTCTGGGGCATATTTTGCAGCTAAATGTTTGTTATCATTATTGAAATGAACATTTTGCTTGGCTGGAAGATGAACTTGAAGTCTTATTATTGTATGCATAAGGCAGCAACTCCCTCTAGCGGTGATAACAGGCAACGTGAGCAGTGTCTACTGCGCAACGTAAAGTCTTATTGTATGTGTGAGGCAGCTGCTCCCTCTAGCAGTCATAACAGGCAAAGTGGGCAGTCTCTACTGTGCATGACTGCATCAGAAATACATACATCTGGCCTTTTATTGTATAGATTAGTCACATGCTTCCCAGACCTATCCACAATGCCAGTTCCCTACTTCCCACCTCCATCGGTTCTAGCCCTTCAATCTGCTATTGACAGATGGTGGTAATCCCTGAATATTTGTTATTCTATAAACCCTCTACTAATTCATCAGCATTTGATTTAGTACCTGCTGATTAAAACGTCTTATACCAGTCAGTGTTTTAAATCTCGTCTCCTCTCTCGTGCCCTAATAATGCACAATTTGTATTTGTCTTTTAGATGAAACCATACATCAACAGTTACTTTATGTGGTGTATACCATCCACTGTGCCTTGCCTTTCTAATCTTATTGGGTAAAGGCCTTCTCCACTGTGTCAAGGTCTACAGAGGCATTCCTTGAATCACTATTTGTCTGACCTTTGGTTTGGTTTTCTCTTTTATTGATTTGCAAGACTGGTGATCTATCCTTTGATGCAGTCACCCTAGAACAGTTCTGGTTATCCATATATCATCTCCCATCCACCGAGAATTACTGAGAATTGCCCACAAATGCAAACATGTTTTTTTCATTTGATATCCATTTTTGGTTGTCTTAGAAAATGCACTATTATAACTTTGCCTCTTGGTTTTACACTTCAATCCTGGGCATGTGTTGAATGTTGATAGGCAACTGGAAGTTCTTTTTTACAATATAAGGGATTCAAGTATTTTTAAAAATCACATTTCAGATTATCACCTTCTTTCTCAGATTATGGCAAATATGATCATGCTCATACGCCTCCTATGTGCTTAATCTGTGATGGATGTGTTCAGTTCCATTTATCTGTGTGAGGTGCTCTTCTTGAATGTGTACCACCATTATTTTGCTGTATCCTTCTTCAATCAGTTAACATACTGTGATATCTGTCCTTACCATTGTGATGCCCCAGTGTATTCTGCATGTCTGGCCATCCACTGCATCTATGACTATATTCATTAGGCTAAATTGGAGAATCTCCTTATCTGAGAGGGGACTATCCCTTTTCTGCATTTTGCCTAAATCGGACAATCTCCTTATCTGAGAGGGGACTATCCCTTTTCTGTATTTTGCCTGTGCTCTGTTGAAATAGAAAGAGGGTCTCTTTTACTTTTGCATTTATTTAGAAGCAAAGTGTTTATTGTTTTTCTAGCAAAATCACACCACATGTTTTACTTTTGCCCCGGTCCCTTACTACCTCTCACTGTTATATACTTTGCAACATTTTATTTCATTCACCTTTTGATACATGGAGATCGTTATGCACTGTTTTGATAAGCACATGGGTGATTTTCAAATAGCAGTTTTGTCAAGATTATATCAGTATCTTTTTTGGTGTACACACATTTTATTTATTTCTACTTTGCCCCCTATTTATGTTGTCTGCAATGTGTTTTGGGAACCACAGATTTCCTTAAATGTTCTTATTACTTACTTACTACCTTGACCGAGTAATAGTTGTACAATATATTTGGAGAGCTTATCAGTCTCACAGGTGCATGATCGATTCATGTGTTGGGAGAGTTATAATGCATGAGTCTGTTATCAGTGTCTGCCGGCTAACCAGATCCCACTGTTAGGTATTTCAGATGATATGGCAACCTGACTTTCAAACAGGGTGGTCTGGGAATCTCTTCTAAGGTATACCTTACAGATTAATGGTTCAGGTGTGCTATAAGGTAGTGAGAGAAGGGGCATTGTTGCAAGCATTGTGAATCTCTCGGGTACATGTTCTGTTCTCTGGAATAAAAGCACCACAATCATTCGCTGGGAAACATCCCAGCAAACCTTTCACATCTCACCTTGTTTTCCAGAATGCTTGTTGTGATTTCAATGTCAAATGCTCCTCATTTTCTCACTTATTTGACTGTATTCTGATCTCTGTCCAGTGTTGGTGTTGATACATACTTTTTGGAATATGTCCTTTGGTTGCTTGTAACAGTGGTGATGACCGGATGTACTTCCGCTATGGGGTACAGTGTGCTAAAATATGACAATGTGGGGCCACAGCAGAGGTCTGCACTAGGTCAGAGCACTAGCCCCTGTCGGTACAACGTTCATTTACGGACAGTCATTTTTAAAACATGTGTTTAACAAAAGTTTTTGTACGTTCAATTAATAGGAGGTTTGGGGGTTGAACACCCCAAAAAGAAACACACCATTTTTCAATGAGGTTTTTTCAAAACTAAAGATTCGGCAAAATACCCATCGAAAGAAATACTTTCAATAAATGAACATAGAACCCCCCTGTCATACCTTCATCCAAAATAAGCAAGCAGCCAATGATATAGAATCAGTCCATATCCATGAGGACACCGTGAACTCTTACAGTGGCTTTCACTTCTTGGAGTGCACTGATGCTCCAGGAGGAGAATAGGGAAGTTCTCTCACTTCTAAACCCTCCAGTTTTTGAAGTAGCAAGAGATGCTACACCGTTCATGGTCTTGTTCCTGTTGTGTTGTTACACCTCTTTTGTTGTTCACTGCTACTCATGGCTATGGCTTAGTTGCCTTCTACAGCATCCATCACTTTGGCATTTATGAGGCAGGGGCACTATTGTTCTGTGGCTATTCCATCCGAAATCATGTTAATCCCATGGGTTTCCTGAACAATTTTTTTCCAGGCTGAGGGGCAAAAGACACAGGAACCTCCAAGATTCAGGCATCATATATTGCTGCAAGCCACATAACACATGCTCTTTATTTTCCCTGTCGTAAAGCACAGCTAACTTGCCAACAGTCCATACATATCACCAAGTGAAATAAATGGCACAATTAACAGAACACGCAGAAAACAACAGATGGCCAGTACTAGTCACAACCTTCATTGCACTGTTTTGGCAATGGGAATGTGTCATTTGTTTCTTAACTTGAACAACTGTTCACATTTTAAGGATGCTCTCTACCAAAATGTCAACATTAATTAGAGTATTTCATGATGAGCCATGCACCATAAAATGATTTGTATACTGGGGAGTCTGGTAGGAAAAGTGACCCTTTAAATGTGTGCATTTTCCCCAAAATGTTTAGAAAACTTTAAATAGACTTTAACAGAATTCAGTCAAGACTTTAGAATGTACAGAATCGTGGCTTTATATGTGTCTTTCCTTGATGATACAGGGGTTTAGAGCAGCATGGATATGTTGCCAATCCATGAGATTGTCCTTCAAAGTCACTGGTGATGGTATTCCAAAGTTAAAGGTAGCATCCAACATGATATTTAGGAAGAGTAGCAGAATCCGATAAAACTTCAAAATACTAAAATTGCACATTCTGTCTTTCCTGTTCCACTGTGTGGCTATAGGACCACTGTCAACCTGAACAACTGCGTGGAAGCGCAATTATCTTGACAGAAACTCTGGAGATACATCTGAAGTTCAGTCAAGTAATGTCTAGAATCAGCTATCAAGTGTCTGATTAAACGTCTGTATTGTAAATGAATAACTGCATGAATATGATTGTAGAATGGAATAGAAGCATGCCTGATGGGTACTATATGTGATGACTCCCTCACTCTGGTCTGTCAAAACTGATTACTTATGAAAATAAAATAGAATGATTTATTAAGTATAAAATAGCGTTCCTTTAACTTCAATTGTTCTTCTAATTCCTTAGGATTCAGGAGTACCCAGCCTCAGACAATCTCCCTTGGTGGGA
Organism: Ambystoma mexicanum; assembly: GCF_040938575.1. Taxonomy (NCBI): domain Eukaryota; kingdom Metazoa; phylum Chordata; class Amphibia; order Caudata; family Ambystomatidae; genus Ambystoma; species Ambystoma mexicanum. Next base: position 1,007,968,394 of record NC_090928.1, on the reverse strand, counting down.
TATATGTCTGTATTATATAATCAGAAGACATTTTCCCCCCATGCATTGAAGCTAAGGTCCACGTATGATTTTAATCTGAAGTGTGGTTGTTGCAACAGAACTTTGTCGCTAGACCAAAGAGTACATCTAAAGCAATTTCTTGATACAATTTTGTGAGTACCTCGGGGCGGTGCAAGCAAGGCACCGATAGACAAGGCAATAATCCGTAAACCGAAACCTTTGGGCCACGGGTAGCCAGTGTAGCTTCTTCCGTGCATTAGTCATATGGCCTCCCGCGCCCTACATCGCAGACATCCCTGACTGTGCCATTTTGCAAAGTTTGCAGTTTCTTTATATTGGTGGAAGTGGTGCCTGTCAGTAATCGATTGCAATAATTCAACTTCGAGTTAATAGTGGCTGTGGCTATTAAGGCTCGATTTTCTTCAGAAAGATAGGGCCTAATCTGCCGAAGCAGATGAATAGTATGAGTGCAGCTAAAGCTCATGTATGCAACATATTTGTTGAAGTTAAGGTTGCAATCAAAGATTACTCCCAAGGTTTTGACTTGCCTGAAGACCTCGACAGTAGCCCCTCCAACTTGAAAGGCACTGCAGCAAGAGTCAATAGACTTTAGGTTGGCCGCACTGCCCACCATTGCAATGTCTGTCTTTTTGTCATTAAGGGCTAGGAAATTATCAGTCAACCAAGCCAAAATGGCTCAAAAGACTTTTGAAACTAGCTCTGCATCTTCTTCATAGGAACCTGCAACTTCTAGGACTATCTGTGTGTCATCAGCAAAGTATGCATAACTGACTCCCACATTGACCAAGAGATCAAAGAATAGCTTGGAATAAATGTTGTAGAGTAGTGGGGACACACTAGATCCCTGAGGACCTCCAAAAATTCCAAAGTCGAGGATGGCCTCCTCTGCCTTACAGTCTCCATGGGCTACCCTGGTCCTCCTTGGTCCCAAAAAGGAACTGAAATAATCAACATCAGGTTTGAAGCATCTGCCCACGTCCGTGAGCCTGTCTGCCAACCTCCCATGATCAACAAGATCAAAGGTGGTTGACAGATTCAACAACAGCAGCATGGCCACTCTGCCTTGACTATCCTGTGTTGGGTGTCCTGACCCACGTTTGAGCTATCATGCTGCAACATTTGGTGCTGTGGGCTTAGAAAATCCAAGATGGCCAAAAAGCCCACATGTGCGCCAGAATCCAGGAGAACCACGCAGTTTGTGCGTACACCAAAATGGCTGCCTAACTTGCCACCCACCAGTGCGAGCATGATGGGCCAGGGTGCCATGAGTGGAATGGGTGCCAAAGGTAAAACAGCAGCACCTGTTAGCTCAAAAACTTTAAAATTACCTTTGGTTTCTCTGAATGCCAGCTCAAAATGCCTATTTTCAAACATTGCAACACATCCAAAAATCTCACTGAACACCAGCGGACATCTGGCAGAATGAAGTATGTGTGCATACAAAATCTGGGAAGATGAAGAGCCCAAAACAATGTTCATAAACAAACTGGCTGAGCTATGCATGTCAGCAGCCTAACTGAAACTGGATTAAAACCACCAAAATCGAAATGTTTAAATTAACTGAGTGACCTACTTTTGAGTGTCACATAGTTTGCAACTGTTAAAATGTCATAGTTTTGAACTTAGAATCAGCATTCTAGCTGCATATGTAAAAATTGTATTGACTTAAACTGGGGAACAAAAAGTGACATTTTAGCTGAAACCTGGTTTAAGGAAACTGGAATTCTGCCAGACAGCTACCCCCGACAGGAGTGGGGGCTTGCCCAACAAATGCATTCCCAGGCCTGGCTGCATTCTGTTGCCCCTGCCAAAAGGAGGTCACACACTCTCTGATTGAAATACCAGGGGACTGCAAGAAACTAAACAAAGGGCCCAGGCAGATGGTTTATTGGGGGGGTCGTAAATGGCTTCCTTTTGAACAAAGCCCTTCCTTGACTCAGGCAGATGTTATATTGGGGGCGTCGTAAAAGTGGCTTCCTCTTGGCAGAAACGGGGAGGGGTAGCCCCCTCTGAGAACAGGCTGAGCTAAAGAAAGTGGGCAAACTGGTTTCTCAACCATGTGACCTGGGAAGACACACCCCTGTTGGCCAGAATATGACTTTAAGAAAGATATATAACTGATGGTGCGGACTTGTTAAAATTATCTAAATGATACCATAATTCTTGTGATTTTTCTGCCCACATTTTAAGAGGTTTTAGGACCCGGTGGTATGATCTGGGGGTTTACGATCGGAAAAGAGGTTGTTACTCTAAATGTATGCAGGTTAAAAATTGGACACTTCCATATCTAAATGCCCACATGCCTTGCACACAATTGTATAAATTTGGAGAAAAATCCGATATGGGGAAAGCTACTAAAAAGCGCAAAATGTTGCCATTTCTGAATGCAAGCCCCCAGGAAGAGCAGAGTTTGAACAGAGTATACCTCATGTGATATGTGATGGGTGCATGTAATTTTAAACAACTGTGTATCTGTGCAATATGTATTTGGGTCAAATATAGATTTGTGTGTAATTTGACAGGGGAGTGTCCTTTCTGCAGGCCATAAAACAGCACCACCATGACTCACATTTCCTTTCCCCTATCAAGGAAGAGAGAAAAGCTTGACCAATGATCAGTTGAGAGAGGGGCTGGTTTAGTGATGCTGCGCACACACCCACTTTCAAAAGACATAAAAAGAGCCACTAGAAGCTAGAGTGGGGATTCAAATCCAGTTGCTGCGGAGCGTTTTGCCGGACCACACAACATCCAGAAGATACCAGTTCCAGACTGACTCCAGCTACATACTCCAGAACCTAGAACTTATGCTTTAGAACCTAAATCAGAGGCCTAAAACCACAAGCTGAGTTCTCTGCAGCAGGCCTCAAATCATTGCAAGCTACTCACAGCCAGGCGAGCTGCTTGAATCCCTTGCCAAGAACTTTTACTAGGACCAGTGCAGAGATCCAGGAGCCGTGCAGAGACCGCTGTATCCGGACAGACCAGACTAGTGCCAGACCAGACCAGCAGAGCAGAGACCAGACGCTGTGCGCAGAGACCGTCCGTGGCGAGACCGGAACTGAAGTCCAAAACCTGACAGATCCGTGGCGCGACCCAGACCTTCCAAATATATTGTGAGTACAGCTAGGATGGGGCAAAACCAAATCTCTTAGTTTAAAGTAATATAATTGAATCTATTTAACCTAAATAGAACTGCCTCCTAACTGTCACCTGTCATTTGTAAAGCTGCACCACTGTCATTTGTCAATTCTGCAGCTGCAAAGCTGTCACCTGTCATTTTGAGTTTACTTTAAATCCGAAAAACAACCTTTATAAAATCGTTAGAATCTAAGCTTTCCAACAAGCCTAGAACCGACTTCCTACTCCTTATACCTTTTCCGCAATCACGATTCACGCACTCGCGAATTTTGCCGCGATTTGCGATTTGGCCTGATTTCTTTACCTGTAAAAAGATAGCAGCTTTTTGCTTTCCTTTGCTAAAAATTTGTTTGCCTCTTAATAACCATCCCTGAATCATTGCTAAAGTGAGCCTGAGCTCATCCCAAGTATCCCTCACTCACCCTGAACCTCCTAAAGGGAATTAAAAGCATTTTCATCATATTTCTCACTTCATTGCCACCACATTCAAAGCACTTGGGCCTGTGTTTTAAAACTCATACCTGTTTTCTCTAAGCTTGCTGGGGGGGAATTGAATTTCGTATTGTATTTGATTGCATTCCTGAGAACTGTGTGTGTTACTTCCATCTCCTCTTCATCTCCTTACATTGCATAAAGGGGGGGTGAATTGTCAATGAAAGGTGATTGCTTGTTTTGTTGAAATCATCTCAAGTATTTCTGTACTGCATTTTATTCCTCATTGCTTTTCCCTTGAAATGATAAAAGTATTTTTGCTACTTGATCCATCCTATACTAACTCCTCATTGATTATAAAGAAGTGTGCTAGTGTCAGATTACCCATTGTTGATTAACATTATATTTATAAGGGCGATATCGATTATTAATTTATTATAAAAACGTGGTATCTATATTTTGTCTTATTTCTCAAATAAACCTTTTAAACTTGCAAAACAGAACTACTTCTTGGCTCAGTGGGGTCAGGGGGATTCTAAGAGAGGGGTGTTATATAGGGGTAGTCATCCAGAACTCATGAACTGGACATAAAGATATATCAATAAGGGTTTCCATTCAGTATCCCAGACTAGGCATTGACTTAGCTGTAGTGCTGAATTGATTCTTCTTACACCTGCAAAGCATAGATTTAATATATGTGAGCGCAGTCTCCGTGCTATGGTTTTTCCGGAACCCGGATTGTCTACTAGACAGAATACCTTGCTCCTCAACAAATGTATTGTATTATGAGCAGGCAATTTTGTCCATAATCCTCAGAAGAAATGGATTGTTGGCTATCGGGCGGTAATTTAAGAGGTCCTGAGGATCCATCCCCTCTTTTTTCAAGAGAGGGGTGATCCAGACCTCATTGATGTTTTCAGGAACAACCCCTTCCATAAAGGAGTGATTTACAATAACAGTAATAGAAGTTGTTATGCTGGGAAAACATTTCTTGAACATGTTTGCAGGGAATATATCCCCCTTACATGTGGTAGGTTTTAATTTTTCCACAGTTGACAGTACATCCACAAATGTAACCTGCCTAAAGGTAAATACCCCATCCTTATTACTCACATCGACACTGGCAATCTGGTCTTGTGCAGCAGGGGAAGTACCAGTTGCCTGGTAATCAATGGGGTTAGATGCTATGGTCTTTTGGTGTTGTCTAACGTTGTGTAACCTTAAGTGTGAAGCAGTCATGGATTTTCTGGCACCATGCGTCATTCACCTGTAAAGGAGGTTCCTGAACTTTCCCTTTTATTTGGAGCTTTCTGCCAACTTCTTTTTGGCAGCTCATTTAGTATGCCGGGTTGCTAAAACATCTGAAGAGAACCAGTGAATTGCTCTAGGATGTATATCTTTCCTTCTGTAACTCACCTTAAGAGGTGCAAGCTTATCATAGGCCTGGTTAGGAATACTGCGCAAGTGGGATGTGTAGGAATCTAGCGAAATGGTTTCATCAATTGCACAGACTAAAGGCAAACATATGCGAGTAAATGCCTCATGCGTAACCTTGCTGGTACATCTACGGATGGGGGAATTAGTACGTACACAGGCTTTCTTCAACATAATATCTGGTATAACAAGTGAAAAAGAAATGAGATGGTGATCCGACTAGCAGCAGATTTTGACATCTGTGGGTGAAATCAACTGGTTTTCTCAACAAGATCCAGTCTAACGTATTCCCCCCTTGATGGATGGCGGTGCTGACACATTGTTTAAAGCCCAGATTTGCCATGAGGTTCAACATGGAGCATGCCTCCAAATCCGTGGTATTATTAGCCCGTAGGTTGAAGTCTCCAACCACTATAAGTTCAGCTGTTGCGTTTTTCTATTGATGAGACATTGATTAAAGGATGTAACCAATGAGTCTTTCCTTCCCAAAACATGCTCATAGTTCCCACAGCACATGACATCTATTTGCCACTTTACTCTGGCAGGGCTCAATTGGATTTATAAGGTGTATGAACTAGGGGAACCAGGTACAAAGAGTTACATGTCTATTGATGAGTAGGTATTTCATTTAATTTGCTTTCTTTTTATTTCATTTTGTATTGTGTTTATGGCTACACAAGTTAACCTTTAACAAACAAATCAGGTTAGAAAAAAAAGAATGAAGAAAATAAAACACAGTACATTAAAATACATGATAGATAAAACATAATTTAAAACAGAATATTACAAGAACAATCATAGCCATAAACAAGAAAGAGAATAAAGAAGACTCTTTAAGTAACTCAGGGCCCACTCCAATTAGATCAGACAAAAGATAACCCAGACAACAACAAAGTGGCTGAACCCACAAGAACTTCATCTAGTTAATTCCCCTGCCCATTTTCCTTCAACAGCTATTACAGTGGAGGTTGTGTGACCTGGTAAACATGATGACCACATCCCCTCACTGTCCCCTACAGTCAAGGAGAACAAAAACCTTTATAAATATTTAATTCTTTGAGGGCCCAATGATATGATATGATGTGGCATTTATAACGCGCCTGTACACAAGTGTTTCTAGGCGCGACAAGACAAGGGGGGAAACAAAGGGTGGATAAAATAAAGATCCTTCTAGTCCTTATGTCATTCAGATCATGCTAGGGCAGGGAAGATGGAAGGGGAGAAGTGTCGGGAGGAGGGAAGAGGGAAGTGCAGTTAAATCACAAGTGCAGCCAGTGGGTTTCTCATAAGTGCAGAGAGAAGGCACTGTAGGGTGGCAGATACAGACCCGTAAGTGCTGGGGAGCCCAGAGGCAGTGTGAAGGCAACTGAACATACAGGAGCCTGGGCCCGAGTTCAGAGGGTGTCCAGGTGACCAGTGCACGGAGAAGTCAGATGCATGCTGGACAAACAACAAATTTGTGTTTCAGACATAAATCTTTAACAGAAATGACACCACTGACTGATCAACACTCAAATTATATCTTCTGGACAGGTTTTACTTAGTCAGACACAGGTTCTATATGCAATTAAAAATGAATGGCCGACCCACTTTGCAGGATATAATGCCAAAAATGGGTAAAATAATTCCCAGGTTCTTGTGAACATAGTTTAGTAGAGAGAGAGAATGGTTTGCATGCAATTTTTCCAAAGTGATAGTCCAGTCTAGTTCAAATAAGTGTTTGGATTCTCGCACAAGTCTCTCTGCAAACTAGTCACATTCACAGTAGCAAGTCACAGTGGTCGTGAATCTCATTAACCCTAGTGCTGGTCCTCCTCTCCAGGATGCTTTTTTAGATCTTCAAACAAGGAGTCCATCCCTGGTGTCAATATTTTCCTCAAGAGTGAAAAAAATGTCCACTCTACACATGCTGTCAAGGAGGTTATGCCTAATTCATACCCAATTGCATCAATAGGGACTGCATTAGGCACCCCCAGCACCCTACGCCGAACCAAGGTTTCCAAGCTGGGCAGGTTATCTAATAAGGCTAATGTGTATACTGCCATCACGTATGTGATTTTGGGAACTCATTTCCCTTCATAATATTTAAGGGCAGGTTTTAAAGTGTAACTATCATATCCACCCTCACCAGTTGATTTATTAGAGGGAGGAGGCAATCTCTTACCCAACCTTTCAGCTTGGTACGACCTGGGGTCGCCTGGATGATAATGCCCAGATTTACCAGGGAGTCCACACTCGGAAAGGGCTCACTCCCAATATATCATTTATAATTAACTCTACTCCTACCCCTAGAGCACTGAAGGATCTTTGTTTTGGAGGCGTTAATGTTCCGAGAATGAGCATAAAGATAAACAGCAAATGAATCCAGCAACCTTTGTAATACCACCGGAAACACAACCCTGTCTGACGGCCTTACTAGTGGATATATGGCGCGATAAAGCTCCTTCACTGTTCAACCGCACCTGAATTTCAGACGGTGCAAGGCCAATCAGGAGTCTTAATTGTCCCACAGGCACACCTCATTGGTGCAGCTTAGACCACAGAGTTTGGCGATCCACTGTGTCGAATGCGGCAGTTAAATATATGGAGGATATGAAAACTGTTTTCTATTTCCCATCCCACGCTTAGAGTTGGACATGTTGGATAATTGTCCCGTTAAGACTGCTTCCCATGTTTTAAGAAAATCCTGTGTGCCTCTTGGCCAGCCTACCAGCTGCTACCGCCCGCTGCTCCAGGTGGGACAGCACGATGGATGCAAATACTTTGCTGTCTACATTAAGGCGGGCTATTGGCCAATTATTCCAAGGACTTGTTTTCAAAACTTGTGTAAAGATGTGAACTATGTGTGCCCTAGACCAGAAAGCTCAAAACCTGTCATGGGTCACCACGTTCTTAAACAGCACACTCAGAACCCTTGCCCGTGACAGCGGATCTGCCATAAACACGTAATTTGATGCACAATTGGAACTAATCCGCTTCAGGACATCCAATATCCTCATAAAATGCTGCTAAGTCCATTCTATCCCCTACGTCAGTGAGACAAACAATCAGTCTAATTGGATAAGGAGAGGTGGGGCTAGCATGATACATCAAGATTTGACAGATACATTATATGGTGAATGACTAGCAAAAATCAAAAAAATGCTTTGTAATTTGCGGTTTACACAGATAAAAGGAAAACCTGGCCAGTTTCCTTAATGTGCACATGATACGCACAGTCACACTGACTCATTTTTTCAGTGGTATTTATTCTCACGGTCTAATGTGTTGTTATTATTATTTATTTAGTTGTATTGGGCAATTTTGGTTAGTATAAACCGTAGACATATGTAATCAATACATAATAAAATTACATATACAAATAAATATGGATAAACTGCATGAATAAAATGGAATAAATAGATAGAAAGAATAACATTAAATTAACAATTCCATACAATAATTCATATTCTATAGGTTGCCCATGGCTCCCTGAAGATTTCAGTTACTTGAAGGAAGTGACTCTTCCTGAGGTTTTGTTATTAAATGGGCCCCTTCTGCCCAGTTACCTTTTAAGGCATGACACATATGTTTCTAAACTAGATTTAACCTATTTTTTTGTTTTCCTTTATTGTGTTGCCAAGTGCCTCTAGAATGTTGCTCTGTGCATTTTTCATTGTGGCCCTTACTAATGCGGGGCACTTCTGTGTTTTCCCGCCGTAGCAATTACCCAGTACCCCTGCCTTCATGCACTTAACTGATCTGGAATTTTCCAGAGACTGTGAGTGATCCTGATTCTGTACCCTTTGCCTCCTCTCTCGTTGAAGTGCCATTAAGTGGCTTTGTTCGCAGTGGTCAACATACACATCACCAATAAGTACATATTGAATATTTAGATAAACTGAAATAGTTCTAGTACATAGTTCTGGTCCCAACATGCACAGTCACAGATTTGAACATGCATGATTCGCCTTTGGCTGCTTTGATAAAGATCAGATGGAGAACTAAAGACAAGTCATCCTTACTTGTTTCCTGAATGATTCTGTCTCCGTTACAGCGAGACTCCAACAGAAAGGACTGTGAGCTATGAATACTCCAGACTGGTCTGAGATCTCCCAGGTGTGGACTGATGTTTCAGCACAGCACCAGCTATTTTGGTTGCTGCTCTTTTATTTAATGTGTTTTTATTGATTGACAAAAACGAAGAAATGGATACCTCAGGAGCCTCAAACATCCTGTGTCTCATTGCCTCCTGGATGCTGGAGGATTGATGCCTTTTAATAGCAGAAACAGTACTCTTTGTCAAGATTGCCAGTATCTTTTTTCCTTTTTTTTGTTAAAGTGTGTGTATGCATGCACGGAATAATTTTAAACCTAGTTATCTGGTATGTAACCTTATGTAACTTGTTTTAATATTGACAACAACCCATGCATAACGATCTTGTAGTTGTCATTTCATTGTTTTTCATATAAGATTTGAGTACAAGGATGACCTGCCAACAGTCAATAAATAAACAGTAGTACCGTTTTAGAGGTGGCAAGGGTACATTACATTGCCAGAAATAATAGTCAGTTTTGCAACTTAATTTGTCTGAGCCCCTAGAAGCCAAATAGTGCCCGCCAGCAGCCTGGCAGCCCAGCCGGTTGTCTGGCTCTTCTGCTAAGCCTGGAATAATTCATCCAGACGCCAGTGAGGCAGTCCCGGAATTCGACCAGAGGCCGGCCCTCCAACCTATTGGGCGACCTGGGGGACACACCGCTGTCAAGGCTGAAGCCCCCTTATCCATAGCAAGTGTGAACAACTGAGCTTGTTCAGCAAGTTCATTTATAGTTCATGGCCTTCAATATTCAGTTAAAACAGAGACTGGCTGCATCAAAGACAAGCACAGTGCAGCACATGCTTGAGATTAATGATTCTTCAAAATGCAAAGTACACAAGAAACAAAATAAAGAGGATCACATCAGAGAAACACATGTAAGATATTGCTTGACATGTCCAAAGAGGTATGGGTGTGTGTGAGGGCGGAGAGGCCAGAGTGATCAACTGTCCCCTTCATAAAAGGTGGATGGAAGAAAATAGCGAAATCTCAGTGTTGCTGTTGCATACTCCCAAAGCTTGCTTGCAAGGGCGCCAGCAAGAAATAAGAATTGTTACCTGCATGTCTTAATGAAGGGCATGGGCAACAACCGGATGACGCCATGGCCCACAATGCAGCCATTAATATCAGAGAGTCTTGGTCGGGCAGCCCTCAAAGCTGCACAATTGGATATCCTACTTCTATGAATGAAACAAACAGCTCTTCAAATTTGGAAGTACACTTTTTATTGCACATGCAATATGCTATGAAATAATACTTGCAGGCCCCCAATATTATTGTTATAACATAATTTGACTATGTTCCAGAAGCACCTGTGCACTGAGCTTGAATTTGAACTGTGTTCGGGTATTTTGGATGTGGAAGACGTTCAGGTTAAGCTCCCGACATTTCATGCTGAGGTAATGTTGGTGTACACATTGGATAGAATAGAGCAGAATAGATCAGACCTTTTTCCTGCCAACCCATGTTCGAAGCAAATAAAGTTTACAATTAATGCAATAGGTTAGAACTTTTCCTGTGAGAAATGCTCAAAGAAAGCAACGACTAAATGACTAATGGCTTGCACCTGGGTGTTACTTGTAATATAAAAATGAAAATGAACTTAGAACTTAGAGCCACTCCTTTCTTCCATGTTTTAAAAGCTAATGTCAAACTCTGGCTTCATACCAATGACTGCTAAATCCTCAATGGTTCCGAATATTCTGTATATGTAATGTAAAAAGATTTGAAACTGCAACATATCCTATTTGTTAGCTTTATGACAATGTAACATAAGAAATGCTCTATATCTGACTCTGTAACATAAGAAATGTATAATACCTATGTACCTGTAACCTAAGATTCTACTTCTTTCAAGCGCCCAGTTGCTTAACGGCCTGGTGCGCTCTATAAATAAATAAACAATACAAACAAACAATACAACTCTTTGATTGCAGTTGACAAAAAAAGTTGTGCCATTTTTGCAACAACAAAAAATAGTGCTAAAGTCACAAAACATAATGCAAATGAAATATCTGCACAGGATGCCTTTTCTTTATTTAAATTACTTTGAGGGATGTGCAGGACAGCTTACTCACAATGGTGGGCTGGGAATGTCCAGTGGGCAGTGCGCTAGTAAGCATTATCCACTGGTGCAGTCCCTTTGCATACATTAGTGTCTGGAGAATGTATTCCGCTCCCTGCACCCATATGGATGCTAGGAGTGCATTTCATTGTGACGAGACCTTAAATTGCCTGTCATAGTGAAATGTGTAAACCATAACATATTTCTATCCCTGTCAGAGGGATAATAACATAAGTGGGAAAGCCCACTGCTATAGATGCTGCAATTCCACACTTAAAAAAACAATGCATGAACATCGCAGACATCTCCCGTCATGTATTGTGTACCCCCCTGCTCCAATTATATTGAGGCATAGGGGAATGTGATTTTGTTTCAGCACTTTTTAATGTGTATCCCATTTCTGAATTTGTGATGTGGATAACAATGTGCAGAAACGCCTCCTTATAATAATAATGTTCATTTATATAGCGCTACGAACCCTCAGGTGTCTGAACGCTGCTTATTATTACTCACTGTGTGTGGTGCTCATTTATCGACCTTGGAAAGATGAAAGGCTGAGTTTGGCCCTCTGAGGATTCGAACCTGTGATGGAAGGATGAAAGGCTTAGTTTGGCCCTGCGAAGATTCGAATGAAAGACTGAGTTTGGCCCTGCGTGGATATTTGAACCTGTGATGACTGGCACTGCACGGATGTCAAAGCGAGCACTCTACTCGCTGTGCTACCTCTTTGTTTGTACAAATGTGCAACATGGAAGAATAAAGAAATCTGGGTTTGCTAATTTCATATACACATTTTCAAAGAAACTTTGTGAATAGGGAACATTTTTTGGTTGCAAATGATCATATGCTGTACCGCATCTTATTACTTGCTCCAACAAAGATTTTCAGAATAGTCCCTTTTCTATTGATATGGTATGTATTTTTACCACGCTCATAGCTTTACAATCCTAACTAACTGCATGGTTTTGCTTTAAGGAACATCAGTGTCTACATTATGAATACTTGAAGTGTGACTGACTCTGCATCAGCACTATTGGCCTTGCTGACGTCATGGGCTTCAACATGTGGACTCTTCCTATTATTAAAACAAATAAATAACCTCTCAGTAGACGTAAAGGAGTCAATTAAGCAGGATGAAATCTCATGCACACATAATTCATGAATGACTCTTCCCCAAACCTATTGGCTATTCCGAAGCCCATTCCTGTTATGAATTCCCTATACTGTAATACTACAAACCACATTAATATTCAGTGTGTGAACCTCTAAATGATAGAAAGCAGACCCTTGCATGCCAGACATCGTGACTGACTCTTCTGGTGTGACATTCAATCCTACAATGGGGCTCATTAATGGTCCGGGGTAACCGTGCTGGTGCTACCGGCGGGTTGCCACCGGACCTGTAAATATTTGGGGACCAGGGAAGCACCGCAAACATTGCTAATGGTGCCAGTGCTTCCGTGATGGCCTGCCTACCATGGCCGCTGTGCTCAGCAGGGTCAAACCTGTTAGGTACGGCGGCTCCGGCAGGCAGACCTGTAGAATGCCGTTCCGACAACAGTGCCAGTAAGCTTACCAGCACTACTGTTTCCAGACCAGCATACTTGTAATGAGCCCCAATGTCCTACTTTTCAAATTTGATCAACTTCAAAAGGATGCAAGACTGAGTTTTTCTTTCCGAGATTCAATCCTGAAACCTGCAGGGTAAACATAGATCTATGGGGTAGGGTCATTCGTCTACTGAAATAGCTTTTTTGAAATTTTAATATGATGTCTTACTTTAATGACCTTCATAGATGTACAGGACTTGGTTTCCTATTGCTAACCCCCTATGCAATCTCACTGACCCCTCCCTTTCTCCTAATTTTTCTCTCCCTCCTTGAAGCCATTTAAGTATTTGGTACATGTTTTATTTTCTTGCAAATTGGCCTGACCTGCCCACATTTCTCCCAAACTTTCCCGAAGATGAACACCTCTTAATGCCGATTCGGCCAGATTGATGGTTGAAAGAGAAATCCGTGGGAACTAGACCTCATTAGACAATTTGTGGGAGACGGCAATTCAATTTTGAAAGATTTTGCCCAGGCTTACTGTACATACTCTAGTAGCTAGATGGCCTTGTCTTTTTTCCTCTGGTAAGGATGATGGTGGATTTAAGGTGGAATGTAACGTTTTTGTTGGTATCTGGGTATATTTGTTTCCTTTCGAGAAGCTTCTTTCAACTTTGTAGGTTTTAACAGTTTGTAGGTACTACACTTATCTTAATGTGTTGTTTCAATGTTTAATATATAAATATATATATTGTAAATAATGCTTGAAAAAATATTAAGTTTGCTTTAGCAAAATGCAAAGAAGCCCATGCAGGCATAGGTCAGGGCCTTAAGGAGGGTAATTGTCAACTTGGCAGCATCACATTTGCCCAATAGACAGACCGCTCCCAACATCATAAGTGCAACCTCATTACAGACTCTCAGTTGGATCCTTCATGCACATGATGGAAACATCTCATCTAGTTTTTAATCATTAACCTGGCGTCCTTCTCCTAGGCATCCATCACTACAGTGTGCTGCAAGTGTTCGAGGGTAGCTGACCTGATGTTCCCATCAGGTTCCCAATGACTCATTAAAAGTGGATCTATTTCTTTGCATTTATTCTCCCAAGGTAACCTGTGAATCTGTTGGGTTTAGAGAGCAGGTATCGTCAGCCATCAGTGAAGGGATAGTGGGTGCATTTGTGATAGAGCAGGAATAAAATCAGCCATCACATCAAAGAATGCAGATTTGTTGGATATAGAGAGGGGATTTATAATTGGCCTCCATGGCAGGTGGTGCCGCTGTGTTGGGGATATACAAGAGGGGGCATCATTATTTTCCAGTGTTTAATCTGGGGCATTAGAACTTTACTTCAATAATTACAGAGCATTGTATATTACACATTCCTGTGTCAGTATAGCATGCTTTGTGTCTTTGTGTCAGTCTGTCCATGTGGATGAATTCTTGATTAGCATGTGTTGTTTCTTACTTTTTCCTCACCCATCGGTGGTGGCTCTGACACCCTTTGCTTTTTGCTAGAACAGTGGGATAATAATCCCTGTCGCAAAGTAGACATGGATCAGTCAAGGCCAGACAACAAACATAAAGTTCACAGAACTTTATTAAGGAAGTAGTAGACTGTGAGCCAAAATAATAAAGGGGAAGCACAATGTACGAACTATAGTCAGGATATCTTATCAAAGGGGTCAATCTTCAACCTGGATTCCCAATAAGTATCTCTGAACATAAAAAAAAAGTACCCAGAGTTCTACCAAACCTAGGTTCCTTCCCTGCTGCTTGGTGCAACAAATTGTCACTCACCTTTGTGCTTGAGATTTTTACCCACATTTATTTCTTGATCTTCCTGTTTACTTGTATTTTCTTCCATCCTTTTGAGGTTTCCTGAAGTCTTCAAATTCGATAGATTCAAAGTCCAAACATGGAGCAGAGCTCAGTTCACTGGTAATATCCACACTCAGGCTTTCTGGTCACAACCAGGTGAAGTTGACATCTGGAGAGTGTAACATCCTACACCATTACAACCACCCTGGCTTGGGGTTCTGTGTCTGGCAGAATGCAGGCCCACTCTTGCAGTACTTCACATTATCTTGTCATGGTGTACCATGTTCACAGACCTAAGGTACACTCCTCCTGATGCTCTTTGCTCTCCTCACTATTGTTTTGGTTGAAATGCACTTGCTTGGTGCTGAGCCATGCATTTGTTCCACCATCATTCCAAGGTTTCTTAGGCGTGCAGCTTGCCAAACTAATGCCTGTCACCTATGTTTCTGCAGGCCCTGGGATGCTTTCTTTTTCCAACTCCTTCTTTGGAATTTTCTTTTTATTACACTTAGCTCGCTGGTCTTTTCTGCACAACTTTTAATAAGCTCTCCTTTCCTGGGGTGCTCCCTACCCTTTCCTTCTAACAAAACATCAACATTCCAACTCTCTTTCTGAAACCTCTTCCACTGACACTCATCCTTCTTCCTCATACGAGTACGCATCTCTTCCCAACTATTTAGGATTCCTTCAATCTGCACCACCTAATTGCTAGCTCTCTCTGACAAACGTCTTTCACCTGCCTCGTGTTTCCTCTTGATATACTTTCCAATGACCTCCTCAAATCTCTCCTCTCCTCCAACATGGACATCCACTTCAACCACCTCACTCTACCCATCCTTCTTTTAATGTGATGTTTTTTCCTTGCCACCCTCCACTGCTTTCATCCTCCTCCTTACTTTCCCAGATGCTCCTGCCCCCACCTTATCTCTCATTTCGACCTCATTCACATCCCTACTGATATTACACTTCTCCAATTCTTATTTTCCCCATTCTCCTCCTGTCTTCTGGCCTCCCTTCTCAAACCTCCTGCCAGGTTCCCTCTCCCCAACTTGTGTCTTCTTATGTCATCTCTAAATGAGCTCATGTCCTGTCTCTATCCACCTTTCTTTTAATGTATTATCCATGTGTGCATTCTTGATTTGATTAATGAGTACCTCAGCACCTTTCTGCATCTTGCACATTAGTAATATTCTTAAAGGGACAATACGGCAAGAATCCCCTTCTAGATTAATGGAATGTTGTGGGGGTGTTGTGGGGTTGGCCAGTGTATTCTCCCCCACAGTACCCACTATTCCAGCACCAGGCTGTAGCTTGTGGCACCTGGTCCCCTGCTGGGCCACCCCATCCGTAGCCTCAAAGAACAGGAATACAACTTCACCCATCCTCTCATCTGTAGAAGCATAAACACACATATCACATAGGCATGCTCAGTGTGTGCGATTCACATCATGAGACAAGATCCACTATATCTAGCAGTTGCATCCCATTCAGTCCTGTCAATATCAGCATTCTGGAACTTCTTATGTGTTGTTTATAGTGGCAGGCAATGGGACTGAATAGGCTGAAGAGACATCACATAGGAACACTTAAGGGCTGGGCATTTAAGCCATAACAGATAGCATGCAACATATTTGGTTATATCTCCCATAACATTTCCTCCATTTGTAAACATAAACAAGGCTGTGCAGCTCATATGCATGGCACACGTACCCTTTCAGATACGGATATACATTGGGACATTTTGTATGAGGTGGGCCTCATCGCCATAGGAGAAATGGACTATGTGTCAGGGGTGGCTGCCTACACATGCAGGTGACTGTGGATCACCAGGGGGGGCTTGTGCATGCAATAGGTGCCAGGTGCTCTTCTTTGCCTACTAGGCATTCCTAGAATGTATTCATGAAGTCTGGGAGGGCGCTGTTTTGAATAAACATCGTATTATTGGATGGCTTTGGTAACCACACACAACAATGGCTGATTATTGTTTCCAGTACAAATCACCTGGAACGTCTTGTTCCCTTACCTATAACGGCACCAATGACTTATAATTGCAATTCTGGGCACCTACTAAATTTGTCAATCTAACAGTGTCATAGTCCACATTCATGCCATTATTGACTTGAGATTCATGACCTGTGTTTACCTGTCAAATGTGGGCTCGGACATGCCAGGACCTTTTCAGCTAGTGTGCCAAAATATGCAAAACGCACACATGGTTAGTGTAAGACACAATTTAGGACAGGCGGGCCGAAGAAAGAGTTTTTCAGAATACATTTTGCTTCATCCAGTAGAGTAATGGTGTGGATCTTTGATAAGGGGTTTTCAGAGGAGTTACCTTGGCATTTACGGCCAGGAAAGTATAAGCGATAATGGTCTGGTGCAGGGTGGGACGATGAAGACTACATCACTGAACGATTGTATTTAAAAATCTGCACACTCAACAAAGTAGCACTCAAGCAATTACTGGAAACACAAGAGACTGCATCCATCAGGAATTTCCAATCTAGGAAAATATTGGAATAATGCTAGAATGACCGATTGAAGGAAAATCTCATAGACCATGCAGACAGTAAAGTAAGAGCTCAATCCAATTTATGAATAATCCAACGGGGCCCAGATGATGTTTCAGAAAACATATAAATAAAAGAAGTAGATCTCTCGTCTTGCAATTTATAAGCACATTACTTGATACTCTTTGGAGAAATCAGAGTTTCCCTCCTTAAGAGAAGAGACTCACTTTACCATAGAAATTACAAGTGTGTTTAGGGCATAAAGGGCCGGGAACATCCTTACCGCCTGAGCCTAGGAAGGCCTGAATGAAGCAAAGGCCTTAGCGAGGGCTCAGGTCTAAATAAAATGGTGGCACGGGTGACTGTAGAAATTTGGGCAGACAAAGATTGTGTTTATGCCAAGCATTCTGCCTGATATTACTGATACATTCTAATTGAAAGGTTTTCTCAAAGATACTGGTAAATCTCTTCAATAAGATCATCCATAAAATAATGCATCTGGAGCAACATGGTATAATTTTCAAAATAATTATTTGGGCACACACATATGCTCTCCTCTCACTCATCAATGTTGACATATGGTTGGCATACATCTAGTAGCCGAAGTAGCAAAAGACCCTGAGAATGGATTGAAAAGAGCTGTCCTGGCAATACCATTGTGCCAGCCTATCAAATTCTAACTTTGACCCTATAGTTTTATGGGTGATCAGAACAATCTCTGCAACGCCAAAACCTGCATATTTTGTTAATAACTGCATAAAATCCTTCTTTATTCTCTGCCTGGGTGCACGATGGGCTGTCTCCTGCTCCAGTTATCATGCGCTATTTTTATTGAGCCACTTTTCGAAAGTGCCAGGGTTGACAGAAGGATTCCTGGTTTCTGCATGAGCATGTATTGATGTTCCTGGGTTTGTATAGTGCTGTCCAACGTCCAACAAAGTGACACAGTAGCTGTGTATCATATTATGAATATAAGGACACACTATTAAGGGTGCTTATTGAAGGTTATGGAGAGGAGTGATACAGATGGCTACAGGTAGTGCTTACAGATTTGGGAGGTAAGGACTGACCCGTTCTTGATTAATGTGGTGGTAGATCTGCAGCTGTGCTCCTGATGAAGCTATATATATATCTATATATATATGTGTATATATGTGTATATATATATAGATATAGATATAGATATAGATATAGATATAGATATATATCCATGTTAGTTTCACACAATATTGCCTTCATAACTGCACTGATGAGTCCTTCTTCTGGTATTGGGGGACAGTTTTAATTCCCCAGCATTGAATATAAAACTATCTATGCCAGTAATCTATATGCATTTAGTAAAGGCTTTGGTAAAGACATCAATACAACAATTAAATACAAATAATTGTTTGAAATAACACTGCTTTAGGCAGCATAAACACACACACTTCTATCAGATCTTCATGGCTATTGTTTACGTGTGTGTAGGGGATGCTCTTTGGAGCAGACTTCCAAAGGTTACTTTGAAGGTTGCAATAATCTCCCTCTATATATTATCAGAAGGGTGATCATTTATAAATGGAGCTGCTACCCAAATGATTATTATTTCTTTTATTAATTTTTTATTGTTTTTATTTATTGTGAATTAGCCAAGATGAGTCTTGACTTTTTACACTTATCAAAAATAGATAACATCATGTATACAATTTAACATATTAAAATTATTAAACCATAAATAGATTCATAATGAATTAAACGTACATAGTATTCCAGTATAAACAAGTAATAATTGCAGAAACAAAATTAAATTCTCTTCCCAAGTGAGCCAAAGGGTTTTAGATCAGAGGACTATTTACCTCGCCTCTTTTCATCATGGACACACTTCAAACCTCTGGTGAAATTCTAATCTTATTGGGACTTTTTAAAACCTCAATATATTCACAACTTTGGTTGTCAGAAACAATCCATTACCTATGATAAGTCTTTTCCAGAACATGGTGGTTGAAAGAGAATCAACACTATGAACACATCTTTCCAGCCTAAGGACCCCTAGGGCCCATTTGCTTGGGCAACTAATCAGAACATGCTGGACTGAGTGCTTTGATTCGAGATTACATTCATGACAGAGATCCTTAGGGAAAGCTTCCCTGTCTCTCATGTGCAGGATTTCTGAAGTTGGGAGGATGCTCAATCTAAATCTGAGGAAGTCAGCCCTCACACTGGGATCCAGAGACCTCCTTAGATATGTCGACTATAAGGATCTGGGCTTGTCAAACTCAGAGAGAGAGGATGACAACTTTAGTATTCTCATTCTTTCAATCGGTCTGATCCAATCTCCCTTTTATAAAAAATCTCTTTAGATTTTAATGAATTATGAACCAGGGTATCTTCATCAGAATCTACATTTGCTAGTATCAGTGTAGATCTGTCCCTAAATGTATTTAGGAATCCATTGTCTCCCTTCTGGGTCTGTGTTGCCACATTTTCATAGAGAGATAGAGGGGGAGGCTCAAGGACCAGTCTATTTGCGGAGATCCATCTCCATTCCATTCATGCCAAGAGCGATGTCAAGCCCAATTCATATCGGATGGAAACTATAGGAACCAAATTAGGGAGGTTGAGTGGTCTCTTCCACAATTTTGATTCCACTTCATCCCAGTCGATGTATGGGATGTTTTAACCCACTAGGCTCTGCCTGCCCTGTGACATCCCTGTGTGCTAATGGTGCAAGAATCATCAAAATAGCTGCAAAAGCCCTGTGCACGCCAAAACCTATGAAAATTGTGTTTTGAAACTGGAAAAGAGGGCTGCTAAATCTACTTTGCTTGTTGTCAGTGGTGGAAGGAGACCTCACTGCTGAAACATGCCACTGGGGCCTACCAAGGAAAAATGGAAACTGCATGAAAGGCAGTGCTTTACTGAGAGAAACCCAGAAATTGCTCTGAAACCCCTTTTTCTGGGTTGCTGAAAATACAAATTACCAGTCCAAAACACCACAACACATCCAATATCTTTGCTGGTTGTTACCCGCCACTTCATTTAAGGAATCAATATGAACACACAATGTCATGAAAAGTGGAATCTATCTTCAAAATATCCACAGTAAAAAGTGTGCTTGCGTGTGAAAATCTGTCAAAATAGGGGCGCAGTACCAGCGGCCGCCTGTATGACAGCTGTCATTCGTTGCATCAGAAGCTTAAACTTGTGCAATTGGCATCAAATGTTTGGAATTAAGTGACCTGTTATCAAAAGTAATATGGGTTGTAACTATTTAATCTTCATGGTTTAGAGACTGGAATTAGAGTTCTAGTTGCCTGATTTAAAATTGCAAGTTTTATTTTAAATAAAGAAAAATGTAAGAAATTGGCAGTGAATTTCAGCTGAACTCAGAGTCACCAAACCAGTTCTACCCAGCTTCCCCCAACAAAAGGCATCTCTCCTGCTTCCCACCAAGGTCAGGAATGTACACCTTTGTGTTGATTAAATCAGGGGAGGAGATTGTGGGCTGCTCCTGGGAGAGACAATGGACCTTCCTTGGCTGAAAGTATATGCAGATTGTAAAGTGTCAAAGTGACCTCTGCCAGGAGGTAGAGGGCGGAGATTGCTCTTGAGCTGCAAGATGGAGATGGAGGCGGGGATAGACACTTTTGTTGATTCACAAAGCGCAGAAAGCATATTTTTGAAAAAGACTGATAAAGAACTGTGCGAATTTGTAAAAATTATAGAATTAACAGCATTGGTAATGTGATTTTTTTGTGCACATTTTAAAAGGAGACAGAACTGCGATGTTCTGAGAAGGCACAGTGAAAATTCTGGTTTTGTAGCAATTGTATTTATGTCAGAAGCATGAAACGTCAAACGCTTATGCCCAGATATCATGCGCACATATGTACAACATTTTTGACAAATTAGACATTGTGTCCCGGACAAAAAGTGTGAAAAGTTGTCAAATCCAGACCCAAGATCTCACAGCAACGAGGCTTGGAAGAGGGTGTGCTCTACAAAATCTGTGATCTATGTATGTTAGTGGTATAAAGATTGTACACATGTAAAGATGTATTATATCAAAATAGATTTTATGTGCAAAAGGCAAAGGGGAGGATGTTTTGCCTCATAAAACAGCATCATCATGATGACACTCTGTTTTCCCCTCCATTCAAGGGCAAGAGCAGACTTTAGCCAATAGACAACCTAGGGGGTGCGCCTATGATAATTCAGGATACCCACCCCTTTATCAAACACATAAACAGAGACATCTGAGGACCTAGAAAAAGACACACTGACCCACCCACCATCCCAATTTGGCGAAGCAATCTGAAGGAGATCCATCCATACTCCTTTTTCCAGACTACAGAAACTTTGCAAGCAGAAAGGCTCAGAGCATAGCTGAACCATTTTCAGCTGGGCCTAACTTCCAGAACCCATCCCTCAACTTAAAGGGGAAACCAAAGAAGCAGCCAGGCTGTGCTGTAACTGCTTGCCTGCCAAAGAATCATCTTCATAACCAGAAGGGCAGATTAAATCCCAATCTGGTGCTGTGCCATGCTGTGCTGTGCAGACCAGAGAGCCATTGCAGATCCAGTCCAGTCGTGCTGTGCAGTGTAGACCAGAGCGCCTTGCTGTCCATTCCTGCCGTGCGGTGTCCAGAGCGCCTTGCTGATCGCTGAGCCAGACCAGTCCGGTGTGCCCAGCAGTCTGTCCCAGTAAGTATCCCTGACCAGAACCAGAATCCCTGATGGTTCCATTCAAAACATTGGTAGTGAGTATCCATAGAATAGGATTGTCACTAGACTATGTACTGTCCATAGTCATCTCTATCTAAGTCCATCCTATCTTATATCCAGAACTGTATTGTTAGAAATCCTTTTTATCTTGCCTGAACTCTCTCTCTTATCCTATAGTCCTTCTGTAATAATATTGTTAAAATCATCTTTGCGCTGATATATTTCATCTGAAGAAGGCAAGCGGCTCGGCGGGCAAAAACCTGATCGGAGACATCCTGGTTTGGTGGTTGTGCTGTTGTGTAGTGAAGTGGGAAAATGGAAAAACAGGCTCCCATCTTCCCCCTCTCGCGCCTGGCCTAAAGGTTCACGGCCCAAGCACCCGCCACGAGAAGAGTTTGCCCATCTACCAGACGACCAGATACCCTGCTACAGGAACATAAGGATGTGTCCATCTAACTGCCCAACAGCTCGCCCTGCCCATGCCGATGCCTGCGGTATGGATCAACTAGACTAAAAACTATACGTCGTTAGAGATGCCATGACGACCCAGCCAACGGATAGCACACCTGTGCCAACATACACACTGGACACTCCCGCACCAATCTACACGAAGAATATACTCAGTGCTATGACGTAGGCGACAGACATACTCACGGACGTGCATCTTTATTATTTTCCACATAGGCTCTCAAAATGCAGAAACGCAAGACGCACCATGAACTCATCTAAAGAGCTTGCTTACGCTTCTCCTAAACCTAGGTGCCATAATGAGAATTATAACGAAGACACGATACTGGTCATAAGACAATATGAGTCTATAACCTGAAGCGCCTGTGCACCAAACGGTTCCACCTATACACCAGGCCTAAGTAGGCCGCAAGCAAGAGCTCCCGTGGACGTTAACAGAACAAGAGTCAGGTTGCTGATTCTGCAGAATGAGCCTGGCGAAAGCAGACAGCCAAGGTCGTAATTTTGCAAACTCACATTCCAAAAGCAGACCATCAAGGGCACGATGTTGCAACCTCGCACGCCGTGCACCAACATCAAAGTCGCACCTGCAAATTAAACCAGGCACACAGTGGAAAAACAATATTAATTGTGCAGAATTCTGCCTCAAATACGGTCCCATCTCACGTGACCAAGCCGAACCTGACGAGATGCCAAGCCCAGGAGGAAAGAGGTGTCTGGATCCCTCGTTACAAGACACAGGCAGATGCACTTGAAAGGATCAATGGACATCTGCGACAGTGGGAGTAGTCGGCCGTCCAGCTCATGAATAAGTCTTCACATTGTCTGCATGTACCCATAGTGAAACATTGTTGCAAATTGCAGGTACACCGAGAGCTGGGAACAGCGATGGTCCCAGGCTGGGAAGCTCACGGGCGCACCAATCAGAACGTGGGGCTCTTATCCCTGACGCCAGTAACATTAACCAATCATTAGGAGTCTTCATGTAACAAATCTCATGTATCTAATTGTAGGGACAACCCAGATATATCACCTGACTAACCCTCGTCCACTCATATTATTCTCTATACGTATGCTATACTAACCCTACCACTCGAGCAACCAATTAACAGTGGCGATAGGTTTTTTGTTAACTTTCTAAAGTGACGCAAGTAGCGCGTCATACTACAGTAAAAAGGGCCTGCAAGCCCCACGATTGTGTGTGTGTCAGGTCAGACGCGTATGATCCTTGACCCATCCCTGCCGTTTGTGTTTAATAAACAGCAGAGTCACCTTGCTTCTTGTGTGTGTCTCATACTCTATCTCTTTTGGGATATACAGGAGGAGTTGGGGCCTCCCTGCCCGGAGGTCTGCGGACGGCCCGGCCGACCCCGGCAGAATTTCCCCCCGACAAGTTGGAGGCACTGCTGAGATCTGTTTAAGATCGGCATTTTTATTTTTTTACTTTTTTTCCAAGCACTCCAGTTGCGAGGAGGCCCGGCGGCGCGGCCCCCTCTGCCGTCGCCCCCTTCTGAGGACTACAGGACCATCGCGGAGCTGCGAGAAGACCGGACAGCGCAATCCGGATATTGGCCCTCGGGAGCCGGTTGAGAAGTATCCCGCCCGCGGTTGGCGAGTGTTCAGACGTGGTCCAGATGAGGGGAGGTGACGAGCCGCTCGGAGGGGTGCACGCAGTTGAGCGGCCCCGCATCAAGAGAACTTGGTGAGCATGCCACGCACAACAAACAATGTGAAATTGTGAGGGAGGGGGGAGGAATTAAATACGGGAGGCGGGAGGTGTTGCACAGGTGAACGGCGAAGGTTTGACAATTTAGTGTTAGAAATAGAATGAATGATAGTTGAACAAGCGCGAGAGCAGTTGGCTACGTAACGCGAGAGAAGGGGGCGGAGCAAGAAAACATCACGTGCGGCCGCTCGTAGAAACTGATTGGTCTAGGTCGCGACTACGTGTAAGGGTGTGTGTGTGTGTGGTTTCCTACGATTTGGCATTTATTGATCAATGAGTAGATGAGGATCCCTATTGTTCGAGCAAGACACTCGATAGGTAGATGACGTTTCCCTGTAGGCGGTAGCTAGTCAGTTGCCCAATACGGAAGATAATTGGCTGGTTAAGCCCTCCTGTCGAGGGGTGTATCACAAGCGAGGCGACGCAGCGTGCGCAGTCCGATTATATTGTTGATTTGATTACCTTGTTCCAGGAGTGACAGGAAGACAGCTGTGGGGTTAACGGGGGTAGATTGGAGGTGTATTTTGGATTTAAAGAATATATGAAGAACTTACCAGTAGCTCTAACAGATCGGTGACGTCACCAATAGGGTTTTCATAGGATATCGCAAGCACGAGGCATCCTCGTTTTGAGAGTGGAGGGGAAGAGAACTGTGGTAAGGGAGTGGAAACGGAGATAAACGGTAAAACGAGTTGATCGAGAAAAGGCGAAACGGGGAACGTGGCTGCGTACGGAGAACGCCGGCCACGGCAAGTGTAGAAGGGGGAGGAGCACGTGAAAACAGGACGACTGTATAAGAACGTAATAAGGGGTACGCAGCCGCAGGGGGCTACGTACGCCTCGGCCGCAGGGGGCCGTAAGGGTGTTGTATAAAGGAAGAAAGGCAGAGGAAAACCTACAAATGTAACATACTATATTTTTATAATTTTCCTTAAGTGGACTATCGTAAGTCCCCAAACTTACGGGGCCAGGTAACGATATAAGGCTGCATATTATAAACTACTAGTGGGATAAACTGATACCAGATTAGGGAAGGGTAGCAAGTGGAGCGCTGCTATGTCTTACAGAACAGGATCGGGAGGGTGGGGGAACACCCTCACCACGCCACTACAATACATATGCACAACACTGCCACCCCATAGGGAGAAACTGATTAAGTATAGCATAGAATGGACCCAGGGGACGGATAACAAAATGCTAACACCGTGGCCGCCTAACGGTAGCTTCGATCCATATGTCCAACATTCACTATTAAATCATCTGCACAATACATATAAAGGGAAGAAGTTGGCAAACCACGTGGAGGTGTTTAACTTATGGAGGATGTTCCAGGGGTCCCGACCAGGACCAAATGGAATGTTCACTATGGGGGAAATACCAGAAGAAACAGAGATTAAGGAGGAAGGAGAGGATGGGAAACAGGGGCATGAGGACCCAAAGAACACGGGAAACAGAGGTGAGGGAGGAGAAAAGAATAATAAAGCAGATGAAATAAAAAAGGAACCGAGCAATGATATACCCATAGTAACGGGAGTAAAAACAGAGGGAGGGGGGTTGTACCCTTTAAGAGAATTGGGAGAAATAGAAAGAGGACAGATAAGGGCGGCTGAGGGATACTCGAACCCGGCATACAGCCCTCCACCATATGTGGCTCATAGGAAAGGGGAGGGGAGGACTGGAGAAGACCAGACTATGGAAATAGGAAATGATGAATGGGTAGCTGCACAGATATTATTAAAATTACGAGGTTCATTAACAGGAGAAGAGAAGGAGGTAGTAAAGAAAACAGAGGAGGATAATGCCAGGGAGAGTGAATTGAGGGGGGAAGAGCTGTTAAGACAAAAAGAAGAGATTTTGGAGGAACGATTAGCAAAATTAAGGGATGAACAGAATGAATTGATCAAACAGCTTGAGAGGGAGGAGAGAGAGAGAGCGAGGAAAAGGAAAGAAGGTAAGAACGAATTGGAAAAAATAAGGGAACGAACTGAGGAGCAAAGGAGAGAAGCTGACAGGGTAAAAGCAGCAGCAGAAAGGGTATCAAGAGTAGTACTGCGGGAAAAGAAAAGGGAAGAAGAAGAAAAAGAAAAAGAAATGGCAATATGGAGGAGGAGGTTACTATCAGAATCAACTAAGAAATATGAAGAAGGGAGGGTGATGGAGAGTATAGTAGAAAAAGAAAGGGCGAAATGGGAAAGGAAGAAAGAGGATGAAAGAATATTAGAACAGATCAGAAGTGAAGTGATGGAGGAATTGAAAAGGAAGAGGGAGGAAAATAATAAGGAGATGGAGGAAAGGTATGAAGGAGAAAGAGGAGATAGGGGAAGAGAGAGTGGAACATGGGGGGATGTATATGATGACCCAGAAGTAGCAACAACATCAGCACAAAGGGGAGCGGTTGACAAAGGAGAAAGAGGAGAACTGGACCTAATAGATTTACAAACAGTAACGATCAAGGGGAAAAAGACCGAGTGGGGGGTGCCGTTTATTAATAGCTTTTGTAGTGAGGAAGAGGGAGTGGAAAATGAAGGAAGAAACAGTGAAAGGGAAAGCTTAGATAAACTATACATCACCCGGACCAACCTAGACTCACCATGGATCAGTAGGAGAAAGGATGAGATGGAGAGAAGTGAGGAGGGAAAGAAAGGAATAGAGGAAAGACAGGCACATGAGGACGCAACATCCCCATCCCCATCATCCCCATCACGCCCTCCCCTATCGCACCCTACATGCTCAACCACCTCACGTTTGTTACGCAAAATAAAACTAGCGCCCTTCACTGACGAACTGACACCCTACACATGGCGACTTAGAGACCTCCCTAGTCGCAGGCAGGAAAGAGGTATACACATGCCCACATTAAATACAGAGAAAGATGGAAGAAGGGGAAAAGATGGAGAAGAAAGAGGTATGAACAGGGGAAATAAAAACGAAAGTGAAAATGTGGAAGAAAGGGAAGAGGAGGAAGGGTGTGAGGACTCAATATTATGGAACACAAAGCGTGAAACAAGACATAATTTAATGCCACTTTTGGAGAGAGGTGGGGTTAGACCACAGTATGTTCCTTGGAAGCATACCGATAAAGAAAATATAAAATGTAGGCTCCCATCATTAAGTGGAGGTGCGGGTAAATGGATATATGAAATGGAAAAACACACTGCAGGACAAAAGCTGGCAGTAGGAGATGTAAAGGGCCTTTTAATATCAATATTAGGGGATAGAGCGGATGACATCTGGAAGAGAGCGGGATTTCATGGGGTAACAATAACAAATACATCGCACGATGGGGCACCGTTCGCAAACTGCAGACATGCACTATGGCAGGCACTGAAGGTACAGTACCCAGACACATCAGATATAGGAGCAATTACATCCCGCAAAATGCATGAGAACGAAGATCCTGTTGATTATATCCAGGAAATCCAAGAGAAGTGGCGCATGGAAACTAGAGAACAATGGGATAAAACACCAGCAATATTTTACCATATACTGGTACAAGGGCTCCCAGAAGGAGTTCAGAAACAACTAAAGAAAGTAGTGGGAATGGAAGCAAAACCATGGCCCGAAATACAACTGACTATAGTGCATCATTGTAGGACATGGCAAGGAAAAATGAAACAAAAGGAAGAGGACAGGAAAACGGAAGAGGCTAAATTAGTACAGAAAAAGCTTACTAAATACACAATGGAAGGGGCACTAATAACTACACCTACAACAATGACCCAAAGCCCCACACAAGTAGTATCTGCACAAGATTCCTCCCAAATACCACCTTCACAGACTATAACACAACAGGTGCCGCCACTCCAACCATACATGCCCAACATGGGAGGAGGATACCCAATGCAAGGAGCTGGGTATTATAATTATAACAGGGGGAGAGGAGGAATTATGAGAGAGAGAGGGTACGGATATGGCACCCAACCGCAGGTGGGAGGACTTAGAAATTCCTACCCCACAGGGCAACCAGTATACCAGGACAACACAGGGAGCTTTCAATGGCAGAATAGGGAACCACCGGTGTGTTGGAGCTGTGGACTATTGGGGCACATGTCACGCACGTGTAGAGTTAGACCAGGAACACCATCATGGAGTGATCAGGGACAACCAAGGCCCTCACAGGTACAGCAGGGCATACCACAACAGCAAATGTTGCAACAAGGAAATGAACAACAACAACAATTAACACAACAGCCCCAAACACTGCCACAACAACAGGTAGCGATGACACAACAACCCCAAACACCACAAACACAACTGGGTAGGGTGACGGTTTTGGGTCACAACCCTTATACCGGAAATGGCCAGTCGTTGTACCCCCAATAGGACAGCCCACAGACGGCCTTGGTGTGTCCCATCCTGTCAGTAACACCTAATAGTGCGGAGGAGCCACGCATAGAGGTAACGATAGGTGACAAAAAATTATCATTCCTTGTTGACACCGGGGCGACCCGGCCTTGCATTAGGGAAGGTAAATTTAAGATGTCAGGCGAGACCATGAACACCCAAGGATTCTCTGGGGCTAGAGGGTTGGTTCCCTTTACTGATAACATTCCCTTATCTATTGGAGATTACGATCTGTCAGTTCCACTTTTATATTATAGTGCCTCACCAATAAATATACTGGGGAGAGATATAATGAACAGGCTGAATATGACGATCTCCTTTACTGAGGACGGCATAATTTGCTCTACTCCGGGGATTAACATGCTCACAGCACGACAGATTATGCAAGCATACTGTGGACAGACAGCGATTAGGGCGGAGCCAGTAGATGGTGAACTCTTCCAGTATGGAACGGACATGGCAATTGCATGGATGCCATGGATAGAAGGGAAAATATGGAGAAGGCCAGCAGCCTATCTGTTCAGACCAGAAACACCTGTTAATGAACCAGAAGGGAAGGTGGTTTCAATGGATATTGAGAGCATTATTGCAACAGCTGATTATATTGCTGTACATGCCCAAGACAGAGAAGGAAGAGCATGGAGGGCAGTGATAGCATTAGCAGAAGGATGTAGGCTCACCCAGGTGTCAGATGAGGAGCTGTTTTCAGATGAAAAAGAGGAGGGTGAAATGGTGTTTATGATGAGTGTGGAAATATGGCTAAGGGTGGCCTACAAACAAGTAGCACAGAAAATTGCAATGGCACTTGAGGCACCCGCATGTACCCCTGCCCCTTTCTTTAAGGACGATATGTCAAAAGTACCCAAATCATTGTGGACTACTGGCCCCTATGACGTGGGCTGCATAAAAAGTATAGGGGGAGTAAAGATAAAATTGAAAAAAGGTGCAATACTCCCCAGAGTAAAACAGTACCCACTATCAAAGGAGGCAGATGAGGGCATATATGAAACCATAACGGCCCTTATAAATAATGGTATATTGGTCCCCTCAGAATCACCATGTAATACGGCTGTGTACCCAGTGCGCAAGGCTAAAGGAGGGTCTTGGTGCTTTATACAGGATCTCAGGCCCTTGAACAACATAGTAGAAGCGGAATACCCCGTAGCTGCAAACCTGGCCACAATCTTGTGTGGCATTCCAGCAGAAGCGTCACGATTTACAGTGATCGACCTTAAAAATGCTTTTTTCTCAATACCATTACACCCAGACTCACAAGATCTGACGAGCTTCACTTACAGAAACACTAAGTGGAAGCACACCAGATTGCCACAAGGGTATTGTGAGTCACCTTCAATTTTCAATAGAGTGATACAGATGGATTTGGGTAACATTGAAGTAGAAAGCACGGTGTTGCAGTATGTGGATGACATAATAATTTGCAGTAAAAACGAAAAAACATGCAGAGAGGACTCCTTAAAGATGTTGACAATATTGGCTGACAAAGGTTACAAGGTAGACATGGAAAAGATACAGTACTGTCAGGAACAGGTACTTTACATTGGTCAGCTTATATCCCAACATGGAAGAAAGATCGCACCACAAAGAGCACAAGCTATTTCGACCACTCCAATGCCACAAACTGTAAGGGAACTGCAGCAGTTCCTGGGGCTCTGCAACTACTGTAGAGCTTGGGTATTTGATTACAGTTCGTACATAGGACCCCTGCTTGAGGCGTTACGGGAAGCTAATAAAGGGGAGAAAAAACTGGGGTGGACGATGGAAATGAAAGAAGCTTTTGATGAATTAAAAGATGCGATATCAACTGCTCCGGTACTGGCATCCCCAGACTATGAGCGGCAATTTTTTATATTTTCACATTGCGACTCAGCAGTAATGAAAGCAGTGTTGGCTCAAAAAACAAGCATGGGCTACAAACAAGTAGCATTTTACAGTGGCCACTTGGATCCTGTAATGTTAGGCCACTTCCCCTGCGAACAAGGTCTCGCCGCAGCTGCTTTTGCGGTGGAAAAAGCATCAGCAATCACCATGGGGTGCCCGACCACACTATTTGTGGAACATGCACTTTTTGCGATATTAAATAAACCTAAATCCACCCTAACCACGCAAAGAGCATCAGGTTATGAGATCATTCTATCCAGACCCGAACTATCAATTGTTAGATGCAGCACGGTCAACCCTGCAAGGTTCCTAGCAGAAGTAATTGAGGAGGGAGATTATGCCCATGACTGTACACAAATAACTGAAATATACTCATGTACTAGAAAAGTTTAGGAAAACGCACTAGAGGGGGGTGAGCTCTTATTTATTGATGGGTCATCAACTATCGATCAGAGGGATGGTGTGAGGAGAACTGGGGCTGCAGTGGTAAAAATGATGGAGGTACTGGTGTGTGTGGCAATGAAATGTGTACAATTACCACAGCATTACTCCGCTCAAGCAGCTGAACTGGTCGCACTGATCTTGGCGTTGAAGGGAAGTTTTGACAAACGGGTGACCATATATTCCGACAGCGCATATGTTACATCCACTGTCCACTCAGGGCTGCCGAAATGGAGAAGAAGAGGGTTTAGGAGAGCTGATGGCACTCCAGTGCAACATGCCCTCTTATTGGCTGAACTAATTGAAGTAATTAATGACCCCCAAGAATTAGCTTTAGTGAAATGCACCGCACACACCAATGGTGAGGACCATGTCTCGAAGGGAAACGCAGCAGCGGACGCACATGCGAAGTATGCTGCATACTTTGGTGAGATATGGAACCCCCCAGAGTCAAAGAGAGGGAGAGGGAGGGGAATGGCTAAGGAGATGTTGATAAGAGAAGGGTACACCCATCTCCCAGCCACACAGATTATGGAGTTACAAGCGGCTGCACCAATGGCGAAAAAGAAATATGGATGTACAATGTCCCCGACCGACGCACTATGGCGCCAGGGTGGCACTGGAAAGGTTGTAATACCATTGGCACTTTTGAACACCGCCCTGAACCAACTACATCATCCAGCCCACACATCCAGCCCACACAGGCAAGGAAGTAATTGCAGCACGAATTAGGGAAGACTGGTTCTGCCCCGAGTTAAATTCGCATGTGTCAAATTTTATCAGTAATTGTCTCGCATGTCAACAGTTTACGGCCGGCCACACTCTAAAGGTGATAAGAGGTACTATACCCCGGCCAGAGGGACCTTTCCGGCATCTCAAGGAAATAGGTATAGGATTGTAATAGTATGCCCATTTTGTAGGTGGATTGAGGCAGGGCCCTGTTCACACCCAGACGCATTTAGAGCAGCTAAGTTCCTAGTGAGGGAGGTCTTCCCCAGGTGGGGAGTGTGCGAGGTGTTAAGGTCAGACAATGGCCCACATTTCGCAAACGTGATGTTTCAGCACATTACATCGCTGCTGAACAGTCAACATAAATTTGC
Organism: Ambystoma mexicanum; assembly: GCF_040938575.1. Taxonomy (NCBI): domain Eukaryota; kingdom Metazoa; phylum Chordata; class Amphibia; order Caudata; family Ambystomatidae; genus Ambystoma; species Ambystoma mexicanum. Next base: position 1,007,936,663 of record NC_090928.1, on the reverse strand, counting down.
ATGTGCATACCAAACACAGGCCAACGGTGTATGTGAACGCCTAAATGGCCTATTAAAGGAGGCAATTGCAAAGATACAGCAAACAACAAAGAGGAGTTGGTTATATTGTCTTCCATTAGCCTTATTTGAGCTAAGGAATAGGCCAGGGTCCGACCACCACCTCACTCCCCATGAGGTGGTTACCGGACGTCAAATGCGCCTTCCCCTAACGCCAACGTCAAGAGCATTTACCGACCACGAAAGCACTGCAAGTGTTTTTGGTGATGAAATGTACCAATATGTGTCTACTTTGATTACTAGTGTAGTGTTTGTGTCTCAACAGCTCGAGCGCACACGGGGCGGGTCTAATAGAAGCCAACAAGAAGACGCGGATAAAGAACTGGAAAAGGAAGGACTGTGTAAGATTGCTAAAGGTGACCACGTACTACTTCGCAATTTCAATAGGAAGTGGAACAGCCCACGCTTTACTGGTCCCCATCTGGTAGAGGAGGTATCAACAAGAGCAGTAAAGCTACAGGACAAGCGTGCCTGGAACCACCTACACGACGTAAAGATCTACAAACAACAGACCCGCCCCAGCGCCACCGACAGGTCCATTGAGAGAACAGCAACAACATCGACAACGGAAGAAGGAAGTTCTACCACAGCCAGCGGCCCAAGTATTCCCATACCTTGTCACTCCCCAGACTCCCCAGAGACAATAACTGAAGAAGAAAGGGGTGATCCCCATACAGCCCACCCCATGATCACACGCTCAAAGAGCAAAAGCAACGCCCACCAGTTGAACCCAAAAACCCCCTGCCCACCATCCACTGACCCCTGTACCCATTACAGTAGTAACTGAACTAAAGGACATTGCCTTGCACAAATACACATGTAAACACGTGAATGCTCTCTTTTCTTTTCTCTCGCACATGCAGGAACTGCGTATTATTGTATTGCTAAAGAAAGTAGATAACTAACAAATTCACTGCCCAGGAGTAGATGGTACCCTCAGACGATAATTACCCAGAAGAACTGTCACACCAATTTGTATATGAAATAAAAAAGCCAACGTACCTGAAAAGGAAAAGGGTACGTGTCTACTACACAGCGTTCCTTTTGGCCATAGAATACTCGATGCCCCACCTCCACCCATACTTGCCTGCCCTAAGAGATAGATCGCTTAGATTGGCGTGGGAACAGCTCTTCGCCTGGGCACTGAATGACTATTTGATAGGGAGAGCTTAAAAAACAACAACTAACATTTAATAACCAGCATATTGAGAATTTTCAGGCGGGCAACTCTAACATCGCAAGAATTCGCTGCCGGACTGCAGCAAGGTAAGAGCAAAATGCCAGTGAAATTAGCATATGTAATAAAAGTAATAGGGATTTTGATAATCACCGGGTTCGTAGCTGCCTCTGTATGGCAGTACAGCTATGCTATCAATATTATTGCTGTACCCAAACCTAACACACCCCCATCCCCAGCTGCAACAGGTGTTACGTCAGGTGATATTAGTAAAATTGCGCACAAGCAGAATAGAGTTCAACGCAGCACATACTCAGATAATAAAGGTATTGACAATTATATACAAGATTCAGCACACGTCTCAAACAACATATGGTATCAACACATGACCCGCATTGGTAAGCAGACAACAGAAGACAGCTGCTACGTTTGCTCATTAATACCATACGCCATGAGAGCTTCTCGAACATTTGTTGCCACAGAAATAGACGAAAAAACAGCACAGTGCATAATCTACTTGGCACTGTTCCAAACGAAAGGAAGATTTCAAGTGACAGTGGTGCATATGACGTGGAAAACACGAGACTCATACCCATACGAAAACAACTTCCTCAAGACTTATTTGAGTTACCACAAGAGCACTTTACATGCTGAAGCATTTAGATACATAACAAGTGGTCCTGCAAAAGGAGAAACAAAGAAAGTAACACTGCAGTATTTATCATGTGATTGGTACGCCACTGAAGTTCCTGGTAAATTAGGATGCTGGGAGAGGCCACTGGTGACGATAACGGGGAAAGTGTACTTGGACAACAAATGGGAGATAGGAGTGGTTGGCAGCAACATGGTAACAAAAGAAACTATTTCAACTATCGATGCGCACAACCACAGCTGTTGGACGACTTGGATCAAATACGTGCCTATGCTCACATGGATAGAAACAGATGAAGACCCAATAACAATACTGCCGTTGACTGCGCCTAAAGTATGCTACCAACATAAAGGAGAGGTGGACGTAGGATACAACACCAATTGTGGAAGCGTGATGGAGTTACCTGAGGGGGGAGCAGGAACAGCAGTGATAATGGACCATTACTGGGCCTGTGGAGAAAAAGCATATCACACCCTGCCCCCTCTGTGGAATGGTGTATGCACGATGGTGCACGTCAATGTACCATCACTAGTGGTACCCCAGAAGCATGTGAATGTGGCGAACTTTCCCAAAATGGATGAAGGGGACAAGAGAAATAAGAGATCTGCACCACCTCAGGAGGAGCCAGGGAACAGGACTAGCGGCAATGATACTGTCCTAAATAGACGGAAAAGACAAGGAGAACCTCTGACAGGAAATTACCTATGGGGAAGGTCGGAAACGGCACTCACTTCAATCCTGCCAGAACACAGACTATTCAGCAGAGCAGCAATGTTCTTCTCCTCAATAATACATCCATGACTACAGGCTTACGCAAACGCAAAATGGCTCCAGATAACTAGATGGGAACTTATGATGACCATCAATTCTACAGTAAACGGATTCAACGCGATAAAAGAGGAGCTGCAAGCAATAAGGATGGTAGCACTGCAGAACAGATATGTATTGGACCTCCTCACTGCCATGGAAGGAGGAGTTTGCGCAAAGATAGGACAATCATGCTGCACATTCATTCCTGCCAACGATGCTGACAACGGTACACTGACAGAAGCAGTTTCACAATTGGCCCAGTTGCACTCCAAAATGGTGGATGAAAGTAAAGGTGTGAAACAGGATGAGAGCTGGTTTTCGCTATTATGGTCATGGGTGCCATCTTGGCTGTCAGATGGACTGAAAATTATAGTTGGTTGTATTATTTTGGCTGGAGCTACATTGATCATAATAAGATTGTGGAAAGCCCGGAAGGCACGCACCACTGACGAGTTGCTTGAAATGGTCGGTATGCACCCACTGATGCCAGCAGATGACGGCCAACACACAGGCATAATAATACAAGAGAGAGAGAAATTGCGCAACCAGATCATCACCAACCACCTGGACCCACCATCGGTGAAGGTCGAGAACCCAAGAAACCCCAGGAGTTACATAGGGAAATGGGTATACTGTACTCCTGGAGGAACCTGTGAATATATGTATTGGTCATTTGAAGATCATGTTAACCATTATGGACATTTAGGAGGAATAACCAAAATATGGAGAGTAAGAGGAGATAACGAAAAGGATATGTTTGTGGTCGACAAGTCGACCAGAGGGGGGACTGAAGTGGGAAAATGGAAAAACAAGCTCCCATCTTCCCCCTCTCGCGCCTGGCCTAAAGGTTCACGGCCCAAGCACCCGCCACGAGAAGAGTTTGCCCATCTACCAGACGACCAGATACCCTGGTACAGGAACATAAGGATGTGTCCATCTAACTGCACAACAGCTCGCCCTGCCCATGCTGATGCCTGCGGTATGGATCAACTAGACTAAAAACTATACGTCATTAGAGATGCCATGACGACCCAGCCAACGGATAGCACACCTGTGCCAACATACACACTGGACACTCCCGCACCAATCTACACGAAGAATATACTCAGTGCTATGACGTAGGCGACAGACATATTCACGGACGTGCATCTTTATTATTTTCCACATAGGCTCTCAAAATTCATAAACGCAAGACGCACCATGAACTCATCTAAAGAGCTTGCTTACGCTTCTCCTAAACCTAGATGCCATAATGAGAATTATAACGAAGACACGATACTGGTCATAAGACAATATGAGTCTATAACCTAAAGCGCCTGTGCACCAAACGGTTCCACCTATACACCAGGCCTAAGTAGGCCGCAAGCAAGAGCTCCCGTGGACGTTAACAGAACAAGAGTCAGGTTGCTGATCCTGCAGAATGAGCCTGGCGAAAGCAGACAGCCAAGGTCGTAATTTTGCAAACTCACATTCCAAAAGCAGACCATCAAGGGCACGATGTTGCAACCTCGCACGCCGTGCACCAACATCAAAGTCGCACCTGCAAATTAAACCAGGCACACAGTGGAAAAACAATATTAATTGTGCAGAATTCTGCCTCAAATACGGTCCCATCTCACGTGACCAAGCCGAACCTGACGAGATGCCAAGCCCAGGAGGAAAGAGGCGTCTGGATCCCTCGTTACAATACACAGGCAGATACACTTGAAAGGATCAATGGACATCTGCGACAGTGGGAGTAGTCGGCCGTCCAGCTCATGAAAAAGTCTTCACATTGTCTGCATGTACCCATAGTGAAACATTGTTGCAAATTGCAGGTACACCGAGAGCTGGGAACAGCGATGGTCCCAGGCTGGGAAGCTCACGGGCGCACCAATCAGAACGTGGGGCTTTTATCCCTGACGCCAGTAACATTAACCAACCATTAGGAGTCTTCATGTAACAAATCTCATGTATCTAATTGTAGGGACAACCCAGATATATCACCTGACTAACCCTCGTCCACTCATATTATTCTCTACACGTATGCTATACTAACCCTACCACTCGAGCAACCAATTAAGAGTGGCGATAGGTTTTTTGTTAACTTTCTAAAGTGACGCAAGTAGCGCGTCATACTACAGTAAAAAGGGCCTGCGAGCCCCACGATTGTGTGTGTGTCAGGTCAGACGCGTATGATCCTTGACCCATCCCTGCCATTTGTGTTTAATAAACAGCAGAGTCACCTTGCTTCTTGTGTGTGTCTCATACTCTATCTCTTTTGGGATATACGGGAGGAGTTGGGGCCTCCCTGCCGGGAGGTCTGCGGACAGCCCGGCCGACCCCGGAAGAATTTCCCCCCGACAGTAGTTTGTTTCTTCATAGTCCAACCTTAGTGTAAAGAAACCTTGCTTGTATTTTAAAAGCGCATCCTTATTTTATATTTTGCCTCTATCTGAAAAAACGACCTCCACGAAAACATCCATAACTTCTTCATCTTTTATGCTAGAAAGTGTCTACTTCAAGCTAGCATCCTAAGCTTTCTAAAGAACCCAAAACCGCATCTCAACTCCTTATAGTTTTTCTGCGATCGCAATTACTGCGCGCGGAAAAGTTTGCCACAAATTTTTCGTTTTGCTAAAATCTATAACGTGTAAAATAGCTTTCCTTTGCACCCGACCTCAAAATTAAGTTTTCAACTTGCGTATTACTCTCAAATCATTGCTAGTGTTTGTCTGAACTCATCCAAAGTGGCTCCCATTAGAATTTCAACAATCTCAGTGAATAAAACCATTTTCAGTGGGTTTGTTTTAGACACAAATAAATAATTAAGGGTTTCAGTTGTGCATCCCACGCTAGGCATTGACTTAGGTGAAGTGCCGGATTGAAATCACTTACAGATGTCAAAACTCTGGGGATTTGATTCCATGTCTTTCAACCACCATATTCTGGGAAAGACTTATCACAGGTAATGAATTGTTTCTGACAACCAAAGTTGTGAATATGTTGAGGGTTTTAAAACTTACCAATAAGATTAGAATTTCACAGGAAAGGTACTACTTTACCTACGTAGTATTTTAGTTACTAAGGGGACAATTGAGAATTTACAGAATTGATCATGTACTTTAATCATCTGAGAGCTAGGTACCAAATCTTGATGTCCAAATTATCAAGAAAGGACCTTTTAGATGGAAATTCATTAATCCTTGAGCCCAGATACATAATCTCATTCTCTATCGGCAGAAATTGGTTGTCCAAGTGGCAAGTAAAGGATTTGATTTTCTTCAGAGATCTTTTAAATATTAGGATACTGGATTTGTGAGGATTTATTGTTAGTTGGTTTAATTTTGCATAGTCTGCAAGAGCATTAAGAAGGCGCTGTAAACCAATTTGCGCATAATCCAGGATGGCAATTTCGTCGGCATAGGCTAACCACAATATTTTTGTCATTCCCAATTTAGGGCTGGCCAAGAGTACATTTTTGAGCCAATAGAAAAGATCGACCAGGAACAAATTAAAGAGAAAAGGGGCGACTAGGCAACTGTGACAAACTCCTCCATTTATCTTGATATTTTTTAGTTAAATCGCCCGCTTTAGATAGTCTGACACGAAGAGTTGAATTAGGGTGGAGTTCAATCAAGATTGCCAGCAACTTATCAGGCAAACCCCAACTCTTCACACCACCCCAAAACCAATCTCTTTTAATGGTGTCAAAGACCTGAGATAGGTCCACCCAGGCAGCGAACAAGAGATTCCCATCCTTCACAAAGCATCCCGAGGTGACACAATTCATGACCATACCATTGAGAGAGGTAGATAAACCCTTCCTAAATCCTGTTTGGAATTTTTGGATGATCCCTTTTGCTTTGGCCCAATCTTCTAAGTCTCTTAAAACAAGGCTAGCAAATATGTTGCTGTCCGCATCTAATAAGGAGATGGCTGGTAATTAGAGGCGGCTAAGCGATCACCTCGCTTATAAATAGGTACGATGATCAAACCTTTCCAAGAATGCAGGACTCTTTTAGTCTTAACTATTTGGTTGAAAAGCCCCTTCAGCATTCTCGCCCAGATTATGGGATTTGACTTTAGTATGGCATTAGTGAGACCATTGGGTCCAGCGGCTTGTGACACAGATGATTTAGTAATTGCATTCATGATCATATCCCTAGAGAAACACAAAGCCCAGGGTTTTTCAATCTTATTCCTAGGTTCTATGTATTCAGGATGGACATACACTTTGGCAAAATGATCAATCCATGCCTGACCTTAGGGTTTATCAATGACCAAAAATGTTGTGCATTTTTAAGGTATACAGCCTTTAGAATTTCCTCCATGTCTCTCTGGAACCCTAGAGCCCTATGAAATCTAATCCAATTCCTATCTGAGTTGTTAATCACTCTAGCCTCATCCCTTTGTTGGATTCCATTGATCTTACAGTTTCTTTTAACCAGCCTCAGCAATTTCCTCCTATCTTTGTTATCAGGATTTGTAGGTCAAAATTATGTCTATGGATTGGCTTATTCTTCTGAGGGCAAGAGCTGGGGGGATTACGTTTCCAGGTAATTCCACAAAACGTTCAGGAACACATTGTGAATACAGCTCTTGGTTAGAAAGAGTTTTGGCAAAATTCACTAAGTTCTCATTCAAGGTTTGTCCTCCTTTACTAAATCTTACCAGCCTATTTCCTACCGAATTTATAACTAAATCCTTAGCCAATTGTCGCACCCCATGCTCCCTTGCCCACCCAAATGATGCTTCCAACATACCATGATCACTTAATTCACCATCTTTAATTTGGAACTTAGTACTTTTTATAAAAAATCATGCACGGTAAATCCACACAACAAATGCAAGGAAATACAAGATGAACTCAACTCGTATACAAGGGCTAGGAATATCCACAGAAGAAACTGGAAAAACTCAACCAACAGATTTTCGAGAGCATACTTTCTGTTGTATAATGGGGTTGATACCATACAAAATGTTTCTATCTTGCATAATAGCATTACTGCCATTCAATACGTGTTTCATGCACACTGGGGAAAACTGTATCTATTTGATCCTGGATGAACTCTGCTAAAATAAAAGGGACATAGTGAAGACTGAATGCCACAGTTGGATGAAAATCTGCACACAGATATGTATGTGCTGCTTTTCTTATTAGATACTAATTCGGGACTCCCACCTTTCACTAACATCATAAAGAACAAGCCTTCTGCAACTCAAGGTACTGCAAAAAGAAGGTATGACCATACTTTATCCACATTTATTAACATTAGAATGACACCAGTGTTGAAGTTTAACACCTTTTCATAATTGGACCCAAAGTGCTAAAGAAATTCCGATCTAATGCTAAACTGGCATTAACATATCTTCTTCATAAATCTAAGATTGATGATCTCTGGTAAGATAACTGGATAAATGAGCAAGTTAAGCACATCCTGGGCCTTCAGGTCGAAGTTGCACGCTTTGGACCTATCCATCTGTGGTTATTTATGCAATCGGTGACTCTGCCACCCAAGCAGTGGAAGTTTTTGTTAATAATTGTCTAACAACCTTCTTTAAGCTGCCTTTAGGTACTGTAGGGGGTGTTGCCTGATTTGCTTACTAATTGCTATTCCTCTTTAACCAGCATGTGTGATTCGCAGGTTCAAACCACATCTAGGCCAACTCAGCCTCATTATTCGAAAATCATTAAGAATAACGATTTCAGTTGCGGGAAAATAAGTCTATATAAAGATCTCTTTACTGAGACTGGTCTGTCTACTCCAGGAACTCCTGCAGTGACTCTGTGGCTAGCACAACTTCCCCTGATTGCTGGTAGCTTGCCACTAAGCTACTGTCCGTACCACCACAGCTATTGTCGCCTCCACAACAACCACAACCACTGTCACCTCCTTCCCCGCCACTGTCACCTCCCCCTCAGTCACTACCTCTCACACACTCCCTCTCCCTGCTTGGAGGTCACTGACTACATAATGTGACACAGATGTTAAGGAGTAGTCCAGCTGTTCTTTTTGTCCAACTGGCAATCCCCCCGGCACTCCCTCTGCAAGAAACAACAAGTTGCTCTGTGCGTGTGTCATAAAATGTCAACGCGCAATGTGGAAACAGTAAAAAAAGACAAAATAATGGGTGCACACAAAACTTGCATAAAGGACAAGGTGTGGTGACAACCCCAAACAGCAAGGAGAAGGAAGATGACTGAACACAGGAAGAATTCTCAAGTACACACAGAAATAACCACAGGACATTTGTGGGGAAACATTTTGTTTTGCTTTTTTACATGTACAGGAATTAGAAAAAGTAACACAGGAAATGTATGCTTTTAAAATGATAATTGTTTGACAAAGGCAAAGGAGCAGGGGAAATTACAAAATTAACTGTGTTGGTTTTGTTAGTGTAAATAATGGGAGTTAAGAATGGGGGGGTCTAGCAAATACACACATGAACATAAAACAGGACCAAGAACACCAAAGAGAAAGCACGACCAGCAGAAAAACACCTTAAAATCTCTTCCAAACCCCTCCTGAAATCGCCCACATCGCATCAAAAAGCTTCCAGCACACCACCAAATGATGTGCCTGGCCTGTACTCATTTCTGCACAGCCAAATAAAAGTGACACAATAAGCAGGAAGTGAGTTGTGCCTCTTACAGGCCCTACACCCTTCTCTAAACAGCCCAAGTCCTTTGATTGGCTGAAATTCTTTATCAAAGAATGAGGTGCCCAGTATGAAGTCATATGGGAATATGATGGGGATGTGGGGGATCTGCCCAGAAAAGCTTGCCTTTCCATCAGGGCACATTTTGGGATGTTTGAGCACTCCTAAGGGGTGTTGCTAGGTCTGGAAAAAGATCTGGGGCTATGCTGATGTCGGGGCTGTTAGGACTTAGGGCTAGCTGACCTTTTGGTTGTAGCCCCTGAGATTCTATCTGGGGCTACAATCAAAAGACCCGGGTCTATAGCCCCCTAAGTTCCCCCCAACCCCCAGCAACGCCTCACATATCAACTCATCTGTGCGCTCTATTCAAATGTTTTTAATCCTCTACATTAAAACTGAACTGCCCAAGTTTTGCTGAATAGGTTATTTTTCTTGTGTGAGAAATTAAGAAAAGTAATTCAACGTTTCCTTTGGACAACGGAAGCTCGGACATAGATTTAGAACTGCCGAGTGAGGTTCACGATGCGTACGAATGCACGCCAGAGTACTATATGTTGCCTTTTCTCTTTAATGCCAGTGAAACAAAACCGTGTGGCACACTGGCGTCTAATGAAACTGTGTTTCCTTTTCAGCAAGAGGCTCGAACTTTGGAATCTGCCCCAGATGGAGAGGTGCCCATACTTGCAGCAATAGAGGGCTCAAATGCAGTCCGAGTCAAATGCCAGGCCCCGGACAAACCGAACGGGCTAATGATCTACGCCGTGCACATGAAGGGCCTTTTCTATGCAGATCAAGGTAATTTATGACGAGCATTCCGAACGCCATCTTAAAGCACCTGATAATTCGAATTCTTTCTCAATCTTTATTCTTGCAATTTGATGTATGACAATGCAACCTATCCGTGCACACGCGAGAGCGTGCACACGTGTTTGTTAAATTGATAAATGTGCAAATTGCACTTTTTGCAAAATTCAAAGAAATGTTATTTGTTTATCACGAGCTATTCACCCCAGAACACATCTGGAGAAAGCTAACAGCAAATACACCTTTGGACTGAAAAAAGGAACAACATGCCTTTGATCTGTATGGGTGCACTGCTAGGGTACAAGTTAACATGTCCACTCTCTCTAGATCTGCCCAGAGCGAGTTTTACCTATCAGTCAGAGCTTTTAAAGATGCTTATTTGAGACGAACGTGGAGTTGTTTTGGCACACCCTAATGGAAGCTCTCTTGCACGGCAGTAGCTTTGCACGAGCAAGTGGAACATTCTAGGCGAGGCAGTGATTGGTGGATTGGCTCTCACTGTGACAAGACCTAGAGCATTGTGGGTGTTAAGCCGAAGTGCCTTAAATCCTTTACCGTTATTTATAACACGCTAAACACGGGGATCGAATCTGTGTTGCTCCTTGTCGTCTTGCTTTCAAGGCGACCACGTTGCCCCTGAGCTATCCTCCAACGCCAGTGTTCTTGACACGCCACTAATGTGTGGGAATGAACTTCAGAAACTAATGTTATTTTAAACTGCACTAGATAGATGATTGAAGGTTACTTTTTTCATTTTTTTTGTCTGCATTTAGTCACATGAAATTACTTTTTACACATTCTTCATCCAGTAATACAATTTGAAGTAAAAAGAAGAGTAAATAAATAGAAAAGACATGTATTGAAGGTTACTAAAACGGTTTCCGAAAGGTCCGGTTTTTAAGCATTACCTTTGCATTTAGAAACGTATAGAGAACCTTAAAACACGAAATAAGATGCCAGATAAAAGAAACCAATGATACGGGTCTTGTGAGTCTTCCTTGGCTTTTGCTATTTGAAATCGAGCGTTTCAATGTTTGCAGAGGATCAGGAATGATCCCGCGAGCTGGTTTGTGACGCACATGTTTCAAAGCATGGCTTCCGTTACAGGCGGTCACCGTGTACATCCCCCGCTCTATCCACATAAACGTTGATGTATTATTCAGCTGTGAATCGCTTGCAGGATGCAGAGGTGGAGGCGAGATGGTGGCATTAAAAAGTGGGCGTAGACCACAACAGTGCCACCTGGGCTGGACTGGCGTTAGCAGAGGCCTTTGTGGCCAGGTGAAATATTCATTGCCTCGCTCGCCCAATGGTCCACTTTCCAGTGTGTCTGCGGAGAAGATTCCTGCTGACCACTCCAGGCCTGCCATCCATGGTTGCCGGCCGGCCTGCCTCTCGAGGCATCAAAGCTGGCATTAAGTGCCAGCAAGCTGCGCGCCAAGACAAGTTTCAGAAGTCGACCCCATTTGGCGAGCAGCCCTTGTAGAAAATGTATTCTGTTCTCGGCAGAATTTGTTCTCAGTTCTTTCCACTGAGAAGTTTACTGATTTGTCCCAGTGGAATCTGCTGGAATTTATCGGTTCATGGACGGCAGTCACAGATTAAGGGAAATGTCGATCCGTAATGACCCTCTACATGTTAGTATTGCAGTAAAGCCGGGTTTTTATGTCAAAGATATCGGAGAGGGAGCTATTACACATGACAGGGGTGATCAAGGGACTCCAGACCAAGGCAAGCTTTATTAAATATTGACTACTTCGGTGATTTATGTAGAGCTGGAGGAAAAAAGTGACTTTTTAACCATTATATATTCTTCAGCAACGAAAACCAGCCATTTATCTCCTGCGGGTGATAAAGAGCAGAGTGCCTGCATATTTTAGCCCACAGAGATCCGGGCCTTGCAAATGGGATGAACTCTCCCATGTTAGCATTTCAGTTTCCTAATTGCCACAAGCAGAGCAGGCAACTGGACAGCAATTAAAAAGGCTTCACCAGTGCAGGTTGCAGTTAGTGCCACTCAGAGAAAGAAGCTGCCCAGCAGATGTCATTACATCGTGTCCCCTGCTGGGAAAACCTAGCATTCGGGGCTGACTAAATTAAGAGCATGTCCTATGAAGGATGCTCCCTTGTGCTCTCGAGAGACAGCTAACCTGGCGGTATCAGATCAGAATTATCTCAGGGAAGGAGTCACGTTTAATGTATCCGTCACTTCTCTGGCAGGTTTTGTAAGGTTTATATATCCAGGTGATGGGCTGCAGAACATGACACACACATTTGGTTCTCGAAGATTTTGATTACGCCTATTCTTCTTCTAGTTTCCACACAGTTCTGCATGAGGTTGTGTTCGTAAACACATTGCTTTCGTCCCTGGGAGAATTATGGCTGTTGGATTATTGCCGGAAGAAAACTAGTATTCACCCCATATGAGATATAATGCTGGTGCAAAATTAGCGTGCCGTTAATTCTGTTTGCTGGCACGTGTCCGCACCAGCAAACTCCAAGTTTGCCGGTGGGGTGGCGGAATTACCTCCAGTCAAGAGCTGGAGGTAATCCCGCCACCCCACCAGTAACATGGAATGGGGATTTACCGCCCTTACCAGCACTTGTAATCTGGCGGTAATTATGCCAGACCAAGTGCCAGTAATGGTAATTCCACTTGGTAGTATCCCGCTGGATTTTACCAGTGGCATACCACCAAACATGCAATGAGGCCCAATGATCTATAAAAGTCATATTGAGCCAGGTTAATACATTTACAGTATTTAAGTTAGTGATCACTTTTTCCCACATTCATTGGGAAAATTACAGGTTTGGCCCTCTGGAGCATGGAAGCTGAAATCCCCATACTTCCCAAACTGGTCAGCTTCTAGAAGTGGATTCTTTGCACTCACACGAAATCCAAGATTGGATACAGTTTATTAACTGAACTGGATATTTGATGCTGAGATCCTACATTGCATTATCTTTCGAAGTCCCATAGACATCTTCGTCAGATGGTCCATTCTGTGACGACCATCTGATGAAGAATTCTATTGGACTTAGAAGGCTAATGCATAGTAACAACGGTACATAATATTTTAGTTAGTCCAATAAAAGTTATCAAAACGTGGACATATAAGCTTCACTGTAGAGCAATGCTTTGGATATGGCAACCCATTGTTTATTCTCCTTGAGATGTGCAGGAAGGTCAGAAACTTCACCTGCATAGGAGTAGGACATGTAATGATGTGACGGTTAAGTGGCCAATGAGTGGCTTGCAGTACATGTTGAAAAAGTGATATAGGGACACTCTGTGAAATCCACTGGTAACATTGATGGGTGATTAGATGAAGGTGGCCAGTCTCATGCTCTGATTTCTGTTCTCAAGGAAATGGGAGACCAATTTGATGGTGGTGTTGGAGGTCACAGCAATATGCTAAAGTCTCTGTGGCACAATGGCATTGTTGACCATGTTGAAGGCCGCAGAGAGGGCTAGCAAGATCAGCATGGACATAATTGTAAAGAATCTTCACAAATTGAGACTACAGCAGATTCTGTGCTGTCGCAATCGCTAGGACAAAAGAAATGTCTTCCACATGTTTTTTTGGAGGAGGGCCGAAGCCGCATTTTCTAGGATTTTGGCTTTCCAGCAGAAAAGAGCGGTGAGTCTGAAATGTGTTGCTTCCCTGGGGACCAGGGAAGGGGGGAGTTTTAGTAGAGGAGTGATCAATGCATGCTGTAAATTGCTTCAAAGTGAGCAATTGATTTAATCAGATAGTGCAAGACACAATGTCAGCATGATTGGCTGAAATGGATGAGAGACAAGGGTTGCCTGTGTCACAAGCAAGTCTCAGTGCTTTGAACAACTTGTGGCAGCCACTTCCAGAGAACTGGAGGAAGGCAAACGACAGGGTAGGAGCACGGCCATTGTAGAAGGGTTGGGGGATGTGAGTGGCCAGCCAAGACAGGTGGAAAGAATGTCTCAAAGTTTACATGTCCTCTATAATTATTTGTGGATAATTTAAACACATATTTGAGAAGACAAACAATATAAAATGATTTAGACATGAATGGAGAATGATCAAACCTTTTTCAGAATATTGTGGTGTGGTTTCTATTGTACCGTCTGGCAGCAGGAGGCTATACTTAATGAGCAAATGTAAGAACAGAGTGTGATGCTAAAAGTGCCACTTGTTCCTCTTTGTCCGGATTCATCGTTAAACAAAACATAATGCAACTTTCCCTCATTGCAGCTAGGTCTTGGGATGATTTCACCTGTATAAGGATTTTATTGAAAATGTCCAATAGCCCTTTAACATCCTCCATCCGGATTGGAAGACTACTAGTTACTTAAGGTTCAGTACATTTCAAGGCACCACTTTCTTACATGTGCTGAAGATCTACTTTCAAGACAAAATCACTTTTTCATGTAACAGTATGTGGGAAAATGGCATAGGTCTACACTACCAAAGCTTTGCCAATGGTATTGAAACCAATGGTTTAACACAGCGAAGGCAACACACCATTCCAAAATTCCATGTATTCAACGTTTTAAGTTTATAAGTCACAAAAGGGTTGCATATCTTGTATTCATTGTATTTATTGCATTTATGACTCACAGGTCGATTGATAGAAACTCAACATAAAAGATGTTGAATAGAAGTTCTTCCTGAGAAACACATAGGTATGATGAGGGTTATGCCCTAGAACATATTCAAATCTACAATTAACATTTCCATTGTTCAGCATCCAGGTATCACCTATCTGGGCTATCGGAATGTAATTGTTGACTGTGCAGCTTTTGCATTTGTACTTTGTATTTTATCTGTATTCGTAGAGGGTTTATCACCTAAGCACTGAACAATAGTATATTACAGTACAATATGTGAAAGCGATACAGATTAATGTCTCGGGAGGATAGCTCAGGGGCAACATGGTCACCTTGGAAGAAAGACAAGGCTGTGCCACACAGGTTGGGTCCGCGCTTAGAAACCTCTGGGTATTAAGCGCGTTATAAATAACCTAGTATATCATATCATGAAGAGGAAAGTAGGTTAGTTTTTAAGCCGGTATGGGAAGAAGAGAAAGAGGTAAGAAAATGAACAGGAAGAGAAAGAGAATTCCATAATTTTGGTGCTAATAGAGAGAAAGAACAAACTCATGAGTGGGAAAAGGGAGGATGTGGGACAGACAGTACACATTGTGATTGTGAATGTAATGAATGAGTGGGCTGGCACAAAGAGATTAGGGCTGAGAGATATAAAAAACAATGCAAATAAAATAAAATTTGAGGCGAGATTTGAAGATCAACCATTGAAGGGGCATTAGGAGCATTTGATAGAGAATCACAAGGTGAAAGAGCTTATGAGACGAATGTAGGAATTCAAAATGGATCTGAAGGTGGCAAGATGACTGGCAGGCAGAGAGAGAGAAACAATAGCCAAGTCGTGAGAGAATAAAGACGGAAACCACTTTTCGTGCCACTAAACATAAGAACTTACAGGGCTTTAGAAATATTGAATACATGGAAACAACATTATAACGAGTGGTTTCTAAGCACAGGATCGAGATTTGAACCTGTATTTCCCTTTGTTGTCTTGCTTCTAAGCCAAACACATTGCCCCTAAGCTATCCTTCCCACTTGACTGGGCAAACCTGAGAGATATGATGGTCAAATGAAATAGAAGAATCAAATATGATGCCATGGTTGCGCGCTGTAGCAGAGAAACACGGGATGGATAAAAGAAGATATAGGGCGGGGGAATAGAAGAAGTAATTTGGGAATAAATAAAGAACAAGATTTCTGTTGTAGCAGAGTTTAGAGGGAGAACGTTAGAAGTCATCCAGGGTACAATAGAAGACAGGTTATAATGCATAGACAATGAGAAAATGAAAATTAAAAAGAAAATGTGGAAAGAGGAATAGTGTATAGTGTGAAAGAAGAGGACCAAGCACTGAGCCCTGAGGGACTCCATACTGTAGTGGATAGGAGGCAGAAGAGTGACCAGTTGAAGAAACTGATTACGTGTGACCGATGAGATAGGACAGAAGCCAATCGTGAACACATGTCATCAATGTTTCTTTATAGAACAATACATACAACTTTGTGTGGTGATTCCACTAGGTTGCATGATTATGGGGTTTTGTTATGCCAAGGATAGATAGCTCAGAGATATAAGTGCTTGCCTCAGAAATGGAGCCAGTTTAGAATTCGCAAATTTAATTCCCTGCAATTTTGACTTAGCCATGCTTCTATAATTTTAGCATCACTTAATAGGACAAGAGTAACACCTGATATTAGAATGCTTAGCAGCATGAGGAATCTAGCATGTAGCACTGTATACATTCATGACATTATTATGAGTCATGCCCGCAAATGTTTCATATCCATTGACAAAGGATTTGTTTTAAAATGTAATTGTCAGAGAGCCAAGTTCGTATGTCAACGTGAAATATCAGGGAAAGTCGGAAATGAAATTGGTAGCTCAACGTATGTAGTTTGTGTGCCTGTCTGATGTGTGGCATCCTTCAAATGCACACACCTATATTCACATTGAACCCACAATGTTGCCACATTTATCATGTAACTGAACCCTGGATGCGCCAAACATCTGGTGCCAGGCTCACAGGATGAACCATAGAAAAGCAGGGCACACATAAAAAGTACCCCAGAGGCGCTGAGCACAGCATTGTTAAGGATTTTAAAGATGCAGCACATCATAACTGCACATCCCTTTGCTGTGTGTAGTGCCTCAATGAGTGCTACTAACTCTGATGCTTGTGCTGAGAAGTGGGGTGGTAGCCTCTTTTGTACTATTATCTCATATTCCCCATCCTCTAGTCTTATCACTGCAGCTCCTACGTGTTTTTCACTTGTTTGCTGACCCATCTACAAAGTACACCTCTCCTTCCGCTAGGTAATTCTCATTTGCTTTGGGCATATCATCATTCTCTCCTGTGTGTGTAGCACAGTCATGGTTTTGCATATCTTCTATAGTGCAATCTTCAGTAAGGAACGTGGCTGGGTTTACTGTTTTGCATCTCACTATGTGTATATTTGTGCTTGACAGGATGATCTCAAACGCTGTTGCTCTCTGTGTTGTCAGTGTGGATTTTGCTCTTTCCAGTATGGCAAACAGGGAATCCTCAACAAACAATGTCACTGAACATCCATCATTATTGTGGCGCTTTTCTCGATCGCGAACGCGGCAGATGCAAGAGCCTGTTCGCAAGCGAAATAACCCTGCATGACAGAGTCCAATTTTCCACTGTAATATGCTAGGGGCTTGTGTCCCAGTGATGTCTTTTGTGTGAGTACTGCTGTCAAAAGTGTTCCATTACAGTGTGAAAATAAGTAAAACTCGCGATCATAGTCTGATTTTGCTACGACGGGTGCTGTTGAAATCAGTTCTTTCAATGTATCAAATGCAGTGCTCATTTTAGGCGTCCAAATCAATGTTGTGTTTTCTCACTGGGCTTCCTTAAGTGTGTGCAACAAGGGTTTTGTGTATGCAGCCTAATCTAATATCCACGCATGGCAATAATTGCACATGCCCAGAAACCTTTGCATTTCCTTCACTGTATTTGGTTTCTTTACTGCGCGCACCATTGCTGCTCTGTCTGGCATTATTCGTTTGCCGTCTTTTGATATGAACTGGCGTAAGTACAGCACTTCGCTTATGCAGTATTGCAGTTTTTGTTTATCTACCTTGTAGCCCTTGTGAGCCAAGAGTCTAAGGTATTTTAATGAATCATGTCTGCACTCTTCCTCATTTTCTCCACAAATGAGCAAATCATCTACATACTGAATGATTGTACTCTTGGTGGCTATATTTCCGAGATCTTCACACAATAAGCTGTCTAAAATACTTGGGCTTTCACAATACCCCTGGGGTAATCTACAGTGTTCATACCTCTTTCCGCCCAGTGTAAATGCTGCCAAATATTGTGATACTGTGCCCAATGGTACAGAGAAAAACACATTTTTCAAGTCCACCACTGTAAAGCATGTTGCAGTCTTTGGGATGCTGCATAAAATGGATGCATGGTTTGGGACAAGAGGAAATTCATTTTGTATGACATCATTGAGGGGCCTGTATCATCCTCCAAGCCCCGCCATTCCCTTTTTTTATCGGATAAATGCAAGTATTACATGGTGGATTTGATGATACAATTATCTAACAGGTCCTGTATTGTTTCTTGTTTCCCCTCCTCTTGTGATAGCGGGTATTGCTTTACACGGGGTAGTAGTGCACCGGGTTTGAGTTTGATCTTAATGGGCATCACCTCCTGTAGTAACCCTACATCATGAGGCCCTGTCGTCCATAATATGGATGGTACCTGTTGCATGTCTTCATCAAAGTAAGTCGGTTGTGCACTCTCAATGGCCATGAGGGGTACTGTCACATCCCTATGTTGTATCATTACTGCACAAGGAATTTCAATTTCCATTATTATTTCCCCATCAGTGTCACTGTCAGTGAAAAGCTCTTCATCCGATATCTCACGCAGCGCGATGTTTGGGTCTGTATAAAACACTGCTCGCCACTCGCACCCATGCATGTCCATTCCTATCACTGCTATTCTTTGCACGGACACCTGCACGCCGTGCAAGTCAATGGACACTATCGACCCAGGCACCACTTCTGGCATTGTTACCCGGCGAATGCAAATTCTGATGGTATCCGCTACTCTTGGCGTGTTAGCTCTGGAATCACCCACACTAACACCTGTATTCCTTGTACAAACATGTCTGGATCAACAGATATTCCTTGCGTTGTTAGTTCATTAGCTTGTGTGTGTATAAGCAACATGGCCCTCATTGCGCATATCCCTGGTGTTGAGCACACTATGCCTCTTTCTGTGAAGGATATCATCTTATTAAAAAAAAGGGGAGTCTGAGAATCTCTCTACCAGCACGAAGACAGCCCAATGACCTGTTCTTGGGTGAATAACCCCTGGGAGAGAGACTACCAAGTCTTTAGCTCACTGTCCCTTTCACAGAGAAGAAATTTCCCAGCATATCAGCCTTTGTCCTGCCCAGGGGCAGTCCAGCGCCGAAATGCTAGTCAATTCTCCTCTGAACAAGAGTACCATCAGTAACCCCATACACGTGTTTCAGCCTTGTTGGGCATCATCAGTGAGGTGAAACTGTTGCCTCTCTAAGAACAGTGAGCAAGGGGTCCAAGTCTGGATCGCCCTGTTAACTTAGGGTGACACCCAAAGTTAATTATATGCAAAACAAAGGGGGGTCTGTGAATCTCTCTACCAGCACGAATACAGCCCAATTACCTGTTCTTGGGTGAATAACCCCTGGGAGAGACTCTACCAATAATATCATCAGCATGCTGAGGAGGTCCCTCCCCAACAAATTTATGGACAAGTCTTCGTCAACAGAGGCACTCACACTGTCTTTCCCCCCCACTGTCACATCTGGATTTTCTGTGTATGGAACCTCGACCACCGCCCCAGAAAACCCCAGGGTCTCCATTTTTCTATTTGAAAGCAGAAACCAGCCTTCTTTTAGACATGATTTTTCTGCTCCAGGATCCACCATAAAGATGCATTGTTTGTTTCCTATCCCCACCCCCACCAGTGGTTCCTCTTCTGTGCAAAGGGTCATTGATAGTACTGGACATGCAAGTGCTTTCTGTGGGATGTCCTATGCTGGGTGTCTTGTTGCATCACTGTTGTTGAAAACATTATCCCCCACTACTGCTGTTCCCCTAAATGGTGCTGGCACTCCATTTTGCTGTGGTGGCAAATGGGTTACCGCATGTATGTGTTATGTGGTTCTGTGATTGGGGGTGTTGCTGCGCCCTTTGCGGGGGTGCCCTTTGTTCATATGCATACTGGGAGTCTGCTTGTTCTTCGCATCTGAATCCACCCATAGGCAGACCATATGGGCTGCCAGGTTGGGGGTGGCCCTATTGGTTCTCATCTGGTAGGGTGCCGTAGGGCGACTCCGACATTCCCTCGAGAAGTGACCCCACCTCTCACAGTTCCAACATGTTCCTTGTCCTCCCCCTCTAGGTCTTTGGCCTCCGTATCCCCCTCTGAATCCCCTGTACCCACCTCTTCCTCCTCTTCCACCCCTTCCTTGCCATTGTGGTCCTCCGTACTGTTCCTCTCCGATCTATTGTTCTGGTCCATTTGCTGCTCAATTTGCTGCCATTCACGCCTGTATTGCTATTTGCCCTTCCTCTCCATCTTCCAGCCGCTCTGCGGGGAGGGCGGCAGCTGCCGCTGCGACCTTCACCAGTTTTGTTTGAACTAATTTTGCTTCATCTCCCAATCTTTTCTGTACTATCTCCCTCTCCCTCTCTTTGATCCGTTTGCAGTGGTGTACTATAATGCTCTATATCTCTGGCCAGCCCTTGGCCTCAATCCCAGCTATTTTATCTAGTGGCTTCTGTACTTCCTTTGGAAGGCCTCTCTTAATTATAAAAATAGAAGAGGGAGGTGGATGATCCCATGCTGTGCATGTCTCTGCTCTTCACATGTACTGCACCCGAAGAATGTAAGCTGAAGCATCCCCGTCCTCCCCCATGGTGCACTGCATTACCGTTTGTAAGTCAGGAGTATCCGGGAATGTGTTCCTCAGTGCGTCCCATTCACAGGGCAGCCCGAGTGGGCTCTTACGGTGTTAAAGGATGCCCCATCGTGGCGGTCACAATCTAATGTGATCCCAGGGAAGCCCACCTTCGCCCACACTCTATTGGCCTGATCTCCTACTGCAGAAACCAACAAACTTTTAACATCTCCAATGGCTAAGGGGACCCCGGCATTGGTTTTCTGGAAGGCATATATCCACTTGCTTGCCCCCCCAGAAAGGGGGGGCAATGTATTTAACAAGTTTGCCTTATCCATCTGTGCCCATCGAACATAATGTGGCCTTCCCACACCTTTGTGTATAAGTGGCATTTGAAACGTATTCTTCCCTCTTCCCATACTCACCTTTTCCCCTTTCTTTCCCGTTACTGGTCCCATTCCTGTTCTGCTTCTTAATCTCCCCTGCCATCCCTCCTCCATTCCATTCTTACTAGGTGATGAGGCTACAAACAGGGATACTTCCCCAACACCCCTCCTACTGTTTCATCTGCCTTGTTTCCTTCCTCGTCCTCTTCTAAATCGCTCCAATACTCTTCCTCCCTTTCGGACAGTCCACCCTCTTGGTCCGTACTTACCTGCAGCCGTTTCTGGTCTACCTGTATTATCCTAGTAGGGATGTCATTAATTCAGAATAAAATCATCAATTTTTCCACTTCTCTCCCACTGTGTTTGCTGACGTGTCAGGTGCCTGGAGTGACTGCGTTCTCTCACCTCCCTGGGTGCATGCATTTTTCTCACACAGGCCTCTCAGTCTCAATAATTCTGTTTGTGTCATACTTAATTGTGTTTCTAAATCTTGTGCTATCTGCCCTATCTCTATTGGAGGGATGCACACCTGTCCAAAATGCACCAGTTGGGTCATACAGGGTTGGGGCTGGAGCAGTTGCTTGTGGCACAGGAGGTGTATTTGGTTTTGCCACATATGTGTGATCGCTCTATCCTTCTGCGGGCTTGGTCAGCATTGGGTATAGTCGCACATGCTCTATTTTTTTTCCTACATTTCCCACCTCGCTCTCACTGCCATTTGTTGCCTGGGGAGCTGGACTCTGATGCTTGCCCTTGCATGGGGGCACCTCTTCAAACAGTCTCCACAAATCTAATATCTCTCTTCTATTTTGGATCTGTTTTCCTTTGTACTTGAT
Source organism: Ambystoma mexicanum (assembly GCF_040938575.1). NCBI lineage: Eukaryota > Metazoa > Chordata > Amphibia > Caudata > Ambystomatidae > Ambystoma > Ambystoma mexicanum. Next base: position 1,007,914,789 of record NC_090928.1, on the reverse strand, counting down.
AAAAAAAATATGTCACTACCATATCTAATATTGATTTATCAAATAACACTCCTTTGGGCCATACCTGGGGCATACCTTCCCCTTTCATTTCTGTAATCTGCTGATCATGATATTTCTTTATCCTTTCACTGTACCCTGGCAAGTTTTGACAGATATGCATGAGCTGTGTCTCGGCCCCCATTATGCCTTAACCACTACCGCTAGTGTATATGTGCAAAAAGTAAGTGGCCTAACGTGTACTATCACCAGGGTAAAAAAAACACAATGCCTCTTTTTTCGACAACGACCACGATCCTGTTCACCAGAACACCTTTTCCTCAGTACAATTATTTCACTTTGTCATTACAAAAGGAAAACCATATTTAAAGAAGACATTGGCCACGTGACATATAACACCTAATCATACGGATACACCAAAGATCAGTTCAACAAACAGAAAAACATATACCCTGCCTGCCGTGGGGCCCCTACCTTCCCGTATATCTATTCCACCCAGACGCTCACCCTTATCCTGGCCCCTTATGGACCACCTTTCTTTGTATCAAAAAATTGTAGAAAGAAAAAGGAAAAGAGAGCTTTTCTAAATTACTATTCCGAGCCTTCTCCTTATACGAGACTCCTACTTTATTCACTTTAGCCTCACTTAATCCCTGTACGAGTCGAGATCGTACTATGCGGCACCACCTTCTACCCCCTCGCGGAGCTAGGTTCCCGTACCTCTATTCACCTCTTTATTCTCTTTATATACACCTAATGGCCATATGCAGAAGAAAGAAAAGAAGACATATGTATATAGATCAACGAAAGATCCCCTTACTCCCTTCCCAATCTATGTTCCCAATACCCCTCAATCTGACTCCCTTCCTGTCTTTCCCCTCCCAGCTTCTTTTAGCATCTCCCGCACTTGATACTCACGTGTCCGTCTTGATCCGAGAGCATCTAGACCCGGTCTATCAAGGTGCCACCCCTCGCAAACTGCCACACCCGGCTCCGGCGAGCGGAACAAATGGGTATTTGCAAAGCCGGGACCCGTGGAAACTTCTGGCTTATTTGTGTGCACGTCTAAGGGGTCCCAGTTGCCACAGGTGGGGCAGCGTTGACGGGGGCCAACCCTGGATCTTGCCGCTGTGGCCGGGGGACGTCTTGTGCCAAAGGGGAACAAAGGGACGTAATCACGTCGGGGTCACCAAATGAAAGCTGGCATGCCCTACAGTTCTAATGAAATAACCAGCCACAAAAACTCTAATGGACACACCCCAGTAGGGAATGAGACCAGGACCAAGTGCGGGTGAAGTTAAAAGTTAAGTCTTTATATAAAGTAAAATGGGGCATGAAGAAATCTCTGCTTACTCCAAGAGCGCTCTGCCCAAAAAGCAGAAAATATATTTTATATTACATAAACACATCATCTATGAAGTGTGCTATAGAGGATACATTCAATATAGTTCATTGGACGAATGAGACTGGACAGTATGTTGCATATAGGGATGGTGTTTCTTGATTGGTTGGTTCCAAATTGTAACTTTGTGGATCATCTGGGCTCATCTGGGAAGGGTGCGCGGTGAGGCAATGTCCAAACAATAATGATGTAGACTATATAACATTTTCCCTTATGGCCAAGCATGCCTGATCATTATTCATTTGTTTGGATATATACGAACTATGTAACTAGATTTTTGACCGGGACAATAAAAGTGAGAGTACAGGGGTCCAGGTGACTAATCTATTCACAATATTTCATCAATACATTCATCAAGTATTCCTTTAGATCTGAAGAGAGAATGGTTTATAGTTTGTTAGTACGAAAATAAATTCTGGCCATACATAGGATTAGTGCTGGGGGTGAACTGGGGTGGCACACAGACGAGGGGCATGCATCTGTTACATCAAAAGGGCCTTGGGGTGAGGGGGCTTGCAGTCTATAATTCTTTGGATGGGGTCTCTGGGTACAAAACAGGTTTGTGGAGACACATGTTTTTTTCCAGGACCAGGCTCCGGCCAGGTCATTCACAGGGCAGTGATGTAAAAGAGAAGGTAAGAGATACAGTGTGTAATTTGTTACTTCTCGTGCCCAGGCTTCCGTGAGAACAGGACCACCGCAGAGACGACAGAGGGGTGGAGGTGGGGGGTTGTGTTGCTGATTGCACAAACACTAAAGGGGAGAGATGCAGGATGGCTTCTACTGTTTGAGCGAGGCCTAATGTAAAATGGAGTCTCATGGCATACATGTAATGCACTGTTATGTGTCATCCAGTGGGTACCACACAACGTGGCCAGAGGCACACGGTTGGGCGCAGAATGAGCATATCATGTGCACTATAATAGGAATGAAGGGTTAAAGACCCTTCCTCCCTTACAATGGCTATCATCACTGTTGCTCCTTTTTATGTGGAAAGGAGCCACAATTGCAAACATAGTAGTGGGCTAGGCAGTGCAAAAATTCTTCACTCATTCACTACCTCACTTACTCCCATCAAAGCACTTCCTCAAACATCCTTGCACCTGCTTTTCTTTGTAAACATTTTATGAATAACATTCATGTACATGTGCAAAATGTGTTCCTTGCCAATCCAGGTATTTTGTCATTAAAACACAGTAATAGCCTCAATGGGAGCAGAGGCAAGGTTAGTAGGAGTACAAGTATAGGAGGTGAAAAACAGTTCTATGTTGTTAGAGTGCTAGTTATTTTTTCAATGAATTTGTTGCAGATTTATTTTTTCTTCAAAGATCTCATTGAGTTTTGTGTTTGATATATTATGAGGGTTCCCCCCAACCCTTCCTTTATCCTATTATTTACTCTCTGTTCTCCACCCCGCCTACCCTTTAATTCCCCATACCCACCACCACCCCCCTATATATTTCAACTAGCTGTCCCCAGCCACGCGTTGCTGTGGCTCAGTCTGGTTAAATGGAAAAGAAAGAAAAGAGCAAGTGCACATTTCTAATATGTTTAATTTCACAATGTTTGTGGGTATACAATATTTTTTGTTGTTCCATTGTCTGTGCAGATATAGTGATTCTCTGGTTTGCCGACTGTAGAACACGCAACATATAACTGTCCATGTGAGAAGCAATCCGTGTATAGATCTAAACCGCACAATTGTAAAGATTGGCCTTGAGCTTTGTTGATGGTGATTGCAAACTCAAGTTGGCATGAATTGAACTGTTATGATTCCTGCACCGAACGACATAATTTGGAAGCATGAGTTGTATTTCCTGATGTTAGGTAGGAAATGCTTTGATTTGGCGGTATATACGGCAAGCAACATTTTAATGGCTCTGGCGGTTCTCCAAGTCGAGGCAGTTTAATTTTCCCGGTGGCGCAACACATTCCTTTCGTTTCTCCATTAAATTTCAGAGACTTGCAATAAGGACACACTTCTGTCATAGTGCCGATGAGGACATGCCAGCTGAAACTATAATCATCAGCTGGGTAGTACCGGAATGCAAGGCAAATGTAATTACGTGATTGCTGAGCGCGGAGTCGTGTTTGACGCTGATCTGCTGTTTCTTGTTGACGTCTTTTAGCCACTATCAATCTGCAGAACGCGATCGATGTGCTCGCAACCGTGCATCCTGAAGTCTGGCTGTACGTCGCTCTGCTGCTTCCTTGGCACGTATTTGAGCCATTCTAAATCGGAAACATTGAAATGGAATCGTAAAAAAGCATGTTTTAACTTATCACAGGTGTGACATCTATGTATGGTAGGTAGGTATATAAAATATTCAAATGCAACGTTGTGTCAAACGTTGTGTCAAAATTCCAAAGCAATTGGTGCATAACTTTCAGAGATTTAAGATTTTGAACAAACATTTACATTTTTATTTATATATATAAATGAGTTTTTTTGTTGTAATATTTTCTGCAAAAAACGAATCGTAAAATATCCTGGCGATGTAAAAACATACTGTGAAAAACATGAGGTGATGATTTCTGCAGGCCAGAGTAGTGGAGTCCTCTGTGCTGGTATGATTCTCGTGTTTTGTGGTGGTGACACAATGGTGCCTGCCTACTCAGAGAGAGCACCCAAGAGCTCGTAACTGCCTGAGCTTGCATACTGAAGGAGCCACTGTTCTTGGAGGAGGAGGGAGGTGGTTTGTGATAGACCTAAAGATATTGGAAGCCATGCAGCAGTCACTAAGTGGCTCAGCTGTGGTTCATTTGCTCGTGTTGGTGATGAGGCTTCAGTGTGCATGTGAGTCTGTGCATGTAGCGTGGCAATGAAAAGTGGTGCATAGGCCAGCTGGGGAGGAAGGAGAGTTACATAGCTCTTGAGAGTAATATTCTTCTTAGTTGAATGGCGAAACTGCCCCTAGTGGATATTGGTCTGGTGATGGGCAGTAACAGGCGATGTCCTGCCATGATAACACTATATGGTGATGGCAGGATTCCTGCTCTTCTCTGAGGATTGCTTGCTGGCGGTAGTTGGGAGGGTCTTGAGAAATAGCCTCTCTGTGGATGATGGGTTATACTGACGTGTAAGGGGAATTTTATGGTGGAATGTGGGCTTTAATTACTATGATTTGACATGTATGGGATGAGGGGGTGAATAAGCGGCTTGCACAGCTATCTGTGTTCTGATCCTTCTGGTCCCAGTTTGATCTCTACACAAATGGGGTTCTTGGTGCCCCATGCTTGAGTTGGGGATTGTTTGGCCTGAATGACCCCAGTGAGGCCGTCTTGATGGATTCTTGATTTCCGCATTATGTTTTCCTTGAGTGGGTGAGACTGGCCTGATGGAGTCCAGTCCCAAGTGCATTATTCTTTTTATGACTTGTAGGAGCACATTAATGCCAGCAATGACCTTCTTTTTAAAAGAGCAATGTATGATGTGCACATTTTAAGCATGAGTTAGGTATGATCCCTTGTACATATCTATTTTGCCATACTATGCGATCACAACTGGGAATGACTTTCTCATGGAATACACATGTATCTTTTTGACTCATTCCCTAAGAGTCTAATGTTTTCATAAAGATGTATTATAATGTTGTGCCCTTCAAATAAAATAGCATTGGATTTGCAAAGCAGCACCCAAAGCACCTCACTGGCAAGAATAGTAGAATGGGTCTAATAACACTTAAGCGTGGACTTTACTGTGCCAAAGAAAATGGTCAAGACAAGAGAAGAAACAGCCTGGGAGTGTTTGCGTCATGGCCAGTGCTCGGGGAGTTCGGCCCTTAGGTTATGTGCATCTTCTTCTCATGTTACATCTTAGCCGGGAAACCTGAGCAGCTCAGGCAAGTAGTCAACGAGGAGGACAGGAAATGATAAATAGGCGAATCCGAATCGATGAATAGATTGAAACACTTCCACCGCTCAATGGCGGATTTTATCCCACTCTGAATTAAAAGTAATTCACAAGTAGAACATTAGGGATTGTACGTTTTCCAGGACATCGATTTCCTTATCTGAACCAATGGACAGAGATGAGTTTCAGGCAAATAGCAGCACAATAACACAACAAACCATCACATGTTGACAACTCTGATGTAAATGTGGTTGCTAGCGCACGCAGTTTACCCTTTGCCATGTATTCCCCAGCACGTTGTGTATTAAGATTTGACTGCCAGTAAATCATATATAATATGATAGGATATTTTTATTTAAAGCGTGCCTATCCACGTGTTTCATGTTTGTAAGTAATGCCTTTGCCTTTACATACTTCAGGCTGTCAATCGCCTCTGTTATGCAAACCCACCTCTAACTCGCCCTAATCTCCCCAGCCAGTCTTCGAGTCCCTTATTTATTTATGTTTTTATTTATTTATTTCTCACTCTTCTCTTCCTCCACCATGCACACTGTTACTCAACCAGGTTTTGGAAAGTTTGACAGTATGGAGGAGGCAGGAGAGCCACAGTCGACATCCGGCAGCATCAGTGTGACATCCCTTACTTTCTCACCCTTTCGCCCTCAAGCGTGTTGCTGTTTTGTGGCCAGTCTGACATTCACCTTCACGTGAAATTCTTAGATGGCATTAACAACTTTATAATATTGTTTGAAGAAGTGCTGAGCAAAGAGGTGTATTAGTCACAATCCCAATAGCAACACATTTAAAAAGTTATTGACGCAAGCGGGAGAAGAGCAGCCACAAATGAAGTCAAAGTAATATAGATACATCTTGCTGGCTGACATGATAGCAATATACAAGTAGATATGGGATGTTCATGAGATGTGTACCTTGCACCACTGCCATTTGCATGGTCTCCAGGCTCTACTCTAAGTGCATTATAATGACAAATAGCTGCCAGCTGCGCAAGCACATTGCTCTGTAAGGATCCATTGTCAGTACCACACATTGCTCAGTAAGGATCCATTGTCAGTACCACACATTGTTCAGTGAGGATCTATTGTCAGTACCCTACGGTAATGTTCTGCCCACCACGAGTCAGTGCAACTCCCTCAATGTTCTTGTGTTACCATATTCCGACTGCTGGCTGATAACATTGTGATACTTGAATGTGAAAGGACCCGGCGCTCGGCCAGCAGCCTAGATGTGGACTACCCAGCTGCCACTCTAGAAGGTCCAATGTTGTGTTCCTCTGGCATCTTGCCTTTCATCTGCTGGATCCATACATTGCGTTATCCAGGCACAATAGATGGCTTCTTTTTGTAGATCATTGTGTTTCTTTTTGTTTGATGATCATAACTTTTTGTAAATATGTCTCTGTTGTGATTAGATTCTGAAGGAATTTAAAGAACGCCCTTATATTTTTCAAGACTTAAAAAAACTAGACTACTGGTTGTTGGAGCTAATGTTAGGTCCTCAAGATGGGAGAAGTTGTCCAGAGTCATCAGGGACTTCAGGCCACAACCTCAAGGCGCTATATCCCTGGGTAATCTTCCTGCTTAAGACAGGGCACTCTGCTTAAACCCGCCTTATTAACACATCTATGGGCCTCATTAGGACTCCGGCGCTAAACCATGGTGCTATTAGCACCATGGTCTATGCCGGAGTCTGCCATGGCAGAATGGGGAATTGCCACCCCATTCTGAGGTTGGTGGGGCGGTAATTCCCCATGCCGCCATGGCCCTTCCCCATTCCCATTTTTGCCCCATAGGGCTCAATGGGAATGGGGAAGGCGCTAATTACGGTACCGCAAACTGCGGTACCATAATTAGCACCAAGGTCCCTTTGCGGGTCCCTACTTTAACAGCTGGTAAAACCAGCCGTTAAGGTCGGGTCCCGCAAAGGGACCTCGTAATTAGGCGCTAAGTGTTTAACGGCGCTGCAGCCTTTTACGGCGCTGTTAAACACTTTGCGCCTGGGTCATAACGAGGCCCTATGTATTTAAGATGAGATCCTCCAGGCAATTAAGTGTATTTTCCGCAACCTTTGGTTGGAAGTCAAGGTAGGAATCTCCCATTCTACGGATATTATCTAGCTGTGACTCCCCCACCACTCCTCACCCCCACCTAGGAATAGCTTCTGAGATCTAAAAACAGTTTAATATTCCATAAACATGAGGAGACATTGATGCGGTTATAAATAGTGCCCAGTGTATTTAGTATTTTTTATTATTTATATAGTATTTTTATTATTTATATTGCGCACCAGGCCCAAGGGCATCCGGGCGCATCACTTAGGTCACAAGCATAATACAGAACAGTGAGAGAATACAAGCAGTGCGATAAAAAGGACAATTTGGGATAATATACAAGTTATATACATATTAACAATCAGGTTACAAGCATAATACAGAACAGTGAGAGAATACTGTTTAATACTGTAATCAGACCGCTTGCATGCTTCCCGAACTGGCTGTCAGTGTCTCTCTCCTGTCCCTCTGATTTTCCTGACCCCCCTCCACTATTTAACACTTGTCTTGTTTTCACAGTCTAGTGTCTAACCCAAACATTTGCCTCTCCCCTCCTTCACTCTTCCACGGCCAGACCTCCCGCTGCCATGGAAATGCAAAGGTGGATCTCTCTCTTTCATTAAAGCCCTCCATTTCATGTTCCCACGATGGCTATGTTTTCATGTATCTTGCTTTCATGTTTCATGTACAAGCTGTGACAGATCACCATTAATTGACAGGCAATTGTCTTCGACAACACCAACAGCTCCGACACCAGACGCCATATTGCATAAATGGTGATGGCAAAGCATCAACTAGGCAATTAAATACAGTTAAACAAACTAAAATTGGGGTATTTGCAACTTACTAGGCCTGTGTCTACTCATTGAAGGAGGAGAGTGTGCCCGCTGGGAAGCAGGGGCAGGGATATGCCACATTAGAGAGCATGTTATATGATCAATTAATTCCCGTGATGTAGCAGGTAATAATGGCACATTAACCATACTACTAATAGTGAATTGTAAATTTTAAAATGCCCTGTGGCCAAGACCAGAACTCAATTCAAAGATAGAAACAGTAGACAGACAGATGTTTTGGAACCAGCAGGATACTAAAGTGTGTAAATAATGCACCTTCAGATTACTTATTACCTACTTTGATGTGCTCTTATCGGTAGAGCAATTGACAAAACAGGTAATCATATCCCACATAGCCTGGCTTTTGTGTGAGACGGAAGACTGTACAAAAGAATTGTAGCATTCAAATCCCCAGATATAAAAATAAACCTATTCCACCTTATGGCTTCAGTAATCACAGAAAACACTTTCCAATTTTATGTGACAATCCTGATGCCCACCGATAACAGCCCTCTCATGTTTAACATGATTGACTCCTTCAGGGAAGGTGGGCGCTCCTGAGATACAAACCAAGTAAGGGAAGCCTTGATGTTAAGAATACCACAGACACACCTCCAAATTGAATGCATGTAAAAGATATCTTCTGGCAACATATGTTCTAATGAGCCTATGAGCCTGTGTGTTGTCTACAGAATCAGCATCCATGTCATAGAGCTTCAAACGATGAAGATTCTGTGGGGTCCAAAGAATGCATGTGGCCTCCTGAAACGTATTCTGGGAAATTGATAGAAATTAGAAATGGCAGTCCATTCGTCTCAAGCGTTTCTCCATTGTTCATCACTCAGTCAGTGGCCCCAGTCCTGTTCCCAATACGCATTGGTATTATGAGGACGGTGCTGGTTTGAATTGTGGAGGTATTCATAGCACTGTGATGCCTTTCCTCGAGGCCAAGCTGAAGACTGCAATATTTCATCTTTTCTACCAGGAAATTTGAAGCCAACGTGGCCTTCCTTAACTGCTGTTTCTAAGTGTTTTCCAAACAGTAGGTAATACAAAAATACACTCTCTCCAAATCCACTGCATTCTTTCCCCCCTGGGCTGCTGAAATGATTTCATCCCCAGATATGTGATGCATACAGCAACCCCATGCTAAACCAATTTGGCCACCTAACAGACGTACTGCCAGCTTCAATGCGTTACACCATACATATGCTTCTCTACATGCTGCTGAATGACTCAAACCTTCTTCCTCCTAGCTTAATATTGGACATCATTAAGAATATCATAAACAGGTTCTTCATAATTTTAACTTTGTGTGAACAGTAACACAGGACGAGTCATAGGAAATATTTGATAAATTGTGCCTTGATACAGATTTTTTATAGGTGCATTATAAAAACCCAATAAATAATTACATAAAAACATGAATACAATTATATTCCACTAATCCTCATGAGGAGGTTCGTTGAGAGTTGGGCACAATAAACCATATCATTGTCGGGCAGAAAATAAATGCTTTGTGATAATACTGAAAGCAAGGGAAACCCAGACCTCGTTGGCCCATGGAGGCAAAGTTTTGGTTGGTCTGGAAGTGGAAAATGTTTGGTGTGATGATCAATTCTTTGGATTCCTTAAAATTAACCTTGTATTTTGTATGATATGATATGATAAGACATTTATAGCGCACCTATACACAAATGTTTCATGGCGTGACGAGGCAAAGGAGGGGAGCAAAGGGAGGACAAGACAATAATCTTACTAGGCCACGTGATATTGACATTGTGCATGAGTTGATCTAAATTAATCAATGTTGTAGAATATGGGAATGAAGCAAACTTGTATTTGATTGTACATAATTTCCAATTAATAGGCACATTTGCAGACATGCGAGAAACAATATTGTATTTATGAATAAGACCTCCATTTTGTCCAAATTATCTTCAAATCCAGAAACCTCTCCATATACTCTGAGCACAATTAAGACTGGAATAGCGGTATCTAAGTTCATAATATATATCAATACGTTATCTGCAGAGACTTTGCTAGTGTGTTGTTGGAGCTGAATTCCACAAATGTCCCCATCTTTGTAAATTCTCATACATAGGGTTTGAAGGGCCAGAATGTTGACAATGGGTGATAGTGGGCAGCCTTGACCAGTGCCTCAGTGAGGACCAAGGCATCTAATGTGGTGATGAATGCATGGACTCTAAATTATGGTTTAGAGTTTAGTGTGTTAATCATCTCTGTAATTTGAGACCTGAATCCCCTCTATCATAGCACCACAAACAGATAGCCCCACTCAACCCAATCAAATAACTTTTTGGCATCTAGAGTAATTTACAGCCATTGCCATTGTTAGCAACATTTAGCAGATTAAAAAGTATGTCTTAAACAAATCTACTTCAACATGTGGTGCAAGCCAGTCCAAGAGTGTTGATTCAATCTGAAATAATAATTTGCAATTATTTTATTCTCCTAGTTTATGAGAGATTTTGGTTGATAATTCTTAATCTGTGTAGGCTCTCTATTAGGTTTTGGCCAGCAGGAAGTGACACCCACTATTCTAGGTCTGAGTCTATAATGTATACGATCAAGCAGAGATGGGCACTAACATTCTAGAATTTGTGGTAAAACTCATCAGGAAACACATCTGGGCCTGGGGCTATTCTCTTTGCTAAAGACTTAATTGCCACTGTGAGTTCATCTCTGGTAATAGGCCCCTCTGAAGCATTGAGATTTTCCTTGAGCAATCCATTGGGGTATGATTTGACAGAGAGAGGTGGCCATATTTGCTGGGATTACTGTTGTTGTGATTATGTATAAATCCTAATAGAACAAGATGAAATTTGTGGCAATCTCTGCATCTGCTTTCAAAATCATACCTTCTGAATCTGCAATGGCAACAACTTTATTTATATTTAATTTCGTTTTTAGGTAAGAGGCTAAGGGACAACCTTTCTTATTTCTCCAAAAGTTCATAATTCTGAGTGAATATAAGATCCTTTGCTTCTCTGGCTAGCAGAGGGTTTAGTTCAGCCGTGTACTTGCACAATTCATTCAGAATGGCTTGCTCTGTAGGCCAGCCCATCATTGAACCCAGTCCTGTTGCAGTTTACAAGCGTTTACTTTACTGATGTGTGTTTCTTGGATGAAAGCAAGATAACATTTATCTCTTGTTAGGGCAGATAAGATTTGTGTTTATTTAATGGGACTCATGATGCCTTGCAAATTCCAAAATACTATCTTCAGGTGCGCCATTTTAAAGCATGCGTATATGGAGAGCTGGATATGGTACATCAAAATGATGGAGTTGTATAATTCTAATAAATGAGGACCCTTGAAATAGCCGACACAAATAAATTGATGATCCATCTACCACCAAACACAAACACATTAGATGAACTACAAAGTTACATCAAACTATTCCCTACTAGAACGACGTGAAATTTCTTAATGAGAATACGGCTAAATCTGCTAGAAACAAAAGAAATTCTCGCAATTAGAGGCCTTTCAACGTCAAATATTTGCCAGTTCTGTGAGTCTACGAACAAAGAAATTATTTGCCACCTGCTTCTCTCATGTCCAGGGACTCATCTGATAAGGTCCAAATACTTTCATAGCACTCTAATTTTTCACTCATGGACGAAGAGATATGCTGGCGGAAACTGATTGGAGGTGACAGATCTTCATGGCTACTAGCAGCAGTAAACATTTTGCAATATGTAGTGAAATACCTGTTTTCTTCAGCTCCAGGAAGTTCTTAGTGTGACCTCCTTAGAGACTTTTACATTAGAAACTAAGTTCTCTTCCTTGGCAAAACAGTGAAGTCGAAGCCCGAGACTGCACTTTTGTAAAAATCTTATTGATAAAAAAAAATAAAAAAATCTGAATATCTCCTTGGGTAGTTAATTTCAGAAAGTGCTGTAACTGGGGCATAAAACAAATAAAGGGGAGAAAATGAGCGCGGGGTGCCAAGATCTCCTGGGCTACACAATATGAAGTCTACCAGAGAGAGGCAAGATAGCATAGACATCCATCTTCTTTGTCTCCATATCCTAAAAAAGAGATGGGGTCTCTTAATATCTATGATGCAAAATATAGCAATATACAGAGATTTAGCTATGTTAAAGGTACAAAAAAGTAATGTGTTGGCTGCATAACATAAAGAGCAATGCTGAACCTTGCTATGCAAACATTACAACAATGAATGAATGAACTGTTCCTATCATAAGTGTAATCTAACAGTGTTAGGCCATTCGTACATACTTATCCCCTTGCTACTGAATCCAAGATATAATGGCAAAATATTTGGGCAAGAATTTGTGCCCATTCTGCAATCTCAGCCATTCAAGCACATAACAGTCTCACCTCACACAGTTGTTCTCAGCCTGTGTTTTGGTCATGAGAGTGCGTGTTTTGTCCATATGTTCTGCGGTCAGCAAGTTAATAAAGACTTGGGGATTATATGGATGTTCTTAAAACCTAGTAATTTCTTTATTTGTAATCACTGTGCAGCTCAATAAGGCTGTACTTGATGTTTAGGGATCAGAACATTGGCTGCGTAGCCAGACATAATTTGTGGTTTCTCTGGACATGAGGCATTGTTTGCATTTTTCCTGCTCTCCGCCGTATTTTGTTTTTAATCTGTGTTTATTTGATTGATTTAAAAAAAGTATATTTAGTAGAAGTTAAATTGATTTATTTAAATCATTTATTGCTCCAGAGCCCCGCTCTGTAATTTTCGTTAGTTTAGTAGAATATATTTAACACTCATTTGATTTGCCGCTTTTAACTTCCTCATGCAGCTTGTTTCCACCGAGCACAAACTGACTGGGAAGCTAACTACACTTCCCAGCAGTCCTTGTAGCTCCGCGCGCCCTCATCTCTTCATACCCGGCGTGAACGCACGGCGCGAAAGAGACAAGCCGCTCTGTGCCGGTCCGTGGCTGGGCGTGTGGCGTTTCGCTTGGGGTAAGTCCTTGCCATGTTAGTTATGGAAACCTGTCCCCCTTCTCTTAACACCATCACCCATAACCCATCATATCTTAATGTTAATCGTCAATCTGACAGTGTCTACGATACCCCGCTGCAGATTCCGCTCACAGCACTCCCTGTTAATCAGCACCTAGACGCTTTCATTGTCTCAGCACAGGGTAATATTCAGGCTAATAACAACAAAGGAGGAGCTCATACCATCACACACCCCCTAGGCCTTCTGAATTGCATGTTACTTAACACAAGGTCAAGCATGCACTTGAAGTTTCCACATATATCGAGGACAACAACCTCGATATCTGTGCCATAACAGAAACTTGGTGCACTTCATCATCGGGACCCTCACTCCAGTCCGCCATACCGGAAGTTTATTGTATGATCAGGCAGGATAGAGAAACGGGGAGGGGAGGGAGGGTAGCCTGCATCTTAAGGAAATCTCTATCAGCCTGGAAAATTAAAGGCTTTTCTATGGAAGGAACAGATCTCCTCCGCTTAAAAATAGGGATGAATTCTAAAACCACAGTAAATCTTGTTCTCATCTATCGAGCCCCGTCTTGCATAGGCAAATTTGGTACGGATCTTGCAAGCTACCTTCTGCCACTACTGAAACTCAATTTGTGTTTTATAGTACTTGGAGATTTTAATTATTGGTTGGGTCACCCCAAAGACCAGAATGCCCTTGAACTTGCACAATCATTTACAGATTTGGGCTTCTCACAAATAGTTCAAGCCCCTACTCATAACCTGGGACACACCCTGGACTGGGTAGCTGTCATCAATATCCCGCATTACGATGTATTAGTCTCTCCTTGTCCATGGTCGGATCACAGTGTTGTGAATTTCTCGATCCATGTACCCTTTGTTGCTAAAGTCCAGCACATTCATTCGGAAGCGATCTCATATCACAACACAAAACTTCTCACCCTGGACAAAATAGAAGCTCTTACTTCTCAGACTCTACATATTCTAGAGACAGACGACATCGACGCGATGTCTAAGAAAATTAGCTCAAACCTTAAACTGGTAGCAGACTCCCTTGCACCTTTGAAAGTTAAAAAAATATCATCTGAAAGGAAACCTACCAATCCTTGGTTTTCTCCTGAACTTCAATCTTTGAAAGCCGCCTCCCTTAAGTTATTTTATATTTGGAAAATTAATCAGTCCCCTATTACATTATCCAACTATAAAGTCTCTGCTCATAACTATAAAAGAGCTATTACTGAAGCCAAGAAATCCTATCTGGATACTAGAATCCTACAGGCTACCTCAAATTCTAAAGAATTATTCAAAATTCTTAAAGAACAAGAGACTGTTCCAGAACCTGCAGTGTCAACAATTTAAAAAAATGACAACTGGCGTTTGAATATACAGAATGCCATGGCTAATAAACTCAATGGTATTCGGGAATCTATAGCCACAAAAAAAAGTGCTCTTGACACACAGGGCACTCACATGGTCAATAACATCTTTATCAGGGATCCAAACGTCCCTATCTTTGACTTTGTTCCCATATCAGAGGTGGAGCTTACCGCTATTATCGACAAACTCAAAGCTACTAATTGCACAGGAGATCATTGTGCCTCTACCATCATTAAAACATGCCCCCCCACGTTGGAACAGGCTATATGTAAATTTGTTAATGCTTCACTTCAAAGCTGTATGGTTCCTGATGACCTGAAACAAGCCTGGGTTACCCCATTATTGAAAAAACCTAGCTTAGATCAAGGATGACCCACTAACTATAGGCCAATAACTAATACCCCTTTTCCACTAAAGATACTGGATCGAGTTGCCTATACTCAGTTGGCTCAACACCTTAGCTCATACCCTATTCTCAATGCGTTCCAGTCAGGGTTTAGACAAGGTTTCGGCACTGAAACCTCATTACTGGATCTCAAGTCACAACTGCTTCAAAGAATGGACAATCAAAAGGCCTCTCTTCTCATCTCACTGGACCAATCGGCAGCGTTCGACCTTGTCGATCACAGCATATTGTCAGAAAGGCTTATGTCTGTAGCCAACTGCTCACAGTCCGCCACTAATTGGCTACTCTCCTTTCTATCCAATAGATCCAGTAGAGTATGCGCTCACAATGCCAAAGTGCCTGCTATTAAGATACACTTTGGTATCCCTCAAGGAGCCAGTCTGTCCCCGTGCATATATTATATCTTCATGACTCCCTTCTTCGCCCACCGTGCCCAGGACGGTATTTTATTCTACAACTACGCAGATGACACATAATGTGTCATCCCCCTCACTGGTCAACACAACCAGGATGAAAGAGAACTAAATCACATATTCACAATCATCGAACATTGGATGATGCTGAATAATCTCGCCTTAAACAGAGGAAAGACGGAACTTATGGTCGTGGGTTCTGACAACCTCTTGTCTACATTAGACCCAGCGTATAAATATTTTCAGCTGGGAGATGCTCTAATTCCCGCTTTCCCTAAAGTTAAGATCTTAGGGGTGGTGCTGGGCCAATCGCTTACCATGAATTCCTATGTGGCTAGTACGGTGTCCTCGGCCACCTACTATATTAAACTGTTATCCCATATGCGATCATTTATCTCTCAACCTAACGCAGAATCCATTGCTCGTGCCATCATAGGATCTAAACTGGATTATTGTTGCAGCCTCTTAGCAGGTGCTAGCAAAAAAAACATTAGTCGCCTTCAGGTGGTGCAGAACGGAGCGGTCAGAGTTATCGCTGGTCTGGCCCATAGAGCACACGTGTCTGAGGCACGCCGCGCGTTGCACTGGTTTCCCGTGGATGCGCGCATCACCTTCAGACTCATGGTTATTACCTTTAAATGTCTCAAGGGCACTATGCCCACCTATCTTCAAAGATACATAGGAATAAAACCTAATTGCAGAAATCTTCACTCCAACAATCAGAACCTGCTCCATCAGTCCAAAGTTAAAACCAAAAAAGCCCAATGGGGTGCCTTCACCTTTGTGGCACCAGCTATCTGGAGCACCCTACCACTGCAGTTGAGACTCTCTGTTGCCCTGAGCAATTTCAAGAAGGACCTAAAAACCTTTCTTTTCAAGTAGCAGTATATGATCCTTAATCTCTCCGTCTGCTTCCGGATCTACTAATTTTGCTTGACCTTTCTTGTTTGTCTGCACCCTCACACCCATGGGTTTATGGTTGCGCAACAGAAAAGTAATAAACATAAACAATTGTCTTAATTAATGTAGGTACTATGGACATTCCATTTGAGGCGGCTGAAACATCGGGCATCACACATGATGTTTTAAACGTGCATGTATCTTAGATCATATACAACTATTCCCTTGTCTTGAGGGAGAGGTTGTTCTCTTTTGTTTTCCTAGTTGAAGTACATGCTGGATAGCAAGTGTAGTTTGGCACTGCAAACCCAGTACTTGGAATAAAGGTGTCTGAGCGATTCCGATTGTTTCTTCTCCCTCACAATCTTCCTGTGCACTGTTGATCTGGATGCTGTTGCAGTGGTTCCAATTTTAGAGAACTTTTGATCGACGAAATTCCACCTCCGGAGACAACTTCCCAGGTTCATCCTCAAAAAGGCCAAGCCTATTTTCTGACACTACCAGACAAATCTCTAATTTAACGATACCAAACCTTATGGCAATGATTTCATCTTTAATGTGTTAGATGCTGTCACTTGTTTGCATCATAGAAGGGCTTAAATGACACAAATTCTTCCTTGGGTTCTGCTAGTGATGACTCATGGTTTTGTTTAGTTGGGTATGTAGTATCTCGCTCCTTTTAGCTCCTGCAAATAAGCGTACAGAGGTATTTGTATTGGCACATTTCAGTGTGTCCATGCTTGTAAAAGATCAGCCAGGTATTACATCACCAGGAGTTCTGGCATTTGAGTAATAACCAGTGTTGAGTTTGCTGTATCGCGGGTTCTGTCAACTTCCACAGACAAGTTTTAATTTGTTTCACTCCTACTTTGGGCCTTATGGTTTCTTTTTCTTCGTTACCAGCTTTCATCTTATATGGTGGTCTTGCTTGATCTATTCTGGGGTGTGAAATAAGGTTATCATCTTGTGCCATAATTTCTTTAGGAGGGCCCTACTTCTTCATTGTATCACACAGAGTGTTTGAGGCAGCATGCAGGCATAAAAACTACTACTTAGGAGGTAGAAGACCTGTGAGATCATAGCACATGCGACGATAGGACAACATTGTGTCTGATGAGGCTGTGTCACCTTCCCTTTCCAGATCTGTGAAAGCTCACTCAAAGAGACTTACTGGGTGAGGGAAGTGTGTGTGTCCGTTTTTATTTGTTTGTGTTGTTGCTGCTCAAATTTCTTTAATCCAATATCCTCCAGATAAAGGTGCAGAATTGGCGCTTTGGTTGTTTAAACACAGCAAAACACATGCTCACCAGGAAAAAGTATGTGTTTGTAAGCTGAGGCCCCAGATCATCCCAGGAAAATAAAGGGCAATCTTGGGGCGAGGGGGAGCGATTGATTTAGTTTGTGTTCAAATGATTTAACAATTATGTGCCGCTGTGCATTTCATGGACATGGATTTAATAGCATTGCAGTAATAGCATGAGCATATGTCATGGATCAGAATAATTAATGTCGTCTAAGCAGTTAAGGTTTCTCATGTTTTGTAATATCACCGATTTAAGTGCTTCCGTTTTAAAATGGTCTCTGCAGAAATGATAGAGACCAAATGGTGGTACACTCTGATCTAACTTAGTTCAAGCTGAAGTTAGTCATTCTGCGTTACAACAGTTTTAATCTATAGGCTTGGCAATCTCAGCATGTATTTGTATTTGGTAAATTTGTAGAGCTCCACAGACCCAATACACTGAATAAAGAGTTGTGCATTGTAAATCTTCCATTACAGAATCATGAAAACTAAGGATTTATCAAAAGAGCCAGGTTTTGATGTCTTCAGAGAATGTCAGAAGGTTGTCTATAGAACAAATTTGAAGAGTCAGAGCATTCCCAAGTTAGGAGACTTCATCAGAAAACCTACCATCACCTATATGTACAAAGTGGGATTTGGGGATTACGAGAAGTACCTAATCTGACATTTGAAAGTGGAACACAGAACTTTACAAGAGATCCAAGCTGTAATTGGAAGCCAGTGCAGGGATTTACGAAATATAGCAACAAGGTCACTTTGTGAGAGCTGAAATATTAACTGAATCTCAAATTCTTTACTTTTTAATGTACATTACTGCTTGAACATGGGCAGTGTCCCGTCTGTATTGGTTTCTCCTCCACAATTATTATAGTGTACTGTTTAGCATGACAATTTGATCACCATAACATGATCAATCTATATATAATTGATGTGGGGAGGCACGGAGGATGGGTAGGGTGCAGGGGATTAGTGGCATAGGGTGAGCACCCAATGTAAGAAAGAAGACAATGATTATATGGAAACAGTGAAATGTACATTGCGACACAGTCCACTATAACAATGGTGGAGATGAAAACATACAGAACTGAGTGTTGTGATGAATCCTGCAGAATCCTCACAGAATCGGTCCCTAAAGTCTCTTCCCAGGTGGAAAGGTGAAGGCAGCCACTACCTGATACTAACCTGGGGGGTATTAGCCAGGTGGATCACGTGGGAGGAGAAGACCACCAAGAGAGTAGGGTGACTCAATAAGAAGAGGCCCAGTATTTATCTTCTTTAGAGGATGAGCTGTCCCAAAACCATAATACCTAATGAAATGTTGTAAAGGTAAAACATCCAAGGTGTCAGTGTTGAAAAATCTTATGATCAATATGAGAATGATGTGTATACAAATCAGAGAATCAATAGCATAATTTCTGATGGTTATGATTCCTCCTTTGGTGTGAGCTACAGAACCAAGAACTAACCAGTAATTCCTTTCAGTTCCTCTCCAAAAGGTATTTTTTATAAAACTTTTAAACAGAGCAAATTAAGTAAGTGTAAAATAACTCAAAACATTAGGGACTTCAAGTCCCATAACGCTCCAAGCACTGAGATGAGGAAGAGGAGCTCAGAGGTACAGAACTCTGATGTGCAGTGTAGTAACTCCAATAGCCCACACCTGAACAGGACTTTTGAATATGTAAAGCCCCTTCAGTTGCAGGCCATTAGAACTCATCAGCAGAGTGAGCGGCAGAAGCAGAAAGAAGAAGCAGGGATCTCCTGCTGTGTTTCCAGTGAGTTGTAGTGCTGAGAGAGTCATAAGAATTGAAGCAGGAAAGTGTAGAGTTCTTGCAGCAGGAAGCCGTGTTGATGCTGTATATCCCGCGGGAGACAGGAGCTCTCCCAATTCTGTGCAGTGCTCCGGTGGCTGGCGAGCACCAGAGTATGCGAGGAGTGAAGCAGGCTCCCTGCCCCGAAGGCATGAGCCCTGGAGGTGTGAATGGAACTGCCAGACATCCAAATCCCTACGTGGAAGGAGCTGAACAAGCAATGGGTCGGACAGAAGCACAGAGACTGTCTGGTGAGTTGGCCTGTGCTAGGTGACCCTGAGGCACTCTGTGACAAACTGTTGACTGGAAATAAACATTTTGAATACTGAACTAATAAATTAAAGTACTTTTGGAATAACCCTTATATTAAGAAAGACTGAATGACAAAATATTATACTCATTATCACAGTAAAAAGACTGTCACTACCACTGGCAAAGAAAGAGGGGGTAATACTTGATCAAGAGTACCAGTATTGCCTTAACCAAAGAAAAGGGACAATATTAGCATAAGACTGTAGCTACCATTGCCAAAGCAAAGAGGGGGCAATACTTAATCAGGAGGACCACCATTGCCTAAGCCAAAGAAAGGCAATAATAAATAAGAATGATAAATAAGAGTGAGAGTGAGAGAAACCTGAACAAGAGGCATTACCAGCAGTTGACTGGTTGAGTAGAGCAAACTCAAATGTGGCAGGCAATAAGCCCTCCTTCTAGAAATTATCAAGGGGGAGAGGAAGTTAACCTGCATTGCATGTGGCAAACAAGCCAGTACAACACACAACATCAATGTGTATTATGCACTTGTGAAAGAAGTTATAAATCTCAATGTTTTTGAAAGGTAAAAACTTTTATAACATTTGAATCAGTCCTCCCCAGATGGTGTTTGTAATAGAAGTAGGAGTTTTATCCTGGCAGGCAAGTATGCCAGGAAAGAGACTGTTAGTGGTTACTCCTGGCATGTTAGTGGACCAGGAAGAAGATATTTAAGTACTACATTGTGGTTGAAGGTTGCGGTGGAAATAAAGTGGTGACTCCACTAGTGTGTGATGGTTTGGGCTCAGGTAAAACCCATCCTGACAAAATGTTATTGTTTATAAAGAAGAAATATAATAAGTGGTAGTATTCTAAAGAAAGAAAGTTATATTCAAAACTGACTAGAAGTGTGTAGACAATGTCTGTTGGTTTATTGAACAGGAACTTGGGGAAACTTTGAATGATCAAATTGGAAGTGTGATAAACGTTGTTTGACAATATGACAAACTCATGGAGTGAAGGAACTTTGCGTTGGAGCAGAACTTGGCAATTGAAATGAGTGTTGTGTTGGTTTTGAAGCAGAACTTGACTATTGAAAATAACTTTAAGAACTGGAACTTTGAATTGGGAAAAATCCTGCATTAATCCTGGGGAAGGCTGATCTGACCCAGGTTACATGGATACCCATTTACAAAGTTGATGTTTTGCATATAAATACTATATTTTTGAGTCTGATTGGCCATTTAATACATGTTTGATTTTGTTGTATGGGTACGTGTGAGGGACAGAAACCTTTTCTTGGAGTGTTTTCATTTAGTCTTAGTTTAATATGTAGGACAATCCTTGTAAGGTTAGGGAACGTGAGGTGTTTTTCTCACTCTTATTATTTAAATGAAATTGCTACTTGTGAGGAAACTCTATCTACTTGCCCGCCTCACATTTATGACTGCTCAAAGTGCCCTCACCCCAATCCAACCTAGCTCTACCATCTCTTCCTCCTCTGCCTCTTTCAGGTTTTACCCCTCTTCTCAGCAGAGCTTCCACAGCTGTGACTGGTATCCGGATAGAGAGGCAAACTAGGTCTGCCAGCTCCCTCAGGAATGTATGTTGTGCATTTAAAAAACAGTAACCCACTTTATGCTCGATGTATGGAAAAATCGTAATAACAGTGATTTCAATTGTCAATTTTGGGAGTGGCATAGACCACAGATTCCCTGTTGACATTGTTATCCTGATGGGTAAGGAAGATTAATTTTTAAGTTGTTTCATATGTATGACAGCAAAAAAAAACATCCTTTCTCCAGCTACTTCCCCTCTTGAGTATCTCTCAATTACTATACCATGAATTTACATCACTTGGCCTCCCGCAGTCGACACAGATATTGAGAAGGTCAGAAGCTTGTTTTTTTAAAACATTTGTGAGGTAACACATATCTGCCCTACATTTAAAGAGTAAGTGGGTAGTCTGATGGTAAACCAGGTAGTTCACTCAAGAATGTATTTTACATTTTTGGCAATGGTCCTTCATGAGCAAAATCTTGTATCCATCACCATACGTGAAGACTACCACTACTTTGACTTAATATATAGCCATCATCAATCATATGGTCTTCACATTTGGTTGGGAATCTAAGGATTCCCCCATTTACTTGTGATATAATATCTGCCTGTTTAAATACATGCTGTTTTCATTTCCCAGAACCAGAACATCTAATTCCCAATAAATTAAATTCTGCTGCCCGGGTAAGTCTTTGACATTTGGCTGTCACTATGTTTTGATAATACATTTTGCGCCATAATGCATGACACTGAATTTGTCTACATCTGTTCTAGGTATGTTCATCCATAAAGGTATCAAAAGCATTACTACATTTGAGGCAATCCATTGTGGGTTGTTTTTGTTGTTTTGGTAAGGCTGATCAATGTTACAGGTGACAAACAACAAATCTGGGTAAAATTATTAGTTTTATTGAATTGCTTTTCAGGGAGTTGGTTGGACCAAATTGTGTGATATATTGACCCACTCAGCCGTGCTTTACCACATCACTTTTCTGCATTTGCGCAAGACACAGCAAAATGGCTGTGCTGGCTCCTGTGCGCACCAGTATCTCAAAACTACATTTTTAACAACCAAAAAGATGGCTGCCTCATCCTGCCACCCACATTTCAGGGGGGTGGAACAGGGGACACACTGCAGGAGCGTGCCAGTGTGTTCTGAGACACACATGTGGAATCAAGTGAAGGCAGCACTGCATTGCTGTAAAAGCCAGAAATTCCCCTTCAAAAAGAAACCTTTTTCACCCTTTCAAAATGCTGTGTTATGCTATTTCCATCTGTGCATTCTGAAACCACTGTGAAGGAAATGGCCCTGCCAGGCCCAGGATGATTCATTATGCCACAGAAAAACCAGGCACAATTTCTGAATGAAAGGCCCAGTCAAAGTAGCATGCAAAGAAATCAACAAGGATCTTTATTTTTACTCACACAGCAACGTGCGTTCATTTTCTTTACAATGTAGAAAACATCAGCTGTCTTCAAAAGAACTTTAATTATCTAAGCCTGGTCAGTTTCAAATACCAGTGTTCAGATAAAACTCATGCATTCAAAGAAAAATGACTTTAGCTGAAAGGACATTGTGGAAATCTGAGCGAGCTGCCCAAAACTGAATTAAAGAAAGAAATGTCAGCTTGCAACACGTGTGAAAATAGGCTGCTTACAAAATGAGGACAAATGAATGCCTGTGTTTTAAAACAGTACACTGGAAAATAAAAGTTTTACTTGTCTTTAGAATTTTAAAGGGGTTTGTTACTGGGGAAAATATATCCCATGTGTTATTTGATGTAACAGGCTTATTTAATTCTGGATTTAAGATCAAAAGTGAAAGATGTTAAACCCAGGGTGGCTTGAGTTACCAAGTTGAAAAACAGGTTTTCTGCCAAAAGGGCTATCTCTCCCAGCAGATCCTGTCAACCCACAGATAATTTTAGGGTGGAGCAGACTTTTGTCTCTGCTGGAAACCAGGACAATGCAGTTCTCAGGGAAGGAAGCCAGAGGTGTGAAAGACCCTAAAACGTCAATCAGGCTGAAAGAACCCCCCATCCTGCTTGAAAAGAAATGCCAGTTGGTGTCAGCTGGAAAGAAAGAAAAATGGCAGACAGTGACTCCCATTTGTTCTAAAGACTATTCCATAAGGAAACTTTAAAGACTTTTAACTCAGCAACCAAAATAAGTAACAATTTAGAATTTTCACAGTGTAAAATAAATGTGTGGCCTTTAGTTTAAAACTTGGTAGAATGTAGTGACACCAAGGGGACATAAATGGTGATATATGTGGAATTACAAGAAAAGCATCCATGTTGCAAATGTGAAATGTTGTAGATATCTTCCTTATGACAATCCCCACTCATGTTTAAAGTTGTAGAATTTGGAGAAATGTAAATCCGAATGAAAAGTGTAAAAACTGCTAGAGGAGCGAAACCAGGCCTCGTGGACTGGGGGTTTGGATTGAAATGTGAGGACAAAAATATGCAACCTGTGTATCTGATTTACTAAAAGGTTGCAATTGTGTAAATATGTGTTTGTAGCAAAATTTGATTTGAGTTGCAGTAAGTCTGGGAGGTTTCTGGACACTGTAAATATCATCCCATAAACATGTCATAATTTTTCTGAGATCCAACCAGCAAAGGGCTATGTGGAGACTTCTATCCTTGCCCAATCCTATTGTTAGAGGCTTGTGTAGTAAAGCCTGCCCCTGTCATATACTGTGATGATGTCACCTGGCATTATAAATTAGAGCCCCTGACAACACAAAGGGACACACTGATTCCTGATTTCCTACACCGACGTCCTATTTCTGTCTGTTCCTGTCTTCATCTTTCATTCATCCATCTAAACTCCCGATCCCAACCGCAAGGCCAAGCGTTGCTGATCCTGTTTTAGCTGGGCCTCAATTTAAAATAATCCCAATAACCAAGGGAAACGCTGTGGTGTTTTGGGAAGCATCCTGAATTAACCTGGCTTGCCACTCACTGCATGCTGCTTCCATTCTGCTACTCTGATGTCCTATATTATCCAATGACAAGAATTGCCAGTCAAGAAGAACTAGCTTTTGGTATCCAGTCCCGGCCCAGCTGATCCGGTCCCGCTGATTTTGTCCGGATGTCCTTTGTTAGACCAAATCCATGTGGTTATCCGAGCGCTGACTGTCCAAAATCCCAAAACTAAAAGTGGACTGTGATTATCAATAGGAGCCATAGAAATGCATACTATACCTTGCCTTGCTTTGTTCCATCCCAATCTCTAAATCATCCTATACTGATCCTGATAATTGTAATATTGTCAAAATCATTCTTGAAACCCTGCCTTTGATTCCTTGTGCTAGCACCAACTTCTTTAATAATTTGTCTTGTAAATTCCTAAGCTATTATTCCTGTTTGGAGTGATCAGACTGGGTCTGCCAGGGCGGACACGGAGGTGCTAGGTTGAACTCAGAAGTCAACCCCACTGCTTACTGTGTTTCAATATGGTAGCCTAACCTGAATGCCCTAGTGTACAGTAAAACTATCTTGTCAAATTGATTTCTTTGCCTTTTTCGCGCCTTCATTTTCTCAAAAACACACCTTGCTAGATCTTGCATAACTCACTCAATTTATCAATATTTCACCCATTTTTATTAAAACCCGTTTTGGTAAATTTAGGCTGGAATGGCAAATGTTTACTAACTTTACAACATGTCATTTTGATTATAAACTGTTTTCAATCTAACATGTAATTTTCAATTGTATGCTTTTGCTCAATCCATTGCTTGTGATTGCTAGTATCTTTCCAGTGTTGCTCCAATAAAGAATTGTTTTTGTTTCAAGATTTTTATCCGCATTCATTGTTTTATTCAGCCATTCCTGAGTGTCATTGTAACATTGAATGGGTTTCAAATCCATATTTCACTTTCATTTGAGGAGGGAAAGTTAGATTTTAATTGCATTTCCATATTCATAGTCCTATTTCCCTGCTGCTTCCTTGTATCCATTCAGAAGTGATTGTTTGTGGGTTGAGGGAATTTTGCAGGGGGAAATCCTAATTTGAGTACTATCTTTCCGAAAATCAAAAAATGTGTCTATTCCCTGGTGTTTTCTATCTGTGTTGCTAAAGGGCTGAATTAGGTGCATTGCCTCCATTCCTGTTGTTCTTATCACCCCATTGGTGATTGCTGCCCCATATTAAAAATGTTATGATTCTTTTAATTTTCAAATAAATAAATATTATATTTTATCAACCAGCCTGGTTCATGGTCCATTGAGACCCGGGGTATTTGAAAAGGGTGTTTGATATGAGTGGTATATCATCTCAATATTTAATCTAATCTATACCATAAGCATTTCAATTGCGCATTGCATTCTGAGCTGAGATTAAGGTGTTCATAGCCTGATTGAATTCCTTAACAAATTGCCTATAAGATCTAGGGGAAAACCTACAAATGATAAGGAAATCTCTGTGATGAACAGTATCATGATGGGACAATCCAACATAGGGCTTGCTTTCAAAGTCCAAAACCTTTAGAGGACAAGCTTCAATTCCTACATTTTCAAAACCTACTTTTATAAGGCTACCCTATTTTAAGAAGGTTCCAAAAACGAGGCTTATCAAGCCTTTTAGCCTCTCGGCTTTTCTAAGTTTTCAAACTCGAAATGTCCAAGGTTTGGCCAATTTAAGAGTTTGTCAATCCTACTCTTAAAACATCATGACCTAAAAACATAATCCAGAATAAACAGTTTCTCCTAAGAAGGCTCTTATAGGGTTTATTCTCAATCGTGACATTTCTAGTCATCCTAGTTTCACCATTTCGCTAAAGGCTTTTCCCAGATGTCAGGTTGTGAGGCTTCTTGTATCAGAATCTTTCTAGTGGGCTCACCTTCAGTCTCAGATTTCCTCAGTGAATATAGTACTTGCCAACACACTCCTTGAGAACACCAGGTCTTTCCCTGTCTTTGGGGTTCATCAACATTCAGAATAGATCTCTCCTAGAACTTGGGTTTCATCAGCTTTTGCTATAAGCCTCTGTCAGATCTTGTGTTTCTTCATATTTTACAGAAGGGCTTGCACAGACATTGGGCATCTCAGATTTCACATATGTCCCTCCCAGACCTTTGATTTCTTCAGCTTTCACAATAGGTTTTATAGAGACCTTCAGTATCTTCAGCCTTCACCACATGTCTCTACCAGACCTTTGTTTTCAGCATTCACTTCAATGGGTATTTCTCACCCTCACATGCAGCGTTCATTTTAGACAACAAAATTATGCCTTAGGTATTGGTTTAGGAAGTACTCCCAGTTCATGCTTACTCCTCCTTGGCACAAGACCATCTTCTGGTTCCTCTGCTATCCAGCAGTCTGGCTTTTGTGGGAAGGAGCACTGGCTAAGTCTTCCCCAGAACAGATGCTGCAGGTAGATCAAGCAATAGAATACGTCTTCCCAGGGAGAACGTACCCTGTGTATCCAGAGACACTTTGAAGAGTTCTGGCTTCCTCCAAAATTTCTCTTCACCCTCTTTTAAAGTGTTTCTGGAGAATGTGCACTGAATTGGGGTCCTTTCGATTGCCTGGGCCATCCTTTTGTGTCTTTAGCTTGATTTCATAGTTGTACTTTCAAATATTTCACTATCCCTGATGGTTTTGTTTTACATTGGTCAATTGGGAATGTTCACTCACCCATGCCTTTTATGTCAATACAAGTGGTATGAAGTGCTCCTGCCATCTTGTAAGGTCTTTAAACCTGAATTGGTGCCAGTGGTGCTACGCGTGCACTGATTGGGGGGTCAGGGATCTTGTATGCAGCTCTAGCTGATCATGTTGACCATGGTCACCTGAGAGCATAAGATTCTATGTTTGTAAATTCTTGCTTTCATTCCTTTGAGGTCTCTTAACAGGTGGAGCTGTAACACCTTAGTAGGTTTCATACACCACCTTGGTGGTGGTGAACAGCCTGCAAGATGCCTCTTCTTCCTCTGGGAGGCACAACAGGTAGCAGTCGGACCACGCCAGTCTTCTGTGGCTTGCTTACCTTATCAAATGTGATGTGGTGTTCCTCCAACTCCACCACATTTTGCAATCAATACTGCAATGTCAACATAACCAAACTTGCATCTGAATCATTCATTGACACTCCACCATTACTGCTGAGAATGTATTTCCCAAGCTATTTATATAAAAGGCAAGGATGCAAGTATATTTATTTACCTCACTTCCCTTATCAAGGGGAATAATTAATTAAGTGCACTGTGTCCTTCAAGTAGGCCATGACCTCTAGGTAAGATTGCATCTTCCTGATAATGTTTTTATTGTTAAGGGCTTGGGCATGTCCTTTATTGTAAAAACTCCAATAATATCTGTCTATTTAAATAATCAAAGGTACTTGTGAAGTCCATGGATGCCAGTTGATGAGAACCTTCCAGTCTCATAGACCTACTTTCGAAGATGTAGATTAAATTAATAGAAATCCACCTCCCCACCACCAACAGTACTACACCAGTTTATAAAATGCAACACCCAATGCTTCCACCCTCTTGTAAACTGCTCTGCTGCTCTCTTGCTAGGCTTGTGCTATGATTAATAAAAAATAAATAAATACAAATAATGGAACATTTGTTGCACATCCCTGCGCGAAAAAAGATTGGACCTCAGGGAATGGATATAAGCAGCCCATTCTGCTACAATATTGTATCAAAAACATTAATAACAGCATCCAAAAGGCATATTGGGCGGTTAAAGCTATACTTGCTTTTATCACTATTTTTGAAGATTGGAAATGTTACAGCTCTATAGCAACTCCAAGGGGTTTATTGATGATTACAGATGTTCAGAAAATGCAGTTGCTAAAAGGATGGGTTTGATTTCTAAATAACTGCTGTGCAATCATCCAACCCAGGGCATTTACTGGGGAAGTGTTCTATGTCCTCCATTTACGACCTCTGGGGTTGTGGTCATCATTCTTTGGATCTTCATCCTGGTTTCTCTTCTGTCCCACATTGTGTTTCCATTACGCCCAAGAGCCATGTCTGCCATGGTCTCAAGGCCAGGGTGTGCCCACACCCCTGGGGATAGGCGGCAGCCAGAGGGAGGGAGTTCTTCCTCCTGCATAAACCCAGCTACTCCACCAAGGACTGGACTGGACCTCCGAACTTGTTTTAGCTCCACAAAAAACGGGGACTTTCATTTTCCTTAGAAAGTTCCTACTATCCTCTTAATGTCCCTTTACTCACATATCACTCCTAGGACCTCCTTGACATTACACAAAAGGCTCATACCTCCTTTCCTATTCTAATCTACTCTACTTGGTCTATGATGTGCCAGGCACTCTCCTCTCTATTCTCCAAGCCTTTGCTATCTACTTCAAAGCTCCTTCTTTTCCTTGTCTTCAGTTTGGTCTCTGTGTTGTTACTCCTTTTTTCCTTGCTTTTACTCTGTTTCTGTCCCCATAGTTTCTCTACTTCTTTGCTCTTGTTTAATTTCTGGGTCCTCTCTACTTCTTTTTCTTTCTTTCCTTTCCTGAATGCTTCCTGCTTACTTTATTTCTTGCCTTCTTCTTATAGGCCACTTTGTCCTGATGCCTCACTTATACTTGATGTAGCATCATCTCCTTGTTTTCCTTCCAACTCCTCCTGGTGTGTCACCTCCCTGCTGCACTATTAGGGAGAATTATCATTTCTATGCTAATTCACTTCAACCTTAAAGACCCCAGCTCTTTTGCTGTACTTAGTAAATTTTTAACCCTGTAGTGAGTGAGAACTTTTTCAGACTTTCTCATGTGTTTTTACCTCATTTGGATTGTGTGTTTTCACTGTTTCTGGAGACTGACAACTTTGTATGGCGACACACAGCACCGTGCATTGTCACAGAGAAATCCTTTTAGATTTCCCATAAGGTTTAACTATACTTTCTTGTGTGAACTACATTTCCCAAGAATAGTAAAGTGAAAGTGACTTTACTTACCTTTTCTCTTTGTAGGTCCAGAACACACCATTTTATGTGGAGTGCTGGAGCCCCTTGTCCTACTCTCTCATGTGAAATGTTTATGTTACCCTCCCTACTTTAAATGGCTGGTGGCAGTGGTTTAATTTTTCCTTCCATTGTGCTTTTCTACCGCAGGCCGAACCCTCAGCTGCAGTACAGCACCCATGGGTGACCATTTTGTCAAAATGGCCCCTGTCTTCTTTTTTCACCATTTTCTAAATATGAGGTCTTTCTTGGGTTTACTCTGTGCGTTGAGACCGATTTGAGTCCTTTGCTTGTCTTGCCTTTGGCAAGCTTCAGCCCTGAAGCCCACCTCATGCTCCAGTATGTGTGTGGAAGTACAGGATGTGAGGGAGGGTCCAAAACTCCCCTTTCTTTTGTCTCTAGGAATGCCTGAATGCAACTAGTCCTGATTGGCTGGCTGGCTGTCCTTTTAGGACAGCCACCCTGCTGTATGATTGACATCCTAGGCTGTGCATGCATGGAAGAAGAAACTTGCTTAAAAGGAAAGGGTTTTGGGATTACAGGCATAGTCGACCACTGGGAGAAACACCCAATGAAGAAAGTGTGAACAAAGCTTGCTGCAACCTCCTGGAACTTTGAATTGACCAGTGAAGCACTGGTGCTGTGCTGAACTCCTTTTTCACCTCAACAGAGAAGCTCCAGATGGAACAACTTCTGCTCTTGGTTTAGTTGGACCAAGTAACACCTAGATGAACTCCATTGGACCACCATCCCCAACTTGATGTGCCCAATGCCAGGGGTCGGTTGTCCGTAGCCGAGTGCAACATCTGTCGCGGAACAAACCTGTCTAGAAGATCCAGGATACTCCTAAGTACTGTCCAGGAGTACGAACAGAAGATCCAGAGTCCCTTCACCAGAGTGCAGGACCGAGGGAGCAGAGAGAGTCATACCGGAGAGCAAGTTTCGCAACAGTTTGCTAAGCGCTGAAACCGCAAATTGCCACTGAACCAAAAAGAGCCTGTTGCTGCCGATGACCTCCCAAGTACCGCCACAGGAGCCCTCCACACGTCCTCCATCTTGTCCCCATGACTGAGACTCAGGACAAGGGTCTGCCCCGCTGTAGCAAGACAGAATCCAACTGGACCACTCTTCTTCAAACCAGAGGTACTGTTTAGGCTTGGGGTACTTACCTTATTGCCCTTTAGCTGTGCTCTTCTCAGTTGGCAATTGCATTGGCTTACCTTTTAGAGTTGATTTCAACTCACCTCTCACAGGATTACCAGCTTGTGACCCTAAAAGCGATCTTTCTAAACAAACTCTCTACCTTTGTGCAAGACTTTGTTCTAAGAAGTGCACCAGACCCATAGACTGTGTCCCAAAGAACTGTGGCTGCCCTAGCTCCCTAAAGACTCTTCTAGTCCACTGACTTTGATATTGTTTGTCCCTCATAGGTGGTAGCTTGTTGTATACTGTTACTGCTGGGAAAAGCGTATCTAGATTTCATTGGAAGATTTAGTTGTCTGCGCATATACTGAGAAACTGTCTAACCTTTTTCCTTTCCTAAACTTTCCTTTCTGCCACTTCAAAATCTGCAAAGTATGCTAGTGAAATATATAAATGCCATTACTGTCCTTGTGATTTAAATCACCTCAGGGTCTAGGAATTGTGTAAGAAACATATCCAAAGATTATCCACTAACTTGTTTTGATTCTTAAAAGTAATTTTAAAGTATATTTACATTGTTACAATGGATTGCCTTTTTAAAGAATGCTTATTTAAAAATTGATGTTAATTAAATAAATAACTTTACAACTGAAAACTTGAGTGTAAGTGTTACGTGGCTACTTGTATTTACGGATTTAATTTGTACAGCTCTACAGCTCACATTTACCCCTCTTGAGATAGGCCTGGCTGCTCAGTCACACTCCTAACATGTGTAGTACAGACCTATACCAAAAGGTGGGTTACCTAATACCAAGCAGATAAGTGTTGTGTAGTCTTACACAGTGTGACTACATCAATCCTTACCTAACATGCACCTTACTGTGTTTTACATTTTCTACTGAAATGTATTGTCCACTTTCACTGCCACATGTAATTTGGGATGTGATAGTCTGGGAACATTGGTGAGGTTAGATAGAAGAGGGCCAGGAGGGGATGGTGTCCCATCATGAATAAAGTATTTACCCCAAGCTCTACTCCTTTCATTGCAACGTTCCAATTTAGGGCAAACTAGCTCCCCCTCTCTGTCCACCTATTTCTGCAGTATCACTGCCTCTTGCTTTCTGCTCTCTCCTTCGCTGAGACATCCTTTCCCTAGCCTCTTCCCCTCTCCATCAACTTCAAATCCACCACTCCCCAAACCTTTCCACACATGCTTCAAACTCCCAGCTCCTTCTCTAGAAACCCACATCGCTGTGGAATTGTAGACCTCTTTTCCAAAAGACTACCTCTGCGTTCTTACCCCTGCAACTTCAAAAGTACTCCGCTGCTTCCAAAACTAGTTCCATCCTCAATAAATGCTCTAATGCATAACCCCTTATGAAAGATTGATTATTATCATTCTTCTTATATTAATAATAATAATAATAATAATAATAATAATAATAATAATAATAATAATAATAATAATAATAATAGTCAGGTCTGCCCTCTCTACACTCTTTTCAGGTGTGCATCATATATTCTCTTGACTCTTGCTTTGGATTGCACATTCATAAGGTATGTGAAGCTTCACAGCTACTTTGGTTGTCCTGAGCCCCCAGTCTCCGATCCATGGACTTAGCCTTCCTTTAGGCTGACCCAAATGATGGATTCATATATGATGCCTTTACAGGAACAAGCAACTTTATGGGAACCAACATCTCGCAAACCCTACTTGTTCATACCACTCACTACTAGCATTCAACAAAATAGAACTTCCTTATGCATTGTGATGAATCCAGGGAACCCATCCCTTCTCCCCAAGGGGAGCCCTTCTTTTGGACTAGGGACTTATGGGGATAGGGCAAGTGGGATACAATTGTGGGTGACCCCCAAACCCTGTTAGAGCAAAGGAGATCCCTAAGAATGAACAGCATTTATCCTCCCTATCCCCAACACTCCAATACTACCTTTGTTGACTGATAACCAGACACCTCTTGTAGAAATGGTTGGTGTGGTTTCTGACCCTCTGTGGACAACGAGGATTGAAAACATTGTGAAAACTCCCACCCCTTACAGAGGAATAAAGGGTCTGTCATCATTAGAGGAAAGAGAGAAATATCTGCGAAGCGTCAGAAGCGCAAAAAGTTCCCTCTTTGAGGTGTGGTAGGAGGAAAGCAGGTCTGAGGGAGGCTGAGGGCCGTGCTTGACATGGAGATGAGAACTTTCGGTCAAGGACACCAGCAGACAGCACATACCACACAGTGAACGAGAGCACAAATTAGTGCTGAAGAGTAGTGGGAAGTCCATGAGAGAGAAAGGCAGAAGGCCCAGCCAAAACAATTTGGAGGCAGCGAATGCTGAAGAACCAGCAACCCCACCACCAAACCTCCCCAGCCAGTCAAGAAGCACTGCACTGAACTTCCAGATACATGGTGGCTCTGGGGAAGCAGCGAGCCAAGGGGGTCGGTGGAGAACATACCCCAAGTCGGGGTCCAAGAGATCATACCCCATGGTGGGATTTAAGAAACTATACCCCTGGATGGGGTTCCGTGAGTCATACCCTAACCCATGAGGTGCCAGATGATACCCCAAGGCGGGGTTTGAGGACTCATAACCCAAGGCAGGGTGAGCAGAGCAAGTTTACAGAAGGGATGCACGATACCAGATCCTAAGGTGGGGTGGATTAGACGTGAGCACAGAGTGGTGTGAGAAGAACCATATCAAGGCACAGTGAGAGAAGCAGAATATCGAGTGGGGCACAATAAACCAAACCCCAAGGTGGAGAGGAAAGAAATCCTAGCCCAGGGAAGTGCAGGAGACAAATAACCCTAAGGTGGGGTTTGAGAAACCAAACTCTTATGTGCTGGGGAGTCGTGGAGCAATCTCACGTACAAGAAGGTCCGGAACTCTCTGGCAAAGATTACAAGAAATGTATTCAATGTATGACCTACATAACTGCACATTTAATGCAGTAAATGAATAAAAACATAACACATGAAAACACCTTAATGATTTTACTGACGATGTGTAATTCAGTAATTTAGAGCACTAAATGAATAAACATATAAAGCGAGAAAGCATCCCTTGTACTGCCCGTGCATAATTCAGAATGTCTATCCCTTTTTATTGCTGCATAGTCCGTTCTACTTGTAACCATGTAATGCCGCAAATGAATGCATCAGTACTACCTTATGTCCCAACCCTGCACGAATACCGCAAGGGCGAGAAATGTTACAAACTGAGACAGCCTGGAAATTGGGGTGGGCGATAATATCATTTAATACTGAGATCCATTAAATAATATGCTTAACTGAAGAAATGTACATGCAATCTGCTATAAAGGATTAGTTAGGTTCTGCGAGACAAGTAAGGACTAAATGTAGTGGTAGAATGTACAAATAGTGTGTGGTATAAATAGTGCAGCACAGTATAAAAGGACAGGGGTTCCTGGGTACCAAAAGAGGGACTCACTACACTGCTAGGGCAGTGGGATTATATGTATATAAGATGCTGAATACACGGGCAGGGACACCATCGTATGGCAGGCCTACAAGATGAAGGGAAGCGGCTATAGGTTGCCAATATGGAAGACAGGAAGATAGAAGTGCAGCCATGTTCCTAATGCTAACGCTGCAGCAGGTCTCAGAATTATCAAGGTCTCAGAACCCACCAGGCTGGGTTTACAAAAACACATTCATTCTGGAAACTCGTGCAGAGCCCAGACAGTAGCTCACAGCCAGCGCCAAGGTCAGAAACTAGGAGGAGCGTAATAGAAGAACAGAACACAGTTCAACAATAACAGTTCCCAGGATGAGAAACAGTAGACTCCCAAGATTAATTAATTTTAATAAGAGCACAAACAACCATTGATGTCCAGGTGCACAAGAGCAGTAACCCAAAAGACACTATAGAAAAGTAACTCACTAGTGTCCACAGTGGGCACAAAGAACACAACATTCATGTTAGAATTAGCTAAAACCTTAATAAATGAAAGGAAACCCCCTCTCAAACACAGTACCATACCACGTGATCCAAATATAAGTCACTGCTGATGTAGTTTTGGTACAAAATTTGGTTGTAATCAATGGAAATGTTAAGAGCTACGAGAACGAGATGCTTGTGTGCTGTCTGGCTGTCTGATCTTGGGCGCACCGTGGCAATGACCCCTCTTGTATTCTATTTTTCCTATAATTCTTAGCCACCTCTTTCCCTACATGTTCCAAAACTCCCAACTGTAAGATCTTTGTCTTTATTTTTGTTTTATATGTTAATTGCCAGTCCTTAATGCTTGTTCCTTAGGTTTATAAATGTGATACCTTTTCATAGACGTCTTAACATGTATTTCCAATTACAATTCCTGATCACCTTTTTCTTATTTCTACTATAGGAATATGTATCCCAGTGCTTGTAAACTAAAAGTGTGCTTTTTATTAGTACGATCATGGATACAGTACATACTAGTGATTAAAAGTCATCAGACACGTAACATCGGTAATTCCATTTACTCGCGAAGTTAAACATGTTGTTTTAAAATACAGCACACAATTTATACACAACAATAGCGAGTCCAAAACCTTATGGCATCTTTTCAAACGAATTAAAAATAATATTGGTTTATTGAACATGTGCAAACAAATCAATACAAGGCGCTAAGCCAATACATGTTAATCAATTGTGTAAAGTATAAGACGATCCTCTTTTTAATGGATTTTCTTTTATATGTTGTTGAAAGATTTTTTTCAATAAACCTAGATGCAGTAATCTAGCTAGTGGTCTGCAATATTCATCAGGAATTAAATGATTCTATTGTGGTATATTTGCATGTTGTTTTTTCACAACCATGGATGCACACCTATAATATGTCTCACCCCATAAGAGGGAACACAAATTGAGTCCCACATTTTCAGACGTGATTCTCATCCTCCTCCCAAGAAACAGTACCACACACACACAATGCAATTTGGTTTTCATTTGAGCTTCACGGATCTATTCATCACAAATGTGCTCCTAGCAGCCATTCCGGCCAACGCATGTGTTCCTGCATGAGGGTGAGTACACCTGTTCTTTCATTCACTGCCCCGATATTAATGTGAACAACAGAAGTAGAACACCTATGTGTTTTACGGGTACACAACTCTTTTTGATCAATTTAAATAATCCGTGAACAATAATGTCTGGTGCATAATTATCCAGAGGCTGTTACTCATCCTGTCCTACACAGCACCTTGTTTCCGGGCACTGTGCACGACAGAGGCCTTACATACCCTGATTGGGGAGCTGTTGCAAATGAAGAACTCAATGTCCTCTGTCCGTGCAGACAGTAGAGCATCACGGGCACACTGTCAGTAGGAATTCAAGAGGGCATCTATTTGGATGGTTTATCCCCGTATGGTGACACAGGACATTCTGAAAGTGTTACTCGGAGAAAGAAGTGCCAGTTGACTTCCCCCATCTTCCTTCATGGGATTTCTCATGCCAGGGCAGAACGAGGAATCCAGACCAGGTGGCATAGACAGGTAAGCGTTAAACAATGTGTGTGCTGAATGTTGTGTGAATGAGCGTCCACATCTATGTGTGAATATGTGTGTATGTATGTGTGTGAATGCAGTGTATGTGGGTTCAGGGGAAGCTAGGTGCAAGTGCCTGTACAGCCGAAGATATGGGAAGGTTATGGGGGGGATCTAGTGGGAGCTGCTGGCAATGTGTTTCTTTGGATACTGCGGGCAATACAATGTGATATAAGGCAATGCTGCCATATACAGGCACAGCCAGTAATATAATGTCCTCTGTCAGTGGAAATACAGTATTATTGGGCATAGAAATACAAGTTTGTTTTTACTGTGGCAATGAGAATTAAGCACAGCACAGGAGTATGATCTTACTTTGGGAGTACACATTAGTGGACGCAGCAACATGTCTGCATTCTCACAGTGGCTATACTGTCATCAGCATATATTGGCACATCCACTAGGAAAACATATTCGTTATGCATCAATATTTGCAAGATGAGGCACAACCAATATGAGTGAGCTTTTACAGTGGCAATATTGACATGTATGGTCATAGCCAGCATGCAAATGCTGTCATAAAGTAGCAATGTTGGTATTATTAGACATAGACAACATAAGCAAGTTATAATAGAGTGGAGATTGGGATATACTGCACATCCAACATGAAATGAATGCCTTCTCACAGCGACAATGTTTGGTATTTGGTACTATCAATAGGACAGTATTCTTACAGTGGCAATGCCAGCATTTACTGGCACAACCTTAGTTACCATGCCATCTTTCAGTGGTAATACCAATATTATTGGAAACAAACAAAATCTGAGTTTGTTTTTACAGTTGTTTCACTGCCATAAAGTGTGGACACAGACATCATGAACCTGTGCTTGCATGTTCTGGAATATGTCGTTTGCACAGACCCTATGAAGTGGTTTTACAGTAGCAATGATGGCATATAACAGTCATGGGCACCAGTACCATCTAAAGGGTTTGGGAAATTCTCCTGTGTGCACTTAACCTGCCATCAGTATTTATTGCATGCTACCCTACAAAATCTATTGTAAATTGTGTGGCTTTGCCCAATTTGGTCCTAAGTTGAAATGTCCAAATGGAAATGTAGTCATAGTCGGTCAAGTGGCACAGCGAGTAGACAACTCGCTTTGACATCAGTGTAGATCCTGCTAACGCAGGTTCGAATCCCAGCAGGCTTTCATCCTTCCGAGGTTGATAAATGAGCACCACACGCTGTGGGTAATAATAAGCAGCGCTCAGATACCTGAGGGTTCGTAGCACTATACAAATGCAAAATTATTATTATTATGTTAAAATGTAGCCAGCAAAATGTTGTTTTAAAAAATGCACTACATTCAATGAAATGCAAAGTGTGAACATGTTGCCAGTAATAAGGTATTTTTCAGTATACAAATGTGCAAGGCTATAAACTTATCAATGATCTGAACCTTTAATAAAACCTCCACAATCACCTAAACTCAATTCCTAAACCTTCCTCTAACTCTAATTGCTACCCTGAAATAACTTTTACAGAACACTAACCCTTCAGCCCTCAAAAGCATTTTATGTGCATGTTACTCAGTGCAAGGCAATGGAAAAAAAACACCCACCCTATCACCAGCTCACCACAAATTACTTAGCCAGTGCCCTAACCTAAACCCTTGCTCTAATCCTAACCTTAGTCTAACCATAGCTGCAACTCGAACACTTAACCTAATGCTTACTTTGCTAGGTTTATTAAACTCCCTGTATCCTGTGTTAGCATCACCAGCCCTCCCCAACTTCCCTATCCCTCTCTTTAACAAGTGCCAAACCATTACTCTATTAGCTCTAGCCTTTCCATAACCCCTACCCTAACACCCAGACAATCTACCTTACTGGCTAACCAAACCCCAACCTTACCAACCCTGCAGCAACCACGCTGACGCTAACTCTTACCCTAATTCTAACCAAAATTATATTCTAACCATATTGGTACCCTACCCTTGCCCCAATCCAAGCAATCACAAGCCCACAAAACTCACCCAAACAAATACCGTAGCAGCACTACATTGTTGGATATTTTTTCAGCTACATTGTTTGACTACATTTTGCTTGGCAACTTTTTCATTGCAAAGGAATGTTCACCACACCTTTTTCACAGACACATTTTTGTTAGCAACATTTTCACTGGATACCACCAATTTGTACTGAAATGCACCAATTGAACACATTATGTGAAAGATGCTAGCTGGCGATGTAATGTTTCCACATTACAGTGGAATGTTTACTCCTCTCCAGTTAAACATTGCAGAATCCACCACTGGCTGCTGTTCCAATTGTTTTTATTTGAAAAAAATGGTCTTGTGAACAAATATAACATCTTTCTAACCAGAGGATGTCCACATGTTATACCGTCTGTGTGGCTAGCTATTCACACAAAAACAACTCCATGTAATGAGAGTACACAATGTGCATTGTTTAGTCGTTTACATGTTCTGCCAATTCCTCTCTGTTCAGACCACCTCTATGAATACACAAGGCATTGCTTTTTGCGGCTCCCACCTACGTGTAGTTATTACAGTATCTCGCCCGAGACATCATGCTTAAGACGGACGGCAAAGCAGAGCTCGGTGTTACATTATGCATTGCGATGGGTCTAGCTGCCCCTGCTTTCTTGCGCTTAACACCTGGCTGTGGTGTTTGCCGAGGAGCTATTGATATTTTTTGACAGGGCTTCCTTCGGCAAGCTCAGCGTTCTTTGTAAATAAATAGCGTTTTCATGCCGTGATTGAAAGGGTTAAATAGTTCCAATTCATTACCACCTACAAAAGAATGTATTTTGTTCCCATAAATCAGTTTTACTCCAGGTTTTTATTGTCCTCTTGGGTCAGCTGCTCCAATTGAAATCAATACAAGTGCAAGTGACACAATCAATCTGGATATTTGATTATGGATTTCACACCCCCAGTTCAGGTCAGTGCTGTTTAGTTAGTCTCTTTTTGATAGCATCCCTGGAGAACCGAAAATTTCTATTGACATCCATGAATTATGAAGACTGATTTAAAAAAGGTAGATAATCTTCATTTATGCACTGCTGTGACTTGGAGAAAGATGGTGCAGGCGGTAAAGGGTGAAGACAAAGAGCGTGCTAGCCCTGCCTGATGCCGGTCTTGCCTCTGGAATAAGATGAACACATCATCTTGAACTAACATACATGTGGCATTTCCTAGAAAAGAAATCAAAATTATTTAGGCACAAAGAACAGCAAAACCACCAATGTCCCTTATGCTAAACATACATTTGAAGGGGTTTTTATGAGCTAAGCTGCGAACAAGATGTTGACTACATTTTCAAATGGAGGATTTTTCAATCAGCAGGGCACAGGTCGTTTCCCGACAGGAGTGACTCATCCTTTCATCTTTGGGAAGTTGATTAATTGACTAGCATTGCATGAGCCAATAGTGATAGCTCATAGTGGCAGTGCTATGAAATGACAAAGCCTTGAGACCAACCACTATGTAACTAATTGTTTTTTTATTATTTGTATTATTATTATTATTATTATCGTTGTTAATGCTATTTAGAGAAGTTAATTCACAATCTACACGTAGACATGCACGACCACTGAAAACAGTTGCATAAGCAGAGTGCCTTGAAGCCTTTCTTTAGTTGAGTGCACTCTAGGGACCCATGTCCTCCTAAGGCTGGCTGGAATTCTAAACCCATAGCACATTAACAGTCGAAAATGCCTGCAGAGCACTTATACAGTTATTTGGCCTAGGAAGAGCCCATATAAGCAAATGGCACAGCAGCAGAAATCTATATTACAAATCATCCAGCTAAACAGAAATCTGTAATTTGTATTTTTTTCCCCCAAATCTATATTAGCATCGGAGAGCTTGCTTCAATCCGCTACCAGGCAAGCTAGCTCTTGGTGCACATTTCTACAGCAAGTGGAGTGCATTGAATGGTGGAAAAGTGAAAAGCCACTGAATCTTGCCACTCTATTCTCTCCATGCATGTTTAGAATGAGAAAGTGGGTCCAGTGGGCAGGATAAGTCTTGACACGGGCCAGGTGCTGTACTTGCATATGGTCTGTTCCATGGAAACAATTCAGTACTGGTTTGGCCCAGCACATTCCCTGTTGCAGGCCCTGTGTCCCGCCAAATGTGGACCTCCGATTTAGAGAAATCTGGAGATGGTCATCCAGGTGCATCTGATGATACACATGTCCCTGGGATGGGTGCTTCTCACTGGCCTTCTGACTCGCCTTTAAAAAAACGCTTCCAGGCAGCGTGAGTAGCGAGCAATGCCTGAGTTTCGCCGAGAGCACTGTTGAGAGGCCTGCAAGCACCTCAAGGGAGCGTGTAGACCCACACTCTCCCAACATCCCTTAAAGGAACACTAAGACCCTCCTGAAAGGCTCGTGGGGGCCTTCTTCCTGAAAGATTCGTGGGGGTCTTCTTCCTGTAAGGCCCGTGGGGGTCTTCTTCCTGAAAGGCGCGTGGGGGTCTTCGGCATACCTCAAAGACTGACTGGTAAGACCAGAACTCGCTTAGGCTCCACTTGTACTCTGGAACTAAGCCCCACATCGGTCCAGGCACACATTTCTGTAGTCAATGCATATGCTTCCAACAGAAGCAAACAATTTGAGAAGAGGCAACAACTATTGCATTGCGCTCTACACGGTGAGGGTGTGGGGTGGGTCCATGACCTTATTAAATAATACATGGAATGGCTTCTTTAGGTGAGGAGGAAGCATTGGTTTGTGTTCCTTCATGAAAATGTTGGGGAACCATGTTTAAAACGTGCTTTAGGTTTTGTTTTCGCAGTATGCTTGCATTAATTATATAATAACCCGCAACGGATAAGTGACTCTTGTTGAGAAATTCAAACTGACATTTTTGGGTTTGTTACCCTGGGTCAAGGTGGCAGCACCACTGTGTAATATTGACAGCAGCAAGCAGTGCCATACCTCTGCACGATGTTGCTTTAGAATATATGCTCTTTCTAATGTGTTTGTAAATGCTGATTTTCACATTTCCAAATTTGAGCAAGCTCTCATGTTTGGGAGCACCCAAAGTGAAGACGATTTTAATATGAACCCCTGATAGACGTACTTGACTTGCTTCTGTCCTCGCTCTCCCTCCTCACACATTAGCCCCTACCTGTCATGTGCCTGCACTTTCTTACCTTACCTCAGGTTGCTCATTCCTGCTCCCTCCCTTAAGTGGCATAGGGGGCATAGAATGAATAAATCAGTGCCGTTGATGTTTAGGACCTTGTCGAAGGATGGCAAAGTCAATAGTCACAGAGTCCTCACTACCTGGCAGCCAGCATGAAGAGCCATACCGTGAATCAAACTTCAACTTCCCAAAACCTACTTGTCACCCTCAAGTGCCAGAGAAACAAGCATGGTGGATATTGCTTTGTTGTGGTCGGCCTTAAAGTTTGGAACAGGATCCCAGCTGATATCATGAATTAAACCACTTATCACCACGAGCAGCGTAAAGTAGAGGCCCACTTGCTGCAGTTCCCCTTGTCATATTGCCTCCCGGTGCCGCCTCCTGGTGCTACTCCCTTTTATTGGCATTGCCTGCGTGTGCTTATGTCAACTGTACTGCGTTGCTCTTAGTATAAATCCTTTCAGCTTTACACGTGTGTGCTCTAGCCTCACATGGTAGAATTTGTGTCAGCACTTTGACATAATATTCAATGATCCCTTAACTTGCACTTTGAAGCAATTTCACCGCAATCTGCAGTGTTTAAAACTTCACAGCAATTCATAAACAAAGAAGTTCTGCTGAAGGGGATGTTGTGGATGGAACTACACACTGGGAAAGGGAGTTCTTCCCTGTTACTCTGGACCTCGCGTTATTAGCATTGTCATTAACTCAGGGCAAATACATATGGATGAGGCCTGAATCTCCTGTATTCAGACGGTTTTTGGGTGAATAAAGATTTAGCCGATGTTTAAAAAGATTCAGGAGAGACATGTGTGGAAAGCTTTGTAGAATTTCAGGAGCTTTTGAGATTTTCAGGCTGATGAAGAGTTGCTCTCCTCGTGGTAGAGGGTGGAGGGTGGGGGGATGGAAGCTGTTTGACCCTTTCCTGCTAGCACATGTTCAAAGCACACAATATCTAACCTTAGCGGCAGGAATGTTTAGCAAAAACATTATCTAAATGACTAATGACTTATACCTGGCTATTTCTTTAATGTTGGAATACAAATCTTTTGTTTCAGCTGACAAAGACAAATCTTTTAAAAGGCGTGTAGTGGCAAATTCATATAAAGTGGTGGAAATAAAATAAAATGCCCAGAGGAGGCATTTATAATTGCATTGGCTCTCCCAGTTATACAATGAGGAACCCCAGTGGTAGTCACCATAGAAGAAAATTCAGCGGTCCTATGTAAAAAAAAAAAGAAAAAAAATAGCGAGGCGGAAAAGGGAGATTTATTTGGGCCAAATTGTTTTTTGCTTTTTTTGCAATGCTTTTTATATTGTGAGGCAAGACTGCCTGCACTTCCCCATTCCCCATCCCTTAATGTATACCCTTTCCCTGCCCACCATTCTTTTTTTTTTAAAGTGCAAATATTCTCTCCAAAAATTGAAAACAGAACTTGATCTTTTCAGCCTCGTTATTTTCTGATTCGTATTTTTGGGCATTACCAGCTCAGCACGATGAAGCTTCATCCACACGCAATGCATGACTACTCTTCCCCAGCCTTATAGGCCTTTGTTATACGAATTCCCTACATTATAATATTGTAAACCTCAATAAAACTCAATGTGTCAACCTCTGAATGATGAAAACCAGACAGGAACATTGCTTCATGTGACTGACTGGTTTAATAGAAGATCGTACAGGAGCCCATTCCCACTTTACTATTTCTATCAACCCCAGAAGGGTTAAAGGTTGAGTTGTTCTTGCCCAGATTCAAAGCTTAGGCATGGGGGTTACTCAGAGATCACTGTACAAGGTTCATTTCGTTACAGAGATATCTTACTGCAGAGTTAAATATGCTGTCCTATTTAGATAACATTCACCTATGCACAGTACTCCCTTTGCTCTGGTAAAACCCCTTTCAGGCCTCACCCCTCCTTACTCATCCCCTTCCTCTAACCGTTCACTCCCTTCCTGCTGACTTTGAGGGTGTTTTGTTTTTTTCCCAAGCGTACCTGAACTTCTGCTGAATTCGTTTTATGATACATAAAGCAGATTGGGATTGGATCTCAAATGTGCAGGAATTCGCAACCGTACTTGATTCTCACCCTGAGATCTGTGTAAGCCTGAGAATCTCTTCAATGTTTGATTAGAACACCTATAATATCATCACTTTTAGACACTTCTGTTTGTGTTGTATTGCATATATAAGACTTTTGTGTAAACAGTTATCTTAAGCAGTGTGTTTTTCCACTTTGGATGTGCCCTGTTTGAGATGCCGGTCTGGTAACAAGGGTGCTGGTAGGCTTACCGGCACCGTTGTTCCCGGACCGGCAGAGTACAAGTTTGCGGGCCGGGTGCCTTTCCGCCCGCCAGGGCTGACCTGGCAGGTGGAAAGGCACCCGCTCGCCGTCGTTGACGGTAGCACGGGCACCATTATGAATGGTGCCCGTGCTACCGTCTTCCCCATTCTAATTGAGTCCTATGGGACTCAAATGGGAATGGGGAGTAACTTTTCTTGATGGTAAAAATACACTAATCCGGCGGCAGCCTTCCGGTTTTACCGGTGGACTCATAATGAGGCCC
The DNA here is from genome assembly GCF_040938575.1 of Ambystoma mexicanum. Classification (NCBI taxonomy): domain Eukaryota; kingdom Metazoa; phylum Chordata; class Amphibia; order Caudata; family Ambystomatidae; genus Ambystoma; species Ambystoma mexicanum. Next base: position 1,007,871,324 of record NC_090928.1, on the reverse strand, counting down.
ATAGCCCTTAGCCCATAGTGTTAAATGATTAAACAAGGGTGTGGGAGCCCCTCTGATGGAACAAACATGGGTCAAATACCCTGTTCTATGGGATTTCCCCCACTCAGGAGGGTCTACAGCCACGTTTTAGCTCTCTGCACCCTTCACAGAGGAGCAATTATCCACATGATAGAGTTAAATGATACTCTGTAACCACATTTCACCTCCTTTCTACCCAATTAGCACTTAAACTGTTTCTCAAAAGTAAAGGCTGGCGTGGTTCTTAGCAATCTCACGTGTGCGCACTGCTGTAGATACCACCTCATATACAGAAACAAACTAAGCATGATTCCAGGATAATTGCGCCTATTGCAGCTGAACTCAGTAATGTGCCCAAACGTCGAAGCAGAGGAAGTGTAGAGTGCCAGATGTGCATCGCCCTCTAAATGATAGTGTTGCCTACGTAATGAAGGGTCTATCATCGTTGCCTCCTGCTAGCACTAAGAATGCACAGTTTGCATAACTTCCAGCCCTTCAACAAGCATATTGTCTAGGATTTAGCCTTTGCTGTTGGTGATTAAACAATGACACATGAGTCAACCAGCACTACTGAGGAAATTGTAAGACACCTGTGTAACCTAAAGGAGATGTTGTTCAATGGCTAAGCACTCATATTCTTTTTAAGATGCCCATTCCTCATCTCTTCCATGGCTGTGCAATCTCTTTTTGTTTTCCCACTGCAGAGAAATGCCTTCGAAAAGGCATAAGACTTTCATTCACCATCACAGTATCAAAATGTCTGTTATATCTGTGAAAGTATTAATAGTGATGCGAAAGCCTTAATTTCAGTGTATACATTTCTCATGCTGTTTTCCTCTGTCTATGTGCACTGTAGAAAAAGCTTCCTGGTCGAAAGATCTTCTCCTATGTATGTATCGTTGTTGTGACCAACAACTTCTTTGGTACATGGTGAAATCTCGAAGTTGAAGACATAAGACTATTAGAGAACTCTGGAAATGTATGGAATTGGACTTTACTGAAGCATCCATCAAGAATAACGAGGGGATCCTGTCATTAAGCGAATTACCTTAAGTCCCATGTAGCTAACGCCATTGATGTCA